>NC_133500.1:9329008-10071813 GCF_025370935.1 Choristoneura fumiferana
AAAAAAAATTACAATTCAAAGTCCAAAAAACAAAAGCTAAATGAAATCACGTCTTTCTTTTCCGTCGCTAAGCAATCTCTTCCGTTCTTCATTTAAAATCTAAATCAGCCTGCGCCTTAGTCATTCTTTCTTTTTCATTAATTTCTATATACACGTACACTCGCATCTCATGTATTCTCTTACATACGTTCATACATCACGCTACGCTTCTTTCCGCTCATAATACATAAATTGATATAAGATATACCGCTACATGTCCCTCCTTGTAAAACTAGAAAACTGTTAATCTGATGTTCATTTGACGGTTTTTTGTCAACAGGTTACCATCAAGACCCGAACCAATGTTTACCAAGAATGCCAACATATACAGAAAATATACAAAGACAGCGCCCTCACCCAACTCGACCAAGAACTAGACATTACCCTCAATGAAATAGCCAAAAAGAAACCCCTGTCGCCCCAAAAAGCCTTACCAACAGAATCTGATTCAGAACAAGAGGGCAAGCCAAAACGTCAGCACATGGCTAAGGTATCAAAATTCGAATTACTACGCGAAACAGCAGAAGATAGGAAAGAGCCAATTCTATACGTCCAACGATAACGAGATATCGCCGAAGGTATTCAGCTCAATTCTTTGACAGTTCAACACTCCAGCGAAAGACGTGTAGGGGGCCGAAACGTCCCTAACTACATGAGGAAAACTGACCAAAAATTATAGTACTTAACGACAAACAATGCAGTAGAAAGAAACCGTCTTCTTAGCGAACGTCGCTATACGAAACAAAACTAAAATAGACGATATCGTGCGGATTTCGACGAGAATACAAGAAGCGAGTTAAATTGAAGAAATAATAATGATGAGATAAAAACTGATAAATATTTATGGTAAAATTAATAATGCCGTGTGAAGAGAAAAACTATGAGTGTAAGAGTAATCTTGTGGCTAGAATGAGGGTAAAGAGTATGGGAAAGTGGAGTTTTAGTAATGGGAAGAAGCCATGTTTGCCTTCTCCTGCGTTTTGACAGGAATCCGAGTATCTCCAGTTTACGCCAACACGTATGACAGAAGTTCGACGCTGAGAGCAGAAGATTAAGGTACGTATCGGCCTTTTTTAACCCCCCCCCCCCTCAAGTTCATCCTCAGAGCAACGTAATCTTTAACCATGCTGCCAAATGTAAGACCAAAAAAAACTTAGATTTGAATTTTTAAACGACGCCTTAATAAAGAATAAACGCCTAAAATAATCGAATAGCAAACTCATGAATTTATAAAAAAGGTTCGCTATCGTTCCCTTATCGCTGCCCTACATTCCCAAACCTAATCTGTAAACAATGAATCTTGCACAACAAGTAATTATAAGATAAACCATTTTCTCACCTCCTTCGAAAGCGATGAGTTCTGAAAGTTCGAGCGAGGCGTAATATTTAAATAGTTGACGTTTGGATTTTAGTAATTTAATCTTAGTTGATTAAAATAAAAAGTGTTGTGAAAATGTGTTTGTGTTCCTTAAAAAGGATCTTGTCTTGTGTCTGTGTCATCAGTGCCTGATATTTTTTTGCCTAAAATATACCCATGTCGCACAGATGTAGCCGTCTTGTATGAGTAGTCGCAGACTAGCGAGGTAATTAGTTTTATTTCATGGATGAATAATAGCTCATTTCAAGAGATTCAGAACCGATCCAGCAGTTTAATTTAGCATAGATTAACCCGCGGCTTCGTCCGCATTTGAAGCCCGTGCAATTTTTGAAATATTCAACGACAACAGTTCACTTACACGATTCTTGTTACCATGGCAACGTAATAAATAAATATGTCGAGTTCGGCCTGAAAAAGGTTACGGAAACAATTTGAAAGGACAACGTTCGCTCGCACAACGCCATCTACTGATTGCAAACGAAGTTAACATGTCACGTCATCTTGAGAGCTGAGGTACGTCACCGTTCTTGGACAGTGCCCACACTGCACACAATCACACCACCCACGCACCCACGCACGCACGCACGCCACGCATGCACAGCACTCACACACACACACACACACCAACACACACAACACACACAAAATTTGCATAAAGATAATTCTGCTAATATTACAAAATGTAAAATGTTTGTTACTCATTCACGCTTAGGCTACTTTTTATCTCAATATTCCCCCAGGATCGGGATAAAACCCCTTAAAATTTCAACCGCTAGGAAGACCACAAATTCGGCGTGGGTATTTGAACCACGGGAATTAAGTCCTGTAATTTAATTCATTTGCCGGGTCTATAATACTTTTAGGATAGGTTGGGTACGGTGACACATGTCATTAAGCAATTAAAGGGTGGCGACAACGTAAATTCGAATCGATTTATTGCGATTCTCGATTAAATATGCTAAGGGTGTGTAATCGATTTTATTAGTATTTATATTTTCACTAGTTTTTGCCTGCGGGTGTTTTTGCGGGATCTCACAAACCATGCGGTCTTCTTTGGCACTATATCAAAACTAATAACGGTAAAAAAATTAACAAAAACCGTAATAACAAAATTGAATAACAAAGTAACAGTTCAAAACATCAAGCAATACGAAACACTCGATACAAAGACGCATTTAAGGACCTTCGCTCTCGTACTAATTGACAGATGATGCGAGTCAAACGATTTGACAAGATTGTGGAATCGATTCGGTCGATAAGCAAAGTCAAGCTCTATTGTAATTGAGTTCCGTTTTACGCGATGTAAGTTGACGAGATTAAATTTATCTTATTAGTTTTATAATTAAATATTATATTTTAAGTGATTTGTGTTTATTATTACGAAATATTTTAAGCTACATAGAGATATATGTTTATTTGTTATTTCAAGATTAAATGTGATTCATGGCGTGGAATGAAAAAAAAAGCAAACGTCGCCGTACCCAAGCTAACCGAAAAGTACTATAGTGGGTTACGCGTGCGAAGCCGAGGCTAAAGTCTATAATGTCAGTAGGATTGTTAAGTTGATGATAACTTAACATAATATTTTAATAGCCAGTGCCATTACCGAATAACAGAAGTTTAAATTTAAATTAAGACGTTAAACCGGAAATATAATAAATTCTATAAACTTAAATACCTGTTGATTGCCATTCATACCTACGTAAATTAAAGAAACAATGTTATCAACTGATAACAATGTGCGTAGTGATAAGCAAACTGTAGAAGTCAATGCGGCAGTCAGTCGTCATTCAGTGTAGTGTGAATTATAAAAAAAAAAAACTAAATTAAAAAGTTAACCTTGCAAGACCCAAGTCATCATAATAATATTTACCCTATCGGGAGACTAACTCATAGTGAATTAAACCAAATTACCCACGACTTAAATTAAATCAAGTTTAGCTCGACAATGCCGCCGTGGCATGTGGAGGAAGGGCTACGGTTTAGTCCGAAACATGTTGCCATGTTTTTAAGACGTGAGTTATGCGGTTTAGTTAATTTTACTATTCCAATGTAATTATTTGAAACTTAGTGTCAATCAAGTTGATACGGGCTAACGTTTGTCCTTCATCCAGTATGTTGGGCCTTGCGAAGTTTAAAGAAATTCATCAATAGTTTTAGGGGCTGTTTCATCATCCATTGATTAGTGTTAACTGGCGGTTAGGTGTGATGCCGTCTCTATTTGTTTTGTTCGAATAACGGAGACGGCATCACATTTAACCGTCGGTTAACGCTAATCAATGGATGGTGAAACAGCCCCGTAGTGCTACGAAATAACCAAGAGAAGTGTTTGGATGGGATCTATAATTTTGCCCGCAAATAATAAGTGAATCATTTCCAACCTGTTTCATATAGACGAACGATTTTTTTTAACTATAAGCGCTTAAGGAGTGTTATAAACTATCCTTACATACAGGATCGCCCTGAAATATCAGGCACGCCCCCCCCCCCCCAAAAACCGTACACCTCAATTGAAAAATGTACAATAATTTAAGTACAAAATAAAAAAAACAATTTTTTGCCCTTAGCCGCGATGTATTTTTATTAGTGACCTGTTAAAATGTATATCGTGAATAGTTTACAGTTTCAGAAAAAAAAGGGGAAATGAAATATCTGGTGAAATATTTTCGGAGAAAAACTAGTTTAAAATTGTAAATTAGTTAGTAGTTAGGCCCTATGGCACACCACACATTAGATGACGGATTTTTAAATTACCTAAAAAAACAAGAAACTTTCGAGGCGCGAGGACCCTTAGACCGCGTGGCCGTAGGCCGTGGCTGATTCGCATACGCCTAGAGCTACCTCTGTACTTTATCACCAACTTACATACAAGTTCCACTACATTGCGTCATTCGATCGACCACTTAATACTCATTGGCTTTACGACCTCGCAATGTAAAGCAATTTTCGCGGTTTTTCGCAGGTCTACACTGGTCTAAGTATAGACAGTTGACACAAACAAGGGCTAAAACTAAGCCTCTTATATGATTTGGGGATTAAAAACGTCATCTACGTATTATTTTATCTTGGTTATTTTCGTATCATAGACAAATAATAACTACGGTGTAAAACGACAGTGTTAAGAATGACTGGACCGGAGAACGGAAGTAAATAAAATCAAAAGTGCTCGTTTAAACATAAGTGACTAGCCAAGCGTGTACAATAAAAAAAAGTGTATGGAACATTGATGGAACTCGACACTTGTGGCCAATGTCGGATATCGATTTCATCTTTCGAATAGTTTTTGTTTTCCTGTGCTACCGAGCGGTGTAGTGTCACAGACAAATTAAACAAACGCGAATTTAAAAAGGTGGAGTTAAAACCAGACGACTTTAACTGCAAGAAGAAACAAGAAAATATTACTGAAAATATTTTTTGTGTTTACAAAATGACAGTGCCGCAAAAGAAGTTGTCGCACAAGCGCCTAGTGAAATTGTTCGTAAGGAATCTAAAGAAAAACACGTTGGCCTTGAAAGATTTGAAATCGACCATCGATAAGAAGAACGACGAAGAGAAAATCGATAAAATAATCGATATAACGAACTCTGTTAACGACAAACTCGATGTCGTCAACAAATTGCGGAACGATATTAAAATATACAAGACTATCAACACTATATTAACGAATCATTATGTCAAAGAAACAAGAGATCATGAAAACAGTGTTGATGGGAAAATTATAAAACTTGAAACAGAAGTAAAGAATTCTTATGAAGAATTAAAAAGTCTTATGAACAAAATATCGGACGTGGTTTCTGATAAAGGAAAACAAGGCATACAGAATAGCAATGTGATTTTAGTCGGAAATGACTTGAAGTGTAATAATTATAATCAATTTTATATAAGAAATGAGATATATAACAATATAATAAGAAAAATTGATAAACTTTTTTGCGGCATGGTAAGTGATATAGGCTAGGATTATCTGTATCTAATTTCTGTAAAAGTTTTTTACGTTGCATTGGTCGATGTTCAAACTGTAGCGCGAAAGGCCTGACATCATAAAGAATGAAATGTTTCAACGAATAAATATAAGTAATAAGACATATACTTAGGTCAAAAACTTAAGAAGATGACCTGTTGTATGTAGTAGTGCACAGAATTGATATATAAGTATTTTTTCGAATATGGAACGTCGACTTATCTATACGGAGAACACAACAGGTCATTCTTGTTTTTTTACCTACACTAGGCTCGAATAATTTAAGTTAATTATTTTTCGTCGTAATTTAAACAAATGTCAAATCAGATAAAAATATTGCCATAAACAGTTGTCTTGTACCTGATTAATAAAGCGAAATAATTCAATGTTGTGCATGAAGTTCCCAATGCGCACTGGGCCCGCGTGGGCACTACGGTGTGACGTGTGTATATTATAGGCTTTGATGATGATGGTGAACCGACCGGTCAGAACGCTCGAACATTCATTCTATCCCGTTTTGTTCCAGGCGTACCAGGATAGGATAAAAGAAGAGGAGCAGAAAGAAGCGGAGACGGCGCGGCTTGAAGAGATACTGAACATGTGTGCGGAGTACGAGAGACAGATCGCTTCAGGTAATTTTCTAGGTAATGTTTTGCTCTAGTTTTTAGAATTTCTTACACAAAGCGTTCACTATTGCCAATCCTCCGCTATCTGTCTGTCTGTCCCATCCTAACTTTGTGTGAGATGTATTTTTCAATCCGTAATAATTAGACACTTCAAATTTTTAGTGTGGTTATGGAAATGTGTAAATAAAATTCAAAATATCAAAATTCATATATTTCGTTTTCAATAAACTTAGAAGAATGATTAAATAATAGAGGTTGTCTCTCTCTCTAAAGCTTCTAGCAGTCTCAGTTGTTGAGAGCTGATAGACGGATTAGACCGTTATTTCAACTATGCAAATCAACGACAAAAATGGCAATTGATAATTGAAAAAAAAAATTGATGCATGTGTTCAAATTTGGCAGGAAAATAAAAAGCGAGAAGTTTATTTCCGATCAATGATGGCATGTTTATGTTAAAGCCAAAATGTTCATCATCTAATTTTCTTTATGGAATTTTGTTAAACCCTGAATTTGATAGCCAAAGGATTTAAAATATTTTTTCCTGTTGCTTTCAGAATTTTACGTAACCCACTTTCAAAAATCCAATTCAAGTTGTTTTACTCTTGCCAAAGTCAACTGTTCGAAACTTGAGGCGAGCCATTTTGCCACTTAGGGATTTAGGGAGGTCTACGGTCATCTAACTTTATAAAGCCTTGATCGACTGATTAGCCTTATGAGTGTTTTATGGATTGTTTTATATCAGTTTAGAGCAGGAGGCTCTAATTTTTATGGTAAGGCTGTTTTATGTAACATGAACAGTTTCTGTTAAATAAAATAATAAACATTGATTAAAAGCGTTCACTATTCAATCCTTGATAAATGTCTGTCTGGAATCCTAATAAGTGTAAGGCGTCTTTGCAATCCGTAATAATTAGACACTTCAATTTTTTACTTTGATGTGTAAGTATTGGTTCAAAAATATTCAATTTCATATATTTCGTCAACAACAAAAAACAAGAGAACGAGCTATGGCTAAATAAATAAATATCTCTCTCTCTCTTTCTCATTTTCTGTCTCACTCACTGAGAGAGAGACTATAACTTAAAAAAAATATTACAAGTTTTTTCAAACAAACTACGTTTGTACCAAGTTTCATTTCGATGCGTTGGAAGGCGCATTTTCAACACCATTCTCGCACAAAAAAGGGCCTATTATATCAACATGTGGTGATGATTATGAACATGGTGATGATGATGATAATAATGGTGGTGATAGTGATTTTTTTACATAAAACCGACCGTGATTGACCCCTATATCACCTGATGTTAAATGCAGATGAGGCAAAAGGTGTATCCCACTGGTTCAGGAAAAGCCAAGCTCAAGTTCAAGCTGACAGATTGTATTTATCCGGAAATACAGACGACGGGAGCGAATAACATTTAGCAGTTCAATGATGATAATAATGATGATGATGATGATGACGGTGGTGATGGTAGTGATGATGATGATGATGGTGGTAGTGATAATGATGGTGATGATGATGCGTTTGTAGCAACATAACACATCAACTGAAGTGATTGCTCTGATACGCGCATCTCAGCTTTGATTAATGTCTGTTTTAGGATTACCAATAACGCCGACGGAGAAAAGACCTCACAACAAGATCATAACCAACGGGTCTTTACCGAGGAGCGTGGTGTTGAACAACCCTAACTTTGTACAGACCAGCGAGGGATATTACAAGTAAGTACATACAGGGTCCCACGGTGGTACTTATAGTATCAACTCGTCTAAAAAGTAGCTGGTCTAAGTAGCCAACTGGTCTAAGAAACAACTGGTCAAAGTAGCAAGTGCTCTAAGTCTGAGTAGCCAGTGGTCTAAGAAGCAACTAGTCTGAGTAGCAAGTGGTCTAAGAAGCAACTGGTCAGAGCACCAAGTGGTCTAAAAAGCAACTGGTCTGAGTAGCCAGTGGTCTAAAAAGCAACTGGTCTGAGTAGCAAATGATCTAGGAAGTAACGGATCCTGACTAGTTTTTTGTCGAAAACTTGAACAAAACATAGGTTAGGTTAGGTTTGAGTTACATCAAGGCGCGAAGCGAAGCACCTCAGCCACGTAAAATAGGAGCACCCCGTCGATTTTGAGTCAGAGAATTTTAGATCACTTGCTACTTAGACCAGTTGCTACCCAGTTACTTCTTAGACCACTTGTTACTTAGACCAGCTGCTTTTTAGACCAGTTGCTACGTAGGCCAGCTGCTTTTTTAAACGAAATGAAACTAACCAACCATTGCTTAACTTGGAGGAAAAGTATCTTAGGGCCTCCGCTACCTCACACGGGTGAACGGCTCGCGGGCGCAGCGTGCTTGTTTCATGTCATCTAATAGAGCAGCCGTGGTGGCTTAGTGGTTTGACCCATGGCCGCTCAAGCAGAGGATCATGGGTTCAAATCCGGGCTCGAAACTCTTGAGTATTAAAAAAAACATGTACGAAATTACATTTAGAATTTACCACGAGCTTTACGATGAAGGAAAACATGAGATAAATGTGCAGCAATTCAATGGTGTGTGTAGTTCCCACTCCGCACTGAGCCCGCGTGGGAACTACGGCCCAAACCATTTCAGTCTGAAAGCCTGTGCCAAGCAGTGGGACGTATATAGGCTGGGATGATGATGAGCATGATGATGATGATGATGATGATGATGATGATGATGATGATGATGATTACATTTTGCTTCCAGATTCGAAACTAGTCACAACAACACACCAATGAGTAAATCCCTCCCGATACAAAGGAACCTGTCCAGCTATGAGAACATGGACGCATCGTTACCAGAACCCCTCACTCCTGAGGTGAAGATCCAGAGCTTTGGGCGGATGGACGAGATCGGTATACCAGTGTTTGAAGATGAACTGTCCAGCCCCGTGTTGATTCGGAAGCTGCATGACCCTAAAACGGGGTCGCCCATAGGTATGTATGGTGTAAAGTTTGTGAGTATGTGTGTGTATGTTTGTTACTCCTTAGCGCTAAAACGACTGGACGAATTTAGATGAACATTGGTATGTTGCTGGACGTCTGAAATAACATACATAAATTCTATGAAATCTACTACTTATGTTATTTTTGAGAATTCCCATTTAAATTTAGTAAAATTCCCGAATTTTAATTCAGCTGCCGGAACAAATAATTTACGAG
This sequence comes from Choristoneura fumiferana, assembly GCF_025370935.1. NCBI lineage: Eukaryota > Metazoa > Arthropoda > Insecta > Lepidoptera > Tortricidae > Choristoneura > Choristoneura fumiferana. Next base: position 9,338,184 of record NC_133500.1, read on the forward strand.
TGCTAAGCCGAATCTAACTTTGGAATTTTTATTTCCCGATTTTTATATTTTAGAACCATCTCTCGTCTTAGGTGATCAATATAGTCTGCGGGAGTATGTATTCGTGTCGTATAAAAACATAGCGCGTAAAGATTTAGCTGAGCGACAAGTGTTTAGTGAAATAATTTGTAACGCATTTAAAATCTAGTTTTTGTAAATGATCAAAAATCATGAAATCAGAACAACACTTAATGCTAGAATTGACTCAAATTTTCTAGAAAGGCATTTAATGATTATTCGAATGAAGGAAATCTTGTGGAGGAATAAAAAAACCTTTTTTTATTTCTAGGAAGCCCGTACGAAAATGTATACTACAACCGAGGTAATCTCAAGCCAAAATCACCTAACTCCCAAAGTCCTAGAACTAGAATAAAGACCACATTTGCTCACAAGAACCTGCCATCGCCCCAATACTTCGTTTTCCCGACGCCACCACCGGTCGATAATTCTAAAAAACCTAATTTTAATATTCCAAACAATGCAAATAATAATGTAACTGAAAATAATAGTTCGGATAGTAAAGGTAATGAGAAATTTGCTGGCATTGAGAAGCAATTAAGTCTCGAAGAAGACATACCCATGATAGATGATTCTAATCTAACAAATGATATAGAACAAAGACATTCTAAAATAGTAACAGACAAAGAAGAAACTGTACAACGTCAACATTCAAATGCTTCGGACAACGAAGTATTTGAAACGGAAGAAAAGACGTTAACAAAAAATCAAAGTTTTGATGACGTTAAAAAAGAACTCATGGCTGATATACCGGAGTTAGAAGAATTCGAGAAAGACCTAGAACAGTCGAAGAGAGAGAAAATGATAAGGCAGATACAAGATGACATGAAGAAGATAGATTTTGAAGCGGATTCGATTGACAGCACTCTGGATATTAATATGGATGAGATGAAAGCGAAATATGACAGGTTGAAGGAGGAAAGAAAGAAATTGGTTGCGGAAATACATGAGCTCAAATGCAAGATGACGGAGATAAGGTCGCAGGAAGACGATATTTTGCGAGAGGTAAGTTTGCTGATTCCTAAGTAAAGTAAGGCAAGAATTAGCACGCCTTAAGTCTTTGATGGCGTCCATAAATTGCATGAGGCGTATAGGGGGTGTCGAGCCGAATCTCACCAAATCTCACCCAATCTCACTTGGTTTCGCAAAATATCCCGTATTTTTTTCCCGCAAGAAACAGTACAAAATTGCGAGATAATTAGTTTAAATTTACTAAAAGTACTTTCTCCGCTAAAGTTATGACCGAATTCTACATTCAATCATATATGTATTTACTAACCAATGACATGAAAAGTTAGTACTTATTTTGTAAAATTGTACCGGAGGTGGAAAGGGGGGAGAGTCGAGTTAAATCTGACGTCATCTCGGGTAAGGGGAGTAGTAAAATGGAGAAAATCACCTCACTTTATGGACGTCCTATCCATTTACCTTAGGGTGACTCGCTCGTTTGTCTAATTTGTGTAAAAAGACAGTAAATTCGTACGTGGATGCTCAATGTTCCCACCGGATTATGTTATGATAAAATCTAAAAAATTCAGCCGCAGTAAAAGAGACGTGAAATTATGCGCGGGGTTTTCATAAAATCGTCATATAATTTAATTGTCGATGTAATTATAATACGGTATTTGGACGATTTTTTATTTATTTTATAAATCAAAACTTCACAATGCCTGTTATCGAATAGAAAAACAATGTTTAAGCTACCTTTACAAACAACAAAGTTATAAAGGGTTTAAATTCAAGATTAGACACAGAGAGACTTACTTGCATGTAACGTCAAATGCAAGTAGCGCCATACTTGCTGCATAGAGAAAAGCGTTTGAGAAAGAGACAGATTTATAGATTCTTCAAAAATAACTTTAAATCCAATTTTCAACCGATTTAAGTTTTCTCTTCGCTAAACACTGTCTGTTTATCTATATTTTCATAATAATACATAGGACATTACAAATTGAGGAGTTGTCAAATACCGTATTGTCGGGCATTCCCATGAGATTTTAGGAAAATCCCGTTATTTCAATTCAACCGCTGGTTCTGCAGGGCTACTATGAAACTCAAACTCGTAGTTCGTGTCGTGTGGTCCCTCTTACACTTATACTATTTAATACGAGAGCGAGAGGGACGGTACGACACGAACTTCGAGTTTCGTAGTAGCCCTGCTGATCATTTGGGCCAATCAACTTTTTAACCGACACTAATCTGTCCGCGACATTTTTCAAACAATTGCAGATTTTTGTAAGTAAACATGTTTTTTCTGTAATTTAATGGATGATGTACATGACTACATGCCATCCTACGTAAGTTCAACCTATTAAACCGTGAAATATCTTGTTGGAAGTATGATTTTTTGGTAACACCAGAGTCAATTTTGGTAACGCAGAAGACGCCCAAAGTGTCGGTAAAATAGTTGATTGGCCCATTTACGTGTGCGAAGCCCCGGTCAAACATTACTAATTTATAAATCAATTCACACGAACGAGACACGAACTTCTTAATTGTTTGATGGATATCATTAAAATTTCCAATATTATCATTAACTGCATACTTAGATTTTACCTATTATGTTAAATAAGTCGTTAAGTGGTTTGTATACAATTAGAATTTCCTAGCACATTATGTCAGTTATATTGCCGTCTTCGAAACTATTTTTTAATTATTTTCATGACTGACTCGGCAGTACGCTTTTGTGCATTTTTATGTACTTGGAGTATATTTATCTAAAAATAAAGTGCATATAAAATAAGTGTAAACTCGGAGTGTTTTGTGTTTCCGTTCTCTCATTCTAATATCTGTAGGTATGTATGTGTTGTGTGTGTGTTTTTGGCTTTGTTTTTCAAAAATAGATTGTAAACGTATGTTTTATTTAAGAAAAAAATGAGCTTTTTGCCGAGACACTAGTGCGATTAAATCAATTTGAATAAAATCTGCTCCACTGTGATCCACTCTCCCCTACTTGAACTTCGGCTTTACCACGGATATATCTATCGTGACGCCACTGATCCATAGAACAAGCTTTGCTTAGTTTAAAATATACGTAGGTCAATTGGTGTCAAGTGTCCCATGATATTTATTTGAATAGGTACTAGATTTTATTTGTTTTATATTTTGCTAATGGGATAGAAAGAACGGAATGGAAAGGACCTGAGTAAATAAATACTAATTAAGCATTACAGGACTTTTCATCAGCCCAATTATTTCATCAAATGTAACAAGCAAAGAAATATTCGGAAAAGATAACTTGAATAATATTTTGTTTTAGCTCGAAATGGAGAAAGCTTTAATAAAAGGTGAATACGACTCCGAGATCGCAATACTGAACATAGAACAGAGGAAGAAGGCAGAGCTAGTGGAACAAGCGAAGAAGATCGAAGAAGAGATCAAGCAGTTGAAGGAGAAACAGGAAGCGAGACAAAATGACATGCGGGATAGAGTCGACATCGCCACCATGAAAGTTGAAAGGTTAGTTCCGTTTACTTCTCCAAGATACAAGTTTTTTACAGTGATCATGTACAGACAGCCGTTGGGGGAGAAAGGTCTTGGTGACCGTGAACCGGAAGATGACGAGTTAACAGGTCGCCCACTTGGTGGACAGACGACTTCGTGAGTGGTGCCTGCAACCGGTGGCGAGTTGTCCTTAATTGTGGCGTTTTAAGGCATGTGGGGTTTTTTGTAGCATTGTTTGGACGTTTTCTGACTGATGATGATGAAGATGATCATGTACAGAACTAGGTATATTGTTTATATTTAGTCTGTCAGGCTGTTTTATTCCGCTTTTGTTTTACTGTTAGACTGGGTTGGGTTGGTTTGGTTTTAATAAAAAGTTCTTACGAATAAGTGTTATTTTGACGATAAGTGATCAAGATATGGTAAAGAATGTTGTACCTAGTCTATTTATGTTTCTACTGAAACCTTTTGTGATGTTGGTAGGATAGAGAATGATCTTAAAGAGGCGACAGCGACTCTCGAGGAACTTCAGAACGCCCGGGACATCTTGGACAACGAGTCCAAAATATACGAGGATCTGGAGTTCCAGCATTTGGAGGAAGAATCTGAATTGTAAGACCTAGAGTTTATTATGTTTTTACAATTATATTTTTAATATAAAAAGTATTCAAGTCGCCCAGATTTGTCTAAATTAAGTACGAAGTTATTGATTTAAACTAATTTTATCCCAATTGAAACTAGATTTTGTTCACTATTATGTCCTTTAGATTTCCCGAATAATACGTGTTTGTAAAAATATCCTTTTCAAATAGTGGCAGAAAAATCAAGTAGGGGTTTTACTGGTTAGTCATCTCTCAGTGAAAAAGAACTTAGAACTTGATTTAATGAACAGAATCGTCGTAATAAAGTAACATTAATTTTCGCAGGCTGGCAAATCGCGAAGATCTGCAAAACGAACTGATGCTGCTATCAAAGAAAATAGAAGCGCAGAAGACTAGAATACTAACACTAAAATCAGAGGCCAATAGCAACTTAACATCAGCTTTAGACGAAACAAAGGTCCTACAAGCGGAATACGTGAGACTACTTAATCAGGTAGAAGAATTGACAGTTAAACTACAAGCTGTAGAGAAGGAGCTGAAACCGCTTGTAGCAAGGCTGAATGATCTTGAAAGAACGCAGTCACCAGATAGTGCGTTCTTCACAGATCAGACAAGAGCTAAATCCGGTGAGTTCGGTTACTCCCCACAGAGCAGCGACAGTGATGACCTAGACACCAAAGTGACACAATTTGAAGAACACACCAACGAACTAAAAGACAAATTTAACTCTATCGATCAAATGTCACAATCCATGATTGTGGATATAGAAAGGAGAGTTATAACCGATGTCATAGATGATGAAAACGAAAGTCCGTCTAAGTCTTCGACTTCGAAAGAGAAGAAAGGATTTTGGGAGCGGAACTTCGATTCACTTAAAAGGAAGGGCAAGGACAAAAAGAAAGAGAAAGTCGACGTCATGTCACAGAGTTTGAACGAAAACATGTTTTACAATAATGATAGTATTGAAAACGATGTTTCATTAGATAGGTTTAATAGTTTGAGGCATTCCAAGAGTAAAAAAGACAAAAACGGTCCGGTCAAGAGCGCGTCGTCATCCAAAATACCGACGTTCGCTGCGTTAGGTAAAATAATTAAGAAAGATTCATTCGGAAAAAAATCTAGGGATGTCAAAGTAGAAATCAAAGAGGAGGCTGAACCTAAAAGTCGTTATGTCAAAAACGCTAAGCCTATCAACGTTGATAATAAATACAAATCGAAGTCCTTATCTCCCGATAAACTGATGAAGGAAGACAATATAAAAGAGGAAGAGGAATCTGAACCAAATCAGAAAGGTCACAATGTGACCTTTGATGACAAAGCACATAGAATTTTCCATAGAAAGAGCTGTGGTGATGAACCTAGTGTTAGAGAATTTACTAGAATATCTGATTCTGGTAAGATACCGTCCCAAGATGATATTGATAGGATATCGAAGGTCACGATGGATGCGCCTATTCTATCAAGTGATACTGACATGAATTCTTTGGGGAAACGCACACTCGATAGTTTGATGGAGATCGAGAGGAAGAGGATGGAAATGCTTGAGGAACAAGGTATGTTTTCTTAAATTCAGATCTTTTTAGTGTTCCACCCAGGTTTGACAGCCGGTTGGAGCTACAGAAATTTTCACAATAGGTATAAACATCTTGTTGATTCAAAATTAAACAAATTGTCAAAATATATCGAGAGAAGTCGCGTTGTTTAGATTTACTGTTGAAAATACAAACTGAAATATAGATGCACAGAAAAACCAGAAAAATAAGACCAGCACTGGGAATCGAACCCAGGTCCTCGGTATTCCGTACCGCGTGCTATACCGCTACACCACTGCTGGTCAACGGTACAGACACGAATTTCCCCTATGCACCTTATATCTCAGCTTGTTTGTTTCTTATTTAGCCACTTAAGCAGTGACGCTAGCGACATCTATACCGTAGCCCTCATCGAGAAACTTTCGGCACTCCATTGGAACTAACCGCTCACCCGGACAAGAGATGTCGTTACTAAGCAATCAAATTAAGATTGTTTTTTTGGAATCTTTTTGTATTTTTTATTTCAATTCAAATTTTTTACTTTTACTGTCATCCTGTAAAACCTAAATATATTTGTATATTCAATTATTTTCAATTTTGTACCGTTGTTGGGTCCGTAAATACTGTATTTTTTTTGTTTTAAATATAGACAAACAAGGTAATGGGAAGCCACTGAAGTCAGCTTTAAAAAACAAACCATTGTCTTGAAAAACCTCGCCGAATTTCAAGTAAATACTAACTATAGTTATATATCGTCCTTGCTATAGTCCTTCACATCAGTTTCGATGACGGGGGCCCGGCTAAATATATTTAGGGGCTGTTTCACCATCCATTGATTAGCATTAACCGACGGTTAAATGTGATGCCGTCTCCGTCTATTCGAACAAAACAAATAGAGACGGCATCACACCTAACCGCCAGTTAACACTAATCAATGGATGGTGAAACAGCCCCTTATTGTATAAAATTTTACAAAAATTTACAAACACAAAAAAAGCTTACTTTCTAGCGTGCGCAGTAATATGCTCCAACTTTTTTCTAAATGTACATTTCTTTGAGCAAACTTACTTCAAATTTTTTTAAGAACCCTATTTCGTGTTCTAATGCTTATTAAAAACAAATAATATATCCTTATTCTTATTTGTCAGGATGCCAGATGATAGAAAACGAGCGAGAGAAAATATCCGAACTGAAACGGCGCGTGCAAGACGAGACCAAGAAGTTATGGGACCAGCGCACGCGCAGTGAACAGGCCAAATCCGTGGACAGCGGCGACGTGGACGCACCATGTGACGTCAGTCTGCAGGATGACAGCTTGAACGTCACCAATATTTTTGATGAGAGGTAAGTCTCTGAAATGTACGTGTTTTCAGTAAAATATAAATTCTACGAAGCAATCATTCGAAGAAAAAAATATTCCAACAACCTATTTTTAGGTTTTAGTACTGCGAAAGAAGGAAAAATGTTTATGAAATCAATGCGTTATTTGTCTTTCTGTTTGTCTGCCAAGATCCACTTTATCCAGGAAAATATGGAGGTATTTAGTTGAAATTAATATTAAATACTAAGGGCCTGTTTCACCACTTGTCGACTAACTTTAAGTGACGGATATCAGTGATGCCGTCTCTATTTGTTTTGTCCGAATAAACAAAGACGGCATTACTTTTATCTGACACTTAAAGTTAGTCGGCAAGTGGTGAAACAGGCCCTAAGTTTTTTTTTGTTATGTGTATTTTCATAAAAAAACAGAAATCTGAATCTATAGGATATTTATGAGTCATAAATATCCTATAGATAAATTATGACCGGCATGAATAATGATGATCAATGACTCATTTACCGACCACGGGTTTCATGACAAGCACATTAAGGTCGAGGGTTTTATTTGGGGGGTTGCAACCAAGGTAGCCTGCATGTTACGACACTGTACGAGCGAGTGTGATGAAAATTTGCAAAACAGTTTCACTGTAAGCAGAAATCGCCGTTAAAAATCTGAATCTTGCCCAAGCCAATAACTGTGTCACATTTATCGCGTTGATAAGATAAGTCAGTTGCGCCGCGGCCACTGGACCAAACAAACGCGTAGTGACTTAGTGACACACAACTAGTTATACAAAGTGTACAAGTGTACTTGTTGATTCTGGAGGGTGCGGTTAATTTAGAATCCAAATTTATCGACCCAGAGGGTGACACTCTATCCCGGCCCGGATAACACCGACATGGAAATACCAGCTCTGTTTTTACGCCCATAGAAACTGACAGGAGCTTCTATGGGCGTGTACACGAAAAACAGGGTCGGTATTTCCATGTCGGTATTATCCGGGCCGGGAAATGAAAATGACCTTTTTTTGCATGTGGAAATGCTTCAATCATACCTTAAGTGGAAAGTTATGTGGGGTTCTGTCGCGTTAGGAAGCATACCTACTGATTTTTTTTTTCGACTGGATGGCAAACGAGCAAGTAGGTCTCCTGATGGTAAGAGATCACCACCGCCCATAAACATCTGCAACGCCAGGAGTATTGCAGACGCGTTGCCAACCTAGAGGCCTAAGACGGGATGCCTCACGTGCCAGTAATTTCACCGGCTGTCTTACTCTCCACGCCGAAACACAACAGTGCAAGCAACAGTGTAAAATACGTATATTGGCGGTTGACCACCCTGCCGCTATGGGAGCGCCAGTGGGTCGCAGACATTCAATCTTGACGCTCCCCGAAACGAAAGTAACTTAAATAAAAAACCCGGTTTCGTTATTTCAACGTTTAATCCCGCTAATATTATAAATGCGAAAGTTTGTAAGTCTGTTTGTCTGTTACTGCCTCACGTCTAAACCTCTGAACAGATTTAGATGTAATCTGGTATACAGATAGTTTGAGTCTCTGGGAAGGACATAGGATATGCATTGCATAGTTCCCGCGGGATAGTGAAATCCGAATTCTACACGGACAGAGTCGCGGGTCGTTACTAGTCCTACTAATATTATAAATGTGAAAGTTTGTGAGTGCTCTCACCGATATTCCCACGGGATAGGGATAAAATTTTGAAATAACAACCGCTGGGCTTAGAGTCATGAAATTTGGTATGTAGGTTGCTAGACGTCTGGAATAACACACAGGCTATTTTTTATCCCGATATTCCCACGGGATAGGGATAAAATTTTGAACTAATAACCGCTGGGCTTAAAGCCATGGAATTTGATAGCTGGACATCTGGGATAACACATAGGCTAATTTTTATCCCAATATTCCCACAGGATAGGGATAAAATCTCGAAATAACAACCGCTTGGCTTAGAGTCATGAAATTTGGCATGGTTGTTATAGTATAATCAATGAAAACTACGATGTTATTTTAGGGAATTCCCACGAGAATTTAATAAAATCCCGGAATGCGAAGCCGCGGGTAAACGCTACTATCTCATAAATGACCGATTTTATTCAAACATCAAGGAGATTAGTGTTGTTTTTTTTTCGTTTTGCGAGATATGAGCGCATCGTCAGTACTTTTAAATAAGTGTCTGTTAAAATTTCATTATTAATACAAGCTTTTTTTGCCGACTGAACTTTTTGTAGACTGTACTTGCATTGCCATCCAACCTTTTGACGGTCGGTGACCACTTCTGCATTTGACCACTTCTGCTTACATATCTATACCAAATTTCAAGTCGATCTGACCACTGGAAGTGGCTCAAAATCAACTTGTAAGATTTGACCCAAAGAAACTGGGCAAGATAAAAGCTTTTAAAGAAGCTAGTACCTACCTCAACATCGATAACTTTTCTTGGTGAAACATTAATCAAGGTTCAATTTTGTTGACGTATTGATTTAAGTTACGAGATTTTTCAAAGTATTGACTATAAAGTGAATCGAACTGATATTTTATATTACTGTTCTCAATTTGAGCATACCTATAGTCTATTCAATCCGTCGGCGACAAATTAATATGGTCGCTTCGTAACCGATTTAGGTCGACCCCGTATGAGGACAGACGGCGTGTACAGGGTGTTCACTAAGTGATAACTTCAGTAAGTGGCAGTTTACTCGAAAGTGGAGACTTGATAAGTTACTCATTGTTATCTATAGCTATTAACTGTGTGCGTTCAGCGTTTTACTCTTGAATAGACATAACAGAGTTTTTTTACCTATTACTTTTGAATTTATAATGTCATCATAAAATCAATGTAAAATTAAAAAATAAATCGAATTTTGTATTTTCTTTTCCAAATAATTATTTCAATTTGCCAAAATAATAAACTTTTTTTTATGCGACTGGATGGCAAACGAGCAAGTGGGTCTCCTGATGGTAAGAGATCATCACCGCCTATAGACACCTGCAACAACAGTGGGACAGGCACAATAAAATACAATAGCTTTGTTCGAAAGGTTGACTCTTAAAGAGATCGGGACACTTCAAATAATTCCTATTAAATACTAATCTATCAATTTATTTGACTGGAACAACATAAATAGCTTGCAACTTTTTACATGCCACTTTATATTCTCATTATTAATAGTTTTTTTTTTACATTCATAAGTGCTTGTTATATCCTAAATTGAGTAGAGATAATTTGACTTGACTTGCATCAAAAACGCCAACCCCAAATCAACACCCGAGGTGCATCATGTGATTTTTCTGTTTTTTTTTCAAGTTAATAATGTTTATTTCGGTGATAATCAGTATTACGCGTCGATTGATTAAAAAAAAAAAACAATTAAAAACCATTGCAAATGAGTTTTATCAAAGCTGTCCAACCATCCGCTGGTTTGAAGATTAATTTTCCGGCACAGTGTATACGCTTCAAAGTGAAATTGAATCAAACCGGAGCACCCTGTACTCGCGCAGTGTCATCGCATTCATAAACATCCTCTACTCCAATTGAGTCCACATATGTTTTTGCTACTCGCTCTAGCTCACGTTCTTTATCGGCGAAGTGTAGACAATAGAACATGTAAACAGTTACAAGTAGTGCAATACAGTGTGTGCGTAATACTGCCCTCGTGACGAAGAACTCAGTAATGGCGAAAAACGTGAAAATTTGATTTTCATAAACCTATTACCTACACTTAGATGCTTGCCCAGTGATAAGAGAACCTGACTACGAAACTTGAGGTCCCGGGTTCAATGTCGGGGCAGATATTTTTATGAATAATACGAGTGTTTGGTCTCGAGTCTTGGGTGTATGTATTTGTCTATACCAGTATGCTTATCCGTTGCCTAGTACCCATAGTACAAGTTAAATTGGTGTAAATTGTCCCATGATATTTATTTACTTACTATTTACCTACTTATAAATATAATTTCATCATCATCATCATCCAAGCCTATATACGTCCCACTGCTGGGCACAGGCCTCCTCTCAGAACAAGAGGGCTTGGGCCATAGTTCCCACGCGGGCCCAGTGCGGATTGGGAACTTCGCACGCACCATTGAATCGCTTCGCTGGTTTGTGCAGGTTTCCTCACGATGTTTTCCTTCACCGCAAAGCTCGTGGTAAATTTCAAATGTAATTCCGCACATGAATTTCGAAAAACTGAGAGGTGCGAGCCGGGGTTCGAACCCACGACCCTCTGCTTGAGAGGCGATAGGTCAAACCATTAGGCCACCACGGCATTTATAAATTGTAAATTATGTAATATATTTATGATTCAATTTGTTTTTTTCTTTGGTTTTTTACGTGAAAATACTTAGTTCTGCATTTTAAGCTAGCATTACTGCATTTTATTAGAAATTACCTGCGTTTTAGGTCGACAAAGTTTTCATGAAAATACTGCGTTTCTGCTAACTGAATTTCAGGCTTTCTAACAGAATTACGGACATGTATTTTTTGTATATATTGATATGCACATACATAGCCCATTTCTTCAATCAAAGTTAAATTAGTAATAGCTATTATTGCGTTTTTCGTTACGACGGCAGAATACAAAGAATCGTGTAGTAGGTATTTATATGACAGGAGATGGTCAAACGCTCTCCCTGCCAGAAACCGAATGACTGGTCAGAACTCATTGGGATATGTTTAGTTGTGTGTTTTGTATGACAGTATTAGTTTAATAAGCCACGATGTCGAAAAGCAAACATAAAGGAAGCAAGTTTATTTGCTGGTGAGTGTATCTACATTATCTATATCATGTCTGCTTATATCTGTTCCACTGCGGAACACAGGCCACCTCTCAGAATTAAGTCATAGTTCCCACACAGTGCGGATTAGGATCTTCACACACACATCTAAATTCTTCGCAGGTGCGTGCAGGTTTCCTCACGATGTATTCCTTTAAGCACTGTAATTTCGGAAGTAAATTCCGAAAAAATAGTGATGCGTGTTCGTGAGCCCTCTGAAACAAAGGAAGAGAGAGAGAGGGAGATCAAAAATCATTGTTTTTTTTTTAAATCCAAAACTCGTGATTCTATTCTATTTTTTGAAAAAAAAAACACGAAGATACGCTAAATACGAATAGATATGAAGATACGCAAAACAAAACACATACGTGTACCCAATTTTGAGACAGTTATTTGGGGCTTTCGTATCATCAACATCAGTGGAAAGAGTCTTTTCACCTTTTCATTTGTACAAAAATTCTCAAGTCGGGAACAGATTAGGAATGGACAAAACTAGAAAATTGGTGTTTCTATTTAAATATTATAATAATTCTAACATGATGTGATTAGATGAACATGTATGAACAAGTACTACATATCTTTATATTTTATTTTAAATTTAAATTTTTAGTTTGTATGAGAAATAGAACAATTTGATTTAATCATGCCAACCATCTAATACCTAAGGCTTTGCTTGAGATGCCATTGGTTAAATCACTAGGCTACCATGATTCGATTTTTTTTTATTAATAATGTTAGTAAACTCGAGTTCTTATACTGCTGAGCAGAAATTCAAACCAAAAATATCAGAACACGCTTCGACGTTTAACAATAGTCGTTTTTGATAATTTTTTCCTCAGAAGTATGAAAAGTATGAAAATTCGGTTATAATTGCATTTCAAATCCTAATAAAACATAGTACTTGGTAAATTTTTAGTAGGCACTTCATTGTCTTTAGGTTTCATTCTACACGCGATTTTATGTATGTATGTAAAATATACTTTATCGTACATAAAAAACAAAAATAATACAAAAAGAAAACAACAAAACAAAAAGAGTACAAAGGCGAACTTATCCCTAAAAGGAATCTTTATCGATTTTAATTGTTTTCTTTCTTGTTTCAGTTCTGGATTCATGTCATCATCGATTGAAGAGGTGAGTTTTAAATACTAGTGTACTTGTGTTTATATTACATTGCGGGGACGTAAAGCAAACGAGTTTGTAGTGGTCAATCGAGCGCCGCAATGTAATGCGACTTGCACGATTTTCCATAAAGTACGTCACACCTATTTTGACCATTTTTAGTTTATTTAGTTATAGTTTAGTTAGTAAATTGGTCAAGTGCGGGTCGGACTCGTACATGAAGGGTTCCGTAAACAGTTCAGTAAAAGTTTTTCTTAAAATTATTCTGATATACCTAAGTTTTTTTTTGCTGACTGTATGCCCCTGCCTGGTTACCAAAGTAGGTACTCTTCAAGACGACAAACGAGTCCAAACTCGATGCGGCCGTGTCGTTTATCACAGAGTTCCTATGGTCACCCGCTAGCTTTATCATCAGATCAACTCCATGTTATAATAATATTGCATTGTCATCGGATTTAATTATACATGCGTGTAAAATTTCAGCTCAATCGGTTGAAGATATCCACTTCAAATTTGAGTTTAAAGATTCCACCCGAGCGAACATAGTTACATTACACTGCAAATAAATATAATGCTTGTAATAAGTTTTTGTTATAAATTTCATTTTTAATACAAGCTTTTTTTGCCGAATGTACTTTTTGTTGACTGTAATTGCATTGTCGTCTAAACTACATATCTGTACCAAATTTCAAGTCGGTGTACTATTAACTATTGAGGAGTTCCCTCCTGCAGAGACGATCCTGGTAGGACCACCAAGATGTCACTACCATATGTACGGAACCCTAAAAAAAGCGTCAGACGTAAACATACCCTAATATATAACATGCTTGTGTAATTTTGTGTCTTTCTTTTTCTATAACTAACTGTTCCCCGCGGTTTCGCCCCTTTCTAGTTTTTTTTTTAAATTTTGTTCAACAGATACTTTGTCCTGACAATAATGAACACAGCAAAAAAATAATTATCCAATTTGATGTCGTCGTTCAGAAGTTACGCGTGTAGGTAGGTACAGTCACCAGCATTAATATCTGCCGCAGCAGAGCGTGCAAAAATATCTGACACGTCCTTCCAGCCCTAGAAATAGAGTTGTATCAGATATTTATGCACACTTGTTGTGTCAGATATTAGTGCTGATGACTGTACCTACATTTCGGCGATTTGTTTTTATTTATATAGATGATATATTTATAGTCGCCATCATAAGTCCTAAGGCAAGATCGACGGTACAACAGAAACTTCCTGTCAAAGTGCATCCTCAAAAGAGCCAGAATAGTCAAATTGTCTACCAACAAAATGAATGCGTCCGTCTGTACGCCGGAAACAACAAATGCATTCAAGATGCCGTGTGACAGAAATAACGAAATAGGAGATGGAAATGTATATTTTGAAGTTTAAATAATTGTGCTCTGAAAACACGGAATATTTGTATAGAAAGATGTAACATTCAATAAAAACACAATATCTATGCTAATAGAAAAAGTATGTAGTATAAAAGATATACATATATTATTAATTATTCATGCAATGACTTTGAATATTTTGGTGTTAATAGACTTTATGATTAGTGAATATTACGGTAAGTATAAAAAATTACAAACATTTTCGAACTTTCAATAATTTCAATTGGAATTAAATGTGAACTTTGGCGGCTTTGGCGCAAACGTGACATATATTCGTATGTACTCCACTGTTTTCGCATTATTTGACTCTAATTATTTCCCGTAACCGTGCCCTTATAATATGTTTATCAAAACATACATTTTGCGAAGTTATCACCTGATATATTTAGACAACAAAAGCATAGCGCCGCGCAAACGTCACAGCGTACAAATAGACACAAGACGCGCGGGCGCTATTAAAAATTACACAAATATACATCTCACTAAGAGGGGAAACAAGTAACATTGATATTATTAGATATCTTATGAAACCAAAACTTGCATCGTGGACGTAGGCAAGCACCGGGAAGCTCAAATGTGACTGCGCTGAGGGGCTACTACGGAATTCGAAGTTCGTATCGTCGTAAGTCGTAACGTCACTCTCACTCGTATTAAATATAATAAGAGTCAGCGGGACTTCATGATAGGTACAAAGTTCAAATTTTGCACTTGGTAGTATAAGGGTCTGGTCAGGTTTGCCGCATGTGCCCAGACAAGTGGTCACCGGCACTAGCCCATTGAACTTGTTCATTTATATTACCCACTAGTGTTTACCCGAGGCTTTGCACACGTTAGTCATTATCATTAGATCCAGCAGCCGAATTGAAATTTCGGTATTTTAAACATTCCCGTGGGAATTCCTGAAAATTAAATCGTGGTTTTCATTGACGTTACATTAAAAACAATCATGTCAAATTTGATGACTGAGCCCAGCGGTTGTTGTTTCGAGATTTTATCCCTATCTCGTCGGAATATCGGAATAAAAAGTAGCCTATGTTTTATTCCAGATGTCCAGCTATCTACATATTAAATTTCATCAAAATCCGTTCAGCCGTTTCAGCGTGAAGGAGTAACAAGCATACTCACTCACAAACTTTCGCATTTATAATATAATAGTACATGTGTCTTAAGGGCGGTAAATAAGGAATTACGAACGAGAGTCTATTAGAAGCCCGAAGTCGAAGACTGAGGGCTTTAATGAGTCGATGTTCGTAATTCTAGTACCGCCCGTGCGACATACAATGTTTTTCATCACATTTGCAAGTAAAATTTTATATTTGTAAAAGAAAAAATATAATTCTTCCAAATATTGGCGATACCTTAGGCTGTGCTCTTGGCAGCGTCGCCCTCCCCCTCCCCCTCCCTCGGCATGCGCCGCAACGTGCGTGTGCATGTGGTGGTCCATGTAGTCCTGCAGCAGCGCCATCAGTACGGGCACCGACTCATTGACCGTCCTTGGGCTTCATGAAAAGAAAACTTGCACGCGCAATGACTCATTTACCGACCACGGGTTTCATGACAAGCACGTTAAGGTCGAGGGTTTTATTTGGGGGGTTGCAACCAAGGTAGCCTGCATGTTACGACACTGTTTACGAGCAAGTGTGACGAAAAAAATAAAAAAATAGGATTCACCCACACACATCTCTGTAGGTCTATTGAATAATGTTTTTCCATCGTATTTTGTCGCATAAGTTCGTATTATCTTGATCTCTCAATTAGCATTGTTCATATTTTACCAATGTACCCTGATTCTATAACCATTACGTCGAGGGCTAGGGTTTTTGAACACTTTTGTCCTACTCTGATCTAAAAATACTTAAGAGTCACAAAATATAGCCAAAAATATGTTTGACATTTGTCTGACCTTCGAATAAGGTGGTAAATGGATGAATCCCTTTACCTAAAAAGTAAATCCACAAGTATCTAGGTTTATCTATGGTATCTGTCACACAGAAATTGATGTCAGTCTTAGTGTCAGTCAGTTGTCACCGTTGAATGCGAATTATTTTTCCGACAATCGACATCGAATCGAATCCCCTTTTCCGCGCGTAGTTTTCACATAATATTTATTACCCATAGTCATGGAAATGTTTCGTTCCTTCGTGCAATAACAGCACGTCAACAACTCCCGGAAAGATAATTATACTCATTGGGTACCTAGATAAAAATTGCGGCAACAGTGGTGTAGAACAATAAGTATTGAATACTGCAAAGTTTATGCAGAGTTGTGAAGACAATTTCGACGTAGTTAAATAAAAAAGCCGTAAAAAGCCGTGGTGGCCTAGTGGTTTGACCTGTGGCCTCTCTGTGGCTTTTTTATTTCCCATCCCAGCCTATATACGTCCCACTGCTGGGCACAGGCCTCCTCTCAGAACAAGAGGGCTTGGGCCATAGTTCCCACGCGGGCCCAGTGCGGATTGGGAACTTCACGCGCACCATTGAATTGCTTCGCAGGCTTGTGCAGGTTTACTCACGATGTTTTCCTTCACCGCAAAGCTGGTGGTAAATTTCAAATGTAATTCCGCACATGAATTACGAAAAACTCAGAGGTGCGAGCCGGGGCTTGAACCCACGACCCTCTGTAAGCTTGTTGAGAAAGCAAAATAAAACAAGTAATTATAACAAGAAAAAACATTATTCACTACTTAGATCAGTACCGGTGTATGATGAAGCTATAGCGGGTGTGGCCTGTAATACGAGCAAAAAATTAAAACATAGATCGTCCTAGTCAAACTGCACAACATTAGTTCAGCGAGTTTTAAAAATAATGGAGTCTTTGAATTTTCCTTTTTTCATACAAATTAAATAGTGCTCTCAATGTACGCCATCCTAGAACCCAACTGACGTCGCCTGTCACGCTACAAACATCAAGCATTTTGCTTTATTCTTCATAAAAAATTTAAAACTAATTATTTTTAAAAGTATCTGAACGAATGTTGTTCAGTTTGAGGAGTATGATCTATGTTTTAATTATTTGTTCATGTTACAGGCCACACCCGGTATATGTACAGTATTTGCTAATCCTCGGTACCGGTGTAGTCGTGAGTTATCGATCATAATAAATGATTTGACATACTATCTTATCTTATCGGCCTTCTGCGTAAAGCTACATAATCCCTGACTACTGCTGTAGGTAAATACAGAATGTATTTTTTATAAAAACAGAAAACGTAACGGTCCTTTGCTCTTAGCTTTAGTGGTGCGAAGGATTTACTTTCATTTGGTACATACATACATAAAATCACGCCTCTTTCCCAACGGGGTAGGCAGAGACTACATCCTTCCACTTGCTACGATTCTGGCATACAACTCTCGCTTCCTCTACATTCATCAATCTTTTCATGCATGCACGTCGGTTTCATTTGGTGCAAATGGAAAATGGACAACTCGAAATTATACCACAGAATAAGTAATAGTATACAAGTACAGAAGCTTCACTGCCGTACAAAAGTGACGTTTAGGCATAAGAATCGTGCCTTCTGTACTTGTACTATTATTTATTCTGTGGTATAATTTCGAGTTGTCCATTTTCCATTTGCACCGAATGACAGTAAATCCTTCGCAAATCGCACCACTAAAGCTAAGAGCTAAGGACTGTTACGTTTTGTGTTTTTATAAAATTGATCTCAGAGACAAAATAGTCGCGGAGACAAAAGTTGCTCGTGCGCGCATACCCTAATGGAAATATTTTTTTAAGTCAAGGATTAACTACCAGATCTTAATTATTTCTGAACTTTTTTCGACTAGCAATGTAGCGTACAATAATGCGACGTTTCGAATGAAACATGTAGTGATACTAGTACATTGTGTGCAAATTTTTATTTTAATGGAAATTAAGAAGTAATTTTTGATGAAAAGTTATGAAACTTCGGGTCCTTAAACTTTGCAGTTATAACAAAAATGCATGTAAAAAAAATCGCTCGTAAAAAAGTATTTGTAGGTGTGGTGTAGACAGTAAAAGCGCTCTCTTTTTCTAACACCATCAAACGCCATGGCAATGCCCGCCCAGTTCGGTGTACATGGTATGGTGTAGTGGAAGTTCGCATCATAGAATCACGAGAGACTGGGTTCGAGTCACAGCCCCACCTACATGTTTCTCGTTTTTCATTGACTCAAAAAACAAATTTAAACACAATGTGTTGTCGTAACAAAACACCTAGCTGGCTGTGAGCAAAACAATGCGCGAAAGTCTACCTACTTGTATTTAAAAAAATGTGGTTATGTAAAAAATGCAACAGGATATAAATTTACTGCCAATTACATTTTATTGACTTTTGTTTTGCACTAACGCCTATATCGAGACTATCCCACACGTATTACGAAAAGCCTAAAATAATCTAATTTACTCTAAAGACTGAACACTCATCGACAATTCATTAAACACGTAAACACCACCATTCAGTTCCCGCCCACCGTTTAGTGGCACAAGAATAAACCGTTTTAATTTAGAGCGTGTAATATCGCAGTGCGTAGCTGGCTGACAGAGCTTACGGTCTGGGCCACAGTCAAGGGCGCGGCGGAAATTAAAAAAAAAAACTTCATTGGCGCGAAAATCGACAATCGATTGAGTGTTTAGTTCAAAATAGTGTTTTTTTTTTTGTAAAATTATTTAGAATTTTTAGTATGTAGGTAAATTCAGGAGATTACTAAAATAAAAGTACCGAGGTTGAAAAATAAGTGACGTGTGTTTATTTTATTACATCACAATAGTTATTAAAAAAAAATGACAACGGATTTAAAATCTCTAAAAGTTAAAGTTTCAGTGGTGAAAGATTTTGGTGTTGTAAGCAATACATATTTATTAAATAATGAAATTGATCAAGAAACAAATTGAACGGCATTAAAAAAACAATTGTACATAACCTGCATTAAAATAATTTCGTAATAGTTTTTCATCGCGTTTTTAAATTCTTAATGCAGACTATACTAGACTAAGGGGCTGTTTCACCATCCATTGATTAGTGTTCGATTTCTATTCGAACAAAACAAATAGAGACGGCATCACATTTAATCGCCAGTTAACACTAATCAATGGATGGTGAAACAGCCCCTAAATATTTGCTTGGAAGTATTTGTTAACCATAACTAACCGCTTAGGGGTTTAAATATTCCGATTAAAAGTAAGCACTTAGGTGCGTGCTGAAATAATCAGAATTAAATTAAAAAAAAAACACATAATAAAATTACTTTTAATAGTTACTCATTTTTAATAGATGCTCATTGAGAATAAAGTAAAACTAATAATTATACTAAGATTTACTTTTTCAAAATACCAATTTCTTCACAAAACTAAGTATTTATTCAGCTTTCTGTAGAAACTATGAACCGCTCTATTTCGTCACCGCGTAAAAGAACACTTAACACTCCAAATGCCTCTGGTATTCGTAAATCGTCAAAAGATACTGTCATCGGCCGTGGAATTCGCGTGGGATGTATTATTTCCGAATCTGTCAGGCAGACGGGCCGTCTCATCGTATTTACTTTATAACCAATCCAAACATTGAATATTTATGCAGTTGATTGATATTAAATACGAAAATATATACTTATATTATTGGTTAGATCACAGAACGAATAAAAGTGGGCACAGTTCTACGAAAAGCGACGTTGGGTAAGGCCTCGTGCACATAGCCGTAGGCTTAGAGGTACTTAATGTAGTACGTAGTAAACCCTAGTGATATGTGTGTGTATCGGGATAAAAAGTAGCCTATGTGTTATTCCAGACGTCCAGCTACATATCATCGCCTAGCATTGGCGTATCTAGGGTTATTTTTCAGTGGGGGCCTGGATTTTTGTGTGAAGATATCAGTATTATAGAATTTTGAATCGGTAGCCCAATATCCTGGGGTAGGCATTAGACCATACTCGGGTGGGCGGCCCACCCGGCCCCCCTTCTATATACACCTATGCCGCCACGACGTTTTAGCGCGGAGGAGTAACAATCACACGCACGCATACACCTACAAACTTTCACATTTATAATATTAGTTGGGTAATAAATAACGTGATCTATTATTGTTATTTTGTGTATCATCAGTCACATTTAGCAAGTCATTATATCTAATTACATGAATAAAATAAGTTTATTGAACGGTAATAACGCAATATCCATAAGTTGGGTAATTGGATTATTTATTTATACTCATGAATAAATTTCGAAGCATAACAGGATATGATTGTAGGATGAAAAAGTACTAAAATTTTAAGAAAATATGTAGCCATTGAGGTTAAACTTCACTTACTTTACTGTACATGGCTGCAACACAAACAAAATTTCAACGTAAATTAAATTAAAACTCTGACACGTTTCGCGATAAAGTAAAATATCTATATTTTGATTTATTGTTGCTCTTACATTCTGAATATAAACAACAGTAATCCGAATTACAAAAAAAAATCTTTCACCACTAAAATATGCGTCCGACCAAACAACCTACTTAACTTAAGTAATTACTTTCACTTACATTCGCATAAGTCAGTCAACGCATTGGTAGTGTTAAAAAATAAATGTTGAACTGAGTTCAAGAACATTATGTCTATGTGGCTTACATTTGTGAAGGCATCTAATTGGGGCATTGGCGTACCACCTAAACCAGAACTTGTGAGTATGTTACACGTAGAATGTCCTAGCATTCCATCATCACCAACTCGACTCGATGAGTGGCGGGCTACCTAATGCTGTAATGGCTGGCAGTCATTACACGTTTCTTTCAGCACTTCCTGCCACGTACGGTCAGCAAAAGTAGCTTTGAGCAGCGTTTCCGCCAATAATGTGCGAGAAATGTGTTTTCCATTAACCAATAGAAACGCTTCATTTACACATCCTCGCACAGCTCATCTCTGGTGGGAACAGCTGAGCGGGGCGAGGCGAGGTAAATCAAGCTTTTCTCTTGGTTCAGGAAAAACATATTCCTCGCAACACATCCTCGCACATCCCTGGTGGAAACGCTGCTATACACTTTTGTACTTTGTCGCTTTACAGCCCGTATACCTTTACATGTATACGTATATGTTTTCAGGATTTTTTTAAATGTTATTTAATATCAACTCTGAAGAAAATAAATTAGGGCAGAAGTACCGTTTGTGGCCATTTATTGTTTAAATATACGTTTGAAATTTATAGTAATAAATCATTACAAACTTTATTCGTTTCAGTATAAACTTTTGAAAACTAACTAAACATATTATTTGAATACTGTAACTTTTAAAAATGTCAACTGGCCAAAAACGGGCTTAAGGTGGCCAAAAACCGTTAGTTCTGCCCTACTTTATGGCAAATGAAAATTATGGAAAACGGTACATTATGGCATATGAAATTCGGGCAAACGATAGAGAACCTTTACAGCCACGTACGTACTCGTAACGCCATGCAAGAGTGGCTAATGTTTTAATGCGACAGAGTAAAAAAAATATATCCGCTACTTTTGATGCTGACTGTACAATGAAATTGTGGAATCAACGTTCGTCAGCATTGTTTCCAAACATGACATCGGGGCTTATACTTTCTTTAAAGGCCGGCAACAGACCAGTGAGTCTCCTTGAGTTGTTGTTCACGGACGGTGAGATCGGCCGCTTGCTCGTTTTCCTCCATCTCATAACAACGACACTAACCAACTTATTGAAAGTCTTGTCTCTTTAGCTTCAGGTCCGCAATTCACGCACCGAGTCGACCGAGGACGAGAAACGCAGCGATGACAGCCGGCCGCTCAGCCTCGCGTCAGACTTCAGCCGCGACAACATCAGTAAGTTCTCCTTGTTACCTTGCAACTAGTGTTGCCCAAATGCAAGAACAAGACGAGACTTAGCCAGTCTTGGTCTTGGTCTTGCGCCAATACACCTGGTCTTGGTCTTGGTCTTGGTCTTGCGCTCCCAGTCTTGGTCTTGGTCTTGGTCTTGCAGCAAGAGTCTTGCAAGTCTTGCAATTACCTATTAGTCTTTTACTATTTATTAAAGTTTACTTTAAATCTTAGAAAAACGTATTAGAATTGGAACATTGTGAGCTTGAATTAACATAGCCATAGTAAAGATCAAGCAGATTAATAAATAACTGAAGATTTGATAAGAAATTCGAAAAATCAACTGACCTATATGTCGTTTTCCATGGAAGTAACTGTTTCTTAATAAACATTTATGATTTATAAGCTTACATTTGCTAAAACATGTAAAAAAACAAATTAATTACAATAACTTGACTGTATTTTAAAGAACAATACTTATCTGTCTAGAAAGAGATTGAACCCTCAACTTATAAGAAATTTAATAAAAGAGTTTTACGATTTATCATTTATTTGAATAAAAAATAAAATACAACACAAATCAACAGCTTTATCATTAGGTTATGATACTTTATATCAATTCTGAAACTTATTTATTCTTTGGAACACCTGTAGGTACTCTTAAAATTCGAAATTATTTTGCATGAGTATACCTACGCCCTATGGCGGCAATCAAATAGTGTCAAATGTTATGATTTCGGCGTGGCGGCAACGATTGTTTTAGATTTCAAAAGAAGCCGCCGGCGCGTGTATCATAACCATGTACTTCCGAAAAGCGGCAAATTTCTTTGAGAAGTAAGTACAAAACCTTTGATGCCGCATTATCAAAGTGCCGATGGTTAAAACATAACTATGCATGCACTCAGTTTGATTTTAATAGATATTTTTTTATTCGCTATGTTTATGGTATTAGTCGTAATGCGCATAGGTCCAGTTTTTCATATTCTTTGATACAGTTTTTTGCGTCTCATAGAATTCCTAAGCGTACCTACCTATACACCGAACTGTTACACCTAACTACTCAGTGAAATAGCGCTAAGTCCTAGCTGCAAGACGCAAGAGTCTTGCAGGCTATGTCTTGTTCTTGCTCAAGTCTTGCACGGTCAGTCTTGGTCTTGGTCTTGCTAAAAATACGCGGTCTTGTTCTTGGTCTTGGTCTTGCAAAAACGCAAGAACAAGACCAAGACTGCAAGACCAAGACTGAATTTGGGCAACACTACTTGCAACGCGTATCAACATAGTAGTAAGTAGCTATTGTTACCTTTCAAGTCGTAACAACATCAGTAAAGTAGCTTTTGGTACCTTGCAACTCGTAACACAATCAGTAAGTAGTCTTTGTTACCTTGCAACTCGTAACAACATCAGTAAGTAGCCTTTGGTACCTTGCAACTCGTAACAACATCAGTAAGTAGCCTTTGGTACCTTGCAACTCGTAACAACATCAGTAAGTAGCCTTTGTTACCTTTCAACTCGTAACAACATCAGTAAGTAGTCTTTGATACCTTTCAACTCGTAACAACATCAGTAAGTAGTCTTTGTTACCTTTCAACTCGTAACAACATCAGTAAGTAGTCTTTGTTACCTTTCAACTCGTAACAACATCAGTAAGTAGTCTTTGTTACCTTTCAACTCGTAACAACATCAGACAGACTAAGTTTCTTGTTGTTTCTTGTCGTCCGGGACTAACGTAGTCGTTCCGAAACGATGTAGCACAAAAATTCCGATTGCAAAATTCTCCCTTAGCGTCCAAAGTCCGAGGTCGGCTCAACAGGACCACCCTTTGGCATGCTAAGCTAAACCACCCACTTGCTGAGCCCATCTGGCAGCTCGCCCTCTCCGGGAAGCTGCAAAAGCCGTCTGAGCTAACAGCAATAGTCCGTTCGAAAAAAAGTGGTTAAAGCAGCGAGTCGAAGTAAATGAAGCGTTCCTATTGGTTAAAGAAATACATATTCCTCGCAGCACATCTTCGCACATCTCTGGTGGAAACGCTGCTTAAACGTTGCTTGTTAAAGGGTAGTGTTTATTTGCAGTGTCACTGGCGAGCGGCCCGCGGCGGACGCGTCGCGGCGTGGCCCCCTACAGCGAGTCGCAGCGGCCGCTCACACGCTACCTGCCCGTCGACAGAGACGACTTCGACTTGCGACGGCACGTCGAGTCCGCCGGTGAGTGAATTAAGAGTTTGTGCACACTAACGTTTTTGCCGGCGGTTTCTCGGCGGAGTGCTAACGCGGCGCGCACGCGGCGAGCACGCTGCGGTATCCGCGATTACGTGGCTTAATCGCCGCGTTCCCTCCCGCTCAGCCGAGAAACCGCCGGCCAAAACGCTAGTGTGCACAAGCTCTAAGTAAGAATCGCGCTACATCCAGGAAATTTGACCCTCGCAACATGTAACAGAGATAACACCGCCATGTACAATGATAGTTACATTGATGATTGTTTGCAGGGCACCAGATTGAGCTGTGCCCCCACGTGACAGTGACCGCCAGCGCCTGTCGCGGCTATCTGCACAAGCTGGGAGCCAAGTTCCACACGTGGTCTAAGAGGTGGGCGCACCATTGCCGACAGACTTTTCATCGAACATCATATAACATCGACAATGATTTATCCAATATTCCAAATATGCCAAAAAAAATTGCTAGAAATTATTCGCTTCACAAATGTTTCATTTGGCCAAATGTATTTTATTCTGAAACTGAACGGATTTGAATGAACGGATTTGAATGTGAAAGGATTTATTACAAAAACATTGTGTGCTGAAACATTAGCTATTTCAGAATAAAATGCATTTGGGCAAATAAAATATTAAAATACGAATTTTTTGCTTAGGTAGACATTTTTGAAACCATAAATTATGAAACGTATTTTCGCAACTGGACTCTTTTATAATTCCTTATTTACCGCCCCTAACAAAGTACTATTATTTACACGTCATCACATTTTATTGTCACACCGTAACAGACTTCTAACTTGATCGAATTATTTACAGATGGTTCGTCTTTGACCGAGAATCTAAAACGTTCGTGTACTATTGGGACAAGAGTGAGAGAAAGCCGCGCGGCGGCGCTTACTTCCAGGTAAAAAACATATCTTTGGTCTCTATACGTCCCACTGCTGGGCACTCACGATGAAAGGGTCTGGACTATGCTTCCACGCGGGCCTAGAAAGTATTTCTTCCGAAGTGTGTCTAGGTTTTCTCACGATGTTTCCTTCACCGTAAAGCTTATAGTAAATTTCAAATAATTTCGAAACGCTCAAGGGGTGCGAGCCCGGGATCAAACGTGTGACCCTTGAGAGGCTAGGTCAAACTTCTAGGCCACCACTGGCCACAACGGCTGAAAAAAAAAATGCTAAGTAAAAATTATGTACCTAGTTCAGAGAATATATCTAGTGCCAGTAGTGCCATCCACCAAGACGCGTGATTTTGTCAAAATTAGACATTAATAACATTGTAATAAGAACCACGGCACGCGTCATCGTAAATGACTACCTACCTTATACCAACCTGCAATAATTTATCCATTCCAGGTAATCGAAGAGGTGTACCTAGACCACGGTAACACGTCCAAATCTCCAAGCCCTCAGACCACCTTCATAGTGAAGACCCGCCAACGTCGCTACTACCTCATGGCGCCTTCAGGGGAAGCCGCAAGAATATGGATAGACGTGGTCTTCACTGGGGCCCAAGGGTACACTGATTATTTAGACTGAGACTACATTTAGCAGCTAATTAACTGGTACACTGGCGCAGGCGATAGTCTTTGGGAGGATTTAGCTACTTTGGTGTAGCGTAGCTCGGCACTATGGGTCAAGATGGCGGGACGAGTCTCGAAAAACTGTTTGCTTTTAAATATAACCTAGCTAGTAAAGTCGAACGATTTGACTCCTGGACCACAGTAGGACGTGCTCACAGTAAGTGTCATAATGAACTCCCATGTCAAGCAATGCGAAGTCACTATGACGTTCTCAAAGTAAAGGTTCAACAGTGGGTCACGATTTAGTTGGTTCGACTGTACATGTCAATATTTTTTTTATTGTACAGTCGGCTAAATAAGTCCTTCATCATTTTAGGGAACATCAGAAAAAAATGACACTTTTCTTTGACAGTAAATTGAATAACCCCTATCTTTCCTGATAGACAGTACAGATGAGGCCCATTCCGCCTCATCAAGCTTAAGGTATAATTCACTGGTCAAGTAACAGCCTATTCACTTTAACCTTGAATATAAATATCTAAGTTTTGATTGTACATTGATTTGTAAAATATCTCTTGATCGATTATACCTATGGCAACAAGTGCAGAGGGCTTATGGAATTCGTTATGGAGCTACAATTTCTTTAGATGAAGAAGGTGCACTGTGTTAGTAATACTTACGATCCGGTAGGACGTGGGGTGTATTCCTCTAATTTTTGTGTTCTAAAAAATCTAACACACTTTTCTAACGAAGTAAGGAGTGGCATTTGTCACGATACCTCTTTAGTGTTTTCTAATGAACCATTAAGTTGAAACGCGTGTGATTTTTTTATAAATACGTTTGGTAGATATATTATATTGATAATTAAGTACGTCTTACTTAATGCTATCGAATCATTTAATAAAAATCGAATACTTTCGATAATACGAATAAGGAATCACAGTATTTTTAGGTTATAAAAATATTGATAAAACATTTTAATGAAATTGTTACCGACACGACAATAAATTGTGCCAATTTTGTACAATTATATTATATATATGGCAGCTTTTATATACAAGGTTTTTTATGTGCCTTGTGAGAGACTGAATAACGAATAACATGTGTTATATTGTACAATTGTAATAAATATTTTTAATATACACAAAGTCAATTGTAACGATTTATAATTAGATTAAATGCAAATTAAGTGCTTAGCTAATATTGTGAGCATGCTTGATGAAGTAATTAAAATAATGTTACCATATTAGCGTTATTTACTGGCAACTTTACATTGCTCGATTAAAAATAGCGGCCAAGTGCGAGTCGGGCTCGCGCACCGAAAGTTCCGTACCTAATAAACATACAAAAGTTGAAACTTTAAACTTTGCAGTTCAATATAATATCGGTATGTTCCCAACAGGAACACTGTTACTCGATGCTGTAAATTCGTAATCGCCAAAAGTATTTTTTGCGATCTTTTTACTTGAGTGTTTTAGCATTTCAAACAAGGTAAACAAATTTTATTAAAAGATATATTAATAAAATAAATAACGACATGTTACAATTTATTAACGATGTCGCATAGTCATTCGTGCTGTTGTGGTTTTATAAAAAACTATTTTCACTCAATTTTTCAAGATTGTTTGCCTTATTTCTAATGCTATCAAACCAAATAAATAAATAATAATTTGGGATTATTTTCCTATACTTATGCTGTAAGGTCAATGAATGTCAAA
This sequence comes from Choristoneura fumiferana, assembly GCF_025370935.1. Lineage (NCBI taxonomy): Eukaryota > Metazoa > Arthropoda > Insecta > Lepidoptera > Tortricidae > Choristoneura > Choristoneura fumiferana. The sequence goes on from NC_133500.1 coordinate 9,365,676, forward strand.
TTATCTATTTTAATTTATTTACGCGTGTTTATTGCGCGATCTTATATATATCTTTTTCCTAGAGAGGTATGGAACTCTAAAATGATGCGGTACACTTTTAATTACATTAACACTACGTTGGTCAACTTTTAGTACTTACTTTCGGAGAGAGCTTAGTCAATAGGGAATATTACTGCAATTTTCTGCCGTCAGAGTGCAGCTCTAGCACAAACCGTAAACAGTTTTTGGAGTATCTTAAATGCCCGGAAATATAGCTCCATCGTTACTATCTATGTAAATATTGTTATTCTAATTACTAATAAATATGTCATGTTTTCTATAGTACTAATACTCTTTGGTCACGATTTGTCATGGCGACAAAATATAAAGAGAACTGACGTTGTCATGGGGGTTTGCGCTAGTGTCGCCCCCTGCGCAGAGCTTTGCGTAATATTTCCTATTGGCTAAAGAATAATTCCGTCTTCTGAGTTATTGCGGAATTGGATACTAAGGGTCCTAGTCCACTAAATCGTATCATATCACGAGCGTAATCGTCCCGGCGGACGCAACAATCACAGTGAGCACACAAGTTCATATTAATCATAGTATTATATTGTTAAGTTACGGATGGAGTTATGGGTATGGAGTTGTCATTAGGGCCTACTCTAGCTGGTGCGGGTGCAGGTACAATCCTATGCGTGCGACGCGCGCAGTTAGCGCTGCTTATACTATTGTTCAACAGGCGTCCACCCGCTCCGTGCAATCCGCGTCAGATAGTGTAGGCCCTTAAGCGAATCATATTTTTGTCAAATTCAATCAATTTTGTATCTGTGACGGGCCGACCCTAGGACGTGCACGTGCATGAACAACAGTGATGATCCAAGTATGATACGGTCTAGTGGGCGGAAACCTTTACTAAGTTGCTAGAATGTATACTTATGCAGGCTTATGAAATGTGCGTATTTTCTATGTACAATGAAACGGCTGAAACGTGGTTGAAACCAATTATTTTAGCTAATAAGGTCACAGTATGAATTAACCAAGTAAATAAAGCATTTACATAATTTTTGCCTTTTTTTACTTTCGTAGATACAAATAATAGGGTATTTGACACCATTGACTAATTCCTGGATATATTTAACTCTAGTAAAAAAACTAAGTAGGTAAGTATATTTAATTTTAACACGAAAAACCTTGGCCGATGGAAAATAGTTTCGGCTGTTTGTAAAAAGAGTGTCAAGTAGCCTTAGTAAGTATATACAGGGTGGAAAGTTGAGATGGGGCAGAAAGGGCAACTACTAGATCCCTTGCAGCTACGTAAAAATGCTCTTAGGAGACCTTTACTAACTTCTTGAATGATGACAATCGACATTCACAGATTTTTGATAAAAAGTCAGTCAGCGAGGTAATCGACAGATTTGACTTTTAATGCCAATCGGTCCCATTTCTATCAAGGATTAAAACACTTTGAGACCAACTAAGGTTAGGGTACTAGAATACCCACAAATCAAAAAAAAACTTTTTCCGTTCAGTTCGTAGGGTACCTACTAATTTGCAAGGTGAAACTTTCGCATGTTGTTTTTTACGTACCTATATGAATCCGTCGTATCTATATTAAAGAAAATTAAACAGTATGTAGACAACTAAAAACACAACATTTTAACTAAAGTTAGTGTCTTAACTCAGTATTGCTGAACCATCTCAACTTTCCACCCTGTATTTTTTGGGTCGGTCAACTTCTTGATGTGCCTCGTTGCCATGGTTACGTCCCCTGGACAACTCTTTAAAACCACGAGGTTCTACATGATTTCTGTGGTTAAAATTCATCAAGCTTAAATTTTTGTCATAGTTATTATTTTATGGACTATTTCTTAGGCACATTATAGTCGCATATATTAAAGCAGTTTTTTTTGGACAACGAGACAGAATAACAAACAAGAAAAAGTTGATTGACCCTTTTATTAAAAAAAATCATTTTTTTATATACCGCCTTTTGGCTTAGGAAGGCAGAATTATTATATGAACCTAACCGAACCTGCATATTTTATAATACCTAAATCCATTTCTATTTCAAACAAACAACTTTATCAAAGCAAAGCGCAGCGTATTGTTTTGTATTGTTTGTATAATTACCCCTTCCTTTTTGGCGTTGATGAGTCGGGTAAATATCCACAAAGTGAACGGGGTAGTTATAGATTTCAAACTATGTCATTGTCGATTCTGCACTCAGTCCATCTAAAGAAAACTCAGTAATAGAGGAAGCATTACAATTTATTACAGTTTCAAATCACAGACTTCAAAAGCACATGGACGCAATGTTAAACAATCACAATTTAATTTAAAAAAAAACTCCGTTAGTGATAATTCCGCGTGGCCGTTAAAGACGACACAAAATGACAATATTATCCAAACTTCAATAATATCATATAAAAATTAATGCACTGATAAAAATACGATATAATGTTTTCTATTCTTGATCGGCATCGTCGGGGTCGAGCACAGCTTTGATCATGTTCTTTGCGTTTAAATACGTGCCCATTATACACAGACATATGCCGAAGATAGTGATGAATAGGAATCGGATCATCCTCCATTTCATAAAGCCCAAACCCGGGTCTTCCCACTCAATCGTCAGCTGGATGAAAGCGGGGAAGATGAAGCCCATGTTGGAGAGACAGAAGGAACCCAGCTGTTGGCAGATAAATCACATGTTAACATAGTTATAGGTTTATTACAATACAATGTATTTATTACAATGTCATTAATGTATAATATTGTCAAAATCACGCGTCTTCGTGGATGGCACGGTTATACAGTCAAGGAAACAGTCAACTGGCTAAAACTCGTTAGTAAGCGTTTTCCCAGAGATAAGACCAAGCTAGACCTTCCTACAATTACACGTATAATGATAGTGGTCAATTACATTGCGCGCCCTGTAAAAGGACCTTTAAGACTAAGTTTGGCTTTGCCAGCCATATTCGGGCACATAATAAACAATTCTAAAGGTTCGCCTTTGTCGGACACGACATGGAGGACATCACATCAGATCGATTTGTCATCCCCAAAAACCCTACCAAATTTCATGGCTATCGTTGGAGCCGTTTCCGCGATCCCCGGAATATATATTATATACAAGACTTGCTCGTTTAAAGTTATTAGAATACGTTGTGTTGTGTAGCATAAAACCCTTGTCCATGAAATGTTATAAAAAAATATGTTTATTACTATTTTCGTTTTTTACCAATAAAGTTGCGTGGCCCTTATTTTCTTTTGAGCAGTATAGGTCTCAGGTGTGTGCAGTTTTCCTCACGATGCTTTCCTTCGCCGTAAAGCTCATGCTAAATTTCAAATTTAATGTCTGGATACTAACCAATCCCATGAAGCTGGATACACTTGGGAAAATGACGGCAATACCAACAATCACAATCACAAATATGGCTCTGTACACGCGCTCCCAGAACCAGTGCTTGTTCTCCGGGTGCCTCTGCTTCAGATAGTACCACACCAGGTCGAAGGGCACCCAGAAATTGAGAGCAAACGTCACGTATATCACGAGCACCATAAACGCCTTCAGTGCTATGGGGAATCTGCCGAAAGGTAAGTAAAATTTAATCAAACCCGTTCACTGCCACTTGACTTCCACAGTTGCCACCGACGCACATGTGCGTTCAAATTGTATGAATACCTAATTATGGCGGGACTGGGCGAACTTCCGATACGTGCGTCGGTGGCAGTGAATGCGTTAAAAGAAAACTTTTTTGCTGACTGTAGTTACTTTTGGTAGACAGTATGTTCAATTATCAAGTTCAAAAAAATACAGCATTTTAATCTTCTAATAATCTTCTGATAAGGCCTTTCATGTACAGTCAAGGGCAAAAATATGTATATACTTTAGTACCTTGTCTATTTTCGTCATATTTGAACTGCCATATATGAACTATCACAGTGGTTAAAGTGACAAGGTACTAAAGTGTATACATATTTTTGCCCTTGACTGTACATAGGTAAAACTAAAAAAATAAAATGTAAACATGGAACATAGATCCTCCTCCTTTTTTGAAGTCGGTTAAAAATGGTGTATTATTTTTAGTTCATACCGCTTTCGAGATCTAAGAGTGCGGTACAGTACAATCCGTGAGCTCTTAGAAAAACCAAAGAAAAACCTTCGCGTTTCGGGGGAAATCGGAAGGATTCGTGTTGTAGAAAATGACAATTGTCTTTTTGACTTAGTAGCAATCCATCACGCGGAGAGTACACTCGTTGTTTTCATAGATTTATATAGAGCCGCTAATACCACCATTTACTTATTTATTAAGTTTATTTTTCGAAAATTGAAAAAGTTCAAAGTTCAAGTGCATAACTTTTCGAACTTCGAAAAGTTTTGCAAGTTGATAATAGAACAGAACCGCATATCACGATCGCGTGTCATCGATCGTCAATACCCGAAAATGCTTCTAAAATCCGAAGGTTTTTTAAGAGCTCACGGAGTGTACGTAAATTCATTATTGAACGAAATAGAAAGAAATTCAATTGACAAGCGGTAAAATATATATGTAAGGCGGACTTATCCCTTAAGGGATTTCTACCAGTCCACCTTTGAGTGAATGAGAACTTTGACTGCACTTGCATTGTTAACCAAAATAAATGATCTATACCGTTTCAAGTCGATGGAATTTGAAGAGTTCCATCATGAGAATTTCGGTATCAGAGTATTTTATTATCACAAAATAGGAATAACTAATTAATTATCTATCTATGTCAAATTTCAGCTCAACCAGATACGAGGAAGTGGTCGCCTACGCATACGCCATAAGCTAAATTAATATGAAGTTTAGCCATAACTTATGCCTAAACTTCATATAAAATTAGCTTTGGGTCTAGGACGATGTTAGCCTTTTTAGCACACTGCTTACTTCGTTTGAAAGCTATATCTTTATCAGACCAACTATTCATCAGCCTAAATTGCGTTATGCCTAATTGTCATAAATACCTACAACATAAATCAGAGGCATATAATTTTCAGCAGCATTAGGCAACTCACGCCTTATGTCGACGGAGCACCGCTACGCGGGGCTCCTGTTCCTCCTAGGCTGTCTGCCCTTCAGACATCTGAAGATATCTACCGAACCTATAACCTACCCAATATTGTGTAATTTTTGTGTAACTTTTGAACTAAAAGGCAGTCTGTCAATGAAACTCCTTGCCTTCCTCGCTTCTAACCAATATCGCAATAGGTCTAACTATCTACATATATATATATTATACACACGCACAAAAATCACGCCTGTATTCCCAAATGGGGTAGGCAGAGCACACGAAACGTTACCGCTTCGGAGCCACTTTTAGCAATTTTAGGTTTTAAGATTGACAAAAACGGTACAATAGTGACAGGTTGCTAGCCTGTCGCCTACGGTATACCTTAACCTATATCCTCAGTCGCCTCTTACGACATCCACAGAAGAAATGGAGAGGTGTAATTCTAACCCGACACCACACGGGGCAATATATATTATATAATATATATATATATATATATGTCTACTTCGCACTAAGACTAGTCATAACGCGTCCCTTTACGCATTAGGTACACAAATTTGAAAGGGTTAAAAATAACGTAAGTGATTTGATTACTTACGGCGCCCAAGGGTAGTTCAGGGTGATAGGGGACCTGGCTTGCTCTCCGAAGCCGTAGTAACCGAAGAAACCGATGACCATCACGATGCCAGTCACCACGGACATACCTGTACGGAGATCCATCAACATGGTCAGCTAGAAGACGTTCTGCTAGTGCTGAACCTTCCCAAAAGAACGGCACTTAACCGGTCTCATCGGACTTCTACGACCTTCACCAAGTCACTAGTCCAGTTTGGACAAGGCCTGTCTACGCTATATCTTCAGGTACAAAGTTACCAGTCAAGAGCACATTGACGCTAACAGCTATCAGGTCTTTGAGTAATGTCTTAATTTACATGTATCGTTTTTAGGACTCCCATAGAGTGAAATACCTATCGTTGTTCAGAGCTCTTAAATAGATAAAATACAAGGATATTTAAAAAAAAAAACATGTTTTTTTAACCTTTTATAAGGCCCCATTTATTACTACCACAGAATCAAAAGCAGCTATCGAATACGCATACCTGACAAAGAATATTTATAAAGCTAGTCGTATTTTCAATAATTACAATGGAAATTGTGACGTATTAGGAAAGCAATAAGGTTCAGTTTCCAACTCAATGCAAGTGGTCGCTAAATCGTCTCTGCCTTATAAAGGGTTAACTTCTTTTGACCTAAGAACGTGAAATTTGGTAAATACAATAGGTATTGAAGATTTTGTAGTGCATAGCTAAGATATTTTTGCACTTGACTATTAAACGTGTTAAAATAAGATTATACGAAACCCTCGGTGTGTCACCTCGTGCGCCTCGGACACGTATTTGACCGTAATATTTTAAGTACATTGCCAACCGGTTTTTACACTTAACTTTAAACCTATATTCAGACAAAATCTTTAAAGTGGCATTTCACCAAATTCATTTACTTACCTCCAAGTAACACCAAATAGAAGTGATGCGGGTTCGTCATATGATTCTCGATGGGCAAAGACACCCCCACCCCTTCCATGCTAAACACGCACACGCCTATGTACTCCAGCACCCCCCCTAGACTTTTATAAGCGGGGACGTCCATGAGCGGCCTCGATGCAGCTTGTATACCGTATACCACAGTTGAGACCGCAATCGTCACTGGAACCAATTATTGACGGTTATTAGCTTCACTTGTAACATAATTTCCTAAGAAGTAGTTGGGCTTGTATTTTTTTTGTAGTTAGGTAAATACTTTTTTCTTTAACCTTTTCGAGGCCAATAACCTATTCATACGTCCATAACTTCAACGCAAAAGCAACCTTCGTTCAATTGTGTTAAGGTTCAATTTTAGGCATTGCAATATAGATGCCTGGCGTACATGGGTAATGTCTTTTGTATTTGACGGGGCGGCGAAAAGGTTAATCTTATACTGTAATTTATAGGTATGTGTTTTCCTACAAAAAAATACTTTCGGCCAATTTTCTTGTGGCGCATTCTTCTTGGCAATGATGGTCTTTCCGAATGCGATAATAATTTAAAAAGTTAACATATAAAACAGCCCTTTGCAACTTACTTGGATAATACAAATTTTGAATTTTTGGTAGCACTTACCTATAAAACAATCAGCAACTATAGAAAACGGCGCTAAGTATTTGAGCGAGGTTATCATGCATAACAGCAGGCAGGGAACGACGAGGATGGCGATATAGTAGCGGATGGAGTAGTTATCCTGCTTCGCGATCCAGTTGGCGCCCTCAATGAGCTGCATGATGGAACGCGCCATGATGACTGTGTACACGCAGCAGGAGCCAAATAGATCCAGACCTATAGTCACGTCGACGCAGTACCTGATTTAGTTAATTAAAAGAATTAATTAAAATAAAATAAAAACCGGCCAAGATCGTGTCGGATACACGCCCAAAATAGGGCTCCGTAGCCATTACGAAAATAAAGTAATATTTTTCTAAGGATTTCGTATTATACACGGAATCTTCCAAGTTTAAGTATATTTCATACCTTAGGCTGCTATTTACTCATAAACTACTAATAATTCTCAAGCAAACTTAGCTGTTATAGTTTTCCTTGAAAGTTTGATATACTTACTACCATCCTGAATTTTTTCAAATTTTTCTCACCCACCGGTTTAGATTTTAGAGGGGGAGGGACGCTCGATTTTAATGAAAATTTTCACTTGAAAGTTGAATATTTCGCAAACAAATCACTGAATCGAAAAATCGTCTTAGCAAACCCCTAATGGTTTCAAAAGACCTATCCAACAATACCCCACACTATAGGGTTGGATGAGAAAAAAAACATCTCCACTTTATGGGAGGTAATCCTAAAAATATATATTTTTTAATTTTTATTTGTACCATTTCGTCGGCATAGTTTACTTATATATCCGTGCAAAATTACAGCTTTCTAGCATTGATAGTCCCTGAGTAAAGCCGCGAACGGACAGACAGACAGACAGACATGGCGAAACTATAGGGGTTCCGTTTTTGCCAATTTGGTTCCGGAACCCTAAAAACACGTGTAGTTTTCTTTCACTTGTCTAAAACCGGCCACATTTCATGCTTTGAGCGAACCCACAGGAATGAGTATGTTCAGTCAAGTGTAAAGATAATTATCTTCTCGGACTGCTAAATATTTTGTAACAAAAGTACCTATGTTTTTTTAATGTTGTGCGTTTAGGAATTGCCGCTTTAACTAAAAGTAATAATGTATAATATTTATGTTTACTAATTGTATAAGTTTTCTTTTAATTTATTTTGAGTACGTACCTACTACTTATATTGTATGTGGAATCAAATATACGAGTAGGTACGATTAGGACCTAAGTCTTTAATATCGTGAATTTCATTTTGTCAAGGATTTTCTGCCGTGTTATTTATCAGTAAGGTTTATTTTTATTACTATTAAAAGTATTAAAAGTATTTTGTTTAGATTGTAGGTAGATTGTTACGAGTTTATTTATAAACATATTGTGTCGAATAAATATAATGTCATTTCGTGGATTCGTATCTATTGAATATAAATATATTGAATTCAAAACCATACTCATACACGAACGACCACGACTTTTCCCGCCTTCTGCAGTAATATACTATTATATAATAGGTATTGCTGTTCCCTAACGCGGTTTACCGGGACATGTAAATACCTACCTAGAAAATCTCTTAAACCCCATAAAAATGCAATAAAGGAATTATTAATTATTAAGGATTACGGTAAAGTTACCTGAAGCATTTGTGGTAACGTCTAAGACTCTTAAAGGGTCCAGCAGCCAAAGTGGCTTCCGCCAAGTCAGGGTAGGACATTTTGGATTGTTGCAGCCTCCCATACATTGTCTGTGCCGATGACACTAATATCTGGCGGAGAAAACGTTCAATTATTTATTTAAAACACCAAGAAACCAATGGGGATCAACAAAAAAGATGGACCCAAGCTGCCCACAGAGTCCAATGGGAAAATTTAATGTCTGCTCCTCTCCCGGTTTTCCAGCAAATAGCTGTAACAAGACTGGGAAGATATAAACCCCTCCTGCCCTCTCCTCCCCGTAGTAAGCTCAAGGGAATGGGGACCGTGCAGCAGGGTTTTTTACGGGTACTGTTCCTTTCCAGTCGTCCGTAATGGATTCTTTCCAACTGCCCGCCCCCATCTCCTATAAAGCACCTCATATAGAATTCATCATCATCATCATCATCAGCCAGAAGACGTCTACTGCTGAACAAATGCCTCCCCCTTAAAACGCCACAATGAACGACAACTCGCCACTTGCATCCATCGGTTACCAATTCTCACGATGACGTCAGTCCACCTGGTGGGAGGCCTGCCAACGCTTCGTCTTCCGGTTCGCGGTCGCCACTTGAGAACTAGTAGCGACATCTCTTGTCTGGGTGAGCGGTTAGTTCCGAAAGTGTGTTACGTCGGGTGCATAGAAGAAATTCGTGTTTGTACTCCTGTCCAGTGGTAGTGTAGGAGTATGGCACGCAGCACGGAATGCTGAGGACATGGGTTCGATTCCTGGCGCTGGTCTCTTTTTCTGGTTTTTCTGTGCATCCATGTCTCAGTTTCTATTTTCGATATGGTTTTACGGGTGACCGTAAAAGTAACAAATTTGGAGTTGAAATAAAAAATACAAAAAGACTCCAAATAACCAATCATAACTTGAGAACTTTTCTCCCCCAACGGTTATCTGTTCTTTGAGCGCTGTGGCTCGCCCATTGCCACTTCAACTTGCATAGGTATTTTTAACCCCGACGCAAAAACAGGGGTGTTATAAGTTTATTTGTGTCCGCTATTTGTGTCTGTGTGTGTCTGTCTGTGGCAGCGGAGCTCTTAAACGGGTGGGCCGATTTGAATGCGTTTTTTTTTATTTGAAAGCAGGTTTTCTAGCGATGGTTCATAGACATGTTTCATCAAAATCCGTTTAGCCGTTTTTGAGATATAGAACTTTTTACAGCTACCCGTATGTCGGTGACTTTAGTTCTTCGACGAATTTCGTATTCCAGATTCTATCATCTCTCTCCATAGCTCGTTGCGTAACTCTGAGCCTCTCCAAGAGGCCAACAGTCAAGAACCACGTCTCAGCGTCATAAAGTCATCACCGGCAACACACACTGATCGAACACTCACAAGAACATCTGACAAGAAGACATCACGAAGTTTCCCGAACGCTTCCCATCCGAGTTGGATTCTTCGGGCGACCACTTTGTCATATAAAATTAGAAAGTTTAAAAACAAGTAGGTAAATAAAAGCAAGGACTTGCGTCTCTAGCCGTTAGGCTCCGCTAGCACCGGAGATGTACGAGGCAAGTTGCGGGGAATGTGATTTTCCTGAACCAATAGAAATGCTTCATTTACCTCGTCTTGCTCCGCTCAGCTGTGTCCATCAGAGATGTACTATGCGAGGATAGGTAAATGAAGCGATTCTATTGGTTCATGAACAACATATTTCTCGCAGCACATCCTCGAACATCTTTGGTGGCAACGCAGCCTTAAGCTGCGGCTCCACTGAGGCGAAGACGGGGGTAGCGGAGAGGAGACGTGTACGGATCGACCAATCCTTACTACACGTCTGATGATAATGAGGCGGAGACGAGATGTGGATTCAACTAATATGATTGGTCGATTTCCTCTCCGCACCGCTCGTCTCCGCCTAAGTGGAGCCGCAACCTTAAGGCCACTCATCCCCAAAAAAATACCGGTATCAGTACTGCAATCCCTAGAAAGTAATTAAATGATATATGTATAGCTTACATGCATGCAATAGCCGACAAAAGCACCCAGGAAGATGTTCAGGAAAAGAGCGGTCCAGAGACCACAGTGCTTGTATGACTCGTGTATTGCCACCACACCTCCACCCAAACAGCTCTTCACTAGATGCCCAATTGATTCTATAACACTGAAATAGAGAAGCCAGGGTAGCTTAGTCCATATACCTGTAAAGACGTTACTACATTCCAACTGCAATGTAACTCCCAACTGCCGACTGCATTGCAGTCGGCACAACTGCACGCTGACTGCGATAATTTATGCACACACCCGATTTGACTGCCTGTCCACTGGGTTTCGGAACGTTCCATCCTTTTCCCAAAATACCCTTTCCCAAAACACCCGTTCCCAAATAACAGTTTCCTAAATCGACCGCATGCCAAAAGACCCGCTTCTCATCATAGTAGCGTCCGTATACCAAAAGACCCGTTTCTCATAGCATCCGTATGCCAAAAGATTCGTTTCTCATTCCGTATTCCCAAAAGACCCGTTTCTCATAGCGTCCGTATACCATAAGACCAGTTCAGTTCATAACATCCATTGCTCATTTTCCGTATTGTAAAGAGGTTACACATACATACCTACGTATTAACAACGGGTGATTTGGGAAACACTTATATCGGGAAACGCATTATTTAGGATAAAGTAGTGACGGGAACGTATGTTTTGGGAACGGATGTTTTGGGAAACGGACAGAACGTTCTGAAACCGTCCACTGGAGCGCAGCGAGGGCGTAATGCGGACTGCGTCTGTCCTTATAGGCGCGGAGCAGATAGCGGAGCGGAGCCAGACAGTATTGCGGAGCGGAGGTGCGGAGCTATACAGCGGAGTGGAACGAGAAAAAATGCGAAGCGGGGTTGCGAAGGCGCGGAGCTAGACAAGGGCGTCGCCAAGGGGGGGCAGGGAGGAGCAGCTGCCCGCCTAGAGATTCTAAAAAGTTGCCAGACTAAAGTATTTACAATCGCCATAGATATAAGGCTCGTACTACCAGTGAAAAGCTTCATGTGCTCTCGACTTTACCTGCAATTCATGGGCCACCGGCTGGCGACGCCCCTAGAGCACAAAATACAGATAGTTCAGAAGTCAATCTCCTTTATGTACTTCACTTTTCATACCTACGCTCGGGGGTCGCTCTAAGGATGTCAACTATGGCTTATGCACCAAAAAACTATCGCGGTAGTGGCTCTTATCTAGTTGTTTGATTTATTGTTGAGAATGAAACGGGAAGAATGGAAAAATAAATTAAACTAAAACATTTTATGTTTAATGTCATTGTTATATTTATTATAAATTTGTCAGAGAAAATATCTTGCGACGATTTCGTTATTGGCGAAATTCACGATTATTCAATTTAAACAACAGTCCACTAAACAGTTATAATATATATTTTTTGTTGCTCCATTATTGCACAAAAAAGTTCACAGACGCGTGTCTCAAGCGGACGGCACTCTCGCTCGCACTGGTCCCAGCCAGTCCGAGATACCGTGTCCGTGAGCAGTGTCTATTTGTGCGTTGCTCGAGCGCACTTGTATGGAGATTGACTTCTGAACTATCTGTGTTTTCTGCCTAGAGCCAGATAGCGGAGTGGAGCGAGAAAGCAATGCGGAGCGCAGTTGCAGACTATTTTACCATTCGCGGAGCTTCCCAGCTCCTCTTTCTCTTCTTGTGTATTTTTTTAAGCTAGTTATCAACTCCCTGTCCACAAAAGAGGAACGGAAATTTTATGCCAATTCTATTGGTGGTCGCTCACCGCTCCGCTGCTTCGGGCTTACTCCGAAATTCGAGTTGTGCCGTTCCTCTGACACTTATACTATACACTAGACACTTATACGGGAGTGAGAGAGACGGTACGATACGAACTTTGATTTTCGAATTTCGGAGCAGCCCCTCTGCGCTCAGTTCCAGTGGACAGACAGCTTAAGGTATCATGTTACCAAATTCCGGAAAGTTTTTAAATACAAAGCCATCCTTACTTTGTGGTCTTCTGCGGCCCCCTAGCGGCTACAAAGTTATAGTTTCTGGCCTCGGCGCCAGTCGCCCTGATCTCGTAACCCCCACCCGTCGACATTTCTCGGAGTTATATACTTTACTGAAAAGCGGTTTTGGAAAATTAGTGTGATACAATAATCGATTTGGGTAATTTGCAGAAAATATTATGCACCTTTAGTTTTTTTCCCTAAAAATGTTTTAGGCGTAAGTATATTAGAATCGTTTCTATATTCGAACCTCATACAAGAAAAAATGAGTTCCAAATTTTCCATCTTTACATTTTTGTATGAATGATTTTTATATTTCTACGAACGTAACGCACCTGAGAAATATTTTTTCATATAAAAGTTAGGGACACCTGATATAATAAAATAAAATAAAAATGCTTTGGAACATTTTTGCTAAACTACGTCCAGTGCGTTAATTAATTAATTTACATTAATATCATTTTGCTTCATCCCAGCCTATATACGTCCCACTGCAGGGTACAGGCCTCCTCTCGGAACGAGAGGGCTTGGGCAGTAATTCCCACGCGGGCCCAGTGCGGATTGGGAACTTCACACACACCGTCGAATTGCTTCGCAGGTTTGTTGTGCAGGTTTCCTCACGATGTTTTCCTTCACCGTAAAGCTCGTGGTAAATTTAAAATGTAATTCCGCACATGAATTTCGAAAATCTCAGAGGTGCAAGCCGGGGTTTGAACCCACGATCCTCTGCTTAAGAGGCCATAGGTCATTTCATCATCATGCTTATTGCTCATCATTTTGCTTATTGACTTAGAATTGTATTTATTTAATTTGGATCTATTTTGTTCTTGAAATAAATTAATTATTATTATTATAGCCTTAATTGAATAAAGGTATTTTGACTTTGACCATAATATTCCCAGTTGATAACACCAGAGACAATAATTGCGGACTATTACAGAAATAATAGTAGTATTGCTACTGTGTTTCGTACGATGAGTGGGAGATCTGGAGGCCCAACTCCCCTCCCCTTCCCCCTCCCCTTTAGGCCGGCAATGCACCCGCAGTCCTAATAATGCTGTAGGTGTCCATGGGTGGCGGTGATTGCTTACCATAGGTTACCCGCATGCTCAATTTGCCAGCTATTTAATAAAAAAAGATGTCGACGTGTCTATTTCCATTTGTGCGAACAAATGAGAAAAAAATCTTAATAGTTCCCAGTGCGGGGGATGTGGACCAGAACTAGGAATAACCCTAATGAGTTATTCGCAGTAATTCCTTCAGTTACTTTCAATGGAATTATTGCGCTAAGGAAACCCCGCCCAAGTGCGAGTCGGAATCGCGCACGAAGGGTTCCGAACCATTATCTATATACCTACAACATAAGACATAGCAAAATATAAAAAAACCGGCCAAGAGCGTGTCGGACACGCCCAAGATAGGGATCCATAGCCATTACGAAAAAAATCAAGTAATATTATGTGCGTTATAACACAATTAAAACACTTACTACAGCCTTAAAATCTATTATCAGAAAAAGAGCGTATCTTCAGGGCACTTACGTCCTTTTGTTGAGAAGCGCATTTTTTCGGCAATAACTCAAAAACGGTATATCCGATCACGTTGAAACCAATTTTCGTTGAAAGTATTTATTAAGCGTTACCTTTCCATATTTTTTTACATATTTTTTGGACAAGGGGGGGGGGACAAAATTTTTCCTACTTTGGGAGCGATTATTTCCGGAAATCTTTACTTAATCAAAAAAGTTTTTGAGAAACCTTACTATCTTTTCAAAAGAGCTGATGAACTATGTGCCACACGTTGATGCGAGTTATAAAAAAAAACAATTTCTGTTACGTGTATGGAGTGCCCCCCTGTAAATATTTATTTTTGTAATTTAACTACAAAACTAAATAGCGGCTTTGACAAGACATCTGTGCTCCAAATTTCATTGATATACATCTAGTATTTTTCGAGTAAAATGCCTGTAACATACGGACGGACGGATAGAGAGACAGACGGACTTGACGAAACTATAAGGGTTCCGTTTTTGCCAGTTTGGCTTCGGAACCCTAAAAACGGCACAAAAACCAAGTTTGTTGTATGGGAGCCCCCTTAAATATTTATTTTATTCTGTTTTTAGTATTTGTTGCTACAGCGGCCATAGTTAAACAATCTGTGAAAATTTCAAGTGTAACTATTACGACTCAAGAGATAGAGCCCCGTGACAGACAGCCGCGGAGTCTCAGTAATATAGGGTTCCGTTAGCACCCTTAAGGTACGGCACCCTAAAAATCTTGCTTTGATTGCTTGAAAGTTTTTCGAGATATAATGATGATGATTGTCAATTTAGAAGGCCAAAATGGAGTGTTTTTTAGCAATTTCCCTGGCGGTCTTTGCCTCTATGCCAGACCGAAATGCAACAAAGAAAATAAAGTAAAATATGTTTTTTCAAACTTACCTTTACAAAACGAATGTACATAATTAACCTTTAAAAAAGTAACATCAATAACGTGCATATATACATAAATAAGTAGAAAACATGACTTAAAAATCACAAAAAAAAATATATAAAAAATCCTATTGCAAACGTCACTAAAAATCGAAAGGCGACATGACATAAGTAGCAAAAATTATTCTTCTTTATTTACTTGTTTTGATAGAAGCTGCCAGTTTTTTTTTTCGATGTTTATTTATACGGCTACGGCTCGACTTGCCATCATGTTGGCCTTTGACTTTAGGAATCATCCGCAGTGTAGAACTATGGTTACCGACACCATGTAGCTCGATGAATTGCGAAACTGAAGTGGCAGTGGGCGGGGCACATGCTCGCAGGACTGATGGCCGATGGGGTCAGAAGGTTCTCGAATGGCGTCCGCGGACCGGGAGACGAGCTGTCGGTAGGCCTCCAACCAGATGGAGCGAGACGACCTGGGGCCTATTGCATAATAAAGTAGGTACAAGCTAATACTATTAGTGATTTTGGTTGTAACTTTTAAATTATTGTTGCATGATAAAATACGAGTTATAAAATACAAGTGAAAAAATATGAGTCCTAATAACTAATATTATATTAGTTATTGTTGCAGTACGAGTCTAAAAATTCAAATTATTAGTTGTAACTTGTATTTATTACTACGTACCCAAGGACCATGGTAGTTTTGAATTACAAGTGATTTGGTTAAGGCCTAATCGACGAAAAATGTTTAATATTTTGCATTTATCCGACGATGAAGATGATCAATATCTAATAACCCGTTGTAAAGGTTTAAAAGGACAAGATCAGCTTTCAAAAAAACATTATTTTTTTTAACTTTTAATAGTTAATAAAGAAATTTGAACAATTTGATGAAATTCTTTGTTGTTCTGCTAATGTACTTAAATTGAAATAAATTATTAGAATCATCAACATTCTGATTATTCCTGATTTGCATACGCGGTATCCGTATTATTTTGATTATCGGATCGGTTGTAGTTTCTGGAATAAACACAGCTAGTGTAAATTGATCCAAATTAGTTCCCAAACCATTTTCGCAGTTAGACATTACGAAAATAGTTTTACGTTGACGTTACTGTTCCCGCCAAGATTTATATTTTTCATTGCAAAGTCCACAGATGAGCAAAGGTTTACCTACCTCACTCAGCCAACTTTGTTACTTGTAATTTTGTGTTTTGCTAATAATATTAGTATGCTTATTACAAGTTAGCAAAAATATGTTATGCAACGAAATTTATTAGTACTTGTAAATAATTATAAATTCGCTTGTAACTTTCAAGATATTATTAATATTCAGTATTTATTTATTGCAACACCTTTTACAAAAAATTATAAAAAAATGATGCCCTGTTGGGGCGTGGCAATTTTAAAATTAATTACATTAATTAATTTATACATAACATATTATGCTATTTTAACCTCGTGTAATTTTTAGAAAGAGGTTTAGTAATTTATGCAACACGAAATAACACAACTTGTAAATTGCTAACTAGTAACTTGTATTATTTTCTAATATTATTAATCTAATTATGCAATAGGCCCATTAAGACCGCGGGATCACGTTGGATGCGGAGGGCACAAGACTGGTCTGAGGGGAGGGCCTTGGGGGAGGCCTATGTCCAGCAATGGCCGTCTTTCGGCTTTTGGATTAGCTGATATCATGATGATTGGGAATCATAGAGGCGCGCTAAGAAGCGAAAGAGAATTATAGGTAAAAAAAACTTAAGAAGATGACCTGTTATATAATATTATGTAGTAGGTAGTAACGTGTTCGTATAGGTAGATAAGACGACGTTCCATATTCGAAAAATGAATTAAGTCATTAAGTCCCATATCAACACAACAGGGCATATTAGGCAAAGCTCTGCGCAGGGGGCGACACTAGCACAAACCGTAAAGAAACCGCCATGACAACGTCAGTTCTCTTTATATTTTGTCGCCATTACGGATCATAACCAAAGAGCATTAATACCTATAGAAATCATGACATATGTAAGTCACAAAATAAATGATACCTATTTGTTTACATCGATGCTAGCGATAGAGCTATATTTCCAAAAAAATAATTGAATAATGATATTACGGCATCCTACGGAAATTTAAAAATACTCAAAAAACATAAACCAAACATATAGTATGTGCTAGTGCTGCACTCTGATATAGGATAAAATTGCAGCAATGTTCCCTATTCTGTTCACTACTACATCATCTTCTTAAGTTTTTTACCTATTGGCAATTTTTTGTTTTTCCACGAATGTAAAGCTGTAAACCTGTGATATAAAAACAATTACTTATTGTTAAAAATAAAACAACTTGTAAGTGTGCAGTATCTTTATTGATTTATTCGATTGATCATTTCTTCTGTTCACGCCCCAAAGGCACTCCTAGATTTGGTAGCAATTTTATTAATTTCATCCTTCTTGTCATTTAAATAATCTTTCAAATCTTTAAAGTTTGACACAAATAGATCCATAACATTGTATTCATAAATCTTCTTATCCAACGCATAATATTGCAGTAAGGTTGCATCAGGTGCATACGCAGTTGGTGCTACTTCCATTGTTACCGGAGTTGGAGATAATGTAGCATTGGGGTTAATGACGTAGACTTTTTTACCAATAACAGCGGAAGCTCCTTCATCTTGTGAAAACATCGGCCTGACTAGTTTCACCGTAGAATCTTTTGGCAAATCTTCAAACTTCTTTACACCATCTTGGTTGAAAACATGTAAATGTTCATTAGAATCATAGTAAAAAATGTTACTATTATAGTCAACAACGAACTCTTTTACATCTTTAACATCCTCTACTTTATTCTTTGCATCACCTTCATCGCCAACAGAGAATAACTGATGATCTTCAGTCAAGAAATAAACAGTACCAGTTTGATTATCAGCTTCAATTTGAATTATGCTGTCAGATAATGCACCATATTTTTTAGTAGCTCCATCTTCGTAAATATAAATGCCATTTGTTGCTCCTATGTAAACTTTTTTACTGTCATCGTTGAATGCTGTTGCGTCTCGTCCATTTTCTAAAACTTTTGTGGCTTTACCATTATGGTAGACACTGAGACCTTTATATTGTCGGTCGCCGTTGTTTTCTATATCGGCTTCAGTAAAGAAAAAAGTGACATTGTTGCTTCCTTCTTCATCTGAGTCATCGTCATCATCGAAGTTGATTTTGTTGAGAGGGACGAGTAGGTTGACAATATCATGCTGGCTAGTATATTTGATGCTGGAATCAGGGAAGAATTTTCGGGTGACCACCAGCTTGTACTCACTGCCGCTGTACACACTGCTCGGATGCGGGGTAGCTGTAGTACTGGAAGCCAGCAGAAGAGACAGCACAGCCGACAGAATTACTGGCAAGCCCATGATGCTGAGAAATAAATTACATGGAATTAATATCGTCATCTTCAGCCTACAAAGTCTATGATAACATCTCGGAATAGCGACTGTCGCTTAATTATGGCAAACTGTATGACGGGCGTAGCTTGGCACCGCGTGAACTAAGTGTCGTGGTACCTTGCAGTTTTTGTCAAACATGATGCCGGACGGGCGAGCTAACGCGGCGGCCATACCTATTGTTATTTTGTTCTGGAATGCGCTTCGAATGTATCGTCAATAAGATTATAATACTACTTTAATATGGATGTGAATAATATAAAACCAGAATGATGGACTGAATAGACGCCAGAATGAGCGTGTTAACGAAATCGTGTCACGTAGCTAACCTAGAGGGCTATTTGTATCTTAGTACCAATATTTTTTGTGGCAGTTCCTATTGCAGTATCCGTTTAAGTATTATTCTGTTCATTACCTATTTATAATCCCAAAATTATTTACATTCGACAAGCTTTATCTTAAAAACAGACAGAGTTCAGAATTACAAAGGTTACCCTGATAAATGGTTCCAAAGCGTTATGTAACTTGAGACTTTTGGAAGTTTTCAGGGTTCAAAAAATTTGGTACGTTTATCATCAATATTATCATCATCATCATCATCCCAGCCTATATACGCCCACTGCTGGGCACAGGCCTCCTCTCAGAATGAGGGGGCTTGGGCCGTGGTTCCCACGCCGATTCTGGACGGATTGGGAACTTCACACACACCATTAAATTGTTTCACAGGTTTTTACAATTTCTCATGATGATTTCCTTGACTGTAAAGCCCGTGGTATATTTAAATGTAATTTCTCACATGAATTTCGAAAAACTTGAGGTGCGAGCCGGGGCTTGAGCCCGCGATCCTCTGCTTGAAAGGCTGTAGGTCAAACAGAAAGTAGTTCGGTCTGAATCGAGAGTAGAATTGATTACACATATTTTAAATCAAATTGTGTCTGTAGTTTTAGATCCCTTTCATTGTGCCTAGTCTAACCCCCTGTTTCACCATCCATTGATTTTAATCTGTTTGTCTCTGTCTGTTTTGTTCGAATAGACGGAGACAACATCACATTTACCCGTCAAATAAAATCAATCAATGGGTGGTGAAACAGACCCTAAATGTTACGAGTGTATACGCTGATTAAATGTTTTAGCGAAGTTTCATTCATACTATTTAGATAATTTTAATACTGGCCGTTTTGCTAACACTTTCATTTTCTCTTAAAAATGTCAAAGCGCAACTGAAAATCGCAAATTATGAGTGTAGGATTCGATTTGTAGCATTCGAAGATGGCGGATGTACCTAGACAATATCTAATTTTGCTATTTCTGTTTATTTGGCTAGTTGAAGTATAATTTTGATAGTGTTTTATCCGGCGATTAACCTTAACAGTGAACAGTGATCCCAAAATCCTATATTGCTCTCGTGTCTAACATTTTTTAATGCGCAAGTCGATACCTCCTACGTATACTGGTACAAGTGACAAATTTCTGATTTTTAGTTTTTTGCAATTTTGTGATTAATATTTCCTTATTTACCTACCACAAAAAATTTGGACGGATATTCCTATTAGTTTTGGAAATAAAGTGACGTATATGAATGCATCTAACACCGTTTTGCTAATCGGTACAACGTATACTGAGGCAACCGACATGCACCACTATACGCGGCACCGATATTGTCGCGGGGCCGGGAAGTCGAGTGTAACTGGCAGTTGCCTCAGTGTACGTGCTAGCCGTCGCTGCGTGCGGACCGTTTAAACTGTTCTACGAGCACATAATTTGATAATATATATAAAAAAAAAAAACATGTTTGGTTTGGCAAGACCACAATAGCCGTATTTCTCATAGACAGTCATGGAAACTAAATCCAATGTGAAACCTTTTCGTGATCTATTTCGCTATGATTTCTTTGGCAAATGTATGGGATGTCAACATAACATTGGTAGTACAACGGTTCCACCCCAGTACCAGTACGTGATTCAGTTTCCTCGGCTATACCTACATGTACGCGTGCTAGAAATATAACATTGCAGTATTACATTGCATTTTGGTAGTTGAGCATCCCCAAAAAGAAGGCGAAGGCATGCATGCTTTAATTAAAATGAGAACAGTAAATTTCAATATACCTACAGGTTGATAAAAAAATCCTGTACTATACTGTAACCCATATTAGGGCTACTGATTACTAATACGATATAAGTGGGAAAACATCGAAATTAGAAAGTCTTCTTGCGACTCCACTTCCATACAAAACTTTTTTTTTTTCGAATCACAGTATTTTTCTACTTGGATCATATTAGTAATTAGTAGCCCTAATGTGGTTTAAAGTATAGTGCAGGGTTTTAATAACACCCTATACACATTTTTTTATACACACCTAAGAAATGGTACCTGGCTATGTATATGGCGAAAACGGGTAAACCGTATGAAGTTATAGAAGTTTCCCAAGACTCAGAAACAGACACAAAATTTAAATCTATTGTCAAGAAGACATCAATATATAAGGCGTATTATTAAAATTAATGATTATATCATGGATAGGGAAATTTGGAAATAATTCCGATCCGCATTGGCGAGTGCTTACTCCAAATAGCGAATTGAGAACTGTTTTAAATACTTGTGATGTATAGATATCACTAAGTGCTTGTTACAATCTAAATTGAATAAAGATATTTTGACTTTGACTCAATATTTCATGTCAAAGCTTGTCTTAAGCAAAGTGCCAATCAGACTCGCGCACGAAGGGTTCCGTACCATCTATACAACTTCATTAGGATTAGCAAAAAAATGGCAAAAAAATTACATTTGTTGTATGGGGGCCCCCTTAAATATTTATTCTGATCTATTTTTTGTTATATATATATTATATCGACTACAGTTATACATAATCTGTGAAAATTTCAACTGTCTAACTATCATGGTTCATGAGATACAGCCTGGTGACAGACGGACGGACAGCGAAGTAGTATAAAGTAGTAGGGTTTCCGTTTATACCCTTTGGGTACGGAACCCTGAAGAGGCACAAAAAGCTAAACCGTTATGTGGATACAAATGGGTGCGATGCGATATATGTATCACATGAAGAACCTTTCACAATAAAATATGAGTACACATTTGAACAGGAATACGAATCCATTGAATGTGCTTCCATTAATTTAAAGCACTTAATACAATTACTTTTCTTAATAAAACCATTTATATTTCAAGTGAGGTTTTTTATAAAGGTATATTTCTGTATTTTGTATAGCACGTTTAAAACATTACTAGCGGTATATTGGTACAAGTGGCTTGCTAATGTTAGCGTATATTGATGCAAGTGATAAAAACGTTTATAAATCAATAGATGAAGGTAAAAGAGCATCTGTTTTATTGTACATTGCAAGCCATATAAGTATTTCATCTAAAAATTCATATACAATATAAAAATATCGTTAGATCAGTAATCTACGCATTACGCCGTATACTGGAGCAAGTGGTAATTAGCTCAGTATACCGCACAACTACAAGATGTAAAATACGCGTATAGTAGTGTATCTGCAATTTTCTCAAAAACTATAAGAAATTTCAAAATTCCATGAATACAGGTAGAAAGCAAATATTTTCTTTGGAACCAATGCAAAATTTTGAAAAGTTATATCATCAAATGAGAAAGTTACAGGTTTTGGAACCTTTGAACAGCTCTCCTGTAAATTTATGATTATGCAACTTGTACCAGTATACGTAGGAGGTGTCGAAGTGGTGTCCACGTGGTTTCTGGAATTTTACTATCAAGTTGCAAAAACTACAACCACCGTACAAAGTGCCTCTCAAAGAGTTTAACTTGACACTGGCGAAATTGTCCTATTAATTAGGACAGAAAAGCCATATTTTAAAAGAAAAGAAGAAGATTATGAGTGTAATTTTTGAGTTAATTTTTTTTAGTAAAATATGTGAGTGTGTTTATTAGGACCTTAAGTAGCAATCCTCGAATTTGTGGTCATAACAAAAATACACGCCGTATAATTCACGTACTATCAAAGAGCTTGCAAAAATATATTATATTTGATGACATCTACTTACCCGATTATAAGTGTTATTGCTTTAGAACAGCACAAATGACTGAAATTGATATAATATTGTAGGTACATTTATATTCTTGACATTTGACTCCGAGTCAGTTGATTTATATCAGGAAGCATACATAACACACCTAGTATACCTAAAACAAAGTCACTTTCAGTCTGTCTGTCTGTATATCCGGTAACTCCGGTAACTCTGTCTGTATATTTAATATTATAAAGAGGAAAGGTTTGTATTTTTGTATTTTAAGATGTTTGTTACGAAATAACTCAAAAACTACTAGATCGATTTAAAAAAAAAAACTTTATTGGAATGCTAAATTATTTCAGACCTATATTTATTACCAGAAAATATTAAGGTTCCGTACTAAAATTTCAATAATGTAACTCAAAGTGTAAAAAAAGTTGCCATAAAACATCTTTGAAACTATTGATGATATAACGAAGAAATGCACTACGATATTAAAGAATATATATATTTCAATATCTACAAAAAACTTAGCGCTATCATATGTCTAACTATTGTAGTTACGTCACTGCAACTACTTTTTACATTTTAAAATTAGACCATGTTATCCATACCATTCCCGCGACTTCTCTGTACAAACTTTCCATACTCATTGATCATTGTATTTTGCTTCAAGTTGATTGTAGGTACAATAAATCATCTTTTTTATGGCTTTGTATTATTCCTTATCCAAATAAATAATTTCATATTCAAGACGGTTTCAATATCCGTAGATTACTTTTTGAATTATTCAAATCGGACATTCCATTCAAGAGATGCCTATTACGAATTTTAAAATATCAATCTTATAAAAAATGTGTTTACGTTGACGCGCCCCGGTTTCGCACGGGTCGGGTGTAGTTTTTGGGAAATGGAGCTGAAAAATGTGTGTGAAGTGCCCTCGATTAGAGACCTTTTTATAGTTCTGTGCCCAAAGTGTAATTAAAACGGGACCCTATTACTAAGACTCCATTGTCTGTCTGTCTATGTCTGTCACTAGGCTGTATCTCATGAACCGTGATAGCTAGACAGGTGAAATTCTCACAGATGATGTATTTCTGTTGCTGCTATAACAACAAATACTAAAAACAGAATAAAATTAATATTTAAGGGGTACTAAGCTCTTTACGGCAAGAGGCAGTTGCTTGAAATATTCACAGAATATTTATTTGTATTTTCATTCACTTTGAAAATAACTATTAAATTAAAATTGAATAAATATATAACAGGAGCTCCTCTACAGCAAACGTGTTTTTTGACGATTTTTTCTAATTTCTAATGTTGTATAAAGTACGGAACCCTTCGTGTGGGGGTCCGGCTCGCACTTGGCCGGTTTTTTTATTTTACCCGTGCGAAGCCGGGGCGGGTCGCTACTGATATATATTTATACATATTTATATCTTCATGGTTCACGAAGACACCGTCGAATTTCGAAAAATCCCTTCTTAGTGATCTTCTTAGGGATCTCTACGACCCTCGAGAAATACGTCTGCCAAATTTCAAGTTTCTGGCTCCAGTAGTTTTAGCTGGGCAATGATGAATCAGTCAGGACAAAACATTAAATTAAAAATATCAAAAACCCATCTGTCAAAACTAAAAGGAAGAAAATAAGTCTAGTGGTCTAGAACTCTGTTAAGTAGCTAATTTAAAGTTCAACTGTCGGGACCCATTACTAAGAATTTTTGAGCGTCACGATTTAAATGGGTCCCGACTGTTGAACTTTAAATTAGCTACTTAACAGAGTTCTAGACCACTAGACTTATTTTCTTCCTTTTAGTTTTGGCAGTCGGGTTTTTGATTTTTTTAATTTAATGTTTTATTTTACACTTTTTTGATATTTATGTGAAAACGGTAGATTAAAAGTATTATAAACCATATATATTTAGAAGGGGTAATTATTAGCTTTCATTAGATACCCTACAAATATATTTATTTCATACCTCCGCCATATTTTTTTTCGCAGACGCCATATTGAAATATTATATAGCCTATGACACTCCGACAGTTATGACGAATCCAATGATACCTCATATGTTAAAATCCGTCTAGCCGTTTAGGCTGCAGCGAGGACCAAAGAAATGGACATACATACCCACACATACATACATACATACATACGCTCGAAAAACATAACCCTCCTTCGGGCAGTCGGGTAAATAGGCTGCGTTTGCACCAGAGACGTGCGAGGAATGTGTTTTGCATGAACCAATAGAAACGCTTGTAAACCTATCCACGCACAGCACAGCTCTGGTGGAAAAGTGTATAAAACTTATTATATAAAAAAGTGTTATAAAAATAAAACAACTTGTAAGTGTGCAGTATCTTTATTGATTTATCTATCCGATTGCTCTGATACCTTCTGATCATTCGCTAAAGGAAATCGTAGATTTGGTAGCAGTGTTATTAGTTCCGTCCTTTTTGCCATTTAATATGACGCTTCGCGCCTTGTCGCAATTCTAACCTAACCTAACCTAACATGCAGGTCAATTTATCTAAATTGATTGATATTAATTCGAGATTCGTAATCAAAATCGCATATTAAAAAAAAACAATATTTTGAAATTCGGAGAAATAAATGTCGTGTTTTTGTAATCGGAATTATGTCTTAGAAATTGTATAAATCGGAGTTTTGAAAATCGGAATTAGCAAATTCGGAATAAAATGTTTCGGAGTATTTGAGTGTTCCCGTTGTATTTGACACATGACCCTACTTATAATGTAACACAGTATTTTTTTTATAGGTAGTTGCTATAGTCAATTAATTATGCGGCCGAATTAAAGACTAAAAGTTAGTAAATAGTCGTTTTAATGTAGTTTTCTCATAATATTATGTTAAATAAATAATGTGGTCCTGCGTTTTAGATTCTTTCATTTCTTTCTCTTTCTTTCCTTTCTCAGAGGTGTGAGCGACTTTTAGCTTCCCGGTAGCTGAATCCCAGAAGACTGCTAAGCGCTTCACTGTTTGCTCTGAAAAAAAATAAGTCGATAAAGTCAGTGCCTATCCAGTACCGCGCAGATAAATAAATAAAAAATATATAGTCACGCACCGTATTACTTAGCGCCAAAGTAATCAAATATTATTTATTTATTTAGGTACTGTTTTCTGTTGTACCCAGGGTCGGATTTAGGGGAGGACATTCGGGCTACATCCCCGGGGCCTCCACAAAAGGCCTCCAGACCTCTAAATCCGGCCCTGGTTGTACCTACTTCATACTTATTTAATAGGATAATACATGCATGCCAATGTATTCGGCTAGACGTGTCACTGTACATTTGTAAAAAAAAACTAAAGAAATGCTCCTATCAAAGCTAATAGGTATTATGTATGTATGGGTATAGGTAGTGCCACGAGAGTTGAAGTCACAGATATAGATTACACTAGATAACTCAAACACCTCAATCTGTATGAAAACCAACCGTGTCACTTTTTTATATCTACTGTGACGTCTCAAGAGCGAATTAGTGATGTGAATACCCCGATGTCCGCGCAAAATCGATTCAAATGCGCCGCCCGCCCGCGACGTGGGGCTCGAGTCAGTCACTAGTCATGATTAGTCAGTTAGCGGCCAGTCTTTGTATGGGGCCAACCTCGACGTTTGGTCGGGGTTCGGACACGCGAAGTAGATGCATTTGTGTAATCTAGTGTAATCTATATCTGTGGTTGAAGTGAATACACACACAGCTTCAAGAACTGATTGCATAACATTAGAATGGATGAAATGAATGAGTGAATGTCAAAATCCCGCCCTCATAATGACATGTTCTTGTGTACGTGACCTAACTGCATCTGGTGGCACTATCATATATATATCGTATACTAAACAAGATAAACACGTTTACACAAAATGTTAATAACTATATCTTATCTAAATAATAATAAATAACTGTAGACCTAAAAGTATTTTGTTCAGAATCGAGAGAAGAAGCAATTTTACACTATACTATACCTATTTTAAAGCAGTTAATGTTTTTTTAACCTCATGTTTTGGAAAGGTTATGTAAAAATATTGTACGGGACACGATCCGGTTCAAAGTACCATAAAGATGTACGGGACAATGTAGTCTCGCACGAGTTTTGGACGATAGTTGTATTGATATAATGGCAGATTACTGAAGTAATGATTTATTTGATAATTGATTAGGTACAATTGATACACCGATGCAAATCAAATGCTAATAATATAATGAAATTACACAATACAACGTGAAATGCTGACAAAAGGAATGTGCGGTTTCCATAGACCGTACAAATATTTTTGAAATAATGAGGGCTATCGCGTATGAATTCGCCACTAGAGGCGCTAGTGTAGCGTGAGGTCTCCGAAATGTCAAATCTCATAGTTTTTGGGTTAGTTACGCGGGTTTATTTATAATTAGAATAATTTTGTGAATATTTTGCAATATCTGAAATTAATTATGGCAAATATGCGTTCCGGGGCAATGAATGTCTATGTTTTGAGACAGTTTTGTCTTTCGGAAACCTTTGACCTCCCTTTTTTCCGAACAAAACGGGGACTATGCAACACTGTGGCATGCTCGATATTTTTATGGTACGGTTTTAAGGTGTATTAAATATGATTTTAATCTAAACTTTGTTTTCACGCCCGTAATAACAGACTTTGAAAGCCATACTTAAAAACCTCACGCAACAGTGCGCCATCTAGTGAGACAAAAAACGATAGCCCTCATTGTTGTTGTTGTTTCTTTAAAAAAATATGGCTCTGTCCATCGGAGGACAATTTTGCCAGTGTCTAGTAGTTTTTGCCGTTGTACGATAAAAAAATTCTAGAAAACGAAATATGAGAGGTGATGGTGGATGAACGATCCAGCCCTCATTGAGGACATTTGATTCCTGGCCTACCGGA
This sequence comes from Choristoneura fumiferana, assembly GCF_025370935.1. Taxonomy (NCBI): domain Eukaryota; kingdom Metazoa; phylum Arthropoda; class Insecta; order Lepidoptera; family Tortricidae; genus Choristoneura; species Choristoneura fumiferana. Next base: position 9,393,287 of record NC_133500.1, read on the forward strand.
AAACGTTCTCACTGTGAAGGTAAATGTCATGATAAATTCCCTTGTCAAGCGATGCGATTTCACTATGACATTTTCTACGAAAACTCGAAAAGGTTCCACAGTGAGTCACGATTCAGTTGGTTCGAGTGTACTTTTAAATAAATGCTAATAACTAACTTAAAATAATATTAAGCTGTTAGGGTCTGCGCGCGTAAGATATATTTAATTAGCACCTTGTATAGATATACACTTAAATATATGTATAATTAAACATCTAAGCGTCCAGAGCAAGTATTTAGGGTTTTTCCGCGTGCGGATTGAACGCGTACGGAACATCTCGAGCTAAACTCAATTTAAGACGTGAGTTTACCGGGTCAATATATTTAATATGAGTGAGTCTCACGGTAGTTTCATGTTCAAAATTGAAAAATTATTACTAAGAGTAAAATGGTACACTAATCTGTCCGCGTCATTTTTCAAACAATTGCAGATTTTTGTAAGTAAACATGTTTTTTCTGTAATTTAATAGATGGTGTACATGAATACATGCCATCCTACGTAAGTTCAACCTATTAAACCGTGAAATATCTTGTTGGAAGTACGATTTTTTGGTAACGCCAGAGGCAATTTTGGTAACGCAGGAGACGCCCAAAGTGTCGGTAAAATAGTTGATTGGCCCTTATTTACTTAATTCAATTAGATCTGAGAAGTGAATTAGGTACTATGTGAGAATATCTATTATATTATTGGGCTATTATAAAAAAAATAACTAACATCGAAGCCTTCTGAACCTAACCTAACCGAGTCGATTTTGCCCTGAACAAGCTAATTCACTCGCTTGTTAACATTTTTTTTTATTCGACCGGATGGCAAACGAGCAAGTGGATCTCCTGATGGTAAGAGATCAGCACCGCCCATAAACATCTGCAACACCATGTTTATTGCAGATGCGTTGCCAACCTAGAGGCCTAAGATGGGATAACTACCTCAAGGTGTTATGCATATTTCAATTATGCGGATTCATCATTATGCTAAATAAGTGTTATGCTTCTTTATATGCTATGCACAAATATTTTATGCCAAATCAGTTATGCGAATTCATATTAGGACAATTAATGTTATGCGAAATAAGGGGCACCCAGTGTTGAGCGCTCGCAGGGAAATCGTTTCGCGCTCGCTGCGCGTTCGCCTCGCTTTCAACACGTTCGCCAATCGCCAGTGTGATAAGGCTCTAAATACCGATGGCATTTAAAAAAAAATCATTGTGGTCTTTATCTAAATATATCTTCTACAATATTTTTAAGTTACCATTTTCACAAATATATCAAAAAATATTGAAATTAAAAATAAATTAAAAAATCATAAAACCGACGATATTAGAAAAACTAAAAAGAAAAAAATTAAGTCTAGTGGTCCAGAATCTGTTAAGTAGCATAAAGTTCAACAGTCGAGACACGTTATTGATAATTTTAGAGCTGGTCATGATTTTGAGTTGGATTGACTTGGAATTTTGGTATTCAGTACCCTTAGTGTAAGTTTTCGGTTGCAAAATACGTCCCGATCGCGTTCGCGTTAAACTCTCAATTTATATGGAAACACGAACAGCGCCTCTAGCGGAACGTTTGCGATGTTCGTGTTTCCATACAAATTGAGATTTTAACGCGAAGGCGATCGAGACGTATTTTGTAACCGAAAACTTACACTAAGGGCACAGGGTTGGCTACAGTCGAGGCCATAGTCGGGTTTCCATAGTAAGTCGGGGCCCTTACATCGAATGGGCTCGGATTTTTTTTTGTGAGTACCTCTTATTATGGTGAAGAATATTTATGTTGAGTACCTATCCTACTTGTGACAGTTCTTGACTTATGATTTTTTCAAGTTTTTTTTTTAATTTATGGTTTTTCCGGGATGTATTCAAGCGATTTGCTTTAAATTTTGAAATGATGTTCTTTATATAGGTATGTCGGCGGCTGATCGTAAAATCCGCCAAATCACGAAATTCCTAGGCATATCGTGAAATGGCGTCATTTCATGAATTGGCTAAGGGACATCCGCCATATCGTTCAAAACTCACCGTTTAACAATTTGCCTAGTGACGTTTAGGCAGATCATGAAATTCCTAGGCATATCATGAAACGCCGCCATATCGTTTCTGGCACTTCGACGGCTGCTCCCGCGGCACGCTCGCTTCGCTCGCTCGGCTCGTGCGTTGTGGCCACAATTCATACTAACCACTCCTCGCTTCGCCCGTCGTACCTAAATTTTTCTTTTTTTCGGCATATCACGATGTGCCCGGTGTAGAGCTAGGAATATCGACGAATGCGTTGCTCTAATCGATCTGCCGTATTGTTTCTCAGGCACATCGTGATATGCCTGGCCAACTTTTAGGCATATCCTGAAATGGCGCCATTTCATGATTTGCCTAGGAATTTCGTGATCTGGCGGACTTTACGATCGGCCGCCGACATATAGATTTGCATCACCACCTAATAAGTACTAGTTATCATATAAAAACAGAAAGAAATACTAAATAAAAAAGTATTCACATAATCTAGCAGCGGCCGTACTTCGACTCTAATGTATCGTCGTTACACTCATCCATTGCGCTGTTAGACCAGCCTATTCAGAAATCGAATTGTTGTCAAAGCAAGCAATGGTTTTTGTTTCTATTGAAAATATTTGATTTGCTGCGAAATCATCTACAAACATTATATGAAAAATGATGTACTGTTTACTATAGAAAAAACAATTATATCGAAGTTTCTACGTGTAAAACGAAATTCCATCCTTCACAATTAGGCCGATAGGGCTAGGTAGGTACGTTATTTTGAGGTAACAAGTTTCAAGAATTCTAAAGTTTCTTATTTTTTGCCTGTGGGTACAGTCGTACCTATGAAGCTTATTATAGCGTTTTGTGTCATTTTTGTCGCCTGCATTTTCAGCAATTTGAAGATTTGTGGTTGTTTTTTTTTATTTGAATAAATCTCGCAAAATAAAATTAAAGTTAAAAATAATTATGGCATCGCATCTAGGATAGCCTGTGGAGTATGTAAACCAAATTCCAACGAAATTCCATCTTTCACAATGTTCACGTTATAGCTGGTATTTTTACAAACAACCACGGAACAACGCGGCAATTTGTCAAACATCGAGAGAAATTTAGCTGTACCGGAGTGACATTTGACTAATGACAGAAACTCGCATCAAGCTGGTTTGAGGCCAGCAGTTGAGCTGAGGCCGTATTGCCTAACGTTTCTGATGCTCGCTTTCGCAATCAAATGACAGATTTCGCATACAAAAACTGTCATTTAATGAGGGCTATCGTTTTTTGTCTCACTAGATGGCGCACTGTAGCGTGAGGTTTTTAAGTATTGCTTTTAAAGTCTGTTATTACGGGCGTGAAAACAAAGTTTAGATTAAAATCAAATTTAATACACCTTAAAACAGTACCATAAAAATATTGACCATGCCACAGTGTTGCATAGTCCCCGTTTTGTTCGGAAAAAAGGGAGGACAAAGGTTTCCGAAAGACAAAACTGTCTCAAAACACAGACATTCATTGCCCCGGAACGCATATTTGCTATAATTAATTTCAGATATTGGAAAATACTCACAAATTTATTCTAATTATAAATAAACCCGCGTAGCTCACCCAAAAACTATGAGATTTGACATTTCGGAGACCTCACGCTACACTAGCGCCTCTAGTGGCGAATTCATACGCGATAGCCCTCATTGCGATCGCGAGCGCCAGAAACGTTAGGCAATTCGGCCTCTGGTTTGCGTTCGCACGTGCCACTGCCACGCCTCCTTGGCATATCTCCCTTATTGTTTGTATGATCGGAGGGTAGGTTATCATGTAATTTCTTTTACAATTGCTGTCAGTATTATTTATCGTTTCTTTCTAATATAAAGGGGGTAAATAAAAAAACATCGCATCAACTTAAAATAAAACCTTTATTATTTAAATCAAAATACTTTTCAAATAACATTTTATATTGGTATGTATAATTAAAAATATCAAAATTGATTTATTACATTAAAAATATTAAGGCAACAACATTGGCATAATATGAGTATAAAATTCAAAAATAAAATATATAAATTGTTTGTTTATTTTCAAAAATGTCAAGCATCAGCCATCAGATTGCTTAAGATTTTTGTTAAAATTTAAAAATATTTTGAAATTGATTGGTCCACATATTATAGGTTTATAAAAAAAACTATAAATTAGGTAACCAAAAAAATTTTTTAACTACATAACATGGAAAACATGATAATTGGGCAATTTTACTATCATATTTCCCATAAATCAATGCATATTATTGTCATATATAATTCTTTTTGTTAAAAATATTCAAAAATATATGTCTTACAAAAATACATTTAAAACAAATTCAACTAAATAAAACATGCAAAATCACATATATCTGAGGCAGTTACAAATCCTGTTACGATTTTAAATACTGTCAACTGCTTAAATATTACAAAATGATTACAAAGGAATAAAAGTAACAAAAAGAACATGAATAAACAAACTTATTTTGGGCCTTAACTACTTTTGATAATCTTTTAATATGACGTCGAAATTATTAAAACGCCAAAACCCTGTTGTTTTCTTGAAAACTGACAGTGAAATAAGTAAATGTAAATAACATATTCACTTTAATAAAACTAGTTGCATTTTTATCGTTTTGAAAGCACTGAGTTTTTATCAAATTAAAAACCAACTATTAAAATTTGAGCTAAGTAAGACTAAAAAATTACCCTTAAGGTGTAGGTAGACGGCTAAATAACCATTTTATTTGACATTAAATATTATTAAAGTTTTTTAAAGCGAAAACGCTTTCTGGGAACGGATTTCTGAAATTCATATTTTACGGTTACTTTAATTTTAAATTAAGCTTTTAAAATCAGACACTTGGAATTTGGCATCTAAATATCAAATGAAAATATAGAGGCTTTTTGACCATGGGCTTTAAATGCAAGGTTCGATTGTACTCCCATAACTGAGCTACTTTTATTTTGTAATGTAACATCTTCAAATAACTTGAATTTAGAAAATTTATTGATCCTCAATGTTCAATCGTTAGAATCATTATTATTTAAAAATATAACATGGAATATTATAAAGTGAGCCCCACTCAGCTAAATGTAGCAGAGACACCTTGTTTAACGTCAGTGTCTTTGTAATTTTGTAAATACAACCCTTAAAGCTCTTACACATAAACACGAGACGAGACACTATTTCGTTTCACAATATGAACGTCGTGTCGTGGAAAATCACGATGCAATGCTTAATAGATTTCCACGACACGACGTCTCACTAAACGACACCGCACTGTATCGTGTTTATGTGTATAGTTTAAACACTTTGAACTAAGCTCGTGTATTCACAATGACATTGTACTCTTACCTATACAATCCTACTTGTATTAGGTATCCTGCCTTTGTTCCCGAAACCGCCAACCAGTTACGAGAAAGGTTAGTGTATTTTATAGTAACTTTTTGTTTTTCCTTTTTGTACAATAAAGAGTATTAAACAAACAAACAACAATGGCATTGTAGTCTAAAGTGGATGAGCTCAGTTCAAAATGTTTTAACAAAAAGAGCTCTTAAGGTGATTTTCCACCGGCGAGGCGAGACGAGACGAGGCGAGACGTGAATTGAAATCTGTATGGCGGCACCCGCGGCGGCTCGCAGCGGGCGTGCGAGAATGCATACAAATTTCAATTCTCGTCTCGCCTCCCCGGTGGAAAATCACCATTAAGGGGTTAAAATAAGGGTGGTATTAATTTTTCTGCTTAAAAATGGTTTTTCAGCCGTCTATCCTGGACATGTACGTAGTGTAGCCAGCTCACTTGGAGTGCACCAGGTTTAGGAACTCCTCCCTGGTCTTCGGGTCGTCGCGGAAGACTCCCAGCATGGTGGAGGTGACAGTCTTGCTGTTGATCTTCTGGACTCCTCGCATCACCATGCACATGTGGCTGTGGGGGATATAAAAAAACGATAGTAAAATTTGGGAATAAATGAGCGATTCTAAAGACTCGACTATAGGGTTAAACCGAGTGGGTTCGATTCACAATTGACCGGTTTCTTGGGTTCCGTAGTTAAAATGGCAAAAACCTTTTAGTTTCGACATGTCTGTCTATCTGTCGGTCCGTCCGCGGCTTTGCTCAGGAATATCAGTGCTAGTAAGCTGTAATTTTGCACGGATACATGTAGCAAATATGCCAACAGAATGGTAAAAAAAAATCGTTACGGTAATTTTTGCTTTGGGCTTAAAACCCCTAAATTTCATAATACCTTATTCACTAATACCCCTAATTTTCAAATTACCATGGGCTCATAATACCTTAAATGTTAAATTGTCTCTTGTATTAAAATGAACGAAATTCATTATGACTTTGACTTAAAATGTCATATTCTCTAAATACCTAAAGATTGAAGCACAATTCATTCAGATACCGAATGACAGAAATGACAAAATATTTAAACAACTCAAACTGAAAACACCCAAAAGGCAAAATGCCTAATTTAATTTAATTTCATTATTGACTTTTAGTATAGTTCCTGTTCAACGTACAAATTTAGGTATTTAAACTTTTGGTTGTTTTAAGTATATGTGTTTTGCCATGAAAGTGATTTTGAAGTTTAGGTATTATGAGACTAAGATATTTTGAAATTCAGCCATATTAAGATTCCGGTGTTATAAGTAAATAAAATTAGGCATTCTGCAATTTAGGTATTTTGAGACCAAGAAGTTTTGAGATCTGGGAATATTGATAAAAAGGTAAAATGCAATTTAGAAGTTATAAGCCCAAAACTAAATTTTGCCTCCTAGATCTGGTACTTCTGGCGTCTGGTCTGGTACTTACACTCCTTCGATGACGACGGCGACGCCCGCCGGCCGTACGGCCTGCGTCACGGCGATGGCGATCTGTTTCGTCAGTCTCTCCTGCACCTGCAGTCGACGGGAGTAAATCTCCACTATTCTGTAAACAAACACACATAGATATGGTAACACCTCATTCTGGCGTCAGTTCATCATTCAGCTCTGAATCATCAGGCCTACGCGTCTGTTCCAGACGAATTTTGGCGTGGCGCTTGTGCACAACGTCTTTGGTGACTGACCAGACCGATGCGAGAGCGACATGTTCGCCCACAGGCCAGACAAGAGAAGTCTGCGGATGTTGGTGCAGAACCACCTTGGTGTCGTTTCTGTCTCTTGTCAGCAAGTGCCTTGAGCCAGGCTCTCAATACTTGCGACCCTCCAATACACGTCCGCGCCAATCAGAGACGCTTACGTTGGCTAGGGCATGTGCATAGAATGGAGCCCTCTCGATTACCACGTCATGTCATGCTCGGCGCAGTGGCCAATGTGCAAGAGAAACGTCGGGAGACCTTTGCTCAGATTTAAGGACTGCGCTAAGCGAGACATGGCCGCCTTCAAAATTGACCACCTTGACTGGGAAAAGTTGGCGGAGAAACGCACAGCTCTGAATGACGATAGAATTACCGTGTAACCCTTTCAGACTGACGGGCTGATGGTCCAGACTGGTGAAAGTCAAATGTTTTGATGATATTCGTCAACCCGATGTGAATTACAGAAAACTAGAATGATGAACTGTACTGACGCCAGAATGAACGTGTAACTAAAGACATCAAGGAGTTTTATTTTTCAATGCATACTATAGGCAACATGGATAAAAATATAAGACGTGTTGGCCTAGTGGGTTGACCTATGGCCTCTAAAGCAGAGAATCGTGGGTTCAAACCCCGGCTCGCTCCCCTTAATTTATTGAAATTCATGTGCGAAATTACGTTTGAAATTTACCACATAATTACTTCCCCGGGACTGAAACTATCTTACCTATACCGAATTGCCTCTAAGTCGTTTCAGCGGTTTAGACGTGATGAGGTAACAACAAACAAACAGACTCACAAACTTTCGCATTTATAATATTAGTGGTACATTAGTGTCTTACCTAGCCAGCTTGCTGAGACCGAGGATCTTGCCCTGAGGCAGGTACCCGATGGACACCTTCCCGTAGAACGGCACGAGATGGTGCTCGCACATGGAGAACATCTCTATGTCCTTGACGACCACCATTTCATCTGTGTCTTCGTCGAATATCGCCTCGTTTAGTACTTCTACAACACAGAGGAAGGATGATGTAAGAGGGTCATTACTCGAGAGTTTTAACCGCCTTAATTTTCGTCATCATCATCATCATGTCAACCGAATGACGTCCACTGCTGGACATGGGTCCCCCAAGGCTCTCCACTCAGACCGGTCTAGTGCTTTCCGCATCCACCGCGATCCCGCGATCAATTTTTGTGGTCACATTTTTTTAATGAATAAAGGGAAGCCGTGGTGGCCGAGTGGTTTGACCTATGGCCTCTCAAGCAGAGGATCGTGGGTTCAAACCCCGGCTCGCACCTCTGAGTTTTTCGAAATTCATGTGCGGAATTACATTTGAAATTTACCACGAGCTTTACGGTGAAGGAAAACATCGTGAGGAAACCTGCGCAAACCTGCGAAGCAATTCAATGGTGTGTGTGAAGTTTCCAATCCGCACTGGGCCCGCGTGGGAACTACTGCCCAAACCCTCTCATTCTGAGGGGAGGCCTGTGCCCTGCAGTGGGACGTATATAGGCTGGGATGATGAAAGGTAAAAATAAATATTCTATATATTTCACACGAAAACAAAAGCTGAAACATGGCTGCACAGAAAACCCAGAAAAATAGACCAGCGCTGGGAATCGAACCCATACCAGTCCAATGGTGGTGTAGGGGAAAAGCACGCAGCACGGATTGCAGAGGACCTGGGTTCGATTGGGTTGTGTTAAAAGTAACAAAATTTGGAGTAGAAATAAAAAATACAAAAAGACTCCAAAAAGTAAGTAATCTTAATATTCTATGTGTTGAAAACTATGAGACTATGCCCACTAGCACGTTTCCTAACCAACCGTCGCCGTCGCGTGTCATGTATGCGCTTGACATTCCGTTCCTGGCACGTTCCTATTACGGTCATAGCATGATACGGTGGTAGTGGGTAGAGAATTTTAACTGTAGAATTTGATGACATTTTAGATTATTTTTAGACCTCCTGTACTTCTACTAGATAACCTGGAAACTGTAACAGAATCTTCTACCATGTCAACAAAAATCAGCTCACGCTAAATAAACGCACCAGTACATAATGCAATGACCAAAGATTAGCGATTTAAATACCTTCAACCGTTCAAAAACACAAGGCGTTTTTAAGTTTTTTTTTTTTTGCTTCAATGTGTAGGCATAATAAGCCCAACACCGACCAATATGCAGAAACATTTGTCGACAGAGTGGAAAATCCTGATACGTTTTCAGTTCAGTTAAATATTCCAGTTTCCGGATCCGTGCCCTTAGTCTAAGTTTTCGGTTACAAAATACGTCTCGATCGCGTTCGCGTTAAAATCTCAATTTGTATGGAAACACGAACATCGCAAACGTTCCGCTAGAGGCGCTGTTCGTGTTTCCATATAAATTGAGATTTTACAAAATAACCGAAAACTTACACTAAGGGTACCGGAAAGTAGTGCCATCTATTTCTGTCTTACAGTAATTGCCCACGCTACTTTCTCTATCAAGATTTCGTGAGCTCACTCATTTCGTAATTGACACATTTCGTCGCGGTGAAAGAATGGTAAGGGCGTATCTACTCTTCTTAATCTGTGACATATAAAGACCCACATACCCTCAAGGCTCTGGTCGTATCCCTTCGTGAAGAAGAGCATGGCTTTGGCGGCGCGTTCTGGCGTCTTGAGCAGCCCCTGCCTGTCTGGGTCCTCGCCCAATCCTGAAAAATAAATACAATACAATACAATACAATGACTCTTTGTTGTACACCAGAAATAGTAAGCAACACACATAAAGAAAACTACAAGGCAAACAATAGACGGCCTTATCATTACATACTTAATAATTACATGAAGAATAAAGCGCAACACATAGGTACTAAGCTACCATATTAATCATCATTAGACCTACGTCTGTTTTTAACGAATTTTGGCGTGTTGCCTCTGCACAACGTTTAATATTTTAAGGAATAAGATACAATACAATACGTCTTTCGTGGCTGACTAGACAGAAGTGAGAGCGATATGTTTCGTCTCTGGTGGAAACACAGACTAATCAGAGACAGTGTGTTATAGTTTTCTATTGGTGAAAGAATTTTTAAAATCAGCCCCGAACTTGATTTCACTTATTTTTATCTCGCGGAAATTTTTCCGGATAAAAAGCAGACTATGTAAATAAGGGATAGTATTTTCTATTGGTGAAAGCATTTTGAATATCGGCTGAGTAGTTTTACTCGTAGAGATAACATCCTACAAACAAAGAAGAAAACAAAGAAGTTCAGATATATCCCTATCCTATCCCGTGGGAATTTAAAAAATATAATTAAAGTTCGTATCGTATCGTCCCTTTCACTCGTATTAAATAGTATAAGCGTCAGAGGGAGACGCATCAACCGTGAGCAGGCGGAGTTAACCCGGTGATCCGTCCATCTCGTTAGACGTCCTACGCTGTGCTTGCCGATCCGCGGTCTCCACTCGAGAACTTTTCGGCCCCAACGGCCACCTGAGGGTCTATTGCGTAACGTTTCTGACGCTAGCGATCGCAGTCAAATGACAGTTTTCGCATACAAAAACTGTCATTTGATTGTGATCGCATCGAGTGCCAGAAACGATAGACAATACGGCCTCTGTTCTCCATTGACATTTCAACGAGCTAATTCGATTGACTGTGGCGGCTGTAATCATGATAATCATCATTATGAGGAATACCTGTGAGCAGCAGTCTGTAAGAGCTGGCCATGTCAGGAAGCAGGGCCTCTCTGGTGGGTGGTCTGTGGTCCAGCTCCAGGTCATGGTGGAAGGTGCAGTTCTCGTGGCCTGCGAACAAAAATAGGTTTTCCGGTAAAGTTCTGAAGTTTACGGCACGTCACTGCGATTCCGCACCGTTTGCGTATTTTAAGCAGCGGTGTGGAAAGCATGCTAAAATTAGGTGTGGGTCGTTACGTGTTTTAAGCGAATCGAAACGAAACTGGTGACAAGAATCATGTCACTGGTTACTAAAACCAGTGATTTTAGTAACCAGTTTCTTTCACTGCCTGCAGTGACGCGTTCTGTGACAGTCACTGTAACTGAATTAGAAATGAAACTAGTATTTAACGTAATTTGTTACAAGCTATTGAGCTATGACGTTATTTATCACAAGCATCGTTTTTCGGTGTAATGACAATAATTTCATAATCTAAGAATCGTTTCTTTGACATTGTATAAAGTTAAGGTTATAATTTTTACTCTGTGCTACTCGTGACGTCTGTCACGTTGAGGCGAAAATCGCATCACCACAAAAATAGCTCTTTACAAAAATCACCACTTGTCGCTTGACGTGAAACCAGTGATTTGGTTATTCAGCACGTCACCAGTTACTGTAAACGGTGACGTGAAATAACGTCCACCTCTATGCTAAAAACGGTGCGCATACGATGCGTCACACTCACACTACGTTTTTTAAGCAGCGGTGTGGCCGTTCCTTAATGCGGAGCGGAGTTAAGGACTGTTTTTCCATTCGCGGAGAGATCTCTTCCATGAATACTGCCTGCAGGCATTACGCCTGCGGACCGAAGTCCGATGGAAGAGCGTCGGGAGTTGTAGGTAGGTATACAGCGTCCGAGCTGGGAAACTTCGATGGCGCGATGCAGGATGATGGAGTTTCTATATTTGCTCACTAGATGGCGCTAGTAGTTAAGAGCTACAGGAGGTACAAAACCCTGAGAAGGACATAGGATAGTTTAAAGGTCTCTACACATTACACCGCAAAACTGTATGGTTCCCGCGAGCGAGCGTAAAACGGAGTATTCATAAACGAAGTCGCGGGCTACTGCTTATTAGTTATTAACATAAAAAAATATAGCCACATCAACGGTACGAGTACTTGAAGTAGGTATAATAATAACAATAAATATTTATTCACACAATAGGACTAGGTAATAGGTAATTGCATTAGGATAAACTGCGTGCTTACAGTAAACAGTCTATTAAGATAATGATACTTTTTCTAAGAACAATACCTATAGTCATATTATACCTACTTAGATCAGACTCAGTAGAGTCCCATTAAAGTAATTAATAGGTACCTGGCTGGCCTAAAAAGCCGTGGTGGCCTAGCTAGTGGTATGACCTATGCATAGGCACAAAACACAGGTAGTTCAGAAGTCAATCTCCTGTATGTACCTACTTCACTTTTCATACCTACGCTCGGCGGTCGCTCTAAGGTTGTCAACTATGGCTTATGCACCAAAAAACTATCGTGGTAGTGGCACTCGTATCGGAAGAATGGAAATGTAAATTAATAACTAAAATATTTTAATTTTAATGTCATTGTTATATTATAAATTTGTCACAGAAAATATCTATTTAATTTAAACAACCGTCCACTTATATATATAATAACTTGTTTTTTGTTGCTCCATTATTGCACGAAACAGTTCACAGACGCGTGTCTCAAGCGGATGGCACTCGCGCTCGCACTGGTCCCAACCGGTCCGAGATATCGTGTCCGTGAGCAGTGTCTATGTGTGCGTTGCTCGAGCGCACTTGTATGGAGATTGAATTCTGAACTATCTGTGTTTTGTGGCATAGGCGTATATGGGGGGGTTGTGGGGGGACGACGACTAGTGGGGTTAAATAGGTAAGGAATTATGAACGAGAGTTTATAAGAAGCCCGAAGTGGAATGAGGGCTTTAATGAGTCGATTTTCGTAATTCCAATACTACCCGTGCGACCTACAATTTTTTTCATCACATTTGCGAGTAAATTTGTAGTCAGCTCACGGGCATGGTTATGACTCTATAGGCTCACTTAAGCTTATTTTTTGATGACTATACACACACATTATGAAACACGAGATGCTGGCTATTTTCTTTCACATACGTTAACAATAATGCTGAAACGCTAACTTTAATAATAAGTCGACGTACAAGGCAAATAATCATTCAAGTACCTACATAATTTAATAAAATTCAGAATCAATCATTATCGGACTCGATTTTTTTTTCAATTTTTTGAGTTTCGTGCCTCAAAAGAAAAAACCGAATCCTTATAGGACCTAAGTCTGACTTTTGTCAGTTATGCATTATAATGATTATGTATGACACAAGTAGTTTACCTGTCAAAATACGACAACAACAAAACATAACTCAAAAAAATGTGCATTTCACAAGCTGTTTAATTTGCCCAGTTTGTTGTTGTTGTTTTGGTTGGGTCAAATCTTGCAAGTTCGTTTTGCCCACTTTCAGTGGTCGGATTGACTTGAAATTTAATAAGTTGGAATAAGTTGGAAGAAAATGTAAGTACTGATAGCAAAAAGTGCATCCAGCAAAAAAATTACATATTAAAAAATGTTTTTTTAACAGAAACTTATTTTACCTTCGTTTCCAGGCATGTTACAGTAACTTGACCACAAGAATGTGACGAGTAACTAACACAACAACTTGACTGACCTAAATATAAAGGATACAACTAACGTGCGGAATGCCTAAAGTATTATGCAATACCAGCAACAAGTTACAGTATACCGGAGGCACAAGGTTGTTGCTCTGTGTAGACTTTTATGGTCAAAATAATACAGAACTTTGCACTTAGTGAACGAGAACTGTTATAATATAATGAATAGGTTAAGATAAACCTACACAGATAATTTTTCATTGTAATCGAGAACTTTATGTACCTATTTCATACCTGTAAGGCCAGAAATGAAAAAAAAACCATACAAACTTTACCCCCCATTTTACCCTTTTAGGGGGAAATTTTATCTATTACACTTACACAGATAATTTTTAATTGTAATCGAGAACTTATACACCTATTTGCATACTTCTTAGTCCAGAAATGAGAAATTTTCCATACAGACTTTACCCCCCATTTTACCCCTTTAGGGGGGAATTTTATCCATTTTACTTACACAGATAATTTTTATTTGTAATCGAAAACTTATACACCTATTTTTATACTTCTTAGTCCAGAAATGAGAAAAATCCATATAAACTTCACCCTCCTATTTTAGCCCCTTAAGGGACGAATTTCTAAAAATCCTTTCTTAGTGCTCACTTACATCATGAAAAGAACCCCTGTACCAAATTTCAAGTTTCTAGGCCCAGCGGTTTGGGCTGTGCGTTGATCTATAAGTCAGTCAGTCAGTCAGTCAGTTTCTTCTTTTATATATATAGATAATTAACAGTAATAAATAAAAAAAAGAACTAAAACTAACTTACTCTAATTCTAAAAATCTATATTTACAAATATCACCCAAGTCGTTGCTATTGGGCAGGGTGCCCATAAGGCTGGCTGCGTTTCCTCGTTATATGGCAATGCCAATACTTTGACCGAGGAAAGAGCCAACCCTATGGTCACCAGTGGAACGGGCAAGTTTCTTTTTATTATTATTATAATTTAAGCTTATTCTTCATTTGACGACCGGATGGCCGAGTGGTTAGAGAACCTGACTACGAAGCTTAAGGTCCCGGGTTCAAATCCCGGCCGGGGCAGATATTTGTATGAATAATACGAATGTTTGTTCTCGGGTCTTGGATGTTTAATATGTATTTAAGTATGTATTTATCTATATAAGTATGTTTATTCGTTGCCTAGTATCCAATACAAGCTTTGCTTAGTTTGGGACGAGGTCAATTGGTGTCAAGTGTCCCATGATATTTATTTATTTATTTTTTAGGGTATCAGTGTCATAGTGCCGTAACCACCCAATTGCCTGTTGCTTTTGCACATTCTCCTTATAATAATAACTGTTTACTCGACGTCACTGATGACAAGTATGGCAAGAGTGGTGTACTTACATACTCTAACACGTGCGAAATTTGACAACTAGAATTGGCTATATTCATGATTTACGAAAGAACTTACGTAATACCCAACAGAAAACAGATATAGTTCTTTATAACATTCCTTGTTTAAAAATTATTGGTCTCAAAAAAACAATGTTTATTTTTATATTTTTTTTCATAAAATAGGCTAATTTAGGACACCTATTTGAAGGATTTTGGTTTTAGATGGGTTTTAATTTTTTTATCCTATTTATAAGTTACCGGAATTATATCTAACCATTGTTGCCATGGCGTTAAAAACTGCGTTTATCGTTGCCCGTCATAATAATTAAAAAAAAACGTAGTATCTTTGGTCAGCAGAGCTACTACGAAACTCGTAACTCGAAGTTCGTGTCGTGCGGTCCCTCTAGCACTTATACTATTTAATATGAGAGCGAGAGGGACGGTACGATACGAACTTCGAGTTTCGAGTTTCGTAGTAGCACTGCAGCTGGCATTGTTAGGATTAGGCGGTTTAATTACAAAACGTTTATTTACGATGAAAGTCAAACAAAGGTCAAACGTTAGTTTGTAAATATACACACGATAATTAAGTATTTTTTAACTAATATGTCATAAAATGATTTAATAAACCTATTTCTCGAAATGGTTTTGGAATTAGACCACATTGTAAAGAGTGATCAATGCCAATTGGTACCTATATTAGTACCTACAACATAACACAACATAAATACTCTACATTTAATTAAATGTTTTCAGATAAAAAAGCAGATATATTTTTTACTGATAAAACAACTCAACTCAACCCAATAAAACTCAAGTAGCTCTTAATGTCTTTTGATTAGTATGGAGATAGTAAGTAATAAAAAAACCAGCCAAGACCGTGTCGCACACGCCCAAGAAAGGGTTACGTAGCCATTACGAAAAAATCTAGTAATATTTTTATAAGGATTTCGTATTGTGTACGGAATCTTATCTTTATAAGTTTAGGTATAGTTTGGATATATTTTACACTTCAGGCTGCTATTTACTCTTAAACTACTAATAATTCTTAAGCAATCTTAGCCGTTATAATTTTCCTTGTAAATTAGACATACTTACTACTATCCTGAATTGTTTCAAATTTTTCCACCCAACAGAAGATTTTAGAGGAAGGGGGGGGGGGGGTTAGCTCGATTTTCATGAAAATTTGCACTTTAAAGTTGAGTATTTCGCAAACAGATCACTCAATCGAAAAATCGTCTTGGAAACCTTACAAGACCTATCTAACGATACCCCACACAATAGGGTTGACCGAGAAAAAAAAGTCACCCCACTTTACGTCTATACGCTAAAAAAATGTTTTATTCTTTTTTATTTTACCACTTTGTCGGCGTGACTTTTAAGTATATTCATGCCAAATTACAGCTTCTTAGCACTAACGGTCTCTGAACTAAGCCGCGGACGGACAGAAATACAGACATGGCGAAACTATATAAGGGTTCCTAGTTGACTACGGAACCCTAAAAAGTAGAAGTTCAAAAGTGACAAAAAAAACATGATTAGCATGTCAGTCGTAGGACGGCCACTATTGGACATAGGGCTTCCCCAAAAGTAAAAATAAGTCGGTCTGTGCTTATTATATTTATACGAACCAGGTGTAGTGGATGTTCTTGGCGTCATAGGCGTCCCAGGAACCTCGAGTTCGCTATCTGCTTCACTCATGTGGAAATTCTTCAACGCTTCAGGCTTGTTCTTATATATGGACGCAAACGACTTCGGCACATCTCCATTCTCTTTGTCCTCAGATATTGAATTTCTTATCGATTTGGAACTGACGCGTCTTATCAAGGAAGAAGGTGGCACAATGGGCTGATCTGAGTCCTTTCCGTTCATGCTGGCCATTTCATAAAACCTACAAAGTTTTATTTTTAATTTCTTTCTTTTGTTTAAAAAAAACGGTTTTAACGGATTGCTCGAGTGTTGTTACTGGCAGGTTGCGTTGAAATGCTGATGGAATTTTAGTTTGTGATCATGACATGACATGTGTGTGCGTTTGTTGGTTATCGGAGTGTCACTGAACAACATTTTAAAGTCAATTTGTCTGATGACTAGGGGTTATCATATGTCCATGAGTAGCGATAATATTGTTTTCTTCTTAATTACTCCCAATGATAGGGTTTCCGTGTGTCTGATATAATATTGACATTTGACTGTTAGAGACATTTGACCAGTCAAAGATTACAATTTTCAATGTGGTAGAAAGATTAGATACGTATGTATACCTAGTGCCATCCACGAAGACGCGTGATTTTGTCAAAATTAGACATTAATGACATTGTAATAAGAACCACGGTACGCGTCATCGTGAATGACTCTACCTAGACTACATAGTAGGTATAAGTCAAGCGTTGAAATTTTCTCGAAGTTTACATATGTCCGTATAAATAGTACAATAGAATGATGAAATAATACGTTGTATGCAAAAAAATTGCAATTTTAATTTGTATGGCACAAAATAGTGTGTTATTACAAAGACTTAAACAATGTTTAATAGAAAATGTGTCTCTATGACCAAATCGGAGTAATGAGTAAGTAAAACCAATCGGATCAAAAAAAACGGTATGAAATAAAATAGCTTTTCGCCGCGGCTTCGCTCAAATCAAATCATTTAATTTGGCAGTCGAATTAAAATTCCAGGATTTAACTAATTCGTTATCAGGTCTTCTTTTATTTATATTAGCTATGCCACGTTGTTATGACGAAAACCCGTGCAAAATTTAATGTCTCTTAACTTAGCGGTCAACATTTTGGGGATTTAGCTACATGGATCTCGTGGAAATATCAGGAAAAAGTAGCCTATACGAGTAGGTACCTACCCATTTTATTCCAGACGTCCACTACTAGGTACATACCAAATTCATCCAAATCTGTACACACACACACACAAGCTTTTGCATTTATGATAGTAGTATGATTTATTAAAGTGAGTGGCCCATCATTATCCAGAAAGGCAAAGTCGTAAACTGTTTTTTTTTATTTGATTTTAAAAATAAGTATTATATTTCTACAAGCAACGTAAATAAGGAACGTTACGGAATTCTCATTGAAATTTAGTATTTTATACTAGACGAAAGAAAATAAGCGCCACTTACGTTTAATCAGTACAGTTAAATATAAAAGTTCAACATCTCAAAAACGGCTGAACCGATTTTGATTAAACATGTCTAAGAACCATTGCTAGAAATCCTGATTTCAAATGAAAAACCGCATTCAAATCACTCCACCCTTTTAAGAGCACGGTCACAGACCAGACACACATAGCGGTCAAACTTATAACACCCCTCCTTTTGCGTCGGGGGTTAAAAATTAAACAAAAGAATGTTAAAAAGAATTATATTTATTAGTATTTTCGTTTTACCATTGAAAATCACGTGATCCCTTGTTTCTGTTGGATATACCGAAATTTTAGATCAACTGCCGGAGCTTAAAGTTTATGTGTGCGAAGCCGTGGTGAAAGACTATATAGTTAAGTACAATGCAACATAGTAACTGACCTCTGCTATGCTGTGTAAATAAATATGTTCTCAATATCCTCCCGAAGTACATAGTTCACGGCTGAGTTATAATACTAATAATAATTTATGTACTCAGATTACTCAGATCCATTGGTTAGTATTACAAAATTATTTGATGATAAAATATACACTTAATTTAATTATACAGCTTTGTATTCTAACCGCAAATTTTAAGGGTATAATTAATTAAAAAATTGAACCTGCAGCACAACGTTGTTACCTGCATTAATATCTGCCACAGCGCGTGCAAAAATATCTGACACTTCCTACCGGCCGTAGAAATAGAGTCGTATCAGATATTTATGCACGCTTTGTTGTGTCAGATATTTGTGCGGGTGACTGGAGCGTGCAAAAATATCTGACACGTCCAACGGCGCTAGAAATAGATCTGATGATATTTATGCACGCTTTGTTGTGTCAGATATTTGTGCGGGTGATTGTACAAAGGCGAATTTATTCCTTTAAGATTTAAATTTGTTTATAGCCATGCTTTATTGTACGAATGTTTGTTCTCGGGTCTTGTTTGTTTAATATGTATTTATCTAAATAAGTATGTTTATCCGTTGCCTAGTATCCATGGTACAAGCTTTACTTAGTTTGGGACTAGGTCAATTGGTGTCAAGTGTCCCATGATATTTATTTATTATTTATATAAGGGCCGCGCAGACGTAGCCGTCTAGCACGTGTCGTCTTGTTCCGAGTTTATAATTAAATATGGTGCAATTTAAAAAAGCTCTAAGCATTTTAATCCGGATAAGCACAGTAACCGGTCGGAGTGAGGTCAATAAGTCTCCTTGTACGAACGTTGACCGACATTGTGAAAGTAGAGGTTATGCTCAGACAAGGTCACGTGATTTCCGGTGGTTATTTAATCGCGTATTTATGTTATGCAATATTGTGTCGGTAAAGATATAAGTTTTCGTTAAAAAACTTTTTGACTCAAGTATTTTTTTCTGATCGTACCTATGTATTTCTAATAATAAAAAACTGGCCAAGAGCGTGTCGGACACGGAATGATTTTAAAAGACCTATCCAACGATACCCCACAAGGTTCCTAAGGTTGGATGAGAAAAAAAAATCACCCCCACTTTTACGTCTATGGGAGGTACTCTCAATAATTGTTTTTTGATTTTTTTATTGTACTATTTTGTCGGCATAGTTTGCATATATATTCGTGCAAAATTACAGCTTTCTAGCATTGATAGTCTCTGAGCAAAGACGCGGAGGGACAGACAGACAGACATGGCGAAACTATAAGGGTTCCGTTTTTGCCATGTTATTATTTACCACGAAACCCTAAAAAAGGCAAGTACCTACACAGTAGGGAAGAAATACCGACGCATGGATAAAGGCTGCATGCAAATATACATCGAACGAAACGGATGGCAACAAAAATGGAAGGCCTTTGCCCAGCCAGTGGGTCACCATATAAGCTAAATAAAAAAAAACATGATAGACTCATGAGACAACATTATGAGAGAAGAGAGTGGTAGGCTACCGATGCCAATTATGTTATGAATTCCTGGATGATTGCTTTCGTTGTTGTTATTTCTTCGACGCCATTACGTTTTTGAAATTGACAGATGGCTATTGTTTTCCCGCCTATAACCACAGATTCAGTCTAGCGCTCCACGCATGGCAACACTGGCGTTTTAAGTGCCCATTACCAATCTGTGTTTATTTACAATGCTACCTACTATATTGATGGCCACTGATCAGTATTCTACATAATATGTACTATAACAGAATGCGTTTGCCTTGTTTAAGATATAAATGACAAAAACATGTGAAAAGAAAGCATTAATTGACGGAGATCGAAAGCGGACTGTCAACTGTCGACAACTTTTACTTTCGTTTTAATTTTAGTAGCAGTTCCAGTTATTAATAAAGCGATTTATAATCACACGAAGAAATGCCTCGAATGGAATTATCCAAACAAAGAATTTCTCAACAATTTGGAAGAACTTGCTTTATGGAAATAAGCAAAATATTTTTTGGAATTTGTAATTTTGTTCAGATAAGAAAATATTATTAATAGGTACACACTTTTTTTCTCACATTACTTGCATCGTCATTCAAGCTACATTTTAAGCTACATTTGGCTAGTCAGATTATACCTCATCCTCATCAAGCTGACTATTACGCACTGGCCACTTATTCTATTCAATAAAACTAAATAAGTAGGTAGGATCTAATAATAAAAAGCCGCACTATTTGCTTCTCTAATACTAACAAACAAACATACGAAAAGCTTTTGCTTAAAAGTTAAAAAGTTACTCTTAAAACTGTTCATTCGGCAAATAATAATTCAGTCCATGTTATTCTTCCTAATACTATAGACATTTAATAAGCACTTAGTCCCTCTATTTATACCTAGTGTCATCCACGTAGACGCGTGATTTTGTCAAAATTAGC
Organism: Choristoneura fumiferana; assembly: GCF_025370935.1. Classification (NCBI taxonomy): domain Eukaryota; kingdom Metazoa; phylum Arthropoda; class Insecta; order Lepidoptera; family Tortricidae; genus Choristoneura; species Choristoneura fumiferana. The sequence continues at coordinate 9,414,129 of NC_133500.1, forward strand.
CATTAATGACATTGTAATAAGAACCACGGCACGCGTCATCGTGAATGATAGAGTCACACGTCACGTGACTGCAAGTTTAGTATAATAAAGCTGTGCAAATTTGATTGAATGCTAACTTTGGTCATTGGAATTAAACTCCAATTCAATAGAATCTGACAATCCTGTAGACACTTCCAGCCTACTAATATAAACACCGGGCTGCCTAAGGCTTTGTGATGTGACTATTATTCTTTTTTGATTCCTTTTAGATGATAATTGCAACAACAGGGACATATATAATCAAGTGTGCCCACGATAGGGTGTCTTAAATATGTAGAAAATTGACAGATTCTATTGAATTGTACTTTAACACGATCCAAATTTTATTCTTACCTACATTTAAATAATTGTCATAATAATACAATTTGCTTTAGCTGACCGCTCACGTTCTTATATTATTTATACCTAGGACCCATATGTGGTTTTCATGCGGGCCAAAGTTACCATTAATTGGGTTAAAGTACCCCGACTTTACGGTAGGTATGCCTCTATGTACTCTGAAAATAAATATCAAAATTTAAAAATATTTATTGCATGTTCATGAGTTTTACCATAGATATCAATTTAATGAGGGCTATCGCGAATGAATTCGCCGCTAGAGGCGCTAGTGTAGCGTGAGGTCTCCGAAATGTCAAATCTCATAGTTTTTGGGTGAGCTACGCGGGTTTATTGAGAATTAGAATAATTTTGTGAATATTTTGCAATATCTGTAATTAATTATGGCAAATATGCGTTCGGGGGCAATGAATGTCTTTGTTTTGAGACAGTTTTGTCTTTCGGAAACCTTTGTCCTCCCTTTTTTCCGAACAAGACGGGGACTATGCAACACTGTGGCATGCTCGATATTTATATGGTACGGTTTTAAGGTGTATTAAATATGATTTTAATCTAAACTTTGTTTCCACGCCCGTAATAACAGACTTTCAAAACCATACTCAAACACCTCACGCAACAGTGCGCCATCTAGTGAGACAAAAAACGATAGCCCTCATTACGATTAACTAATAAAGGAGTCGCTATAAAAAATATAATTAATTAGTATTTTACCAGTTAAAATTGCCACCATTAACCTACCAAAGACAATAGAACAATCTTTTTCCATGAAATCGTTAGTTGCAATGTCATTCATTCAACCAGCAACAAACTTATTGGTGCGGGTAGCTAAATTAGGAACTAGTTGTAATTCAAGCAAAATTCACTGTTTTCTAACAAGTCAGCGCCACTGGTAATGTTAAAATTAAATTGGGCGGCTAGCGAATGATGAATGGAAAAAGATCGTCAATTTATCGTCATTAGTAAATGATTATTTAATAGGAACACTTTTTGTTGCTGTTTCTTATGCAATGTTTATCTTTGATTTGACCTTATTTCTTTTCGTACTTAGAACTAACGTTCACAGGTGTTTTAGGTTTTTCTTGTGTTTTTTGTTTTTGCGTCTTGTTTTTTTAAAGGTATTTACGAATTCGCTGTGTCATTATCAAGCAGTCGACATTAAAAGATAACTACCAACCATCTAAAAATGAAATTATTACAAAATGTATTGAATTGAACCTGTGGATGACAACTCCCAGGGGGTCGCCGTTTTTTAATAAACATACACACATTATAATAATGTATGGTTATTCGATATTTGTATTAAACGGTTAAAAATACAAATTACTAGACACAATGCCGCAGGGGCCTTTTTTAGATATAGTTTAGTTTTTAATATAGTTTTTAAATTTAGTTTGTAAAATTTAGTATTATTTCTGCGTTTTAATTTATTTCTATCTTAATAATTTCAGTAAACAAAAAAAACTAAAAAGAGGGGTACGTAGGTGGTCACCAAAATTTATAGACAGGCGCTAACGGGATAAAAAAAAAGAAAAACACTGATCTAACGTAATAATGGGCCACAATTGGCATTAGTCTCAAAAAACAATATATATTTTTATTTCATTCTTCATAAAAAAAAATTTTTTCTATAATGGAAATAAATCTTATTCTAGGTGTATTCAATGCGAGTGGAGTACTGTTCGATTAACAGTCACATTTTTAACGAGTTATTTGTCCTTGCCTTAAAGTGAACGCATGTCCTTACCTTTAGTTCTAGTTTGATTTGAGTTAGACTTAAATTTTTGGGTTTTAAAACTCTTTCTTCTTTATTATTATTTTTACGTTTTTTTGTGGCATTATATTTACATAAGAAAAAAACGTTCCAATCTATGTCGGAAATTGAAAATCTGCTTTTTACAAGCGTTTATTTAACTAGCCCTGTTGTTGTTGCAGTTGGGTCAAATCTTGTAAGTTCATTTTGACCCACCTTCAGTGTTCAGATTGACTTAAAATTTGGTAACATATGTAAAAAAAACTGTAAATTGGATAACAGTGCAAGTAGGTACAGTCGGCAAAAAAGCTTGCATTAAAAATGTATTTTTTAACAAATAATTATTTGAGTCTTCGAACAGAGAACATTTGTTGTTTGTATATAAAGTAAATAGTTAATAATCTCTATGTATATACTTGTGTTCTCTGTACTGTTTACTGTATTGGTGTGCAATAAAGAGTTATTGTATTGTATTGTATTGTAATCTAAGGTCTATTTTAAGAAAGTAAGTTTAAATGATGGTGCCAGTGCATAAATTGACCACAGCATAATTAAACATTTATAGCCACAATGAGGTGATAATGGTGCTATAAAATACCATTTCTTCTGTCTTTATTAAGACAAAGCAACATTGGGTCATGGATGTTCTATGAACAATCACAACGTTTATTTTCGAAACGAAAGGCGCCCTGTTAAAGTCGCTCGCTATTAACTGCATGATGTGTATCATTTTGCTGTGGAGCGCGGTTCTTCCCTTCCTTTCGTTACTCACATGTAGTCAACATGAAAACTGGCTGCGTGGCGAATATTTTCATTTAGGCAACTGGAGAGAGAAAAGTGAATAGATGTCTTCGGATTGTCGCATCTCGCGGTGAATACAGTTTATTGAATCAGGCGTTAGGTACTTTGCGCAGGTCCATGTCAATGAACTAAAAGAATTTCTTTAAAAGAAGAACACAACCGTACACCACGCTACCAGATGTTAGCATATCATAACATCTGGTAGCATGGTGTACGGTTGTGTTGCTCTGAGAATGAGCTCTAGTTGAGTTCGAAACTCGTCAGTGTAGTGTGGTGGCGATGATAGACGAGTTTGTGTGATTTGTGTGTATTCTTACATTGTGGAGGTGGAGGAACTGCATAAACATGCATATTCTTGCAAAAATGTAGCTCTATCATAAGGTCGCGGGAGGACAGTTACTTTTGTTTTCGTAAATGACCGCACATAATTATTTGGGCTATTTCGTAAATGACCGCACATAATTATTTGGGCTATTCGATGGTGTTGTCACGGTGCCACACCACTGCTGCACACCGCCATCAGAGTATCCTTTTCCACACTTGGCCACCAGGTGCTAAGAAAGAGTGCTCCACGTATTCTATCCTCAGGCCAACCAGTATTGGATCAGAGGGGGTGGGCAAAATTGTCCTTGCGTAATCGAATGACCCCTTACTTGTAAACTTAATCACTTTTCCCCAGTTGATAATATTTTTACACCCAGAAAATATTGGTTCAAAATTACTATAAAATGTGAGTACAATTACGTAGCACTTGTTTGATTCGGCGAACACTAAGTCATTACTGTGATTAGAGTTAAGTAAAGAAGATTTTCCTTAACTATTTTGTAAACCTGTCCCATGTTTTCCTAAAGCAGTTTCCTTAATAGCAAAACAAACCACACAAATCTCAAATGATAAATAAGGAACATTTTACAAAAGTTTTCATGTTTTTTTTTGTTATTTTGTACTTCGGGAAATCACTCACAATTTGAATAGTTAAAAAATGAAATGTATTGCAACATAATGTGGTTTTTGTTTCACCTACAGTGTAAGTAGTAGAGATAGGCCGAATGTGCTTTGATCATTGAACCGAATACGAACTTCGGCCGAATATTCAGTAAAAATAAAAAAATTGGCTAAATTTCGGGCGAACTTCGGTTCAACAATCAGCCTCTACTAAATTTTAAATACGAGTAGATAGATAAGAAGAGATCGTTTAATTTAAAACTCATTTTAATAATTAAACAATAATAATTATTATTAATCTTAAAAAATAAATTATAAACCACTTACCTTCAAGTAATAAAAATATTAATGTTTCTCAATATTTCGCTTCTGAAAATTGTGAACCAAAAACTTTTTTAAATTAAATTTACGAATATATATATATTTTATATACGCATTGTAATCAAGATGTTTCGAAGTAGTACAAGTAGGTTCTTTTTCTAGTACCGAATGTTCGGCATTTAAACCGAATATAAAACGAATTTCGGCCCATCCCTAGTAAGTAGGTCTCCAGGTAAAGAAATAATTGTGTTTGAAAGTTTACCTACACATTAAAAATGAATAGTGGACTGACATGAGGTGCCAGGTTGTCTAAAATATTAATAGATTGGGTTTTACACAAAAAATGCAGATTGGCTGTTTTTATTCCGATATTCCCACGGAATCGTAAAATCGCAATGTCTTTCATACAACGTAAATAAGAGTAATACAAAAAAACTTTTGCTGATTTCCATATTAATTTAGTATTCAATTATAACTATGCAAACGACGGGCCAAGACTTTCTTACATCTAACTAATCCTAACTAATATTTTGAAATGCTTGAATTATTGAACCGATCATGGTGAAATTTGGTATGGTAGTTTAATACACTGGAAAGGACAGGGGATTGTTTTTTATTCTAGACAATTTTATAGATTCCCCGGTTTAGCGACACATTAATTCTTTGTAAAGTTTGCCCACGATCATTATGAGTATTGCCCATAGTGAGACTTGACAATATTTTTTTTATTCGACTGGATGGAAAACGAGCAAATGGGTCTCCTGATGGTAAGAGATCACCACGGCCCATAAACATCTGCAAAACCAGGGGTATTGCAGATGCGTTGCCAACCTAAATACCTAAGATGGGATACCTCAAGTGCCAGTAATTTCACCGGCTGTCTTACTCAACATTGATGTTATCTATCGGCTGAGATGAAATAGTGATGCAATTCAATTAAAACATAACTAATTAATTTGTTATTAGTCAATATTATTAACGTTGATAATATGTATGTTGATACTTATTTATCTTACCTACAGTTTAATACATCAGTGCTTACCTAGATAAAAAACTTGAATCACCAGAAAACATACATGAGTACAACATACAATGATGAATTAACAAAGTTATAACTTAAAAACTAACATGCGAGAAATCCCAGAATTGAAATATAGAATAAAAATAATAATAATAGAATGTGAAAAAAATCCAAAAAAAAGTAAAAATAATTTTGAATTTAATAGAGCCATGTGATCATGTGGAGAATAGGCGCTGACTCAGCATGTACTGCAGCTTCGAGTAGCTGCAGAGCTGGTATTCTGTCAGAGACCTGCAGTAGTGTGCAAATGCAAACTTGCTTCTAAACTACATTTTGTTGTGCCAATACGGTATTTGACTATTTTGTATATGTTTTATAAATAAAAACTAGATAATGCCTGTTATCGAATAGAGAAACAATTTTTAAGCTACCTTTACAAATAACAAAGTTATAAAAGTTTTAAATTCAAGATTAGACAGAGAAAGACATACTGGCATGTGACGTCACACGCCAGTACCGCCATACTTGCTGCATAGAGAAAAGCATTTGAGAAAGAGACAGGTATATAGATTTTTCAAAAAATCACTATAAATCCAATTTTCAACCGAATTCAGTTTTCTCTTCGCTAAACACTGTATGTACATCCATATTTTCATAATAATATTAAAATATGGCAAATTCAGGAGTTGTCAAATACCGTATTGCCAAACATTTACTTTTGTGGGTATATTTTTTTAATTTTCTTTTTTTTTATTCCACTGGATGGCAAACGAGCAAGTGGGTCTCCTGGTGGTAAGAGATCACCACCGCCCATAGACACCTGCAAAACCAGGGGTATTGCAGATGCGTTGCCAACCTAGAGGCCTAAGATGGGATACCTCAAGTACTCTCCACGCCGAAACACAACAGTGCAAGCACTGCTGCTTCACGGCAGGATTAGCGAGCAAGATGGTGGTAGCAATCCGGGTGGACCTTGCACAAGGGCCTACCACTTGCCTGCATCTACATTTATACATATGTACTTACTAAATAATTAGTATCTAATTTGTAAGCTGTAAAACTAAGTAACTAGTTGTTGTGCACGACTTTGTTTGTTGGGAATCCAATCCTTTTATAATGGGAACTACGACTTTTCGGGAAAACTATCATAATTTTCTTCTCAGGGTCTCACAGAGACTCCAAGTCGTTTCCCGCGTCTTTCTCGACTATCTGCATTATTCATGCTAAATTTCAAATCAATCCGACCACTGGAAGTGGGAGAAAATGAAATTGCAATATTTAAAACGACAACAGCAACAAACGGTGTTAAATAAAAGCTTGTAAAAAAACATGGCTGCCGTCTGTCTAACAGACCACAGTTTTACCAGTGAGTTTGCCGTGATTCGGTAAAAAATTCAAAAAAACTAAATATGAGAGGTAATGGTGGATGAATGATGACAGCGCCGAGCAAAATATATGTCAAAGTGACAGATAAAAACAATTGAATGTAATGTCAATATAAGCTTAATGAGTTAAAAGATTCATAATTATGCACATCAAGTGAATTTTTCCACGAGTTAAAATCACGACCGTTAAAATTAGCCAGTTTTAAACGTGAGGTTTTTATAGGTTTCTGTTATAATGTCTTACGTAAAACTGAGACTTTACCCATACAACGCGTGTCTCTAGTCTCTACTTCTTTGAACAGTGAGCGATACCCCGAGTAGAATTATCCTTTTCAGGAATATTCTAATATTGTAAATTATTTGATTTGATTAATATAGGTAGAGTCATTCACAATGACGCGCGCCGTGGTTCTTATTACAGTGTCATTAATGTCTAATTTTGACAAAATCACGCGTCTTCGTGGATGGCACTAGGTATATATGTATAAAATATTTTGAAAATAAAATTAATTTAGGTACCCATGTTTCAAAGTATTATATCGTAAATCAGTCATTTCTCCATTAATACCGTGGCGTTTGGTATGAGGTTTTGTACATAAGTTAGAAATACTCTAATCTAACATCTATTCATCTTTTTCCAGAGGGTAGAGATCCGTTGAACCTATTTTATTTAATTACTAACACAGGTATTTAGTGATTACAAAAGAAGTTTTGGAAATCGAGTGAAATTTACGAATTATGTAAATAAAAATTCTGCATTCATGTCATATCTTTACTGACTATAAATGTTAATGTCTTTATGTAGGTTTTAAAATACACGTGCCTTTATAATGTTCCTATAGTACGCATAACTTCAGAACTCTTCGATTGATTTCATTAAAAATTTAAAAACGTGTACGGTTGGTTCCTGTTCGAAGAATGGGATAGTTTTGGACCCAAAAGGTGGCGCTATTGTCGAGTAATAAGCAGACGAAGTAGCGAGCAACATCTAGTATTTTACGTTTTGATTCTTCGTGGTAGTTATTTTTTTTTATTACAGTAAATACAAGAATTGTCATCAAAATCGATAATAAGGACAACCGTATCAAACACACACACAAAATCAAATTTCAAAAACCCTTTTTCAGAAGTCGAAACCCCAATCAATACTCACAAACTTTTTAAACGCACACTATTTTTTTTTTCTCAAGCAATCCGAGAAGACCGCGAACGCAGTGAACTTACGGAGCGCGGGATCGAAAATTAATTTGACAAACAAAATGGCGGACGCGTGGACACCGTCCTTCTCTGTGGCTGACTGAACGGCGGCAATGCAACAGATGAATTTTGTACAAGTTGCTATTGCGCTTGTGTGAATCGATCGACTTGTCAAAGTGGCTTTTCCATTCTAAATTGTACTGTAGACTCTAAGCTATACGAGTGTTTAGCCACTGTTGGTCGCGGGTATCATTTAAGTAAAGTATTTCCATGTGAAAATCAACTGTATTTAAAGGAAAATTTGCGTCTAAAATCATTTGTATACAGGTTTTTTGTTATTAATTAGCGTTTGTTCTAAATTAGAGAGCTATGGCACTCGCAATAAAGTTCTAATTAGCGCAAAGGTCTACCTACAGGGATTTACCATTTTGTAAGCACTTAGAAAAGATATGATTCCAAAATTAAAAGATTTTTTTTTATTAGGAAAAACATAGAATTGAAACTTAAACCCGAAGGGAAACACTATTTTGAACTGCACTAAATAAGACTTTGAAAAAAAGATACTTTAGTTTTCTTTTATGTTTTATGTTTAATAAAAATAAAAAATATTTTATTTCCTATGTTAGACATTTTTGATCCTTATGATTAACTCTTACCTACCCCTATTTAATTAATGCCAGAAGAGTGGTGTGTTAAGATAAGAATAGGGTGTTATATTGTATTTTACCCTGTCCAATTCTAGGACAATTGTATTTTCAAGTCTTTAATCACAATTTCTGTTTTATTTCAACGTTCAACGATCCAGCCATCAAGTAAAATAAAATCTAAATTATTAATTTTCAACAAGGGTTTTACAAATGGTGTCGAATCCTCCTTTTAAATTAAGCAACGGCTAATTAAAATCGATAGTATTATTCAATTATGGCGAATTCATCATCATAGACATATCGATGGAGCTAAATTTTCAAAAATTTAGTTGATATGTGGTTTAAAACAAGAAATAGGGTGCGTATCTAGTCGCATAAGTTTTAAAAGTCATAATTGAATGTTTTTCAAAAAGAAAACCCGCCTAATAATACATTTTTCCGATTTTTTACCAGGTTCATCCTTTAGCACTCTACAGGTTAGGTCTTAATTCTGAACAATTAATGCATTTAAAAAAAAAAGAGTTATGACAAACATTTGACTTGATTGATTGATTGACTTTCAAGAATGCAAGCCGATATGGACCCGATATGGTGTTAGATTGCTGGCTGTGAAGCCGTGGATTTGCAAAAGATTGATTGAACACAGCAATGTACCGCAAATGCATGAAATAGCACACTGCGTAAGACTTTACCAAATGACTCATAAAGGGAAGTACCTACTGGATACAGGTAAAACCTAGTGTCTTGGGTTTTAAGAAAGCAGGAAAAGTACGAGGTTGTTGACATGTGTCATTGACGTCAAAGATTGTTAAGTTAATTTATGAGATAAGTTTTCTGGGAAACATGCGATTTCCTGCGAGTTATTTTATTTTGGTTTGCCCTAATGCACGGAACTTTTATTGGTAAACAGGTTTCGATTATTTAGCAAATTCAGTGATCACATCGTAAATTTGCTGATCAATTCATAAAGTCGGTGGTCATTTCATAATTTTAGTGTGCGTTTCATAATTTTGATGATAATTTAAAAAAAATGATGCTTATTTTAAATTTGGTGATTATTTCTTATATATTTGACTATCATTTCGTGACCCCAGGGCTGGCACTTACCTCTCGCAAAGATTAGAAATAACAGCTCAGAGAGGTAATGCTGCCAGTGTCTTGGGGTCAATGCCTGGGGCAGAAAATTTGGATGACGTTTTTATTTTGTAACATGGTTTAGTTTATAAATAGTTTTAGACTTGGATGTTAGATAGTATTTATTGTTATGTAAGCCTAAAGCTGTGATACCTAGTTATTATTAAATACAAATAAAAACTCATTTCGTAAATCTGGTGATTATTTAAAAAATAACTTTATAAATATAATTTAAAGTGTAGCCATAACTAAAAGCTTTTTGGCGAAATAGAAGTTAGGTAAGAAAGTGTGCCGACAAACTTTTTATGAACGTAGATATTATTTTTGATATTTAGTGTTTCGTTAGTAACTAAGCCTAAATGATATTTTGTGAATATATTTTTTTTCTAAAATTTATAGCCAACGAAGCATTTACGTATTTAATTTGTACTATTAAATTATTCGATATTCAGTGCTTGAAAGTCTTGAAACTCAAACGTCTGGGGTTTAATTTCACTTAGAAGAATTCTAGAGCTTTAAGCTCTATTGTGACATTGAGCTGGACTCAAGAGCCTCTTACGCCGATTTCAATAAGGAGCACTATAGATATATGTAGTTTGTCATGACTTTAAAAATAGAAATCCAACGATTTCATAAAAACATCTAAAGTGATAACTACAACTTAGATAAAATCCATCCCAACAAAATTAACTTTCTTTTTTTAACTTATCCGTGTTTGTCTATCGGTTTGAGCGCTACGTAAACCAAAAACCGGCCAAGAGCGTGTCGAACACGCCCAAAATAGGGTTCCGTAGCCATAACGAAAAAATTAAGCAATATTTTTCCAAGGATTTCTTATTTTAGAATTTTGTATTGTATCATTTTTTCGGCATAGTTTACATATACTTATATCCGTGCAAAATTACAGCTTTCTAGCATTGATAGTCCCTGAGCAAAGCCGCGTACGGACGGACAGACAGACATGGCGAAACTATAAGGGTTCCGTTTTTGCCATTTTTGCTCCGGAACCCTAAAAACGCCATTAGGCAATAACGTAACATGTACACTTGGGAGCAAAGAAATCCAGCTACCCTTGCAAATTTTTACGTTTCCATGATAACATTTATGACCTAAAATCATAAAAACCATCTTAAAAAATGCAAGGGAGGCTCGATTTCTTCGCTCCCAAGTATATTTGAATAAGCTTTTGTTAAAAATTTCTTTTTTAATAAATAAATAAATAAATATCACGGGACAATTCACACCAATTGACCTAGTCCCTAAGCCCCAAAGTAAGCTTAGCAAAGCTTGTGTTATGGGTACTAAGCAACGGATAAATATAATTATATAGATAAATACATACTTAAATACATATTAAACACCCAAGACCCGAGAACAAACATTCGTATTTTTCATACAAATATCTGCCCCGACACGGGAATCGAACCCGGGACCTCAAGCTTCGTAGTCAGGTTTTCTAACCACTAGGCCATCTGGTCGTCAATTATATGATACAAGCTTTTCTTCTGACTGTACTTTTTGTTGGTTGCAATGTCATCCAAACTACATTTCCGCACCAAATTTCAGGTCGATATCATTAAGCATGAGGAGTACCGTCCTGCGGAGACGATTCTGGCTGGACTATCAGTTGTCACTTCCGATTATTCTATTACATACATTGCAAAAATAAAAGCTTGTAAAAAACTCGTTTCTTCGTAAGTTGTTTTTTTTATTCGACTGGATGGCAAACGAGCAAGTGGGTCTCCTGATGGTAAGAGATCACCACCGCCCATAAACATCTGCAACACCAGGGGTTTTGCAGATGCGTTGCCAACCTAGAGGCCTAAGATGGGATACCTCAAGTGCCAGTATTTCACCGGCTGTCTTACTCTCCACGGCGAAACACAGTAAATTTGTGCATAGTAAATTAGGATAATAAAGTTACCAATACGTTTGTGACCCTATTTGTTAAATGTGGTTTCGGCCTACCACTAGGGTCGTATTTCGCAAAACTTGATACAGAAACCAGATACCAGCACCGCATTCACACTGTCGCCTTCTAGTTTCCTTATAATTGATATGTCGGCGGCCGATCGTAAAATCCGCCAGATCACGAAATTCCTAGGCATATCGTGAAACGCCGCCATTTCATGAACTGGCTAAGGAGCATCCGCCATATCGTTCAAAACTCACCGTTTAACGATTTGCCTAGTGACGTTTAGGCAGATCATGAAATTCCTAGGCATATCATGAAACGCCGCCATAACGGTTCTGGCACTTCGCCGGCCGCTGCCGCGGCACGCTCGCTTCGCTCGCTTGGCTCGTGCGTTGTGGTCACAATTCATACTAACCACTCCTCGCTTCGCTCTTCGTACCTACATTTTTATTTTTTTTCGGCATACTACGATGTGCCCGGTATAGAGCTAGGAATATCGACGAATGCGTTGCTCTAATCGATCTACCGTATTGTTTCTCAGGCACATCATGAAATGGCGGCATTCGGAATTTCGTGATCTGGCGGATTTTACGATCGGCCGCCGACAGATACATCACTTTCTAGGAAGAAAACTACAGGCTGCTGTAAAAGTGACCACAATAATTTTAAGCCCCGACGCAGAAGGCGTTATAAGTAAATTTCACGTGTATGTGCAAGTGTCTGTTTGTGCCATCGAAGCTCCTAAACCGCAGGATGGATTCGAGTGCGGTTTTTAGGTGGCATGTTCACAAAAGATGTGCGAGACGAAGCGATATACGAGAAAAAATGCACCAAAATGATTACTTCAATACCAAATTTTATAAAATGAGCACTAAGACACGCTTTTGCCATCAAAAATAAAAATTTACTAACACCAAAATTTTTTTTATTGAAATGAATGAAGCTCAAAACATAGTCATGTTTTTGTGCGTCACGTTAATTCGCAGCCTCGTGTTAACTAGACCATGTGGAGGTTGAACAGAAACTTGCAAGGTAATGCATCGGTGATCTAATACGATGGTGTCTGTCATTTGATACAATAAAGTCATCTTAATAAAGTATCGTACCTATCTATCATCGCTATCTTTGTCAGTGATTTAAGACCATTTCGTGACTACGCGCATCTTTTTATTGAACTAAAAACAATTAGTTTGGTCACTCGCAGAGCAAGCAAAGCAAAGTAATTGTTTTTAGTAAATTGATGTGTACCTCCGTAAAGAAATGCCTGGTTCATTTTTTTTGTTCCATGTTTTGCAGGAATAAATCGTCACTACTTTTAAAAAAACTCGTACCTCAAAATAGACAATTTTTCTGAGTGAACTCTAAGAACATTGATTCAAGGTTCAAATTTGTTGACATATTGATTTTGATACGAGGTTTTTTCAAAGTAGTGATGAAATGTTTTCTTTCTTTCTTATTCTATTTGGAAACTAGACTTTTTAGAAATTCCGGAACCTGCCTAAAGTCTCGCGGGAATTCCCGTAAATAACATCGTGGATTTCATTAATGTTGCATATGAAACAACTTCGTCAAATTTCATGTCAATCCTAGCATAAGAAAATTTGGGATAAAAAGTAGCATAAAAGTTATTAAAGACGTCCAGCTATTTACTACTTACATACTAAATATAATCTAAATCTGTGCAGTGCTGTGTTACGTCTTTATGCTTAAATCACTGAACCGATTTAGATGAAATTTGATATGGATATAGTTTGAGACTCTGGGAAAGATACAGGATAGTAAACGAATTCTTCGCAAACGAAGTCGCGGGCAATCTCTCTCTCTCTAGTTAGTCGTCTCCATAGTTCCCACGCGGGCCCATTGCGGATTGGGAACTTCACACGCACCATTGAATTGCTTCGCAGGTTAGTGCAGGTTTCCTCACGATGTTTTCCTTCACCGCAAAGCTCGTGGTAAATTTCAAATGTAATTCCGCACATGAATTTCGAAAAACTCAGAGGTGCGAGCCGGGGTTTGAACCCACGTCCTTCTCTTTGAGAGGCGATAGGTCAAACCACTAGGCCACCACGGCTTTTTGTTTTAATACAAACTTGGAATGCCTAATTGTGAATTAAATACTTTTGTTTCATCAATTGCAACACCGCGACATTATTTTAAAGCTGACAGGGGTTACAGAAATGTGCAAAGCTAGGTATATAGGTATACTACAGTTATTATGTGCTTTCAAAATAAAATAGATTACATTACAGTAAATCATCATTGTCAAATGTCATTAGCATCCAATTAGCAAACAGTCAGCTTTTTGTTAAAAAGTTTTTTGCTGACTGTACTTTCTGTCGATTTAACTTGCATTTGCACTCAAACTACATTCGCATACCAAATTTCAAGTCGATGCCATTAACTGTTGAAGAGTTCCCTCCTGCGGAGACGATCCTGGCTGGATTACGAGTACCAGGATGTCACTGCCAGATTATGTATGTATGTATGTAAACTCTTTATTGTACAAAATAAGTAAACAAACACAGATGACAAACAATCAAATATATGTACAAAGGCGAACTTATCCCTTTAAGGGTCAACCAGTCAACCTTTGAGTGGATGAGAGGAGCATTCAGTCAGGGACAGACAAAAAAAAGTGAGTGTTATTGTACTGTCACGCTAATTACATAAGTATGCCAAATTTTGTAGTCAATCGGACTACTGGAAGATGGTCGAATTTAACTTGCAACATATTTTATGATTACAGACAGACAGACAGACAACGGGACAGAGGTGCTACTGTAAAATATCCAAGATGGCACAATTTTTTGGAAAATACAAACTGAGACATGGATGCACAGAAAAACCAGAAAAAGAGACCAGCGCTGGGAATCGAACCCAGGTCCTCAGCAATCCGTGCTGCGTGCTATAACCCCTACACCACCGCTGGACAGGAATTTAGACACGAATTTTTTTATCTCAGGTTGCTTATTTCTACTACGCTACTTATGCAGCAGCACTACCTGGGTTCGATTCCCAGCGCTGGTCTCTTTTTCTGGTTTTTCTGTGCATCCATGTCTCAGTTTGTATTTTCGATATGGTTTCACGGGATACCCGTAAAAGTAACAAATTTGGAGTTGAAATAAAAAATACAAAAAGACTCCAAATAACCAATCATACAATTTTTTGGGCTCTTTAATGTATTTTTATTGTTTACTAGCTGTTGCTACTCTGTCCGCGTAAAGTATGAAAAATAGTTAACATCCTATGATCCTATTCTCAAACCTACCGAATATACACAAAAACATTTCATGAAAATTGGTCAAGCCGTTTCATAGGAGTTTGGTCACAAACATTTTTGACCCGAAAATTTTATATATCAGTGTAAAATTGGGTGCCCGAAATGAGAGATCGGTTGGTTTTTAGACCTTTTACTCCGAAGCCGATTGCAATGGAACAGGAACAGTGACAAACAAACTTAAAAACCTTATTTATATTGATGCGCGATACTAGCGCCACCACATTTTGTGTTTTATTTTGTAACTAATGAGGTTCATGAATGTCAACGGGCATCGATCATTTTCATAATTCATAATTAATTTATTGCATAGTAATCATGTCGTACATTAGGTAGGTCTTACGAGTACATAGTATAATTAGATTCAAGACATGAACCCTGTTAGGGCACAGCAATTTATACATAATATTATTTAATAATAATAATAATTAAAATGAAAATTATTTTACATAAAATACATTATCATTATTACAGTCACAATTCAGTGGTTAAAAACACGAAACAAGTTAATTTGCTGGTTTATATTTCATGTACATAATATTGTATTGTATTGTACCTATCTAAACAAATTAATT
The DNA here is from genome assembly GCF_025370935.1 of Choristoneura fumiferana. Taxonomy (NCBI): domain Eukaryota; kingdom Metazoa; phylum Arthropoda; class Insecta; order Lepidoptera; family Tortricidae; genus Choristoneura; species Choristoneura fumiferana. The sequence goes on from NC_133500.1 coordinate 9,429,472, forward strand.
TTATTTATTTATTTACAAAATTACAATTATAAGATTTATGCGATCAATGACCTATCATTCATATTCAAGAACTCTTCTATAGAATAATAGCACCTTTCAATTAACAATTCTCTTAATTTTCGTTTAAATACTTCATCTCTCATTTCCTCCCTTATATGCTGTGGTACTTTGTTAAATCTCTATATCTCTTCTATATTAATAATTTCGTACCGGTCTACGGTAGACTCGAACGAAATGCACATCAAATTGAAGAGCGTAAAAAATTAGTCAATCCGAGTCGACAACTTGTAGGCGGAAAATTCGGATTATCGAGTATTCTTGAATAAATTACTAAGTATATAATGGCGTTGCGAAGTAAACATGTCAATGTCATCACATCAAAGTGGCGTTAGTGTCACGTCATCACGTGTCACAGGTTCGTATTTCGTTCTCCATTGTGACCTCTTAAAGGCCCCACACACGGTACGATTCGTCGATTTTCATCAGATCGATCGTACAGCATCATAGTTATTTGGGCAAATAAGATTTAGGAGAAATATCTACTGGTGAAATACCGATACGTAGGTTAGCTGTGAAAGTGTTTGTGATAATATTAAGGCTGGGAATATACGTCGAATTTTCGGTAAGTACGAGTACGACAGTCATTACACTGGCAAAAAAGATTTTTCAAACATTATTATGAGTCTACATTTTACCCGAGCGAAGCCGGGTTTTCATCTAGTACTATTATACAACGACAATATGGGCCATTTTTATAAATGGCTAGTTTAGACATTGGCAGCTGCAATATATTTACATTTTTACGCCTTTGCGATTTGATCACCTATATCTAGTTCTATCTAGTTCGGCAAATGAATCGAACAGAGATAAAATGTGATATACCTATTACTCTTCTCATTAATCGCCCCAGGGTGATCAAAACAGGTTGACATTTATATTCGCTTTTAAGTGATAAGACCGCCAATTTGTCCATATAACATTTTTTTACTGATTTGTGGTGTGTAATAAAGAATATTTTGTAATGCATTGTATTTTTTTTAATCCTATTAATATTATTAATGCGAAAGTTTGTAAGTGTTTGTTTGGTTACTCCATCACGTCTAAACCGCTGAGCCGATTTAGATGATATTCGGTATACAGATAGTTTGCGTCCCGGGGAAGGACATAGGATAGTTTTTATCCCGGAAAATTTCATAGTCCCCGCGGGATTGTGAAAACCAAATCCTACGCGGAAGGAGTCGCGGGTAAATAAATTCATCATCATTATCCCAGCGTCTATACGTCCTACTGCTGGGCCGTAGTTCCCACTCAGGCCCAGTGAGGTTTGGGAACTTCACACACCATTAAATTTCTTCGCAGGTTTTGTGCAAAATTCCTCACAATGTTCACCTTCACATTAAAGCTCGTGGTAAAATTCAAATAAGAATTTGTCAAAAAACGAAACCCTATGAATCTTTGGCGAAGTTTTTTTTTGACACTTTTGTACCATGATAACTATCCTTGATGTATGTATGATAGTATATGTTGCAAGTAATCGTAATGTCTAATTATCATGACCTAGTTTAAAGACCTTAGAATACCCTTGGCATTGATTGAGGCAGGCTTCCGGTAGCTAAACGCAGCAAACTGTAGCATAACGAAGCATATTGTGTTGCAATTACGGTCCGCGTTGTTTAAAATAAGTAATGATTCTTACATACTTTCCAACTTTGAATAAAATTAAGCAGGGCTACTACGAAACTCGCAACTCGAAGTTCGTGTCGTGCGGTCCCTCTGACACTTACACTATTTAATAGGTGAGCGAGAGAGACGGTACGATACGAACTTCGAGTTTCGAGTTTCGTAGTAGCCCTGAAGGATGGGATTAAAAAAAAACTTATTTGTTGACAGTTAAGGTACATTCTGAAACCACTAAACTGTTTTAACACTAAATCAAGATTTAATTTTCTGCAGCAAATGGCAAGCAACTCAGTCAAAAGAGTATCGGCACTGAACTGAGTGAGAAAGATGAGGTCCGCATTAGTATCCTTATTCTATATCCTTCGATTTACGATCACTGTTCAAGGGATCACCAAATTATACTTATAAGACCAAAAAATATTTTGGTAATCACATGTATTAAATAATCATCAAAATTGGAACCCTATCTTAATGTGAAATTTAAATGAAAACTTTCACTCTTATTAAATTATCGGCAAAAACATCCACATTTTTATTTATTACTGCGTCATAATCCTATTAGCTGGCTGAGATGTGGTAAATTTAGTGATCATTTAATTTGAATAAAGATATCTAATACTAAAACAATTAGTAGGTTTTAATTTTCCCTTTTGTTTGTTGTTGTTTATTAATTCATTTTTTTATAAATTATGCTCTCTAATAAAATTATCGTGTCATTGTGTTTGTGGTAGCACTCCTCCGTAACGACTCGACCGATATTTATGTTTTTTTTTTAAATATTTAGGTATGTATGAGAATAGGTCGTAAAGATTTTTTCAGAATATCCAAATAATTTATAACAAATACGTTTTTTTTCATAATTTATATGGCAAAACAATGTTTGCCGGAATATACATAACGATTTAAACAATTACAATTGTAGTTCATGATCGATATACTTGTCAATTCATTTCAAATCATATTATAATTAATTGCAGTTAATTGTGATGGATATTTAACGGCTTCATTCATTAGCTTCATAAATTAATTATCACCCCCCTCAAGCAGAGGGTCGTGGGTTCGAACCCCGGCTCGCACCTCTGAGTTTTTCGAAATTCATGTGCGGAATTACATTTGAAATTTACCACGAGCTTTGCGGTGAAGGAAAACATCGTGATGAAACCTGCACAAACCTGCGAAGCGATTCAATGGTGCGTGCGAAGTTCCCAATCCGCACTGGGCCCGCGTGGGAACTATGGCCCAAGCCCTCTTGTTCTGAGAGGAGGCCTGTGCCCAGCAGTGGGACGTATATAGGCTGAGATGATGATGATGATGATAAATTAATTATAGCTATAATACCGAGAACTAGGACTAGATTACGAGGACGAGAACTAGGTTACTCAAGTTTTGAAAAACGTTGTTTCAGCAGGTTGAGTAAATTTGACTGAACATTCTGTAAATATTTTTTAGGATCTTTTAATGCGAGTTTCTTAACTTAAATATCGCTAGATGGCGTTAGTGTCGAGAGGTCTGTTTGACGTTTCAGTCTTGCTTGCGATTGGCTCATTTAGTTCTTTATTCAATCAATAGGTATGTGGTATATGATGCAAGTGTCAAACAGACCTCACAATACTGCAGGGCTACTACGAAACTCGTAACTCGAAGTTCGTGTCGTGTGGTCCCTCTGACACTTATACTATTTAAGAGAATCTCTTCGTTCCATTCTCCATACAAACGTAGACCCGGTCTCATTTGAAAACTAGGCAACAGAAATAGATGAAATTTTGTAATTATGGACTAGACGTCTATGGCTGTGGTTTTTCAGATTTTCATATAAATGTGTAATATCAGAATTACAGGCGCTCAAAAGTCGACAAAAAAAAGATGCCAACTTTGCACGAGAATTACAGACTAATAAAGCATTTTTACAAAAATCGAAAAAACCACAGGCATAGAAAATATAATGAATATCTTGATTGTAAAGTATCATTGATTTCTGTGCTATACTTTTCGTATAATATGAGGACAACGAGACTCAAAATTCAACCGCCGAAATCTTCAAAAGCCTACAGCTATCTCGATATAAATTACGGACGTCGTTGCGGAAGACATGGGGAGCATGGGGGGGACGGCTGCGAGCGCTTATGTCACGAGCGATAAAGACAGCAATATCCCAAACGAATACCTAACGCGGCCGCGCGGCCGGCAGGGAAACTTCTCTTAATACGAGAGCGAGAGGGACGGTACGATACGAACTTCGAGTTTCGAGTTTCGCGTAGTAGCCCTGCTAGCGCCAACCAGTCTGTCATAGAAACCCTACGATATTTTCTTCACTGAAAAGCTCATGGTAAACGTGTGATTGCATATACTTAATTATTATACATTATTAGGCAAGACAAAAAATAGTAGATTGTTCAACAAGGGACTAAAACAAGGCATAATGACACGAGTTGTTTACGAGTGTGTTGTTGTAAATTAGTACTAATTTTTGATCGAAGACTTTTTACTTTGAATGCGAGGAAAAAAAATAATGTTCTGATGAAAATTACAATATTACTTTTTAAACACACGCTCGACTAATGGACAAGCCCATCTTTTTAAAAATAAAATTGCAAAAAAATTGCTTGCGCGCTTCTTTCTTTTCTTTTTTTGTTTATGAAGAAGCTTTAAATGCTTGCATATTTAGCCAACAGTTTCAAAATTGAAAACTATTTTAAAACTAATTGGACTATGCAAAATAAAATGAATTACTCTGTAATATAATTGAATAGATTCATATTCGTAATCATTAATTGTGTTTCACGAAATTAAATCGTGTTTAGATTTTAGAGGGGGGGGAGATCGATTTTAATGAAAATTTGCACTTAAAAATTGCAAACCACTGAATCGAAAAATTGTCTTAACAACCCCCTAATGGTTTTAAAATACCATCCAACGATACCCCACACTATAGGGTTGGATAAGAAAAAAAAATCACCCCCACTTTACGTCTATGGGAGTTACCCTCTCTATCTATGGTCTATGTACCATTTTGTCGGCATAGTTAATATATCCGAGCAAAATTACAGCTTACTAGCATTGCTAGTCCCTGAGCAAAGCCGCGGACGGACAGACAGACATGGCGAAACTATAAGGGCTCCGTTTTTGCCATTTTGGCTCCGGAACCCTAAAATGTTTAGAAATACCCTATCGACATGTTCTATTCATCTCTATCCAGAGGGTAGAGGCCCGTGGTAGAGACACGTTGTATATTTTAATTAAAAGAGTTCAGATTTAAGTACATGAATACTTAGTTATTACCACCATCATTAATTAAAGTCATTGTAATAAAATAAATTTTGTCATATTACTTGACCTTGTTAAAACCGTAAAGTATAGGTAGGCCAGCCCAAAGTGCTTTAAGTTAACATTGCAATTTAATATAATGGGTTATTATGTGGAGTTGGGTTAGTGCGTTAATAGCTTGTACTTAATCATACATTTGCTTTGAATTAATTACAATTAGTGACTTTACAGGCCTTTTAGATATGACAAGAATAATCGAGCAAGCCGCGTACACTGTGGCATTTGATTGGCCGTTTTGAACGCGTTCTCTGGACGGCCACGCAATGTAATGCAAGCAGCTGTACTATTTTTCTTGCAAGTCTAAACATGGCTTTAGGATTAATGACTCGGGCAAATTAAATATGCAATCGACATTCTACTAACTATGGAAACGACAGCGCTGTGGCGTTATTATTGCAATTTTAATTGCAAAGTTCACAATTCACTAGAAATACTATTACACGAATTGGGGCTAACCATTGCCAACTAAATTCAGTTACTTATTCATAAAATAAAATTTATATAATTTCCTCCCGATGAAACTAGAATATACCTTGAGGAAATAAATATATAATAAGGCCTGCGTGATGGGCACCATGCCAAGAGGCCCTCTCTTTTTTAATTAGTTTTAGTTATTTTAATTTAATAGTAGTTTTAGTCCTATGGATATTTTGTATTTTCTTAATATTTCTTAATAAATGATTTCTTGTAATAAGTATATGCGTAAATGTTGATTTATAAACATTTGTAGACATGAAAAATAATAACTTCTTCCCTTCACAACATTAATGTTTCATGAAATCATACTGGCTAGAAATGAAAAAAAAAACTCACCGTTTTCCGATTTTTTCCCGTTCTTTGCAACAATGACTCCATTGCCGTCGGAGCACTGGCTGGAAACAGCAACAGCTAACTCCTTCATGATCACACACAGAGTTCAATAAAAAAAAAATTGAAAATCTAGCGCGGATTATAACCGTTTCGCGCGCTTTCAAACGTCACTTTGACAGAGCGGCGAGTAGCACAGAGCAGTTATGCGACTGTTCAACCTGTTTGGTGCTACGGCCAAGGCAATCGCGTGGCTGTAAGGAGAAAAAATGCTGATAAGTTTTTTTTTTCAACGCTAAAAGCGAGCGACTGAGGCCGTAGCTAGAACACAAATGGCTTGTCTTAGTAAAAATGTATTTATATACTTAGTTTCAATTCCTTAACTGTATAAAATTGCTTTTACAGCAGCGACATCAAAAATTATTTCAAGTGAAACGTTGCGCGATAGTGAACCTTGTCACTATAGCTTTATATTTGAGTTTTGAATATGGTATTGTTATCAACATCTAATGATGATGATGGCTAGTCGTTAACATAAAAACGTATTATTTTGTGGTATTATGAAATATTACTGATATATTGCAACAGATTTTTCAATTTAGTAGGTTAAGCTGGCAGATGAAATCTTACTTACGCTAGGTACCTACTTCGATCCTTTATAACAATTTATAAATTGCAGATTACTCTCAAAAATTAAGGAAATTTCCAAGAAGTTCCTGTAAACTTTTACGAGAATTAAAAGCAAGTTTCCGTTCAGTAAGTTTTCTGAGGAAAGTAAATGTATCAGATATTGATAAGGAAGGCTGTATAAATAACTAACAAGGTGTATATGTATAAGTGAACTCTATATGATTTTGATGGTTGCCAGTTTAAAATATCTGATAATTTTCTACATGGTGTTAAGAAAATCTTGTACAATCATTTAACTCACGTACGATAAAAGTGGAAAAACATTGAAATTTTAAAATAAAAAAATATATATTTTGTATGGAGATAAAGTATTCTTGTGATCTACTTCCATACAAAACTTTTTTTTGCTTAATTAAGATATTTTAAACCCCCGACGCAAAAAGAAGTGTGTTATAAGTTTGACCGCTATGTGTATCTGTGTGTCTGTATGTCTGTGTGTATGTCTGTCTGTCTGTCTGTGGCAACGTAGCTCTTAAACGGGTGGACCGATTTGAATGCGTTTTTTTTATTTGATATCAGGTTTTCTAGCGATGGTTCTTAGACATGTTTTATTAAAATCGGTTCAGCCGTTTTTGAGATATTGAACTTCTTCCCTGGTATGGTATTAGTACCTAATCACTACTAATCAGTAGCTTTAAGGTGGATTAAATTATCGTACTTACAACATTTTTAAGACATAAATTATCTTAAATTATTTTATACTGATATTTTTCACAACGTTGGAACTTCTCCTTGATGCAGTTATGTTCCTTGATGATGTGAGTCTAATACGCGTATCATTCCCTCCTACGCCATACGCAATGCATCCAAATATGCTGGCAGCATTTTATAAAACATATAATTTATAAAATGAATTAAAAATGTAAATTGTCTTAAATTAAAATTGTAACTTAGAGTAAGATACTGTAAAATAGATGGAAGTGTGGAAAAATAAATAAATAAAATAAATTAAAAACTAGTCAATTATACCATTTCCCATTTCTAGCTTTATAGTATCACATAGAACATAATGTATTGAGATGGGTAGGTTAGGCACCTACTCACTTTTTCCAGAGACAATTCTGAACCTGATTCAAAATAATGAGGGCTTGAATTCGCCACTAGAGGCGCTAGTGTAGCGTGAGGTCTCCGAAATGTCAAATCTCATATTTTTTGGGTGAGCTACGCGGGTTTAATTATAATTAGAATAATTATGTGAATATTTTGCAATATCTGAAATTAATTATGACAAATATGCGTTCCGGGGCAATGAATGTCTGTGTTTTGAGACAGTTTTGTCTTTCGGAAACCTTTGTCTTCCCTTTTTTCCGAACAAAACGGGGACTATGCAACACTGTGGCATGCTCGATATATTTGTGGTACGGTTTTAAGGTGTATTAAATATGATTTTAATCTAAACTTTGTTTTCTCGCCCGTAATAACAGACTTTGAAAGCCATACTTAAAAACCTCACGCAACAGTGCGCCATCTAGTGAGACAAAAAACGATAGCCCTCATTGTTTCGAGTATAGCTAACCACTAGCTAGCCACTAGTATGCCACTAGCCATGAGGTCAATGTCGAAGTATACATATACGTTTCTCTACCTTCTTGACAAAAACCGAAATTCCGAGTAGAGTAATATTGTAAGCTATTTAATGTATCGGGTGACACTCTTTTCCGGCCCGGATAATACCGACCCTTTTTTTCGTGTACACGCCCATTGAATCTCATGTCAGTTTCTATGGGCGTACACACAAAAAACAGGGTCGGTATTATGCAGGGCGGGAAAGAGTGTCACCCGATTTATCATCTCGTCTGGTTTCGGCCCCAGGCGACCCCAGAGCTGGCACTGCCTCTCGCAAAGATTAGGAATAACAGTTCAGAGAGGTAATGCGGCCAGTGTATTGGGGTCAATGCTTGTGGCAGAAAATCTGGATGTCATTTTTACTTTGCAATTTTAGCTTAGCTTATAGCACTATAGCACCATTATTAGATGAATATACAAATGAAGAATTAAATCGTAAATCAGTAATTTCTCCGTTACTGTGGCGTTGTGTATGGCTTTGTACATAGGTTAGAAATACATACCCTAATCAACACGTTGTATTAATTTTATTCAAAGGGCAGAGACCGTTATATATTTGATGCTATAGCTGTATAGATATTTAGGGCCTAGACTGTTTGCACTTTGTTGAAATTAAGTCACAAACTCAAAATAAGAAAGATAATACATATTCACAACACAAGACGCAACAATATTAAACTACAAGTATACAACACGAAGAATAGTATGTGTCAGTGCGGTTGTGAATCGGACACTGAAAAATACATAAAAAAACATAGGCATGTTTTTCAAATGCCTGCCGAATGAGATATAGATAGGTATGTGTATTGGTAATGTTTAATATAATTGGGTTACTTACCATGAACTAAAAGAATTTCCTTGCTCACCCGCGACCTTAAGATAGCTAAGCTTAATATGCAAAAAATGCGTGTTCATGCAGTTCCTCCACCTCCACACTGTAAGAACACACACAAATCACACAAACCCATCCATCACCACCACCACACTACACTAGCTATCGTAAGGTCGCGGGTGAGCAAGGAAATTCTTTTAGTTCATTGATATGGACCACCGCAAAGTAACGCCTGATTCAATAAATTACTTACCATGCTTTCAATTTTATTGTTGCCAAGTTAATATTATATCAGTCGCGGTGTTTAGAAAAAAAACATTTGTTATCATGCACACACGTTTAAAACGTGATTTAGGATATCATCATGAACTTGCCACACGTTTTATATCATATACTAGCTTTAGCCCGCGACTTTGCTTTGTACAATACAATACAATACAATAACGCTTTATTGCACACCAACAATGCAAGCAGACCAGAAAACACAGGTACCTATATACACAGAGACTTTCTGAGGTAAACAATAGGCGGTCTTATCGCTTACTTAACTTACCTACTTACTGTACCTTTATTTTCAAAATTAATAGTACGGATATTTGTGGAGAGCTTGTGGATATTTTTGTGTAAAATATTTGAGATGGGCGTAGAAAAATCCTGTAGAAACTTGGACAAGCCATTTTAGTGTTTTTTTAGGGGTTGAGTCATCTTAAGGCACATATCTATGCGATTTTGGTTCTGAAATACAGGATATTTAAATATTTTTTAATTATTTTATGGAACAAAAACTTCCTTCCTTTTGTTTATTTATTTTGTGGTTTGCTAATAGCTTTTACCCGCGTCTTCGACGTAATCCATTCTAATGATACTTGATGATCCGTCAGCTGAATTTTAATATCTGGATTTTTATTAAATTGATGTGGGAATTTCCAAAAAATACATCGCGGTCTTCATTCACGTTACATTGTACATTGTGGAAATTTTCAAGTTTCTTGAAATACCTAGCAAATATTTGTATAGTTTGTATTTACATTTTATTTTATGTAAGTAAAGCCCTCTTTAGGATAGGTAGTTTTATTAATTTAATGCTTATTTAATTCTTGTAACTTGACATTTATTGTTTAATAAAGTACATTTTAGTATATTATTCACATTTTTACATAGGTGTTACTTTATAACCTAACCAACAATTAGTTGGAAAACCCCCGACTTTGTCACTTCAAAGTTCAATATCTCAAAAACGGCTAAACCGATTTTGATGAAACATGTCTAATAAACATCGCTAGAATACCTGACATCAAATAAAATAAACGCATTCAAATCGGTCCTACGGTTAAGAGCTACGTTGTCACAGACAGACAGAGACACACAAAGACACATACACACATAGCGGTCAAACTTATATCACCTCTCTTTTTGCGTAGGGGGATAAAAAACTGAAAATCTGAAAGAAATCGCAGCAATTTAACTGCTATGTATGTGTAGAGTCCAACAAGATGGACGGATGACCTGGTTAAAGCCGCGTGTTCACGGTGGATGCAGGCCGCTGCCACCCGAAGCAACTGGAGGTCTGTGGGGGAGGCCTATGTCCAACAGTGGACGTCCTGCGGCTGAGATGATGATGTGTAGAGTAGAGACGATAGTCCACTTGACAGTCCGGAGTGCGCGACAAATATGCCTCCAACCGTCCGGGTTTTTTATAGACGGATCCAACGCGCTGTGCGTCCACAATTTTCTAACTACAAGGTTTTGAATAAAGAAAAAGTACTGCGACGTAAATTAATGTTTACTCATTCAAATACTGTTTATACAATAATAGCTTATAATATAAGATTTATGCACAAAATCAAGGTCAAACTTTACGTCACTAAAGTACCCATGGACGGGTTGAAGCATTTTGGTTTTGGGTACCATGTTATCGTCGGAATGTCAAGTAGGACAGCATAGGGTATGTATAAAATACACATAAATACTGACATTATATATTAGCCGAATTTCACTATCTTTCATTGTTTCAACTAGGGTTGTCACCAGTCATCATCATCATCCCAGCCTATATACATCTCACTGCTGGGCACAGGTCTCCTCTCAGAACAAGAGGGCTTGGCCATAGTTCCCACGCGGGCCCAGAGCGGATTGGGAACTTCCTCACGATTTTTTCCTTCACTGCAAAGCTCGTGGTAAATTTCAAGTGTAATTCCGCACATGAATTTCGAAAAACTCAGAGGTGCGAGCCGGGGTTCGAACCCACGACCCTCTGCTTGAGAGGCGATAGGTCAAACCACTAGGCCACCACGGCTTACACCAGTAGGTACCGGTATTGTTCAATCTACCAGCAAGACCAGAAATATGCGGGCTCCTTTCTAAATTTCGATCCAACGTAAGGTGCGACCAAACCGCTGCTTAAAAATCGGTGACGGCACGGAATCGCCGTAACGCACCGTATGCGCACCTTTTTTATCGCATGCTCTCCACACCGCTGCTTAAAATACGGAATCGCAGTGACGTGTCGTAAACTTCAGGTCGTGACGTTTACGGCACGTCACTGCGATTCCGCACCGTTTGCGTATTTTAAGCAGCGGTGTGGAAAGCATGCAAAAAAACGGTGCGCATACGATGCGTCACTGCGATTCCGCACCGTCACGGTATTTTAAGCAGCGGTTTGGCCGCACCTTAAGACCAATAAAAACAGTGTCATGCACAAGTTTCAGATTCTCTCCGTTTAAGGAAATAATTGTGTCACTGTCTTATAGGCAACGAAAATTTTATACACTTAGTTTTAGCTGCATTTAGTAACAAATTGTTAGCGGTGAAACAGTTTAGCGCCTCTGCTAAGGTCTCATTGATGTGGGGTGGATCTTCTAGTTGCCTGTTTACTTTGAAAATCAAAGAAGTATCATCTGCAAACAATACTACGTTGCATTTCTGTTCGAGCAAGTGGGGCAGGTCATTTATATATACTAGAAAGAGAAATGGACCCAAAATGGAGCCTTGAGGAACTCCAAGCTTCACCGATGAGCCAGCTGGAAACAAAAGATCGGTTTTATTTCCTCATTTCTTGCAGAAAATGTAAAAACCGACAAGTCCCGAGCAACAAGGGTCAATGAACTTTTAGTGTTGTTATTCTATTGTTCTGTACCGTAACTTAGGAGACATCCGTGATACAATCTGTTACTTTTTTTCCAATTTATAATATTAGCACATTAGCACGCTTAAAAAATGAGCCATGAAGGAATTGCCTAAAACTGTCACAAATCCTAACTTTTAGTGTATTTGTCCCATAAAATCATACTTTTAATAGGTAACTCAGGAGACGTTGCAATTTCAACATTCTAGTTGTACAGTCAGCAGCAGTAGTGGGTGAGCGGTTAGAGCGCTTTCAGATTATCCGATCCGATATCGGTATCGGGGCAAGTACCTAAAATGTATGAAATATGTACCTGTCTTTCAGATTATCCGATCCGATATCGGATCATATTTCATACATTTTACTTGCTCCGAAATCGTATCGGCGTCCGATACCGATATGGGATCGAATAATCTGAAAACGCTGCTCAAAATGATCTACACACGACTCTACTGCCAAAGTAATAAAATAGTATTTAGATTAAGTATTTTCAGCACCACAACTGATCATATACTTTTACTGCTGAATGTATCTACTGTACATAATATATTTTTTCCATTTATCCCAAAGGCATTACATTTTAATGTGCAAAAAAAAATACTCTTTATGTTCAAGAAAGTGACAACCCTAAATTAAACCAACTTTATTCGTACACCCTTTACAGTATAACATAAGTTTTATGGAATAAAAAGTCACGACAAATCTCGTCGTGATCACTATGTCAAACGATCTAAACATTAAGATACTCGTATTTAAACAAATGCTATTATTATTACGAGATTTATACGTACAACTAGATACCGTAACAGTAAAAAATACACCGACGAAGAGATCCATGCAGTCAATACAACAAAATTTATATTCTGCCTTAAATAACTTGAAATAATAAACTAATAATAATATAATCAGTTTAGATAAATTGGAAACCCTCCGACAATCATTTCGGAGTTCAATATCTCAAAAATGGTATAATCGATTTTTATTAAACATGGCTAAGAAGCGCCGCAAGAAACTCGCCCACGTAAAAAACCGCATTTAAATCAATCAATTCGTTTGAGAGCTACGACTTAAAACATTCCTCTTTTTGTGTCCGGGATTAAAAATTAAAACGGAGAAACCAAGTCTAGAAGTCTGTAGGGAAGTAATTTAAACTTCAACAGTCGATTTCTGATTCGATCCCGAAAAGAAACCCCGAGCATAGCCCTCTCCATAGCTGAACAACTCTGGGTGTATTCAACCATAAACTAGTGGAGCGCGGAGCTTTGAGCTGAGCATAGCTAGGCGAGGTAAATGAACGTTTCTATTGGTTCATGAATCTATACGTCTCTGGTGAAAACTGAGCCATAGGCATTTGGTATAATTCCAAGTTAACTTTTTATAAAACCAATTTGCGTCACGGACTGTAGCCAGGTGAAAATCCCCGCTTTAATGACTTAATGGAATCGTTGACGTGTTGGGAATGATTCACTGTCTGAAATGCAATGAATGAAATGATTTCCGAGGGCAAAATATTATAGACTAACAGCCTTATTCATAAAAAGTTAGAGCCTCCTTGAAGGCTCCTTGAAGGCCCGATGCTAAAAAACATGATTCATAAACGTCTGTTAGCGCTAATCAGTCGATCAAGGCTCTGCTAAAGTTAGAGGACCGTAGACCCTCCTTTATCTCCCTGCTAAGTCACAAAATGGCCGCCACAAGTTTGAACAGCTGACTTTGACAAGAGCAAAAAACCATACCGAAGATATTTATAGTGAAGGCAGGGCTACGCAAAGATTTAAAAAAAAACCTGGAAAATTTATTTTCAGGAATTTGTATTTAAAAATCCTCTAAATTAGCAACAATAAATTAACAATAAATATGAAAAAAAAATAGGATGATTAACATAATTATGGCTTTTTACACAACATAAACATGCGGATCGGAAATGGCGGGAAAACAAACATCTCGCTTTTTATTTTTTTCCTGCTAATTTGCTGTCACTGCTGTCAATTTTTTTTTTAATTATCGATTAGGCCATTTTTTGTCTTTGATTTGTCAAGGTGGCCAACATAAACATAACGCGTCTAATCCGTCTATCAGCAGCTCAACAACTAGCAGACTGCTAGCAAGTGTTTATGAATACTTCTTGACAACCGTCTATTAAGCTTAATCAGTCTGCTAAGTAACCAATCAAACCTCAATTAAGGTTTTTTTATGAATAAGGCTGTAAGTATATTATATTTTATTAGGGACGTGATACTGTAAAAATTCGATTCTCAACTTCTCTACATTATGAACATGAAACTACCGTGAGACTCACTCATATTAAATATATTGACCCGGATAACTCACGTCTTAAATCGAGTTTAGCTCGACATGTTTCGGGGTAATCCGTAGCCCTTCGTCTCCGGAGCGACGGAGAAACATGTCGAGCTAAACTCGATTTAAGACGTGAGTTATCCGGGTCAATATATTCTCTACTTTTTTTTATTTTTTTTATTTGACTGGATGGCAAGCGAGCAAATGGGTCTCCTGATGGTAAGAGATCACCACCGCCCATAAACATCTGCAACACCAGGGGTATTGCAGACGCGTTGCCAACCTAGAGGCCTAAGATGGGATACCTCACGTGCCAGTAATTTCACCGGCTGTCTTACTCACCACGCCGAAACAGAACAGTGCAAGCACTGCTGCTTCACGGCAGGATTAGCGAGCAAGATGGTGGTAGCAATCCGGGCGAACCTTGCACAAGGTCCTACCACCTGCAGCCTACTTAAACTTTTTAAAACTTTCCGTTTTAAAGTTTTTACTTTACTTTCTATACGATACCGATACCTTGGGGCTCAAAAGGCGTAAAACACAATTTAAAACACAACTTTTTAGAAGTTAAAAACTGGAAAAAAATAATTTGAAAAATTATACTTCTGTTGTTTCTAAAGTTACATTTAAAGTTACAGTCTTCTATTGACAAATAGCTTAGAATTTCTTGTAGTTTTTCTTAATGTACTCCAAATTGATGCAAGGAAACTTTACGTTTTTAAAAGATACGTGGGCCATTTCATAAAAAGTTGTACACAGCGTTTTTGGGTTGTCCCATACATTTAACATTATTTTTCATGTATATGGGGAACCTAAGTTAGTAAAGAAAATATTGTTCCTAAATCAACATTTCGTTTTCTACAACTTAGTATTTTCTTTTTTCTATCAAGTATAATAGAAAATTTTATAAAAAATATTTTTTGTTAAAAAAAGTACTAAATTTCCCTGTCCCACGTCGATTGCTCTACAAAACTAAGGCAGTTTTTTTCAAAAATGGCTGTCCTAAAAATCAACGATGGGCAACTATTCATAGTTTGATATATATTTAATGATATTCTTTGAACATTTTCCATTTAAAACCATTACAAGTATTTTAAATTAATAAAATTATTCTGAGACGTAAATTGAACTTTGTGGAATTTTCCATTCCGAAACCGCTATTTGGGAATAAACTGTAAATATTATTTCCACTATTTGTTGGCATATTATTCAATCTGGCTACACTAAGCAAAAAAAATTAAATAACCGCCTTATTCCGTTGCCCAATTGCCGACAAGGACTCATCGTTGCACAACATTTTGTGAATTCCACAATCCGAAACCAAATTTCTGGTAAACTTATAATAAATCATTTGTATATATTTATTATTGTATCAATTATGTATTCAAAAAGCAAATTTTCGCTCTTTGAACTTGGTTTAAAGTTTATTTCATTTAATATTTAATTAAAACCAACCACAAGTAGTGCTCCGTTACTTCCATTCTGAAACCCAAACGCCAGTTTCGTAGAAGTGGAACGAAAAAAGTAACGGAATAGGAATATAAAGCGGCATACAAAATGGTGTTTTTAATAATTTAGTTGGAAAAAATTAGATATTCATTGTTTTGTGCTAGTTTAATTTAATAGCCACAAATGAAGTAAAACGTGTTTTTTAGGGCCCCTAAATGATTATTTACGCAGACGTGGATTGCTTCTTGACAAAAAGTAAATTAATTTCGCTAGCACCATCAACGTGGCCATGGATTTTTAGATTTTTTATATTTTAAAAAATTATGGACGTAATTATAATAATTTTGCTGATATTTGTACGCCGCTTAATTTTATGAAAACTTTCCAAGTAAAATGTTCTTAAATACAATACATTTTAGTAAGGTTTGTGTCATTGTTGTGAAGGAGACTTTAGAATTTATTCCGTTACCAATATATTTCTTTCCGTGACTGTCCCACACAAGAAATATTTTTATATGCAAAAATATAATATAATTTGTTAATTAAGCTACTTTTTGATTATTTGATAAAATGCTGTTGGGTTTTGTTATTTTAATAATAATTGATCTCATTAGATAAACCTGTTAAATAATTGTTTGTGGAGAAAAGTTTGATTTATTTTATCCTAAGAGTAACGTAATGGAAGTATAAGTATCTCTAGAAAAAAAATGTGTACATTCGATGTCCAACTAAGAATGTAAATCAGTAATTTACTCTATCACCAATGTTTATAAATTAATTAGAAAATTTTAATCCTATTATTTTATTTTTTATCACTGTGACAATTTGGTCACGGAATGGAGCGCTTGCATCTCTCCTACTTTGGAAAATATTTTTTTAATGCGTTCCAAATAACTATTTAAAGATATAAATTACGTTTTGAATAAATTTATATATCAGGGCATCCGTAAAAATTATTGAAATTAATTTACAGCGAGATTGATTTTGAACCCATGATTTTTCGGTGTGTACAACTTTTTATGAAATGGCCCACGTGCGCTATAATACGCCCTAGTGAAAACAAGGATTTAATCAGATGCACTTTAAGACCTAGTAAACTAACCTTGACTTATTAAAGGGTGTACGTACAAGTAAGATCATCCCTTTTTGTAGCAGGCAAGTTAGTTAAGTTAAAATAACACAGCCAAGAACTACCGCCAAGAAACCACTTATGAAAAACCGAATCAGAATCAGTCCATCCGTTTGAGAGCTACGATGCTACAGACAAACGGACAGACAGGGCGTCAAACTTATAACACTTGTGACAAACAAAACAAGCCAATTCTTCAATGATTTTCGCTACAATCAGTACAATATTTTTACTTATTAAGTAATCTTATCCAAAAAGTTTTATGTTTCATCTGTTTATTATTAAAATATATGTTACAATGAACTTTTATGAAAAATAGATAACATTACTAACTTACAAAGTTACGCGTGCGGTTAGTAGAAGGACAAATGTGTGGCCATTGTGCAAAGTTCTGGGTTTGCTGGTGGCATCTTTAAAGTTGTTAACTATACACGTGTCTCCGAGCAACTTGTGTTAAGCTAGTGCTTAGCCCCTTTCTTTGCTTGCTAAAGTATATTATTTTACTTTTTGCTTTTTATACCGCGTCTTAAGGCACACGGGAAATTTTAAGTAGGTACCTATCTTAGGGCAGCGCACCGTGGACGCCGAGCTGCGGCGGCCGGGCTGCGTTAGGGAGGCGCGAATCAACAGGCGCAGGACAGGAGCGGATGGCGACGTCTCACGAAGTCCCTTTGTACCATTGGGGTACCATATGACAACAACAACAACAAGAACCTATCTTAGGAGCGGTTTCGCACTAAGATCCGAATCCGATCCTTCAGTGAAAATACGGTCCGAATTACTAGTAGAACCGTTCTAATGGTGAGATCGGAATGAAATCGGAGCGTAAAAGTGTATTGACGTAGTCGGATCGGATTCGAATCGGATTTAGTGTGCAACCGCTCTAATTTGAAACTGAATGCCAAGCAAATGGGAGACCGAGCTTCACCACGTCTAAAACTCCAAAATACGCGTTTTTTTTTCATACATTATCATCATGTGAGATAATTAATTCGCACCCAAAAACCCGGAAAGAACTAATTTCATAGAAATCGTAGCAAGACCGCTGCAAGGCGCCGGCTGCAAGGCCGAATATCATGCTGAGTTGGGACCATTTCGTGACAATTTGTCTTCGTTTCCGTTTTTCTCTTTTTAACCCCCGACGCAAAAAGAGGGGTGTTATAAGTTTGACCGCACTGTGTGTCTATGTATGTTTGTGTGTCTGTCTATGGCACCCTAGCTCTTAAACGGGTGGACCGATTTGAATGCGATTTTTTTTTATTTGAAAGCGGGTTTTCAAGCGATGATTCTTAGATATGTTTTATCAAAATCGGTTTAGCCGTTTTTGAGATATTGAACTTTGGAGTGACAGTCAGGGGTTTTAAAACTTTTTGATGGTTAGGTAGTTAGGTTATTAATAAAGCTTGAATGTCGCACGAATATTTTTTCTTTCTTCTTTCTAAACATATTACGCTGGGCGTTACAAGGATGTGTGAGCAAATTGACCGGCTGATTAATAATCCCAGAGCCTAACCACGAACCGAATTTTTTAAATTTGACCGATAAATAAATAGCGCTTTGTGGGCAGTAGCAACTCTTGTTTGCTTGAAGCAATTAATAGAATCTGCAGCCTTCGCATGATTTATATATGCCTAAGAATGTTTTTGTATTCCCTAACACGTGACTGGCATCAAATTATAGCTGGTTCACCGAATATACAAGTATAGTCCGCATTCACAAAGTTCTAAGTTAGGTTGCGTTTCTATCAGAGATAGATGTGCGAGGAATTTGTTAGGTTCCGTAGCCAAAATGGCAAAAACGGAACCCTTATAGTTTCGCCATGTCTGTCTGTCTGTCTGTCCGTCCGCGGCTTTGCTCAGCTATTAGGGGTTTGCTAATACGATTTTTCGATTCAGTGATTCGTTTGCAAAATATTCAACTTTAAAGTGCAAAATTTCATTAAAATCGAGCGTCGCCCCCCTCTAAAATCTAAACCCGTGGGTGGAAAAATTTGAAAAAATTCAGGATGGTAGTAAGCATATCAAACTTTCAAGGATAACTATAGCGGCCAAGTTTGCTTGAGAATTATTAGTAGTTTATGAGTAAATAGCAGCCTAAGGTATAAAATATACCTAAACTTGGAAGATTCCGTATAAAATACGAAATCCTTAGAAAAATATTACTTAATGATTTCGTAATGGCTACGGAACCCTATTTTGGGCGTGTCCGACACGCTCTTGGCCGGTTTTTTCTTTTTGACCCCCGGTGCAAAAAGAGGGGTGTTAAGGAGATTTTTTTTAAGACCTATCCAACGATACCCCACACTATAGGGTTGGATGAGAAAAAAAAAACACCCCCACTTTACGTCTATGGGAGGTACCCTAAAAAAAAGTTTTTATAACTTTTAATTGTACCATTTTGTCGGCATAGTTTACCTTTATATCCGTGCAAAATTACAGCTTTCTAGCATTGATAGTCCCTGAGCAAAGCCGCGGACGGACAGACAGACAGACATACAGACAATGCGAAACTATAAGGGTTCCGTTTTTGCCATTTTGGCTCCGGAACCCTAAAAAACAAGTTTAGTAATCTAGAGCTTAAAAACAACAGTCGGGACCCATTCATCGTGACCAGCTCTAAAATTCCCAGTAATGGACGGGTCAGATTAACCAGTAGGGAGAATATACAACTGCCTAGGGGCCCCGCTTGGTCTAGGGGTCCCGCGCGCACTAAAGAAATTGAAAATCCTACTAATATTATAAATGCGAAAGTATGTGTGTATGTGTGTGTGTGTGTGTGTGTGTGTGTGTGTGTGTATGTTTGTTACTCCTTCAGCCAATCCTAAAATAGGTAAAATAAACGTAATATATTTACCTTCTGAAGAATAAATGATAAGTACCTACAACTGCATTTCACTCTGCAATTTTTTTAACGCTGTCATATTACATTTCCTGTTTAGAGTACAATATTACCAAACAAACAATACCTAATTATTAACTTGAGTCCAATCATTTTGCGCGTAGCTACATAAGTACCTAATACAATCTCAGAATACTTTGACATTTTACAATTTATCAGAATTATTTTCAGCAGAATAAAGAAAATAAAAAGTTTGGATTTACAGTGCCATAACCAAATAACTTAACCAACGTAAAGTTAAAAAACCCCTAAAATTGTCACTTCAAATACAATATCTCAAAAACGGCTGAACCGATTTTGATGAAACATGTTTAACCATCGCTAGAAAACCTGATTTCAAATAAAAAAGAACCGCATTCAAATCGGTCCAGCCGTTTAAGAGCTACGGTGCCACAGACAGACACACACACACACAGACACACATAGTCAAACTTATAACACCCCACTTTTTGCGTCAGGGGTTAAAGTTCTTGGGTACATACACATACTTACATTACTACTTAACGGTTTACTAATGTTTCGGCAAATAACGTTTGGCAACCTGTTTCATTTCGCAACTTTTCATTTCCCAACTGTTTAATATTTTTTAACTTACATATATATTTTTTACCTATATGACCTTCTACTTTTGGATATCAAACATTTGGACATAGCCATTTTCTAAGATCTAAGTATTAACATTATTCTTCGAATCTACGTGTACTAGGGTTAAAAGAAGAGTTTTCAAAATATTATTGGAATAAAATAAATATAAATGATTATATATGTACCTATAGGGATCAATCACATCTAATGTCTGAAACTGTAAGTATTTCAGGATTTTTATAAAACTAACCTAAAGGGTGGATGGCCCTGAAAAAAATACGGAAATATTTACAGTTAGAGTTTGTAAAATGAAAAGTTGCGAAATGAAACAGTATGTCAAACGTTACGTTACGAAAAGGCAGTAGGTACGAATAAGTACCCGTATATCGATCAAAACTGGTAATGGAAAGAGCGTAAACGAAAAGCTTTGTAAAAAATTGCATAGTTTAGCAATTTTCTTCTAGTTAGAAATTTGCCACAAAGTACGGAACCCCCGGTGCGCGAGTCCGACTTGCATTGCACTTGGCCGATTTTTTTTAACTTGACTTGCAGGAATTGGGAATGTCTAAAAAAAATTACCCATGGTTTTTATATTTTTTTTGTGTAGAAAAGTTTAATTAGAAATTATATGAAAATAATTTCAATATTTTTTTCATTTAGTTCACTACTTTTTTCAAAATTAATTATTGAAAATATGTTGGTTGATGACGTCACAATACGATAAAGTGCTACCACATAGTTGATTAATTCATGACTTTGTCTAGTGGCACCCTCTTTTTTTTAATCTGTGGTCAAGTTTAGTGTCAACTGTCAACCAACTTTCACTATTGTCAATCCGTTCCATCCTCGTAACATAATATTATTCACAGATATTATTCTACATCTCGTTTAACGCTGTGAACTGCTTTTCCCAGGATTCCGATTACCCTAATATACCTACTCGGCGACCTGTGCTAGTACCTTGGACTGAACCTGCTTATTCGTTGAACTTTGCTTGCCTCTGGATACCGAGATGAATAAAAAATGTATTGTACCAAGTTGCACCAATAATAATTATTAATAATTATTATAATAATAATTAATATTATAAACGCGAAAGTTTGTACGGATGGATGTTTGGATGTTTGTTACTCTTTCACGCAAAAACTGCTGAACGGATTTGCATGAAATTTGGCATACAGGCATTTGGCATCCTGAAATAATGTATGTTTACTGTGGGATAAAAAAAGGTTTAAGCTACATACCATTTCTGCGCGAGCGAAGCCGCGGGCAAAAACTAGTTAAAAATTTAAAAAAATCTAAATCCCGACTGCCTCGTACTTAGAAAGAAAGAAAGAAAGAAAGAAGACATTTATTCACTAACACAGAAGACACACATATACAGCAAAATTAACAAATAAAAAATAAAAATAAAAAAATATAGAAAAACACATGAAAATATTAAATACAATATACACAATGTTGTGTGTTCCCGCGAAAGTGAAACGGTCGCTGACTCAGCATTATGCTGAAGCGTTAAACGCCTGCAGCGCTGATTTTCTGCCAGAACCGTCTGTGACTCACGGAACGATACACAAATATAATGAATAAATAAACCACTTATCTATACATACACAAATAAACTTAAGAGAAAAATAATAGTAATAACTATAACAAAGCAAGAAATAAATAAATTACAACGCACAATAATTAAAATAAAGAAGAAAAAATGGATTGTTTAAAAACATCAGGCCCGGCATCAATGTGGTTGGCATGTCAAAGTGCTGGATAGGGAAAGGATTTTGGGTTTTACTTAGGCGTTTTCGTGTACAGATGTCCCTTTCTTTTTTTTAATTTTAAAAAAATATGGCTTTTCCTACTCCGAATCAAGAGCACAATCGATTCCGATAGTTTAAAAAAATGTCTCCATTTTTTCGAGTCAGTTTTGTTACACCCATACGAAGTGTATGAAAAAAACGTAGCAAAACTGACATTTTATTTGGGGTCATTTTTTGAAACTATCGGAATCGATTGTACTCTTGATTCTGAGTAGGAAATGACATATTTTTTCCAAAATTGAAAAAAAAAAAGAAAACGATATACGTACAAGAAAACGCCCAGTTATCACACGAGTACTTACTATAATATTTTTGTATAATTTCTCATATAAACATAAGGTACATATGCTATAACAATTATTCCTGGATCTAAGAATTACATTTATTCACATTCATAACACAAGATACAAGAATATGATAGGAAACTATATAAATAAAAACTACATAAACATACCTAACTATAAAAAGAAAACACCATTGCTAATAACATACATACTCTATCTTTACATATAGTGAAACAAATTAACTACCAAGTGGGTCTAAAATATTATCTACTCGTATTAGAAACCCTCGTCAAAATAGATAAGAAAGAAAAAAAGCTGATTGATAACCCGTACGTGAGTCCTGATTAGGCGGCCCCGGCCACGGAAACTTTTCTAGAAGCCAAAATAATAGCAATAACACCCAAATCAGTACCTACAGTGATGCGGCACTAACATACTTTTTAACCGACTTCAAAAAAGGAGGTGGTTCTATGTTCCAATGTTTGTATTTCTTTTTTTTTATGTCTGTTCACCGATTACTCAGTCAATTGTGGACCGATTTTCAAAATTATTTTTTTAATCGAATGGGTATTTTCTGAGGTACTCCCATTGTCACCAAGTCAAGATCTGATGATTTTATCCTAGGGAAATCGAGGGAAAACCTCAAATTTTATAGGCACACCTATGGCGATTTTGGCATTTTTAGCATTAAGATGAGCATTTACATTCAGAAAGTATCATTTGGTAACCTGGACCTGATGAAGAAGACCGTGATGACCAATGGAACTCATCAAAGCTAAGTAAGTAATGCTCGCTCGTCTATAAACGATCATGATTAATATACCTAGATAAGCGACTAAGAAGAAGCTTTAAGTTAATGATTCTTTCGAACTGATCTGATGCTGAAGCCAGAAGGTAGGCAACGGAACTCTGTTATAAAACAAAGCAACTAAGTTTGTTTGGGCTTAATAGAATCGTTGAGAGATGTACTTTGGCTACGAATCACTAAAAAGTGAGAAATAAAGAAAATGTTTAACAAAAAAATAAAACCGACTCCAAAAAAATAACAAAAAATGGAACCGACTACAAAACCCTTGAAAATATTTTTCTAGGTTAGTAGGTACGTACTAGCTCGAAGTCGGTGACTCAGCACGACCCAGCAGGAGGGATTGAATGAAACACATAGTATGTAAGAGGTAGACGACTATTGTCCCACTCCTGCTGGCTCGGGCTGAGGCACCGACTTCGAGCTAGTACGTACGTAGAAAAATATTTTCAAGGGTTTTGTAGTCGGTTCCTTTTTTTGTTTATTAATGTTTTGGAGTCGGTTTTACTTTTTTGTTAAAAAATTTCATTATCACTTCTCATGCTCTTAAGGCCGTTCCCTGAGCCAAATACGCAAAACTACCCCAAGAATTATCCTATTTTTCTACGAAACGTTGATATTTGTAGACGTGGGAAAAATATATATCATTCTATTATCTTTAATAACACAGCTTTCGATACACGATTCATCACCAAGGAGCGGAGTTTCTTATAGGTGCTCATAGCAAAAATTAAACATTAAAGGGATTGAACATAAGTTTTATCGACTACTCCAGTTATCGATGTTATCGAATCGAATCTTCTTGTTATTGCCTTGTAACAATATTCTGTAACATTTGACCTCTGATAAGCGACTTTCATCTCCATATTAAAATAAAATAAATCGCGTCAACGTCACATATTATGACATTTATGTCGCTTGAGTTTTTCTTAGTCATTCCCGTGTTATTAAAATGGTTAATCCTAAAAGAAAAACGATTAACAAATGGATTAAAAAACATCCCTTACTTATTTACAATGAAGATTCTTTTCTTTTCTTAATTTAAAGCAGCTCAAGCTCTTTATACTTTAATTGTAACACTTAAAAAGTGCTATTTTAAAAGTACCTACTATTTCCTGTTTTATTAATTACTGAAATTTTT
The DNA here is from genome assembly GCF_025370935.1 of Choristoneura fumiferana. Taxonomy (NCBI): domain Eukaryota; kingdom Metazoa; phylum Arthropoda; class Insecta; order Lepidoptera; family Tortricidae; genus Choristoneura; species Choristoneura fumiferana. The sequence continues at coordinate 9,453,901 of NC_133500.1, forward strand.
GCTATGAGAAATTCCGCTCCTTGTTCATCACACTTCGCTCGATACAATTAATTCCCAAAGTAACCTCCAATTAGATTTTTTACTCCAACTCTACTTGTTTTTTTACTACGTGACACTATGAAACAAAAAAAAGAGAAAAATCAATCATAACTTAAATAGTAATTTGACAGCTTCCGAATTTCAATAATTTGAGGCAATATTTTTAAAATAAATAAATATCGACAAATTCTAACGTAATAAGATATTGAGTTACGGCCTGCAATGTCTATCTCCGTCATTCTTTCGAAATGTGACAGTGATCGCTGAGCGCTCGTGCCAGACGGACATGTACTTTTATCGATTTTAGAATTCATTTGGGTACAGGAACAGCCTTAAAGTTGGTACCTATTTATGCTGGATCTAGGCGACATGCATAAAATGACTATTTATGCTCTAGTGCATAAAATAAAATCACCGTCTGAGACAAAGGCAATGCAAGGCAAGGCAAGGTGTAAACAGCACCAAACAAAGAAGTTTCTACATATTTTTTTAATAATTTTTATTTTATGTAAAACTAAAAATCGGCCAAGAGCGTGTCGGACACGCCCAAAATAGGGTTCCGTAGCCACTACGAAAAAATTAGGTAATATTTTTCTAAGGATTTCGTATTTTATACGGAATCTTCCAAGTTTAGGTATATTATTTATACCGTAGGCTGCTATTTACTCTTAAACTAATAATAATTCTCAAGCAAACTTAGCCGTTATAGTTTTCCTTGTAAGTTTGATATACTTACTACCATTCTGTTTTTTTTCAAATTTTTCCACCCACCGGTCTAGATTTTAGAGGGGGGGACGCTCGATTTTAATGAAAATTTGCACTTTAAAGTTGAATATTTCGCAAACAGATCACTGAATCCAAAAATCGTCTTAACAAACCCGTTTTTTTTAAAAGACCTATCTAACGATACCCCACACTATAGGGTTGGATCAGAAAAAGAAAATCACCCCCACTTTACGTCTATGGGAGGTACCCTAAGATTTTTTTTTAATTTTTTAGGGGACTATTTTGTCGGCATAGTTTACATATACTTATATTCATATATAATACTTGGCTCGGTCTGTAGAACTATGTATGATAAAAAGTCAGGGTTTTTTTTTCGCAAGACCGGCAGATTGCTTATTTGGGACCATTTCGTGACGTGCATAACTTTTTTTTTTCTTTTTTTTTTTATCCATTCTTCTCATGTTGTCACGAATAAATCTTTTCTTTTTTTTCTCTCCTTCTTATACTAAGCTTGTAGTTCGTCCCACTGATGGACAAAAGACTCCGTTTTTTTGTTAAAAATAAACTTATATAACTTAGAGCTGACAACATAAATACATAAGGGTGAAGACCGCCCTTCTGGTCGACCTATGAATTTGCCACAAATCAGCTTTTTAGGGTTCCATAGCCAAAGGGTAAAAACGGGACTCTATTACTAAGACTCCGCTGTCTGTCGGTCCGTTTGTCACCAGGCTGTATCTCATGAATCGGGATAGCTAGACAGTTGAAATTTTCACAGATCATGTATTTCTGTTGCTACTTACACTATAACAATAAATACTAAAAACAGAAAAAAATAATTATTTAAGGGGGGCTCCCATACAACAAACGTGTTTTTTTTGGCGTTATTTGCTCGATATTAATAACGGCAACAGGTAGATGCTTATATAATAATTAGTCGCATGTTCACTTTAAAAATAAGAAATAGATTAAAACAAAATAAATGATATATAAGAGGGGCTCCCATACACAAACGTGTTTTTTTTGTTAATGTGTCAACGTGTGGCACATAGTTCGACAGCTCTTTTGAAAAGATAGTAAGGTTTCTCAAAAACTTTTTTGATTAAGTAAAGATTTCCGGAAATAATCGCTCCCAAAGTAGGAAAAATTGTGTCCCCCCCCCCCTTGTCCAAAAAATATGGAAAGGTAACGCTTAATAAATACTTTCAACGAAAATTGGTATCAACATGATCGGATATACCGTTTTTGAGTTATTGTCGAAAAACTGCGCTTCTCAACAAAAGGACGTAAGACACGCTCTTTTTCTGGTAATAGATTTTAAGACTATAGTGTTTTAATTGTGTTACAACGCACATAATATTTTTTTCGTAATGCCTACGGACGCCTATCTTGGGCGTGTCCGACACGCTCTTGGCCGGTTTTTTAGTTAAGCCACTATCGTTCTCAGCATGCGATGTGTTCGCTTGTTTCAATATAGCTAACAATCCAAGCTTAGCCGACTGAACAAAAAATGAGTGCTTTATTTGTGACCCGAACGACCTCGAACGTGACCGACTTAGTCGTATTGTATATAACAGTCTCTTTGTCACGTCAAGGTCATTGTGGTTATAATAATTATTTTTGTCACTTAACGCAAAGGTGTGGAACGTGGCTTTATAAAGCATTCGCCGTGACGCTTTACGTCCAAGGGTGAATCGGTGCACTCAGAGACGCTTAAATACCTAGTTCGTAAAGGTTAAAATACTGAAAATGCAAAGCTCTATAGATCGGAACATTTAAAAATTAAAAGCTTGTGGAAAGGTCTTATGCTCGGGGTTTCTCTGCGGGTTAGAATTGGAAATGATATCCGCAGTAGAACTAAGGTTACCGACATAGCCCGAAGAATTGCGAAACTAAAGTGGTAGTGGGCGGGGCACATTGCTTGCAGGACTGATGGCCGATAACAAGATGGAGCGACGACCAGGGATCGCGTTGGATGCGGAAAGCACAAGACCGGTCTGAGTGGAGAGCCTTGGGGGAGGCCTATGTCCGGCAGTGGACGTCTTTCGGCTGACATGATGATGATGATAAATGCTTGTGTTAAAAATTAAATTTTTGACAAACTTATTCTAAAAAAAGTGACGATAATATACTTAACACAAAGACTGACCTCTTTTGACCAGTTGAAGGAGAAAATGGATGTCGTGTTGAATCAGGAAGTCAAACAGCTGGCCGAAGACCGTGCGGAGTGGCAATTACTCCACCGACAAAAGCGTAGCTCTTAAATTTAAATATTATGTCGGCGGCCGATCGTAAAATCCGCCAGATCACGAAATTCCTAGGCATATCGTGAAATGGCGGCATATCACGATGTGCCTGAGAAACAATACGGCAGATCGATTAAAGCAACGCATTTGTTGATATTCCTAGCTCTATACCGGGCACATCGTGATACGAGTATGCTGAAAAAGAAAAATGTATGTACGACGAGCGAAGCGAGGAGTTGTTAGAAAGAAAGAAAGAAAGAAAATAAGTTATTTATAACAGCAATGACGCATAATAAGTAACATAATAAGGAAATGTTGCCGCTATAAAAAGGGGAAGGTGTTAGTATGAATTGTGACCACTACCGATATGGCGGCGTTTCATGTTATGCCTAGGAATTTCATGATCTGCCTAAACATCACTAGACAAATCGTTAAACGGTGAGTGTTTATCGATATGACGGATGTCCCCTAGCCAATTCACGAAATGGTGCCATTTCACGATATACCTAGGAATTTCGTGATCTGGCGGATTTTACGATCGGCCGCCGACATATATACCATTATATTTATGTTACTTTACGTCTATGGGAGGTACACCAAAAAAAAATTTTTTTTTGTATTTCTTATTGTACCTACCATTTTGTGGCCACAGTTCACATATATATCCGTGCAAAATTACAGCTTTCTAGCATTGATAGTCCCTGAGCAAAGCCTCGGACGGACAGACAGACATGGCGAAAGTAATAAGGGTTCCGTTTTTGCCATTTTGACTACGGAAACCTAAAAAACGACACATGAATAAATCATATGTGACAATCCATCGACAGTATGTCAATGATTTTAATCGTTTAAAATTAAGGCTAAAACGATCAAAAAAGGGACTAATTGTCCAAAATATCCATTGCCAATTACGAAATCCATTAAAAATTCTGGTAATTAGCACAATGAATTAGATACAATCGTCTCACAATCAAAATATTTTCTTGTTAAAACAAAACGGTCACAGTTGTAATGGGTCCGTCTGTTATGAAGCTTTGTTTTAAACTTTTCGATGGCCACATTTGCATACATGAAGATTGCCCATCTCATAAGGGCACACGAGGCCCGTGCCCAGGCAGATATATTTAGCGTTTATTTAGTTTCACCAGTCCCGTTGTGTGTCTGTCTGTCTGTAATCAAATTTTGCAAGTGAAACTCGACCTACTTACAGTAGTTAGATTGAATTGAAATTTGGTATACTTACTAATGTAAATTGCGTGATAATCTTCAACGGTTAGTGGCATCGACTTGAAATTTGGTATGCAAATGTAGTTTGGGTGACAATACAAGTACAGTCAACAAAAAGTACAGTCAGCAAAAAAAGCTTGTATTCAAATTGTTTTTTTTATTTTTACCAAAAACTTTTATACTTTAATCTGTCAAAAAGTTATAATCTCGAAAAAAAACATGTAAGCTAACCATACCTATAGGCGTGTAATAAATAAAATAATACATGCACAGCATATCGAAAATACAAATTTAGATATGGATGCACAGAAAAACCAGAAAAAGAGACCAGCGCTAGGAATCGAACCCAGGTCCTCAGCATTCCGTGCTGCGTGCCATACCCCTACACTACCACTGGACAGGAGTACAGACACGAATTTCTCCTATGCACACATATCTCAGGTTGCTTTTTTTTTTCATATTCACAGCAAAAAAAACTATCATTTACTTTCTTTAATTTCCAAAAGGGCCCCAAGTTCTTATGTGCCCCAGAGCCCGCATGGCTTAAGACGACCCTGGTCCTATACTACGAAGTGCAAATTTCGTATCTTGCCGTCCCGCTGACGCTAATATTATTCAATACGAGAGTGAGAGGGACGGTACGATTCGAACTTCACTTATCGAGTTCCGAAGTAGCCCCCCTGCTTATTTAAACCCTACATCCAGTGCAATCCATAGACCTTTTAAAACCCAACTACAATAAACCTTTTTCTACTTTTTATCCTCTACTCCTCTACGCGCCTTTCTGTCACTTTGTCATTTCGTGATAGCGGAAGAGCTATGAGAATGAATCAAATAAATAGTTTAAAATCGTCACGGATACTGAAAAATATGTCTCTGCAACATATCAGCAAGGTAATTGTCTTCATCATTCATCTCGGCATATATACATCCCACAGGTCTCTTCCCAGAATTACAGGGCTAATTGGTAGTGGTAGATTGGGAATTTCACACTTACATAGAACAGTTTTGCAGATATTTGCAGCATTTAATTTCGCATATGAAATCTGATTATCTCAGATTGAACCCACGATCCTCTCCTTGAGAGGCCATAGATCAATCACTAAGCTACAACCTCATAACGTAACATATATAAAGCTGTCGCTCGCGATTTTGTCCGTCAGGAATTCGTTTTTCGCTATCCCGCGGGAACTATGGTGTTTTCCGGGATAAAAAAAACTATTTCTTTCCCAGTCTTAAAGTAGGTATTTTTGTATCGAATGTCATCTAAATCAGTTCAGCAATTTAAGCGTGAAAAGGTAACAGACAGACATCTTAACAGAGTTAATTTCGCATTTGTAATACTTTCTCCCGCGACTCCGTCTGCAAAAAATTCGTTTATCGCTATCCCGTGGGAAGTTTGCTTATTTTATTTCCGTCCACTTCGACAGACAGCTCAGTTCATTGATAGAGACTACCGGTAATTCATTTTTTGGTCAAACATTTAAATAATTAATGAAGTTCCTAGCTGTAGGGAACAAACAATGTACAAATAAAATTGAATTGCAAATACGGTAAACAAAAACACAAATGAAATTAAAACAGTAATCTCCCACTTAAAAATGTAAAAGCCCCCCAAATAAATGCGCAAATGCTTTAATTGTACATATAAGATACCTACTATAACTTCAGAGTAAATTTAAAGGTCAAATACAGACTCGACGATAACATTGACGTGACCTTTTAAACCTTCTACTATGTGTGTAATTGATGAATTAAATTTATCTTGATTTCAGCAATTTAAAGTAGTAAAATGGCAGCTTCGCACCCAGAAACTTCGGATTGCGTTAGTTGTATTAACTGCCTTGTGCATTTGGGGAATCTTGTTAATAAAATACGACGATGAATACTCCCAGTTCGCACCCGCGAATTTAAACAACAGGTAACACTATAAACCAGGGGTGTCGCGATATTTAAGCAACAGTTAACACTATAAACCAGGGGTGTTGCGGATATTTAAGCAACATGTAACACTATATAAACCAGGATGTTGTGATATTTAAGCAACAGGTAACACTGTATAAACCAGGGGTGTTGCGGATATTTAAGCAACAGGTAACACTATAAACCAGGGGTGTTGCGGATATTTAAGCAACAGGTAACACTATAAACCAGGGGTGTTGTGGATATTTAAGCAACAGGTAACACTATAAACCAGGGGTGTCGCGATATTTAAGCAACAGGTAACACTATATACACCTGGGGTGTTGCGGATATTTAAGCAACAGGTAACACTATAAACCAGGGGTGTTGCGGATATTTAAGCAACAGGTAACACTATAAACCAGGGGTGTTGCGGATATTTAAGCAACAGGTAACACTTAAACCAGGGGTGTCGCGATATTTAAGCAACAGGTAACACTATATACACCTGGGGTGTTGCGGATATTTAAGCAACAGGTAACACTATAAACCAGGGTGTGTCGCGATATTTAAGCAACAGGTAACACTATATACACCTGGGTGTTGCGGATATTTAAGCAACAGTTAACACTATAAACCAGGGGTGTTGTGGATATTTAAGCAACAGGTAACACTATAAACCAGGGGTGTTGCGGATATTTAAGCAACAGGTAACACTATAAAACAGGGGTGTTGTGGATATTTAAGCAACAGGTAACACTATAAACCAGGGGTGTTGCGGATATTTAAGCAACAGTTAACACTATAAACCAGGGGTGTTGTGGATATTTAAGCAACAGGTAACACTATAAACCAGGGGTGTTGTGGATATTTAAGCAACAGGTAACACTATAAACCAGGGGTATTGCGCATATTTAAGCAACAGGTAACACTATATAAACCAGGGGTGTTGTGGATATTTAAGCAACAGGTAACACTATAAACCAGGGGTGTCGCGATATTTAAGCAACAGGTAACACTATATAAACCAGGGGTGTTGCGGATATTTAAGCAACAGGTAACACTATAAACCAGGGGTGTTGTGGATATTTAAGCAACAGGTAACACTATATAAACCAGGGGTGTTGCGGATATTTAAGCAACAGGTAACACTATAAACCAGGGGTGTTGCGGATATTTAAGCAACAGTAACACTATATACACCTGGGGTGTTGCGGATATTTAAGCAACAGATAACACTATAAACCAGGGGTGTCGCGATATTTAAGCAACAGGTAACACTATATACACCTGGGGTGTTGCGGATATTTAAGCAACAGTTAACACTATAAACCAGGGGTGTTGCGGATATTTAAGCAACAGGTAACACTATAAACCAGGGGTGTTGCGGATATTTAAGCAACAGTTAACACTATAAACCAGGGGTGTTGTGGATATTTAAGCAACAGGTAACACTATAAACCAGGGGTGTTGCGGATATTTAAGCAACAGGTAACACTATAAACCAGGGGTGTTGTGGATATTTAAGCAACAGGTAACACTATAAACCAGGGGTGTTGTGGATATTTAAGCAACAGGTAACACTATAAACCAGGGGTGTTGCGGATATTTAAGCAACAGGTAACACTATATAAACCAGGGGTGTTGCGGATATTTAAGCAACAGGTAACACTATAAACCAGGGGTGTTGCGGATATTTAAGCAACAGTTAACACTATAAACCAGGGGTGTTGTGGATATTTAAGCAACAGGTAACACTATAAACCAGGGGTGTTGTGGATATTTAAGCAACAGGTAACACTATAAACCAGGGGTGTTGCGTATATTTAAGCAACATGTAACACTATAAACCAGGGGTGTTGCGGATATTTAAGCAACAGGTAACACTATAAACCAGGGGTGTTGCAGATATTCGCATCCGCATCCGTAACAGCGGAGTATCCGCATTAAATTTAGCATCCGCATTATTACTAATTACTTGTAGCATTATAAAATCGGACCCTATCGTGGGCCGGACCGTGGGCTCGCCCGCTTTCTTTCCGCGGGCCGGATAAGAGGGACTCGCGGGCCCTAGTTTGGCGACCCCTGGGCATTATCATACGACCGGATGGCCAAGTGGATAGAAACCCTGACTACGAAGCTTGAGGCTCCGGGTTCGATTCCCGGCCGGGGCAGATATTTGTATAAATAATACGAATGTTTATTCTTGGGTCTTGGATGTTCAATATGTATTTAAGTATGTATTTATCTATCGTATGTTTATCCGTTGCCTAGTATCCATAGTACAGCTTTGCATAATATGCCCTATACGTCAGCTGTATCTATAAATGAGTTTCATTTCTCGTAGCTATCTAAACGCACTGTTGCTGCAAGAGTTGGAGATCAGCGTTCTCCACGACAAGAGCAGTGGCTGCGATCCACCCCCCCTGGACCCCTTCGCGGCTGAAGTGCTGCAGTTCAGCAGGGATCTGCCTAAAGTGGTTTGCGAAGGGACGGACTGGGTTCAATGTTATGTTAGTATAATACATGTATACACATACAAGCAGGTGGTAGGACCTTGTGCAAGCTCCGCCCGGATTGCTACCACCATCTTGCTCGTTAATCTTGCCGTGAAACAGCAGTGCTTGCACTGTTGTATTTAGGCGTGGAGAGTAAGACAGCCGATGAAATTACTGGCACTTGAGGTATCCCATCTTAGGCCTCTAGGTTGGCGACGCATCTGCAATCTCCCTGGTGTTGCAGGTGTCTATGGGCGGTGGTGATCTCTTACCATCAGGAGACCCACTTGCTCGTTTGCCATCCAGTCGAATAAAAAAAAATTGCCTATTTACCCAATGCTGAGCAAAGGCTTTGCCTCTTGACCTCCGCATATCCCTATCTAGAGCTATATTATATTTAGGGGCTGTTTCACCGTCCATTGATTAGTGTTAACTGGCGGTTAGGTGTGATGCCGTCTCTATTTGTTTTGTTCGAATAGACGGAGACGGCATGATATTTAACCGTCGGTTAACGCTAATCAATGGATGGTGAAACAGCTCCTTAGGAAACTAATACCAAATGCCGTTATACTTTACCTGTGTATAGAAAATTAACTAGTCTAAGAGTCGACATGATTTTTTAGAACGATCATGGATACGGTTAGATTTATTTTTAACCCCAGATGCAAAAAGAGGGGTGTTATAAGTTTGACCGCTATGTGTGTCTGTCTGTGGCACCGTAGCTCTTAAACGGGTGGAGCGATTTGAATGCGGGTTTTTTAATTGAAAGCTGGTTTTCTAGCGATGGTTCTTAGATATGTTTTATCAAAATCGGTTCAGCCGTTTTTGAGATGTTGAACTTTGCAGTGACAAAGTCCGGGGTTTTCCAATTTTTTCTTGGTTAGGGTATTATGGGTTGTTGTGGATTGGTCTGCTGATGTGAATAATTTTGGTCTGCCTGCTCTCAGTGGTTGCAACTTTTAGATATAGCGCATAAAAGAGGCTTCAATTGTTGTGAAAAAAAAACGATAACAGAAATGGTTGAATGGTTTTTAGTACATATTCGAAGCATGGCGTCTCCGCATGTGAAACGAATCCGTCTGCCTGCTCTCAGTGGCTGTATTTCGGAGCTATGACGCGCGCAAGTCGTTTTATGTTGTGAAAAAAAAACGATAAGGGTAATGATCAGTTTTGGAACAAATTCCAAGTATGACATCTCCGCCGCTGAAACAAGTTGGTCTGCCGGCTCTAAGTGGTTGTATTTCAGAGCTATGATGCTCACAAGATGCTTAATTGTAAAAAAAAATCAAGGTAGTAATCAAGAAAATCAAGCTCAGACCGTTAGTACTAGAAAGCTGTAATTTGTCATGAATATGTACTATATGTCACGCCGACAAAGTAGTAAAATACAAAAATAAAAATAAAACATTTTTTAGGGTACCTCCCATATACGTAAAGTGAGGTGATTTTTTTTTCTCAACTAACCCTATAGTGTGAGGTATATATCGTTGGATAGGTTAAAACCATTAAAACCATTGGGGGGTTGCCAGGACGATTTTTTGATTCAGTGATCTGTTTGCGAAATATTCAACTTGAAAGTGCACTTTCATCAAAATCGAGCTTCACCCCCTATAAAATCTAAACCGCTGGGTGGAAAAATTTGAAAAAATTCATGATGGTAGTAAGTATAACAAATTTACAAGAAAATTATACCTAACAGCTAAGATTGCTTGAGAATTAGAAGTAGTTTAAGAGTAGCTAGCAGCCTAAGGTATAAAATATACCTAAACTTGGAAGATTCCGTACACAATACGAAATCCTTAGAAAAATATTAAGTACTTACTTGATTTTTTCGTAATGGCTACGGAACCCTTTCTTGGGCGTGTCCGATACGCTCTTGACCAATTTTTATTAATTCAACTTACTTATATAATGTACTTAATCAACTTTGGTAACAAAGATGGGCATTTCGTAATCGATTCCAGATTTCACGATTATTTGATTTTACTTTGTAATCCTCTACTGGGTGTCAGATTGCATGTAATATAATCAAGTGAGATGGTGAATTGCCATTACATATTAAGGAATCCGTAACCATCTATATAAATATTATAATTACTAGTAATTGGGAATCAATATCGATTTCAAATTACTGGAATTGTTGACTTGATTACTTCTAGATTACTTCTATAAATTAACTATATAAATAAATTTTATATATGGAAGTAATCTGGTAGTTATCAAGTCAACAATAGGATTGGGTGGGAGTTGGGTCAGTCTGTCGGTCAGTCCATCCCTCATTCTGTCCGTTACGACCTTTGACGCTTCAGCCTTTATTTATTTAGTTTTTACCGTAATTGGCATAATGGAAATTTTCCTTGATAAAGTTTAATTATTAAAACAACGAAGATCCTCCACATCAATCAGCATGCCATTGTGTATACAGCGTGTATTTTTGATACTACCTCAAACTTTAAGGGCAGTTAGTGAAGGCCCTAATAATCACATTTTATTATGTTTTAGTAAAAAAAATAGTCATTTTTTTCATACAAAATTAATTAGCACGCAATGTATCACTACGCGATACTACTTTTGTTTTTATTCAAAACGTCGCACTTTTGACGTGACAGATGTCACAGAACGCTTTGCTGCTCGAAAATATTTCAAAAATTAATTACGCTCTGGTAGTTAATTCCAAATTAACAATTTGTTTTGATATCGGTTCACAGCACTTAAATCTTCGTCTGGTTACAGTTTGAGGTAGTATCAAAAATACACGCTGTATATTATAAATTATAATATACACCTTGTTTTTTTATATCCGTTAACTTCGGCAGACGGCCCAGTTCATTGAGATGAACTACCTAACAGTCATCTTTTTCGTGAAATTAAAGAAAAATAATGTTTCTGTTTCACGCATATAGCTTCACATTCATTGCTAATAGTTAAATTGTAAAATAAACATACTTTACAAGTGACATTGACGTGACAGATGAGAGAGACATCAAAAAAATCAACATGTTTAACTTTCTTTTACTAAATATGTGTGAATTAAAAACGGGTTTGTAATGGACTTTGAAAAAACGTCATAAATTAAGAACGTTTACGCTGTTACTATACGAAAACATACAAAAATCTCTTTTTTGTATAGCGTCCTGAGGAGGTTAATCAGATGCTGAGTAAGGCCACTTGACCTCGACAAGGCCATCTGTTCCAACAACTCCACCAGGACTGGCTGCCAGGTATGTCAACAAGGTCAACAAACAAACCACATCTTTTAATTTAAAAACCTAGTAAAATTGCAAATTTAATGGCTCGCTCCTTATTGTTTTTACCATAATTTGTGGCTTTTTTTCCTTTGAATGTTGAATACAACAATTCTTTAATCGCACTTGTGGCGGATGTAGTTGGCCTCATTTTGCAAATTTTGCCAAATCCTGATGCAGTCACCCCTTTACGCCTTTCAATAATTCATAGATTACAATCGCCTTGATCAATAGTGACTTCTTGTAGGGCGTCAATTTCTCCAAATCCATTCGAGCGTTACAACAAGCGTAAGACAATTACAATTTTCTATGATAGTGTCAAAAATCCAAAATTCATATCACCGGTCGCGTAATGACAGAGAGAAGACGGCGCGGTGCGCTGCAGCGCTGCACCTCCCCTCTCGCTTCCCCGCTAATGATAAAAAGAGGAGTAAGACAAGGTGATCCTCTGTCACCCAAACTTTTCTCAGCTGTTCAACACGTGTTTAGACATCTCGAGTGGGATAACTTCGGATTAAATATCAACGGAGTGCGATTAAACCACCTAAGATTTGCAGACGATCTAATAATCATTTCCGAAGATCCAAAAAGCTTACAAAAGATGTTGGAACAACTGGTCTATGAAAGTGATTAAGTAGGACCACAGAATAAGTAATTGGTAGGACTGTCAGTGAGTACTGCGAAAACTAAAATAATGTCAAACTCGGGAAACATCCCCATAGCTGTTAATGTCAAAACCATAGAATATGTAGAGGAATACACGTACCTCGGACAGATCATATCTCCAATAGACCTAACAACGAAAGAAGTTACTAACAGAGTCACTTTACATACTGGTCTCTAAAGGAGGTAATGAAGAACCCTCCCGTACCACTCAAAGCGAAGAGCAAAATATTTAATTGCCCAGCAGTGGGACAGAGTAGGCTAACAACAACAATAACAACAACAATGTATTCTGCCTGGAGCTTAACTAATCATAATATACATAAATTAGAAACTTGCCAACACAGTATGGAACGAAGCATCAAATTAAAAGATAAAATAAAACTAGATACTAAGTAAGAAAACTAGAATCACAAATTTTACTTAATGTATTAAAAAACTGAAATAGACGTGGGCAGGACATATGATTAGGAGTATAAGGAGTCTAAGGATATAACAGAGTGGTGCCCAGACAATACAAAAGAAGGAAAGGAAGACAACGTCGTAGACGGGAAGACGATATTAAAAAAAAACCGGCTAAAATGTTTTTAACTGTATACGTAGTTGACAATTGTGGCTTATTAAGTAATTTTTTTGATAGTTGTGTCTCTACGAGAAGTGGCAAAAAAAGGAAGCCAAAAAAAACTATAATTTTGTTCATCCAAGTTCAAAGATATGAATGTCTGTAAAAATATGCATTATGAACCCCATTTTATGCTCCTTAATTCTGAATTTATTTGGTTACTCTCGCTTGCTTGGTTTAGCTAAAATAAGTTTAAAAATTACCTTGATTTTTTGACATTTTCGTGAATAAGTCTGAAACAAAAGAAGATCGAAGGCTGATATTACGCATACAGTATTAAGAGGTCCTGCCACTACTGCACCTCAAATTACAACCATAACCCTTTGCGGGGGCCACTCTTGTTAGCTTAGCCTGCTAGACCCTTTCAAGATTCTGAGTTCAAGGGAAGTAACCCTGTAGGTTTTGATTCCCTTGCGAGTTTCGAAAATTTGCGGAAATTTGCAGCATAAACGGCTGCATCTTTTGATTGCGTTGGCTTAGAAGTTTGATTTTTTCACAGCTCCAAGGGACAGTAGACCTCAGTATTTGATATAAATTTCAGCTTGATACCTCCACGCGTTCCCGAGAAAAAGGGTCTTGCCATGCAGACAGACAGACAGACAGAAGGGCAAAAAATGATCCAATAGGGTTGCCGTTTTTTCATTTTGAGGTACGGCACCCTAAAAATAGCAAGACATACTTGGAATAGACAAGCGCAGAACCGCATTCGATGGTGAACTCTAAGGGAGGCCTATGTTGGACAGCAAGACAATTCTTCACGTACCGGTGTCAAATAATTAAATAAAATTACTGTAACTGTATTGTAAGAAAGATTGTTAAATAAAGGCTATTATTATTATATTCAGTTTATTAAATAATAATCAAAATATTTATTATGTTAAATAACAAGATCCATTATGTTAGTAAAAAGTTTCCAAGAAAATCAATCAAAATAAATCAATAAAACTAAAAAAATACAATTATATTAAAAATACAAAAAATCCATATGAATAAATTGTTAATTTTATTATTTTTCAAATTTTTTTCACTGAAATTATTTATTAATTAAAAAGGAACAATTGAGGTACTAAACTATCCTAAAAATAGATTAACTATATATACAGTTCGCCCAAGTCTTGTCCCTGAGGAAGAGTGCCCATAAGGCTGGCTGCTTTTCCGCGCTGGATCGTGATTCCAATACGTTGGGCGAGAAATGCACCAGCCCTATGGTCATTGGTAATTTCGAATATTTTTTTTTTATTTGTCCAAAAAGTTTGTGAGCGTCCGAACTCCATGGACCCAAAGTTTCAACAGCAAAAGCTGCAAATATGTAGTCTTTAGAGAGACCTGTATATTTGCGGCGTTTTGCTGTCTCAGCCTGCGCTGCTGCTCCGCCCGCCTTGGTAGATGAAGAGGCTAAATGGGACGGCGCGCGGGTATCCACACAAGTGGCATCCTAGATAAGTGGCCGACCCATTTTATTTATATAGTTAATATATAGAAGTAATCTGGAAGTAGTGATTCCCAATTACTATTAATTATAATATTTGAATAGTATAGATGATTACTGATTCCATGATACGTAATGGCAACTCACCGTCTCACTTGATTATATTACATGTAATCTGACACCCAGTAGAGGATTACAAAGTAAAATCAAATACTTAATCGTGAAATCAGGAATCGATTACGAAATGCCAATCTTTGTTAACATTAAGTATATAAGTAAGTTGATTTAATAAAAATCGGCCAAGCGCGTATCGGACAAGCCAAAGAAAGGGTTCCGTAGCCATTACGAAAAAATCAAGTACTTAATATTTTTCTAAGGATTTCGTATTGTTTACGGAATCTTCCAAGTTTAGGTATATTTTATACCTTAGGCTGCTAAGGACTCTTAAACTACTTCTTATTCTCAAGCAATCTTAGCCGTTATAATTTTTTCTTGTAAATTTGTTATAATTAGGTACTACCATCCTGAATTTTTTCAATTTTTTCCACCCGGCTTATAGGGGGTTATTACGCTCGATTTTGATGACAATTTGCACTGTTAAGTTGAATATTTCGCAAACATTGCCAATGGTTTTAATGGTTTGGTTTAACCTATCCAACGATACCCCACATTATAGGGTTAGTTGAGAAAAAAAAATCACCCTCACTTTTTACGTCTATGGAAGGTACCCTAAAAAAATGTTTTTTTATTTTACCACTGCGGGCTTGACTGATATGTATATTCATGACAAATTACAACTTTCTAGTACTTATGGCCTCTGAGCTTGATTTTATTGATTACCATTACCTTGAATTTTCTCTACAATAAAAGAATCTTGCGAGCATCATATTATTATCTCTGAAATACAACCACTAAGAGCCGGCAGACCAACTCGCCGGAGATGTCATAGATGGAATTTGTTCCAAAACTGCAGGGCTACTGCGAAACTCGAAGTTCGTGTCGTGCGGTCCCTCTGAAACTTATACTATTTAATGCGAGAGCAAGAGGGACGGTACGATACGAACTTCGAGTTTCGAGTTTCGTAGTAGCCTTGCAGGCGTCTGTCTACTTCGAATAGTTTTTTAAAAATGTTTTACGTCCACTTGCAGTATTTTTAATCTAGGTTTAAGTGGTCTTAAGTCCTGTCAGATCCATACAAGAACTGTCAGTTTAAGCCTTAAATCGAGATTTAAAAAAGCCTACAAGACGTCCTTAATTATTTATTTTACTCTAATCCTAGTTTTAATTTCAATTTTATCTTAGATTATTGTACGCCTATCGGTAAAACATAATGTTGCATGCCAAACTTTTCCACCACTGTAATTAGTTAATAGTCATATGTTTACAAATAAATCACTTTGCCTTTTGACTTTTTTATATACGTACTAAAACTGACCATTTCTGTTATTTTTTATTTTCACAACAATGAAGCCTCTTTTATGCGCTAGGTATATCTCAAATTTGCAACCACTGAGAGCAGGCAGACCAAAATTATTCACATCAGCAGACCACTCTACAGCACATAAAAATAAATCTAACCGTATCCATGATCGTTTTAAAAAAATCCTGCCACCTCTCAGCTTAAACAAAAAAGTCACTGAAATGTATAAAATACTGGATAAAAAGTCGCTGCTATAGTCCCATCCCAACAGTTCTTATTCTTAAAATTAAAAAAAGTTTAAAAAATAGTTCATTGCGCTGCGCTTCTAGTCGTCTCTCACTCCCACAGTCGCAAATTTCATCCCTTATGGTTATGGTGTTGATTTTGCAAGTACTTACAAATTTGATTACAGCGCTCTCTGTTGCCGAGTAGCGGTACTACTTTGTATCACTCGTGTTATATGATTCGGAATATAATCCGAAAGAGGTCGCTAGAAGCTCCGTTTGGCGACCGCTTTGAAATTTGTTATCTTTTCTGCCATTTTTATACATATTTGATAAGTATGTAAATACTAATTCAGTTATATGTTTACATGTATTGTACTTACAGCATTACCAACTTATATTTATTTAGGTGTTAACAAAGCTTTACCTACTTAACTTGCAAATTTGATTACCTACGTGAATTTTGCAAGTTCAAGTACAGTCAAAAAACACACTTAGCAAAAAATATTTGAAAAACATAGGTAGTAGGTAAGTACTTACTTAGGTTCCTAACTTCTTACCACACGCATAGTAGGTACCTAGGTACCTTTGTCTTAGAAGGGTTTCATGCTATAATATTTTCAGCTTCACGAATGCAGAGTAATCAAGGAAATACTGCTCGCAAAGAAAGACGTTTTCTGCATATACAAAGACATATTGTACGTGGATGACTTCACGACGAAACTTGGCCCGCCAAAGAAAGTGTATGGGAGCGGGATTTACAAGCTAGAAGCCAGTGACCATGTCAAAGTGGCTTGCACCAGCTATGAGGGGTTTGTATTTGTATTCATTCACCTATCATGGTGTTCACCCAGTACCCTTTCGAGGATTTTTGCAGGGGTTTTAGTAAAGCTTTGCTACCATAGCCGTTGCTTATCTTAGCCCGTTAATTTTTAGTGCTTTCACCACAGGGAAGCTCAAAGTTCCATCTTACAGACTGGCTAAACCCAAAAAGTCTTTTCTGGGAAATTGCATACGTTTTTATAATGAAATTCCAAAAAATATTACAAATGAAACGGCTACAAAATTGAGATCTATTGTCATGAAGACATTAATATCTAAGGCGTATTATAAAGTTAATTCCGATACGCATTGGCGATCCCTTCAAATAGCGAATCTACTGTGTTAAAAATAAAGTTGTGTTAAATAAAATACTTGTGATATACATAGATATCATTTAATAGTATTGAAAATCTGTTTAAAAAATTTACCTCGTTGAGTTTCTTGCCGGATTCTTCTCAACAGAGGTTTTTCCAAACTGGTGGTAGTTTTTTTTTGACATTCATAAGTGCTGTTATAGCCTAAATTGAATAAAGATATTTTGACTTTGACTTTGACAAAGCCTCGCGTTGGCAGGCCTCCCACTAGGTGGACTGACGACATCGTGAGGTTTGCGGGCAACCAGTGGATGCAAAGTGGGGAGCTGTCGTTCATGTGGCGTTCTAAGGTGGAGGATTCTGGTGGAGGCCTTTATTCAGTGGACGCAGTGTTGCCAGATGACGGAATACAAAAAGCGGGAGCTGCGCTTTCAAAACGCGGATTTCTAAATGAAAATGCGGATTTGCGGAATATGTTTATAGGTTTTTTTGGCACGTTGAAAAGCCGAAGAAAAATCATAGTACAGCTAGGGCTTCCGCTGCGCCGTAAGCGTTCGGCGGTTTCGTTCGTTCGATGTTTTGAATTTACCACCTTTTTTCACGAGCAAGTGGTAACATTTGAAAGTTGTTCGTGTATATTTAAAAAAAGCGGATCCGCGTTATCTTAACGCGGGGAAAAAAGCGGAAAAGCGGGGTGTCTGGCAACACTGAGTGGACGTCTTCCGGTTTTTTTTTTACATGAGACTGACTGTGATCTGTGGCCCCAGTCTCACCTGATGTTAAGTGTAGATGAGGCCAAAGGTGTATCTCACTGGTTCAGCCTATTCACTCTAGCCTTGAAGAGCCAAATGCTGGTGATGATGAATAGAGCGTAGCCAGTCTTTCATAGGGGCAACCTGAGGCTGTGTTTCCACCAGAGATGTGCGACAATGCTTTGAGAGGATGTATTATAAACCAATTTAAACACTTCATTAACCTATCCTCGCTCAGCGCTGCTCAAGTGGAAACAGCTCAGCGGAGCGAGGTAAATGAAGCGTTTTTATTGGTTCAAGGCAAACTCAAAGGCAGCAATAGAGTGCTATAGGTATAACATCGTAACCACGACTTGCAGGACAACCTTGTCTCAGTAAGTCATCATTGTTTTCATCAAGGAAGCCACTGGGACGTTTAATGTGAAAAGGTACTATTAACCGCGCAGGTTGCGCCTACCAAAAATAATGAAGCAATATTCTCATCAGTTATAAGTGCTCACATGTACCTGCCTACTATTAGGGTTAGAGAATCTTTATTTACTCATAAAAGAACATACAATACTGTTCACATTTATTCGTACTTAGCTGTTCACTTAGAATCCAGACGATTTCCGATCATTTGTCAACCCTATCCCTAGACTCCTTTTTAGGTTAGACCAAAACCTATTTATATCCCTGCTGGCTTATAAAGAACTGGGTTCGATTCTCAGCCACTACACTTATCTGATTGTTTATGTGTTTTTCTATTTACAAATAGAGGAAACTGAACCGTGTACCATGCTGGAACCTTTTCATAGTCAGATTCCCGAAGATTGTTTGTTGCGGGCTGCGGGTTGTGACACAACAACAAAGTAATTGAAATTTCCATAGCAACACGTGTGACAAAGGAGGGGAGGGAGTTGAAAATGGTCAAAATTGATGTGATATACTTAATAATATCCTTATTATTTATTACAATTCAGACTCGTTCCGTCTCGCTGGTTCGGTTACAAGGCGGGGTTCCGCCCCCTCCCAAGGCCCCCAGCGACCCCGACTCTCCAACCCCCGCCGGCGCCCAGGCTGCGACCACCGAGCGACCCCTTCAACGTGCTGATCGTCGTTTTCGACTCCACGTCGCATGGCGGCTTCGTCCGAAGAATGCCCAAGTCCTATGACTTGTTAACTAGAGAATTAAAGGCTGTGGTGATGAATAAGTAGGTATTATAAAGTGTTAGTAGTAAGTGGGTAGACTTAAATATGATGCGTACCGCGGCTGCGCCCGCGGCGAATGCAAGTTTTTTAGTTTGAATACAGCTCTTGTCGTTACTGCGCGTGTTCCTTTATTTCGGTCCTCTCGGTTACCATTTCTCCCGAACTAACATAAAGAGATAAAGACCAAAAATATACAAGTACTTAGTACCGAATCCTAATACTGTGTACATTGTGAATTAAGATTGGTTTTTGGAGTCTTTTTGTATTTTTTATTTCAACTCCAAATTTTGTTACTTTTGCGGTCATCCCTTCACATCTATATCGAAAATAAAGAGACCAGCGCTGGGAATCGAACCCAGGTTCTCAGCATTCCGTGCTGCGTGCCATTTTCTTAATTTGATTGCTTAATAGCGACATCTCTTGTCCGGGTGAACGGTTAGTTCCAATGGGGTGTTGAAAGTTTCTCGATGAGGGCTACAACATAGATGTTTGTTTGTTTGTTTGTTTATACTCTTTATTGTACAAAAAGGAAAAACAAAAAGGTTACATAAATAAAAGTTGTGTTAAGTACAAAGGCGGACTTATCCCTGCAGGGATCTCTGCCAGTCAACCTTGTCGCTAGTGTCGCTGCTTAAGTGACTAAATAAGAAACAAACAAGCTGAAATATGTGGTGCAGTGCATAGGAGAAATTCGTGTCTGTACTCCTGTCCAGTGGTAGTGTAAGGGTATGGCACGTAGCACGGAATGCTGAGCACCTGGGTTCGATTCCCAGCGCTGGTCTCTTTTTTTGGTTTTTCTGTGCATCTATGTTTCAGTTAGTATTTTCGATATACATTATAAATGTGTGTTTATTATAAATGCGAAACATTGTGTATGTTTGTTACACCTTACCATACATAGATGTCATGCTAAAATAGGACTTTTCTTTCTCTAACCAAGGTACAATATCCTTGGCGATGGTACTACCGCTGCCTTGTTCCCTCTGCTCACCGGTAAAACCCCTCTGGAACACAAGGAATATAGGAAAATGCTGTCCAAGGAATTCATAGACGAAAAGATATTGCTGTTTCACGTAGCTTCTACTTTGGGGTGAGTTAGTTGAACTTTTTTTAAACGAAACAAATAATGAAACGCAAAATAGGTGCGTGTCTAATCGCATAATTTTTGAAAGTCATAATACATACAAGAAATTAGTTCTAATGGTTTTCCGCAATATCGAGGTTTTTTATAATTCTGGCCAGCCTACTTACAGTCGCAAACTTGCAAATACAACAGGCTCGTAGAGCCGCTATGGACCCTTTTATACTACTTTCGCTTCCAGCTATCGCACGGCTTACTTCGAGAACATGCCGTGGATTGGCACCTTTCAAACCCGTTTCAACGGGTTCGAACGGCAGCCGGCACACCACTATCTCCGCGCGATGCTCATGCTGGAGACAGAAGGTGGCCGCAAATGGTGGCACGGGGTCAAGGGGCGGTACTGCATTGGGGATACTCCGCAGTACGCTATGATGTTTAACCTCACGCGCCAGGTACGACCGGTTTGTTAGACCGCTTTCCTAAAAGCATTTTATCCTTGCAGTTTTTTTTGTCATTTTGCCGAACGAAATTCTTCTTTTTCACGTAGCGATTTTTTACGCATATTTTACCAATAGATTTAGAAGAAAATCGCATTAATTTTTAGTGCGCTCTTTTATTGGCCACAATAGACCTCTCATAATGTTTGCCAAACTAAATTTTTCTCCGTTACTTTTTTATTATTAGCACTTTTAGAACCACATACCTGTGTGGCCATAGGTCACAGGTCTTCGTAAGTCCCTAACCACTCCTCGTTTCGCTCCTCATCGCACGCCGTACCGTATGATATTTAGTATAAGAATATAAGAATTAAAAAGCCGTGGTGGCCTAGTGGTTTGACCTATCGCCTCTCAAACAGAGGGTCGTGGGTTCAAACCCCGGCTCGCACCTCTGAGTTTTTCGAAATTCATGTGCGGAATTACATTTGAAATTTACCACGAGCTTTGCGGTGAAGGAAAACATCGTGAGGAAACCTGCACAAACCTGCGAAGCAATTCAATGGTGCGTGTGAAGTTCCCAATCCACACTGGGCCTGGGGAACTATGGCCCAAGCCCTCTTGTTCTGAGAGGAGGCCTGTGCCCAGCAGTGAGGACGTATATAGGCTGGGATGATGATGATGACTCTATGAATTACGTTACGTTTAAATATACTGAAGAGCGGCAAAAAAATCTGCCCCTCAAATGTATGCAGTAATAGTAATTTTGTATGTATAGTGGGCCAAATTTTGTGCCGCTGAGTTTAAAAGATGAGATGTTTTTAGTTCTACGACCTCGATGGCTTGCATTTTTCGTTCACATTCATCGGAGACATCAGCCACGACGACTTCAACATGATCACCACAGCGGACGACGAGTTGGTAGACCTGCTCAGGAGCTTCCAAGATCGGGGAGACACCATGCTGATGGTCATGGGCGACCACGGCACCAGGTGAACTTTCAAAAATATCGGGGAAGTGTGAATCGGCCTCGTGTACCAGACCAGTACCAGATGGAGGCCGTAATGAAAAATATTTCTAAAGAGTAGATATTGTTCTATATCTATATTATTATCTGATACGACTCTATTTCACCGGACGCTGTGGCAGATATCAATATGCAGGTACTAGGACTGTACTATTAATTTGGCCAACTGATTCCTTTTCTGTTCAAAAACCAGGTACAATTCAATTCGTGAAACCACCTTCCAGGGAAAGTTGGAAGAACTTCTCCCATTCATGGCGATACGGTTGCCTCCAGAACTGGTTAGAAATAGACCAGATGCTCTGACAGCTTTGGTGGACAACGCCAATGCCCTGACAACTCCCTTCGATATTCACACGACGCTGCTGGATGTCATGGGAGCTGGAGAGATGAAGAACAGGTTCACCATAAAAGGATCTGACCTGCCAAGGGGGATGAGTTTGTTAGAACCCGTGAGTTATAGGCTCAAGAGCCTATTTCTCTTCTTTCTGATAGATCTTAGGGCCTATGCTAGCTGACGCGGTTTGCACGGAGCTGGTGGACGCCTCTTGAAATAGAGTATAATGGTGATTTTCCACCGTCGAGGCGAGATGAGATGAGAATAGCAGTGTCTGAAGACTAGAGTCTTCGACCAGTGTGTGTTGCCAGTAATGGCTTATGGCGCTGGGACGTGGTCCTTGACTGTTGGCCTCTTAAAGAGGCTCAAAGTCACGCAACGAGCTATGGAGAGAGCTATGCTTGGAGTTTCTTTGCGCGATAGAATCCGGAATACGGAAATTCGTCGAAGAACTAAAGTCACTGACATAGCTGGAAAAATATGCAAATTGAAGTGGCAATGGGCAGGCCACATCGCTCGAAGAACAGCTAACCGTTGGGGGAGAAAAGTCCTCGAGTGGCGACCACGAACCGGAAGACGAAGCGTTGGCAGGCCTCCCACCAGGTGGACTGACGACATCGTGAGAGTAGCGGGAAACCGGTGGATGCAAGTAGCGAGTTGTCGTTCATTGTGGCGTTCTAAGGGGGAGGCCTTTGTCCAGCAGTGGACGTCTTCGGGCTGATGATGATGATGATGATGCATTCTCGCGCGCCCGCCGCGAGCCGCCGCGGGCGCCGCCATACAGATTTCATTTCTCGTCACGCCTCGTCTCGTCTCGCCTCGCCAGTGGAAAACCACCTTAAGCTGCGCTAACTGCGCGCGTCGCGTGCGACGGATTGTACTTGTACACCTGCACCCGCGCCCACAGGCGTGCGCCCGCGCAGTACACCCGCGTCAGCTAGCGTAGGCCCTTACTTTTGAGAGGGTAGTCAAACTGGCTCTGAGCTTTTATACTAAGCAATTGATGGGATAAAAAAAGTAAAGTAAATAAAAGATAAGAGGTACAGTAAATAAAAGGTAAAGTAAATAAAAGATAAAAAAAGAGTAAAAAAAACAGTATAACCATATTTAGGGGTTTGACCAAGAGGCTTAGCTACTTACTTCCATACTAGCGACTTACTAAAAATTAAATGTAAATCGGCATAATAAAATAAATAATGGAAATATTTTAATATCTATGATTGTACTATGTTTGAAAAATAAATTTATTATTATCATTATCATGAGCAGCGGTGATACTTACCATCAGGTGACTCGTCTGCTAATTTGCCAGCTGTTCGCTAAAAAACAAAAAAAAAAAAAAAAGTGTACTAAGGCGAACTTATCCCTAAAAGAGAACATTTCAAGCTAACCTGCTTTGAAACAAAGTTGTTAGATAACCCAGAAACTGTAACAGAATCTTCTACCGTGCCAAGTTGCCAACAAAAATGTGTCCATACGAAAAAACCGCTCAAATAATGACCCACCAGGGCTACTACGAAACTCCCCTCTCGCTCTCGTATTATAAGTGTCAAAGGGACCGCACGACACGACGAACTTCGAGTTTCGTAGTAGCCCTGCAGGCCGCTTGCAATCGAAGCAACGGGAATTATATGAGGGAGGCCTATGACCAACAGTAAGCTAACAGTGGACGTCCTACGACTGATGATCTAATGTACGCAGATACCGCCGCTACGGTCGTGCGGCGAGGCGGGCGTGGTGGCGCACTACTGCGCGTGCGCGTCGTGGCGGCCGCTGCCGCGCTTCATGCCGCAGTACAGACGCGCGGCGCACGCGCTGCTCCACTACATCAACAACATCACTAGCGCCAAGAGGTACTCTCAACTATACGCCCTTCAGCTTTGCTCACATCACCACGGCGCGGCGCCGGAGCGCGGCACGTTATCGAATCGTGCAGATACACGATGCCGAGCACTTGACAGACCCTGTAATCATAATACAAGTAATAGACAGTAGTTCGACTTCATACTAGCGCCCGAATCGACGCACGCACACAGCCAAGCGTCATTTACACGGCCGCTTACCAATCTTCGCAAGACAAAACTACGCAGTGCCACGCCGCGCGCCGCGCAATCCAGTCGCTGGTCCAGTGCTGTGCCGCGCCGCCCGCTCTACTCATATTCGTCCCCGTTCCGATTCCGTAAAGTGGCTATCGCTCGGTGCTTACTCCTCATAAGAATGAGATTTTTTATGTGTAACAGAAACTCATACATAGCAAATTTTGGTGTCCCCAAATAAATTCCATTTGCAGTACACTTTGCCGCGTCCGCAAGCTGACTAGCATCGAATGGGTGACGCAGAAAATAACCAGCTCAGAACATCGCAAAGCAAAGTCGGAAGAAGAGTATGTCAAATTATCCAGCGACTATTACCAGGCTAAGGTAACCAGGTCCAAGGTCGATCATATCATTAAACTGCAACCCCATACTGTTGTATTTAGGTGGTAGGACCTTGTGCAAGGTCCGCCCGGATTGCTACCACCTTCTTGCTCGCTAATCCTGTCGTGAAGCAGCAGTTCTTGCATTGTTGTATTTCGGCGTGGAGAGCAAGACAGCCGGTGAAATTACTGGCACTTGAGGTATCCCATCTTAGGCCTCTAGGTTGGCAACGCATCTGCAATCCCCTGGTGTTGCAGGTGTCTATGGGCGGTGATGATCTCTTACCACCAGGAGACCCACTTCCTCGTTTGCCATTCAGTCGAATAAAAAAAATTGTCATATGCTTTATTCGTATCATTCAAACTAGAAACAGTAAAAAAGGGATAAAAAAACATATAACCTGCTTTTGGGGCCTACGCTAGTTGGCGCGGGTGCACTGCGCGGGCGCACGCCTGCGGGCGCGGGTGCAGGTACAATCCGTCGCACGCGACGCTCTCCGTGCAAACCGCGTCAAGCTAATAAACCCTTAAGCAGCGTTTCCACCAAGATGTTTCAAAGTCGAAGTCAAAATATCTTTATTCAATTTAGGCTATAACAAGCACTTATTAATGTCAAAAAAGATTAGGTATAATTATTATTTGTGGTTTTCAGATTGTAACGAGTCCAGGGAACGGGATCTTCGAGGGTGTCGTCATATATCTGAGGGAAGAAAATCGCTATCTGATATCTGTAAATGACATTTCTAGGGTAACTGAGTAAGTATAAACTAACTTCGACTTCAATCGGTCGGAAGCACGGAACAGTAAAAACGTTTTTTCTGTTCTGTGGTCGGAAGTATTTAAACTATTTGACGACCAGATGGCCTAGTGGTTAGAGAACCTGACTACGAAGCTTGAGGTCCCGGGTTCATTTCCCGTGTCGGGGCAGATATTTGTATGAAAAATACGAATGTTTGTTATGTATATGTATTTAAGTATGTATCTATCTATATAATTATATTTATCCGTTGCTCAGTACCCATAACACAAGCTTTGCTAAGCTTACTTTGGGACTAGGTTAATTGGTGTGAATTGTCCCGTGATATTAATTTATTATTATTATTATGTTCTTTATTTTTCTTTCATTCTTAGGTTTAGGTTTTTATAATAGTTCTATAAACTAAAATACAGAAAAGTACATACAAAATAAAAATATTTATTATTATTATATTCAATTCAAAAAGTTCGGTCTCTACTGTCAATAAAATATAATATCGTACAAGACCATGTGTTTGAAACGTATTTTTAACCCCCGACGCAAAAATAGGGGTGTTATAAGCTTGACCGCTATGTGTGTCTGTATGTCTGTCCCTGGCACCGTAGCTCTTAAACGGGTGGACTGATTTGAATGCGGTTTTTTTATTTGAAAGCAGGTTTTTTTAGCAAGCAATGGTTCTAAGACAAGTTTCATCAAAATCGGTTAAGCTGTTTTTGAGATATTGATCTTTGAAGTGACAAAGTCGGGGGTTTTCCAACTTTATGTTGTTTATTTATTTCGTCAATCGAACAAAAAGTCGTGGTGGCCTAGTGGTTGGACCTATCGCTTCTGAAGCAGAGGACCGTGGGTACAAACCCCAGCACGCACCTCTGAGTTTCGAAATTCATGAGCGGAATGAAATTTGAAGTTTACCACGAGCTTTACGGTGCAGGAAAATATCGTGAGGAAAACTCCACAAACCTGCGAAGCACTTCAATGGTGCGTGCGAAGTTCCCAATCCGCGTTGGGCCCGCGTGGGAACTATGGCCCAAGCCCTCTTGTTCTAAGAGGAGGCCTAGGCCCTGCAGTGGGACGTATATAGGCTAGGATGAATGAATGAATGAAAATAGTGGTACTGTACCCCGCACCCGCAGGCCGCTCGCTGCGTGCACCCGAGGCAGCTAGCGTAAGCCCTTACGATATCTATGACCAAACGAAGTAATCAAAATAAATTAAAAAACGCCTTCTAAATTACTTTACAGGTATGGCAACGAGGCTTGGTGTGTTTGGCAATCTGCTCCTCACTTAGGGCTTTTTTGTTATTGTAAGTAAGAAAGTGATAGTAAAAAGGGCTTATGTGCTCGATTTAGGATACTTCTATGTTATGTCGTCACCTGCATTAATATCTGCCACAGTGGAGCGTCCAAAAATATCTGACACGTCTTACCGACCCTAGAAATAGTAGTATCAGAGAGAGATAGTGCACGCTTTGTCGTGTCAGATACTTGTGGGTGCTGGTGACATGTTTATACTTGATTAAAGTGTAGATCAAAAAGTTTTATCAACAATGATGGTAGAGCAATTTGCTGTTATAACAATAAAGTTATATTGCATGAAATGTTGTTTTATTTCTTTTATTTGTTAAGGCGAATAGACAGGGCACAATACGGTATTTGACAACTCCTTTTTTTGCCATATCTTAATATTATTATGAAAATATAGATAAACAGATAGTAGGTATTTCGGTTGAAAATTGGATTAAGTGTTTTTTTGAATAATCTATATACCTGTCTCTTTCTCAGACGCTTTTCTCTACGCAGCAAGTATGGCGGTACTGGAGTGTGACGTCAAATGCCAGTATGTCTTTCTCTGTCTAATCTTGAATTTCAAACCTTTATAACTTTGTTATTTGTAAAGGTAGCTTAAAAAATGTTTTTCTACTCGATAACAGGCATTGTGTAGTTTTAATTTATAAAACATATACAAAATAGTCAAATACCGTATTTTGGGCATTTCTATTTAAAGTTGTAGGTACAGCCACCTGCATTAATATCTTCCCCAGCGTAGCGTGCAAAAACATCTGACACGTCTTCCCGGCCCTAGAAATAGAGTCGTAACAGATATTTATGCACGCTTTGTTGTGACAGATAGTGGTGCTGGTGACTGTACCTACCCAGAGTTTATCTCTCTGATTTCAACAAAATTTGGGAGGTAGACTCAGTCCATGTAGTCATACTTGTTAGAGACAAAATGCTGCACTTCGTGAAGAAAGCAAGCCGCTTTGCACAGTGATAGTACAGACTAAACTGAGTGATTTGACTCGCAGCAGCGGAAGTTTCACCCCTTAGGAACAGAGATGGCGCCACTTCTTTAAAAAATATTTCAAAATATTCTACAAGCTAAAGTAATAAACCGATTTCAATGTTTAATATCTCAAATGAGAGCCTATTATATACGTTACTTATAAAAAAATACAAAAAAAATATTTACAAAAAACTTTTGTCAAAAAACGTCATCTAAAGTTTTTTTTTTACCTGATTTGTAGTTTTTACTTGATTGCTTAAAAAAACTGTATGCAACATGAATGGTTTAATGCATGTACATATTACTGAGTACATAACAAGTATTTTATAAAAATCCGACACCGATACCTATCATATTTAACGAAATATGACAGTTTAAATGTGAGCACAAATTTCTTTAAAAAATATTTCAAAAAATTCTACGAGCTAAAGTAATAGACCGATTTCAATGTTTAATATCTCAAATTAAAGCTCATAACATTCATTATTTACAAAAAAATATAAAAAAATATTTACTGAAAACTTTTGGCAAAAAACACCATCTCAAGTTTTTTTTCTTACCTGATTGGTTGTTTTTATTTGATTGCTTAAAAAAACTGTATGCAACATGAATGGTTTAATGCATATACATGTTACTGAGTACATAATAAGTATTAAAAAAAAATGACACCGATACCTATCATATTTCACGAAATATGAAAGTTTAAATGTGAGCACAAATGTCTTTAAAAAAATTCAATAAATTCTACAAGCTAAACTAATAAACCGATTTAAATGTTTAATATCCCAAATCAAAGCTCATAAAATTCATTATGTAGAAAAAAATATTAAAAAAATATTTACTGAAAATTTTTGGCAAACAACGCCATCTTAAGCTTTTATTTCTTACCTGATTGGTAGTTTTTACTTGATTGCTTAATAACATTGTATGTTGTATGCAACATGAATGGTTTAATGCATACTTATATATATTTCTGAGTAAATAACAAGTATTATAAAAAAAAACCTACACCGATACCCTTCATACTTCACGAAATATTTAAGTTTAATTGTGCACGCTTTTCTTACAAATAAATTTCAACGAAATCTTGAAGTGAAACTAGTACTCTGATTATAAGGTTTAATGTTAAA
The DNA here is from genome assembly GCF_025370935.1 of Choristoneura fumiferana. Lineage (NCBI taxonomy): Eukaryota > Metazoa > Arthropoda > Insecta > Lepidoptera > Tortricidae > Choristoneura > Choristoneura fumiferana. Next base: position 9,482,683 of record NC_133500.1, read on the forward strand.
TGAAAAGAAGAACGAAATAACCCTGCATTGAATATTATATTAACTTACTTTTGATTTGTACAGCCACCTTTGCAGGATTTACACTGGGCAGTGCATGGTAAGCTGACCCGACGATACCCACAACGCATGGTATCGCAGCCAGATTTGCAGCCACAATGGTCCAAGAGGCTTAATTGCGACCAAATCGCTGTAACTGCGACAATTCTGGAGTCCTTCTCTTTTGCCTTAGTCCATCCCCAAGAAGATGGACATGGTATGGACATGCTCTCTATAAACATACACTGCGTGAAGCTTACCAAGCGGGCCAAATATGGAGAAACGCTCTGAAACCAGAAGTTTCCGTACCATGTCCATCTTCTTGGGGATGGACTAAGGCAAAAGAGAGTTGGCAAAAGAAAGTAAGCCTCTTGGACCATTAAGTATTGTGGCTGCAAATCTGGCTGCGATACCATGCGTTGTGGGTGTCGTCGGGTCAGCTTACCATGCACTGCCCAGTGTAAATCCTGCAAAGGTGGCTGTACAAATCAAAAGTAAGTTAATATAATATTCAATGCAGGGTTATTTAGTATGCTGCCCACTGATTTCCACAGGTAGGCACAAAATCTTAGATCTAATGGTAATCAACTAGGCACAAAAATAATTCAACAGTAATTACAGCAACACAGTCCGTGTCTAAAAGATCTGTGATTTTGTAGTATTGGAAAAGCACAAGTACTTCAAAACGACTTTTCCTTTTCAGTTCTACATCTGCCGATGAACCCGAAGAGGACTTATAGGTTTTAACTTAAATATTTGATGAACATTGATGTTCATAGTCTTTTATTTCAAATGTGACATATCTATAAGCTGTAGCCCTACCTATCACACAAAAAGCTAATTTTTAAATAAATTCGCCAACTACTAAGCAATATATATTACATCTCAGAATCAACTATGCCGGAAACGGTATAGTTTTTATTTATTGTCTTAATAATTACTAATTTTAAAGTAATTATGTTTTTTCGTAACACCAGGATTTTTTTTTTTTTTAATAATAGGTAATTTCGTTCTTCTTTTCATTTAACATTAAACATTATAATCAGAGTACTAGTTTCACTTGAAGATTTCGTTGAAATTTATTTGTAAGAAAAGCGTGCACAATTAAACTTAAATATTTCGTGAAGTATGAAGGGTATCGGTGTAGGTTTTTTTTATAATACTTTTTATTTACTCAGAAATATATATAAGTATGCATTAAACCATTCATGTTGCATACAACATACAATGTTATTAAGCAATCAAGTAAAAACTACCAATCAGGTAAGAAATAAAAGCTTAAGATGGCGTTGTTTGCCAAAAATTTTCAGTAAATATTTTTTTAATATTTTTTTCTACATAATGAATTTTATGAGCTTTGATTTGGGATATTAAACATTTAAATCGGTTTATTAGTTTAGCTTGTAGAATTTATTGAATTTTTTTAAAGACATTTGTGCTCACATTTAAACTTTCATATTTCGTGAAATATGATAGGTATCGGTGTCAATTTTTTTTTTAAATACTTATTATGTACTCAGTAACATGTATATGCATTAAACCATTCATGTTGCATACAGTTTTTTTAAGCAATCAAATAAAAACTACCAATCAGGTAAGAAAAAAAAACTTGAGATGGTGTTTTTTGCCAAAAGTTTTCAGTAAATATTTTTTTTATATTTTTTTGTAAATAATGAATGTTATGAGCTTTAATTTGAGATATTAAACATTGAAATCGGTCTATTACTTTAGCTCGTAGAATTTTTTGAAATATTTTTTAAAGAAATTTGTGCTCACATTTAAACTGTCATATTTCGTTAAATATGATAGGTATCGGTGTCGGATTTTTTTTAAAATACTTGTTATGTACTCAGTAATATGTACATGCATTAAACCATTCATGTTACATACAGTTTTTTTAAGCAATCAAGTAAAAACTACAAATCAGGTAAGAAAAAAAAACTTAAGATGGCGTTTTTTGACAAAAGTTTTTGTAACAATTTTTTTTGTATTTTTTTATAAGTAACGCATATAATAGGCTCTCATTTGAGATATTAAACATTGAAATCGGTTTATTACTTTAGCTTGTAGAATTTTTTGAAATATTTTTTAAAGAAGTGGCGCCATCTCTGTTCCTAAGGGGTGAAACTTCCGCTGCTGCGAGTCAAATCACTCAGTTTAGTCTGTACTATCACTGTGCAAAGCGGCTTGCTTTCTTCACGAAGTGCAGCATCCGGCCAAAAAATGGCCTTAACAAGTATGACTAATGATTCTGAGCTGTACAAACAGGATCTCCAGATGTGTCCCCAAAATATTGTATGGATGTGTCTTTGTTACAAAAAATATTTTGAAAAATCGTAACAAAACGGACACATCCATATAATATTTTATCATAATTAGTTTACATTGTGCGGTGTCTAACAGTTCTTAACAAAACATAACATGCCATTCTTAAAAGGCATATTAGGGCTTTTTTTTCTTATCTATCTTAGATTTCATAATCCAGAGATCCATAAGCATGTAAATTCACGTAAAAACTTTCTTAGTACTATCTTAGAATATAAATGCTATAAATGGACAACCATAAAGGCAAATATTAGGTGGTTCACTCTTGGTTCACTCCAAGTTCACTCGAACAAATGTTCACTAGAGTAATTAATTTCTCAATTTTGTTTCATTTTGTTCAGATGAACTACTTTAAGTAATCACTTTAAGTGAACAATGCCAAAGGAAACGGGAAAAGTCTTAGATGCAAAAGTGTATGAAAATTATCCGTCTGATTCCACCTTAATAAATCAATAAAACCTTAGACAAAAAAACACTTCTGTCCCTTCTGTCTCATCTGTCGTTCTGGCGAAATGACTGACAAAGTGGCTTTCGAATGTTTTCTGTCAGAAATCGTCAGAAACAAAGTGTCAGAAACTAAATTGAGGCGGCCGGCGGCCGTTCATGTCATTAGAAAAGAAAACAATATTACCGCGCTAAATGAAAAGCTCAAAGGCAATAGCGCTGAAAAACGTAAGTCATCGGCATATTATGTTTATCAACATAAATTATATTTGGGCTACTTCGCAGATTTGGGCTCCCAATATTGACTAGGCACACTTTGGACTGGGCTCTAGCCACGAAGAGCCCTAGGTTTTATCCGGAAAATACAGACTAACTCGAAGATCGTCTCGTGTGGCCCCTCTGACACTTATACTATTTAATACGAGAGCGAGAGGGACGGTACGATAGGAACTTCAAGTTTCGAGTTGCGTAGGTTGGTTCAGTGAAATGATATCACAGGCCTTAAGAGAAGTTTCCCTGCCAGCCGCGCGGCCGCGTTAGGTATTCGTTTGGGATATTGCTGTCCTTATCGCTCGTGACATAAGCGCTCGCAGCCGTCCCCCCCCATGCCTTCCGCAACGACGTCCGTAATTTATATCGAGATAGCTGTAGGCTTTTCAAGATTTGGGCGGTTGAATTTTGGGTATCGTTGTCCTCATATTATACGAAAAGTATAGCACAGAAATCAATGATATTTTACAATCAAGATATTCATTATAATTTTCTATGCCTGTGGTTTTTCGGTTTTTGTAAAAATGCTTTATTTATGCTTTAGTCTGTAATTCTCGTGAAAAGTTGTCATCTTTTTTTTTTATCGACTTTTGAGCTCCTGTAATTCTGATATTACAAATTTATATGAAAATCTAAAAAACCACAGGCATAGATAATTACGTCTAGTCCATACTTACAAAACTTCATCTATTTCTGTTGTCTAGTTTTCAAATGAGACCGGGACTACGTTTGTATGGAGAATGGAACGAAGAGACTTCTCTTAAGCTGCTTTTCCACCAATAATGTGCAAGGATGTGTTGCGAGGAATGTGTTTTTCATTAACCAATAGAAACGCTTCATTTATACATCCTCGCACAGCTCATATCTTGGTGGAAACATCTGAGCGGAGCGAGGCGAGGTAAATAGAGCGTTTCTATTGGTTAATGAAAAACAGCGTTGCGAATGAGGGCTATCGCGTATGAATTCGCCACTAGAGGCGCTAGTGTAGCGTGAGGTTTCCGAAATGTCAAATCTCATAGTTTTTGGGTGAGCTACGCGAGTTTATTTATAATTAATATAATTTTGTGAATATTTTGCATTATCTGAAATTAATTATGGCAATAATGCGTTACGGGGCTATGAATGTCTGGTTTTGAGACAGTTTTGTCTTTCGGAAACCTTTGTCCTCCCTTTTTTCCGAACAAAACGGGGACTATGCAACACTGTGGCATGCTCTATATTTTTATGGTACGGTATTAAGGTGTATTAAATATGATTTTAATCTAAACTTTGTTTTCACGCCCGTAATAACAGACTTTGAAAGCCATACTTAAAAACCTCACGCAACAGTGCGCCATCTAGTGAGACAAAAAACGATAGCCCTCATTCAGAGCCTGTAGAACAGAGAGGCTACTACGAAATTCGAAAATGGAAATTCGTATCGTACCGTCCCACTGACGCTAATATTATTTAATACAAGAGTGAGGGAGACGGTACGATATACGAACTTCGATTTTCGGATTTCGTAGTAGTCCTTCTGGGTTTCTCAAAGTCGGGTACGCGAAACCTTAGGGGTTCGCCATTCGACGGTAGGAGGTTCGCACGTTCGCGACAAGATTTACGTAACGGTGGCTGCCAGACTGTCAAGATGCTTCTTAGCTTTATTTTGTTATTGCAATTTAGTGAAGTTTGACTTTAGCTGTAATGTATGTCCTAAATTTAGGACGTTGGGCCTTACGAGGTTATAGCAAGTAGGTATGACTCAATATCAAGACGCGATGTGTACCTACCTACTGGATCTGACAGACTATTGCTCGTTAAAGCGCTCGATTTTTTTATGCGATAAACGCTGCGTTAAACGCAATGCGTTTGACGCACATCAATGTTGCATCAGACAATGCATGCGCCTGCCGCTGCGCTCACCGCGTAAGACAATGTTTGATAATTAGATTATCTGATGCAAAATTGACGTTACACGTTACAAAACAACCGAGCGCTGAATTCGTCAACTGGACTAAAAGAGTCGCTCAACGCCCCCTTATATTATTTTCAGAACCTCTACATATACGTGGCAGTAATGGTGGTCATATCCATCTTAGCAATCAATTACATACGGAGGCTGAATATGGAGGATAAAATAAGAAGTGATTTCGACTTTATATACCAGTATGTCATCAACGTATACTTACAACATCAGGACCCCTAGTATAAAATAAAAAAGCCAGAAAAGTAATTGAAGCAGCAATTACAGGTTAATCCATCAATCGCCAATCCGCAAATTGCCGGCCGGTTGATCGAATGACATCTGTCAGGGGTTGTTTCGCCTTAAGCGCCAGAGACTAGGTTCTTGCTTTTAAAAACTTGTTTTTAGTTTTTACATTTTATATTAGGTGCTATCATCTAAAACACGCATTGCTGATGTGGGTGCCAAGACTGCCAGGCTGAAATGGGACTGGGCAGGCCACGTCAGCCGTATGGAACCCAATAGGTGGGCTAAAATAGCTGGATACCACAAAACGGACTTCGGCGGCGTGGCAGACCCAGGCGTCGATGGCGGGACGATCTGGACGCCTTTCTTCGCAGCTGGTCAGAGATCGCCCAAGAACGGGTAGAGTGGAAGACATGGGGGGAGGCCTTTGCCCAGTAGTGCGACACCTCTACAGGCTTCTAAATAATAAAATAATAATAATATTAGGTGCTTTATAGGAGATGGGGGCCCAGTCCAATCTATTATAGACGACTAGGGGAGGGCCCAGAGAGTGCCGGACGACTGCACCTCCCCACTTCCTAGAGCTCTAGCTATATTAAAAATAAAAGGTTTTTTTTAGAGCGATGCAAGAAGACCTAAGAAACAACGTATTGGAGAATAAAGGCAAAGGTTGCATCATGCCTAAACTGGATCCATTTGATGAGGATGTTTTGATTAATGAAAAGAAGTTGCCCACGGGTGTCTGTGAGGGGAAGGACTGGGTGGAATGTATTGTAAGTTTTTGACACCATTTACACCAAAACGTGCTGATAAACTTAAGCAAACACTGTTAGTGTAGAGCTGGGGGACCCTAGGGGCGTAGATTGAGTGAAACAAATCAAAGTTTTTAGACGTAAATTAGCCCCTGAGGCTGTACTGACTGAAAAATTAGATCTCGAGGGTCGCGGATACGAGAGAGTTGAGTTGGAAGGCGTTTCCTGGTCAGGCTTCCCTGGATTAGAGTCCGAAGCGCAGGCCGTCGGTGCTGGACGAAGGCTGGAGGCAGTAGGGGCTGCAGTATAGCCTTAGCGAAGGAGGAAGGTCAGGTCTTCGGTTCCAGACAGCCAGCCGTTGCAACAGTTGAAGTACCTAGTAGGAGCAGATGTGAAGGTGCTGGGTCAGCCCCAGACCGTGCTGTGCCACCCAAATTTGGGCAACACAAACAACGACAACACAACACAACACTTGACAACACTAGTAGGTAATGATAATGAACATTCTAGCGAATGTTACGTTACTGGTGTGGTAGGTAACAGCTCACAAAATAATTATCACAGACGGTAAATGTCATCATCATCTTCATCCCAGCCTATATGTACTCGTATACGTCCCACTGCTGTACACAGGCTTCCTCTCAGAGTGAGAGGGCTTGGGCCGTAGTTCCCACGTGGGCTCAGTGCGGACTGGAAACTTCACACACACCATTGAATTGCTTCGCAGGTTCGGTCGTGGTAAATTTCAAATGTTATTTTTTAAATTTATGTAATTCCGCACATGACTTTCGAAAAACTCACTTCCAAAAACTCTTAGGTCCAACGGGCTTTTCTTTTTTTACAGTTTGACAAATGCTCCGTCGCTAAAACTGTTCAAGATGACTTAAAAGACGTGAGCTGCGTGTACCGCGACATAGTATATGTCGGTAACACGACGCAACATTTGGGCCCGGCAAGGACGCTGAACGACGGTCAGATATACAGATTGAGAAAGAGCGACTTCGTCCACGTGGCTTGTATTGGCATCAACCGGCTTCAGTATGTCTATTGTCACTACTCCAAGTTTCTATTTTTTTTGGACAAGGTAAATTGCAGTGCCCGCGGAAGTGAGGGCCAGACGTTCCCCGCATATGTAAAAGGTAGAAGTGTAGGTAGAGGTAGTCTGTCTTTGACCTCCAGTCCCAGGTGCACGCTCCCTCTCTATACGTAGATCCATGGTTCGACCCATAGTTTCCCTTCAGGTACGTGCAGGTTCCCTCACAAAGTTTTACTTCACCGTAAAGGTCATAGTAAATTTCAAATGTTTTCACACTTAAATTGCAAGCCCTGGCCTTCTGCCTGAGAGACCATGGGTCAAACCACTAAGTCAAGTAAAAAACCAATGAGGATCAACGAAAAAACTGACCCAGATAACTTAACTTCTCCGGCTCTTCACAAAATAACCGAAACAAGACGTGGGTAGATAAGAAAACTACTCCAACCCTCTCCTCCCCGTAGTAAACCCCATGGTGTTGGGGACATGCAGACGGGCTTTTTAGCCGGCGAGAGTCCGACACTTATGGGCTCTCCTTTCCCAGCCGTCCATAATAGATTTTTCTCGACAGCACGTCTCCATCTCCTCATAAAGCACCTCATCAAAATTTAAAAACTGAAATAAAGTAAACAAAAGCAAAGACCTAGTTGTCTTTGGTTGGCCCTTAAGGCTCAATCCACGAGGATTCCGCAACTCTTATAGCTCGTGATATTCGCCCCTCGCCCCTAAATGGTGTCGTAGTGTGTCCACGCTTCTCTATTCTCTACTCTTTCTGCAGCCCAGGACCTCAGTTCAAATGGTCAGGCTTTAAGGCGGGCTTACGGCGCGTACACCTGCGCAAGCGCTCCTCCCGCGGCCCTCGCCTCAACGTCGCAATGCTATGCTTTGGCGCCATGTCCAAGAACAGCTTCACCAGGAAAATGCCCGAGAGTCTTGCTACTCTTAAGAAGATGGGAGCGTTTATATTAAACGGGTAAGATGTTAATTTGACTAGTGAAACTCATAAGTCCCTATCGACCAATGATAACGATTCCCCGAATGCGGGCCCTATATGGCATGCGTTACAGAAATCTACCGCACCCCGAATGCGGGCCCTATCGACCAATGTAACTGAGCCTTAATGGATTAACGACGCGTTCGAAACTGCGGGTAAACATTAAGGACCTGCTAGCTTGGCGCGGGTGCACTTAGCGGGCGCACGCCTGCGGGCGCGGGTGCAGCTAACAATCCGTAGTATGCGACGCGCGCAGTTAGGGCCCCCGCACATTATGGCCACGAGTCGCCGCCACTAAATGCGACTACCAGTGGTTCAGCCAGACCACTACACGCCACCACCAGTGGCTGCCACTTGCGTCAAGTGATCGGACACTATGGCCGTGTGTGCGCACGAGTCAAACGACAATACGCAGCCAAAAGTAGCGAGCGCGGTCGACTCCCGCAGCTGGTGGCTCGAACGCGGTCACTCAAACGCTTGGTTTGCGTCCGCAGCTTGTGGCGGCCAGTTTTAATGTGCGTTTAATCTTAGCGCTGCTCAGCGGCGGCCTTACCCATTGCGAGGCTCCAGGCGGCAGGTCTTTGCGAGGCTCTTTGTCCTTCGTGAAAAGTTTGTGATGCGAAAGTAGGTCTGGTTTCTATATGCTTTAAATTTGCTTGGGTTGTTGCGCGAGGCCCCTGCAAGAGCGAGGCCCCGGGCGATTGCCCTGTTCGCCACCCCTAAGGCTGTCGCTGGCGCTGCTCATGCTATTTTTCAAAAGGTGTCCACCCGCTCCGTGCAAACCGCGACAGTAGCGTAGGCCAGTTATTAATAATCGGCGGACTCTAACCAACAGATACAATATAGTCGGAGACGGGACCTCGGGTGCTCTCTTTCCTATTTTTGTGGGGGACGAGATGAACATCACGCGCTCCACCGAATTCTTTGACGCAAAGGACTGTATTCTCCACCAATTGTTCAAAATGGGGTAAGATCAATATCTCTTTCTCTGTTATTTCGAGTTCTTTTCACCCGCTACGTAAGAGGGTGTTATAAGTTTGACTGTCGTGTGTGTGTGTGTGTGTGTGTGTGTGTGTGTGTGTGTGTGTGTGTCGGTGACATCATATCTCCCAAAGGATGGGCCCATTTAGAGGCATTTTTTTTAATCGGAAGCTGTTTTAATTAAAAATATTATCATAACAATGAGCAAATATTCAGCCATTTTAAAGATATTTAACTTTCAAATGATCATATTGAGGGTTTCGCTCAATTGCTTGAATTTGGTAGTCCTAATAATTCTAAGGTATATTTTTTTCATTTTTTATTAATCCATACTATATTATAGTTCATATATTTGTGTGTTTGTATGTTTGTCTGTCTTTCACGTCGAAACAGAGCGACGGATCGACGTGAATTTTGGCATAGAGACAGTTTATAGGCCAGAGAGTGACTTAGGCAATATTTTATCCCGGAAAAATGCACAGTTCCCGATAGAACAGCGCGCGATAACCGAATTCCACGCGGGCGAAGCCGCGGGCAAAAGCTAGTATTAAGTAATATAAGGAAGTAAGATAAGGAATAAGATTCTAAGCTTACGTTTAACATTCTCATCAGCTACCGTACAGCGTATTTCGGAGATTCCCCGGTCCATGGCACCTTCAAAGGGACTTTCGACGACTCACAAAGTCTACCGACGGACCATCACCTCTTACCTCTGCTATACTCAGTGTATGGGAAGACTAGAGCCAACACCAGACACTTCTGCTTTGGAGACATGCCGCTTTACAGGCTGTTGTTGAACCTCACGCATCAGGTAATTACCAGTTATTAACATAGTTAGCTAAAATACCACAAACAACAACAAAACACACAGCAACAACATAAAAACAACAGAAATTAAAACATTCTATTATTATCAAACCGAGATCAAAGTCAAAGTCAAAATATCTTTATTCAATTTAGGCTATAACAATCACTTATTGAATGTCAAAAAAAATCTCCCACCGGAATAGAATCATCAGAATACAATTTTCAAGTACCCTTACCACAACAGTACAGTACAGTATAATGAATAAACATAATCATAAGTCAGTCTATGATATGTTCATGGTTTGAGTACAAACACTTAACAATTATATTTGGGCTACGTAAGTTCGATCATGTCTCTGCTTTCGATCACAGCTCAAGTGGCTCCCAATCCGCCTTCGCCGTAACTCTCACATTCTCCACCTTCTTTACGGCATGCTACCTCAAAGAGCGATGCTCTCAGAACTTTCTCTTTACCGTGCCTCTTTCTAACTCCAAATTCTATGTCTATTCTTATACTGTCCAGGCTGTTTGGTTGTGGAATTCCTTACCGATTGACCTACGACGGGCAAAATCTTTGTCACACTTTAAATCTATGCTTAAGGAGCACTATCTGTCATCCTGTAACGATTGACTTTATCATAGTTTATTTATAAGTATGTTGCTGTTTATCCCACTGCCTATCTAATCTAATCTTTAAAGTCAACATGTATTATAGGTACATGTGTCGAATCTGTCATTATTTTCCACTTAATTTGCATGTTATCAAATCTCTGTCCTATCAAAAATACGTGTGTATAGATACAATATGAATCGTGGTAAAGTATTAAGCGGTATCTTAAATAATAATAATAATTTTACAACGCCCTAGAGTGAGTTGGGTTTATTAATTATATTCATAGGCGTATCCTAGATAAACAAAAATAAGCTATAATTAACGAGTTACGATTCCAGCCGTCATTCGGAACGGGCCTATAACCTTTTTCCCTTTTTTTCTTCTACTTCCTCTTTCCCATGTTTTTGACAGTTCACCAGATTGAACGGGCCCCGATTCTCTTTCACGTTCATCACGGACGTCAATCACGACGAGTTCAACATGGCTTCCGCGGCCGACGCGGACTTGGCAAGTTTTCTACATCGCTTCCACAAAAGCAGACACATGAAGAAAACAATGCTTTTTGTCATGGGAGCCCATGGGTCAAGGTGCGAACACTTCTTGATAATTCCAATATCAAACCACAAGCTTGAATTATACGTATGTATCACATGGAGATGTTACAACCCCCACAATCAAATTATACGTATGTATCACATGGAGATGTTACAACCCCCACAATCAAATTATACGTATGTATCACATGGAGATGTTACAACCCCCACAATCAAATTATGTAGAGAATGTAGTATAAAAAAACAGGCCAAGAGCCTGTCGGACACGCCCAGGGTAGGGTTCCGTAGCTATTACGAAAAAATAGGTAATATTTATCTACTGATGCTACTCTTAACTTAAACTACTAATAATTCTCAAGAAATCTTAGCCGCTATAATTTCCTTGTAAATTGGTATATTAAATTTACTACCATTCTGATTTTTTTAAATTTTTCTACGCAAAAGTTTAGATTTTAGAGGGGGGAGACGCTCGATTTTAATGAAAATTTGCACTTCACAGTTGATTATTTCGCAAAAAGATCACTGAATAGAAAAATCGTCTTAGCAACCCTCCCAATGGTTTTAAAAGACCTATCCAACGATACCCCAAACTATCGTCGAGAAAAAAAAATCTTCCCCTCTATACGTCTATGCGAGGTATAATAATTTTTTTTTACGTTTTTTATTTTATCACTGTCGGCGTGACTGATATGTATATTCATGCCAAATTACAGCTTTCTAGTGCTAACGGTCTCTGAGCTTAGCCGCGGACGGACAGACAGACACACAGACAGACAGACGGATAGACATGGCGAAACTATAAGGTAAGGGTTCTTAGATGACTATGGAACCCTAAAAATAGAATAAAAAGCTTTCCTAAGGTGTTAACCGCTCTGTATCGATTATTAATCTTTTGATGTGACTTTTCCTTATGCTGTCTTGGTGGATACCTACTGAGGTTAACATGACAAATACGAACGTTCTCCAAAAAATATAATATGAAAGGATTATACTTACACTGTAGCAAGCAAACAGCAAATTATAGCGGAAGAAGATCGAGTTGTGGTTCATTCACATCACATGCGTGGACCTTAGCAAAGTAACGGCTGGATCAAATTGTTTACAGCTTCTCATCACTCCGTGAAGTACCCCAACTGACCCTAGAAGACCACTTGCCTCTGATGGCACTAGTGTTACCAGATCGTTTGAAGCAGATCAGACCTGATGCTACGACGGCGTTGGCAGCCAACCTTGACGTTCTGACCACGCCGTTCGATATCCACTCGACTTTGACGGATGTCTTGGGTATTGAAGACACGAGGAATCAGTATACAGTGCCTGGTGCCGATATGGAGAGAGGGCTGACACTGCTGCGACCTGTGAGTGTTTGTTGAATGTTTCTGCTGGAAAACCAGAGGCCATATCGTCTAACACATATAATCACTAACGTTTTTCCCACTTCTTTCTGTCATATGGTATAAGATGAGGGTAGAAAGAGACGGTGAATGTGAACGCGAACGTCAGAGCGTTAGACAATATGGCTACAGGTCATGTTAGTGCAGTTCCCATCAGATAATTATATCAGTGACCGGAGAAGATGGCCGTTGAGGCCAAAAAGATCTCGAATGGAGACCGTCAATTGGCAAGCGCAGCGGAGGACATCCACCAGCGAGGTGGATGGATGACCTGGTTAAAACCACTGGTGTATGTAGATCGCTTCCAACCGAAGCAACTAGGGGTCTATGGGGGAGCTATGTCCAACAATGGCCGTCCTACGGCTGATATGATGATTGATGATGATAAATTATAAATGAGTTCGAAGAGAGTCGCATTCAGAAGCGGTTTTAGGTGAAAGACTTCCAGAAAGTAATGATCTTCGAGAATATATATTGTGCCTGACACGCTCCTATGTTACGGACATGGTATGATTTGGTGGGCAGAGACCTTAAAACTGTAGGGTTATAGATACATCCACTGGTTGAAATGTTTGATTGTTGTATATTTTTGGATCCCCTTGTCGCGATCGTGCGGCGAGGCGGGGGTCATGCCGCACTGGTGCGCGTGCGCCGCCTGGCAACCCCTGGATCGCCACGACCCCCTCCACAAGGAGATCGGCACCTTGCTGGCTAACTATATCAACGACGCTACTGCTGAATTAAGGTAAGATGCCTTGCTTGCCACAAATATGGAACCAGCTTAGGGGCAGTGTTTCCGGAGCGGTACAGCTTAGGGATCTTTAAATACGAGCCTATCTATCTCTCAAAGTCAAAGGGCACCTGTGATACCCCTCGTGTTGGCAGATGTCCATGGGCGGCGGTGATTGCTTTTCATCAGGTGACCCGCATGCTCGTTTCCCCTTCTTATATAAAAAATATATAATATACGCGCTAGCCTGCAGAGCGTGCAGGCGCCCCTTTATCCTCTCGCTCATTGAGCGAAGCCTATACTTTTTTTTATATACTTATATATAAAAAATAGGTTTACGTTTAGCCTCAATCTCGCTTGATGGAAGGCGAAGATGAGGCCTAAAATGGTACACGTTTGCCTAGAAGGTGTCTGTTCACTTTGTCCTTAAAGACGTTCCGGAAAAACTGACCTCGGCAGAGAGTTCTACTTTAGCCGTCCGCATAATGAAAGAAGAGACAAACCGCTTCGTGCGTAATGCTCAGATCAAATAAAAAAGTAAAGATGGAGAGCGGTGAACAGCCGAGTGAGGCCGATCAAACTACACCAATCCGTGTGCTTACACAGTGGCACGCACACACTTGCAACCAAACTACACCAAAACCTTATCACTTAGCAACGCATTCCCGTGGAGCATGACGTATCTTAAACTTCGACAAATATAACTAATAATGCCAAATTGTGTCGTGAAAGGATCTAAAAACTATCCATCCAAAGATAAAAAGCAGGATGGAATCACTTTTCACACGCTAGTAAACTCGAAAACCAATACTTTCATTAAAAATCGAAATAATTTTGTTTGAATTTTGCTTTGAACACAAAACGTCAATACTAGTGTTGCCATTATAATAATTGTAGTTACCCTATTATTGGGTAAAAGTCGCCTAGGTAATACAATCTTTTATTTTTTATTTTAAAATTCTATTCTTTCTATGGCTTAAAACTTGAGAACGTGACACGTAACGTTAAGTTATTTGGTTCTTGTAAAAGTTCATCAACGTTTTTTATTATAGTAACGGTATTAACGTGACACGCAACGTAAAGTTATTTGTTTCCTGTAAACGTTTACTAACGTATTTTAATGTAGTTGTTTTAGGCTGGTTTATGAATTTAAAGCAATAAATAGAAACGTTATTAACGATAACAATATTTTTGTAGTTGCGGGGTACTGAGAATTATTATGGCAACACCGGCCTACGAACACATGTTTATAAAACAGGCCTCACTTGGCTGTTTACCGCTCTCCATCTTTACTTTTTTATTTGATTTGAGGCGTAATGGAGGAATGTCTACAACATAAGGATGAAACTGCTGGCCGTGCCTAGTCGTTCGGTGACGGAAAGGGGAAGGGGTAGGGGGGGGGTAGGTTATGTAAAACCTCCGCACACCGAAATGTAACCGATAAAAAACCGAAAGGCAGGCCACTCGTCTACGGTGTTCGAGGCTCAGAAGATTTGCCCCCACGAGTGAGTCACTGCCTATGATCCTCTTCGCTCGGCGCTCCAACGAGTCCAAAGCATCTAGCTGACACTGAAAAATTCCTAAAAGTTGGGGGCGCCGTGGCAATCTCGCCCAGGGCGCCGGAAGTGCTAAAACCGGCACTGTGTGCCATCAGTTCTTTTTGTAGCTGTGTGTTTCACTTCAACTCTCGTGGCACTAGGTAGGTATACCAAATCTGGCTAAGAGATGGGACTACAGGGGCTATAGCTGTCTCTGTCGTCGTGTTCTTTGATGATGTTTTCTCTCTCACAACAGAAAGCATTGCCTGCCACGGAAGCTGAATGTAATAGAGCGTGTGCAAAGACTACTGCCGGACGCGAAAAATAGCGACGAGGAACGAGAGCTAAAAATTGAGCAATGGGTCGTGCCGAGGAGCAAGTATTACAAAGCTAAGGTAATTCATTGATTACTTTTCATAGTATTCAATTTTGAACATGAAACTACCGTGAGACTCACTCATATTAAATATAATGACCGGGATAACTCACGTCTTAAATCGAGTTTAGCTCGACATGTTTCGGGCTAATCCGTAGCCCTTCGTCTTGAGCGGCGGCGCGCAGTGCGCGTGTCGCAGCAGCCGCTGAGTCGCGTTGCTCCGAAGACGAAGGGCTACGGATTAGCCCGAAACATGTCAAGCTAAACTCGATTTAAGACGTGAGTTATCCGGGTCATTATATTTAGTATTCAATTTGTTTGGAAAATACTGATTACAGTTCATTCAATATTCATTCCCGTTTAAAATGTTGGGATGGAATCAATCAATAATTTATTTATTTCTGAGAAATGCTACAGGCATTTCTATTTAAAGTTGTACCTACCCTGTGTTTATCTCTCCGATTTACTTAAACAAAATTTGGTAGGTAGACTCAGATCATGATTCCGACCTGTAAAAACGGGGTCTCCAGAATACTCCAGATGTATCCCCAAAATATTGTATGGATGTGTACGTTTTGTTACGAAAATTATTTAAAAAAAAATATTCCATACAATGTCGACCGGACGACCGGATGGTTAAGTGGTTAGAGAACCTGACTACGAAGCTTGAGGTCCTGGGTTCGAATCCCGGCCGGGGCAGATATTTGTGTGAATAACACGAATGTTTGTTCTCGGGTCTTGGATGTTTAATATGTATTTAAGTATGTATTTATCTATATAAGTATGTTTATCCGTTGGTTTGTATCTATGGTACAAGCTTTGCTTAGTTTGGGACTAGGTCAATTGGTGTCAAGTGGCCCATGATATTTATTTATTACTAGCTTTGCCCGCGGCTTCGCTCGCGTTAAATTTGGGGTAACACAGATTTACTCTATACGATCTTTATTTTCGTGTTTTAATTGATTTTTCGGCGGATAATATTTGCAAATTTTTGAATTCAAAAATCAACCTACATAATCATAATTCGTACAAACTTTGAACCCCTGTTTCACATCTTTAGGTCAGGGGTGTAATTTTGGAAAACCCACGTGTTTCTTTTGCCCGCGACTTCGTACCTGTGCGGCTTCGTACCTGTGAGGATTGTTCCCGCAGGATAGAAATAATTGAATTCAATAGAAAACCTCACTGTCCGCGATTGGATTGAAACAGGCTTCTATTATTTCGCGTATCGATTTTTAAAAAGCTTTCACGAATAGATTTTTTTAAATCAGCTCAGTTTTTCCGGAGATTCCCCCACAGAAACAAAGAAGCAGACAAAGTTAAATATTTCCTTATCCCATGGAAATTTCGAAAAATCCATACTTAGTGTTCTATGATACTTTATCTACATGTGTGCCAAACTCAGGTCTGTAGTTTAAACTACGCGTCGTCTGTCAGTCAGTCATCCTGTCACAGTATACTGTTTTACAGGTATGGATAAATTTTGTTACGGAATGAGTTGATTGGTTTGGCATAGGTACTTAATGTGTCCTCCTAACTGTTAAGGAGTTATACCTTCCATCATCAGCTCACCTGAATAACCAGAAAGAATACAACTAAAGGTCTACCTATACGTGCATATGATATTTAAAGAAACTTCCTCTACCTCCTAACCGGTTAGCAGTTTTACCTTCCATCTCATCAACATGAGATGATGTCTATCAGACGCAAATATTTAATAAGCTTGAGAAAATATATGAAAAACGTAAGGCGTGCCTAAAAAAATTGAGGGTTGCCCTCGATTTCCCCGAGATCCCGTCATCAGATTCTGATTTAGTGACCATGGGGCTACCTCGGGTCCGCAATTGAGCGAAAAATCGTTGAACGTACAAATATATATATATATATATAGCGGAATTCATAACCTCTTTCTATTTTTGAAGTCGGTTAAAGAGCTCTTTGCAGCGTACGTGCAGTATAAACTTTTGAATTTTGACTATAACCAATATAACGCAAAATCCTGTTTTTTCCCGTTCCCATAAGAAATTCAGAAAATGCTTAATTAATTTTCCCCTCCACTCTCCAAGGAACCCACTTGCCAAGTTTCAGCTTTCTACGACCAGTAAAATCCCGTTTTTTCCCCGTTCTCGTATGAATTTTGGAAAGTCCTCTCTCAATGCTCCTCTACACTCCTCAAGCAACCTACATGCCGAATTTCAGCTTTCTACGAGCAGTATAACGATAAATCCTGTTTTTTCCTGTTGTCTGAATTTCAGGAAATCCTTTTGTAGTGCTCCCCTACGCTCCCCAAGGAACCTAAATGCCAAATTTGAGTTTTCTTCGACCAGTAAAAGGAAAAATCCCGTATTTTCCCGTTCCCGTGGGAATTTTGGAAAGCCCTCTCTTAGCTCTCCTCTACACTCCCCAAACACCTACATACCGCATTTCAGCTTTCTAGGACCAGTAAAATGAAAAATCCCGTTTTTTCCCTTTCCCGTGGGAATTTCGGAAAATTTCTTAATGGTTCTCTTCACTCCTTAAGCAACCTACATACATGCCAAATTGCAGCCTTCTACGACCAGTAAATGGAAAAATCCCATTTTTTCCCGTTCCCGTCAGAATTTCAGGTTTTTTTTTTGTAGTGTTGCCCTACAATTTTTAAGGAACCTAAATGCCAAATATCAGTTTTCTAGGACCAGTATAACGAAAAATAGATTCCGTTAAACTAATCCCGTTTTTTCCTTATCCCGTGGTAATTTCCCAAAATCTTGAAATCGATGTTTTGACTACCTACTTGTGAATCAAATTTGAAGAGTCTAGTTATTATAGTTACTGAGATAGGGTAACTCGGAATCGAATATATAAGTCCCCGTTTTTTCCCGTTCCCGTAAGAATTTCCAAAAATCCTTTCTTAGTGGATGCTTACATTGTATAAGGTATCTATGTGAAAAATTTCAAGTCTGTTCGTCTAGTGGTTTCGGCTGTGCTTTGATATATCAACGATTGATTTTCGATTGACGTTGTCACCACATTACCCCCTTTTAGGGGTTGAATTCTCAAAAAACCTGAAACACGTGTTTACTTATTTAATGTTAAGAGGACTCCTGTGAAGTTTCGAATAAAACAGTCTAAGTAATCTTGTTTCCCTATACTAAATTTGGACCCCCATTTCACCCCCTTAGAGGGTGAATTTTGAAAAATCCTTTCTTAGTGCACCCCTAGACCTTAAAAGGAACCTACGTGCTAAATTTGGAACCCCTCGACCTAGCGGTTTGGGTTGTGCGTTGATACATCAGTCAATCACTTTTGCCTTTTATATATATAGATTTATTTAATGTTTTGGGGACACATATGGAGACCCTGTTTATCCAGCTCGGAATCACCTCCCAAATTTTGTTGCGATCGGAGAGATAAGCTTAGGGTACAACTTTAAATAGGGATGCGCACATTCAAAGTTAGTAAAAAGTGTTAGTTCAGTATATTCTGCCAGCATCGGCGGCATTGGAATTTACGGTGTCGGCGGGGGAAAAAATATGACTAACAAATATTATGATATAACAAACATCACATTATGACTTTCAAAAATTATGCGGACCGAATTATCTTATTTTTGTTTTAGATGTGGGTATTGACAAACCGTTTTTACAGGTAATAATGAATCCTGGTGATGCTGTGTTCGAGGCAACCGTGAGGTATTATAGTAAATTAGATTACTTTGCGGCCTCCGAGCAAGACATATCGAGACTGAACTCGTAAGTTGTAAACAATAATAATCCTGCTTAATATTATAAATGTACTTAATATTATATATTGACTGTTGGCCTTTTAGAGAGGCTCAAAGTCACGCAACGAGCTATGGAGAGAGCTATGCTTGGAGTTTCAATGCGCGATAGAATCCGGAATACGGAAGTTCGTCAATGAACTAAAGTCACCGACATAGCTGGAAAAATATGCAAGTTGAAGTTGTAATGGGCGGGCCACATCGCTCGAAGAACAGATAACCGTTGGGGAAGAAAAGTCCTCGAGTGGCGACAACGTACCGGAAGACAAAGCGTTGGCAGGCCTCCAACCAGGTGGACTGACGACATCGTGAGAGTTGCGGGAAACCGATGGATGCAAGTGGCGAGTTGTCGTTTATTGTGGCATTCTAAGGGGAGACCTTTGTTCAGCAGTGGACGTCTTTCGGCTGATGATGATGATTATAAATGCGAAAGTTTGTAAGCCTGTTTGTTTGTTTGTTACCTCATCAATCTAAACCGCTGAACCGATTTAGATGAAATTTGGTATACAGATAATTTGAGTCCCGGGGAAGGACATAGTTTTTATCCCAGAAAATTGCATGGTCCCAGCGGGATAGTGATAAACGAATTCTGCGTGGACGAAGTCACGGGCAACAAGCTAGTAGAAGTTAAATTGAAATTCCGGAATTTTCCCAAAATTCCTGTCTGAATTTTCAAATAAAAAAAAACAGACACTAGTTATTCCTACTCTAGCGCCATCTTGGAGGGATTTGGAACTATTATTTTCAGCAAGACTGCGTTTCCATACGAGTGATGGGCATTTCTATGTAGTTGTACCCTGAGATTATCTCTCTGATTTCAACAAAATTTGGGAGGTAGACTCTGTCTATGATTTTGGGGACACATCTGGAGACCCTATTTTTCCACCTCGAAATCATGGACTGAGGCTACCTACCAAATTTTGTTGTAATCAGAGAGATAAACTCAGGGTTCAACACGGTAGATAGAAATGCCCAGATGTGCGAGGGAGGATTTCATTATTTTTAGTATGTCTTTTTATTGAAAACCACCTTTGAAAAATAAGTTGTAGAAAATATGCAACAATTCACATTATTTAGGTATCATAACTAGTACGTTACCGGTTTTTTTAAGAATTTTCAATAAAAAGACTCGTCAAAATTGTTTACGCTTTTTCAAATGCTTAAAAAAACGAAGTATAGTAACTATTTTATATGTATACTCAAATAAATATTAAATGTCCAAGACCCGAGAACAAACATTCGTATTATTCATACAAATATCTGCCCCGATCGGCGATCGAACCCTGGACCTCAAGCTTCATAGTCAGGTTCTCTAACCACATGGCCGTCAAACATATTATGAATATAAATAACAAAAGTTGAAAACAATATCTAACAAAATGACAGTTTGGTACCTAACGTACATTAGGAACTCACCATTAGGTATTAACATACAACTACACAAAAATCATATATTTTTTACACAAAAACACAGATTTTCTCACAACCGAGGGAACCACATCCTGCGGCACACACAGACAGACTGAGTCATACTCCAACCATTAAGTTACCTCCACCTACTTATGCAAAAACAGCTCTACAATTCCACCACATAGAGTTAATCTTGCGCTGTATTATAGCACTTAGTCATAGACACTAAATATAAACACTAACTTTACTAACCTAGATACTGAAGGCAAAACAGATCGGTTTCGATCACACGCCTATATTGATAAACAAACAGAAGTGGGAATTGAAAGAAATCTCGATGGAAGATCTCGTAGTGACTGATTCGCATTATTTAGAATGTAGAAAAAGCATGGGTTTATTTATATTTAAAAAAAGCCGTGTGGTCTAGTGGTAGTGGTAGTGGTAGTGGTAGTGGTTTGGTTAACTAGCTCCCAGTCGGGCCCACTCTCCGCTCCACCGCACCCCGTTCGCTTATTTGAAAAGAGCCTGCTATAGGCTGCGTTCTGCGTTTCAACCAATCTCTGGTTCATCTGTGCGAGAATGTGTCGCGAGGAACGTGTTTTTCATGTACCAATGGAATTGCTTCATTACCTATCCTCGCACAGCACCGCTCTGGTGGGAACAGCTGAGCGGAGCGAGGCGAGGTAAATGAAGCGTTTCTATTGGTTCATGAAAAACACATCCTCGCGGCTCGCACATCTCTGGTTGAAACGCAGCTGACACTTGCAAATTTCCGCCATCCATGAATGACATAAATATATAAATATTATTATGTTAGGTTATGATAACATTAATAAAATTGCTGTTTTCAGGTATGCCAACGAATCGGCTTGTCTCACATCCAAGCATCAGGCTCTCAGAAAGTTTTGTTACTGCCGCTAGCAGAATAGACAATAAGACGTTGTATATTATCCGAATCAATAAAAGTTGGAGCAAAACATTTTCGATTTTATTTGGATAGGTTATTACGCATCTCTGCAAACGTTGCGTAATTAAGTGTAGTATTAATTTTTTGGGGTGTCCCGATCTCTTTAACAGCCCACCTTTCGAACAAAGCCATTGTATTCTAATTATGTCCTCAAGTGCATAACCCTCAGTTTAAAATGAACGGCAATGTAAAATAAAATAGCTCTTAATAACTAAGCAATAAATAAGCAATAAGGTTATTTCAATGAACTATTTTATCTTATATTTCCGTTCTTATATTATTACAACAAGACATCACAGTTCGTGTAGTTCATACCGCAACTTCGCTCTCTCGAGGGCTATCACTCTTAGAATGAGAAGGCTCAGACTCTAGTTCCTACGCGGGCCCAGAGCGGATTGGGAACGTCACGCTATTGAATTGCTTCACAGGTAGGCAGGTTTCCTCACGATGCTGTCCTTAGTTGTCAAGCTTGTGATAAACTTCCCTCTCCTCGTAGCATATTTCATCTTGATGACGAGTCAAGCTGGATCCGCTACTATTAGGAAACATTTCAATTCAATTTTTAGAAAAAATATAGCTCCATCGATACTATCGATGATTCCGCCAATGTCGAGGTTGAAATAGGAAACATAAGATCAGAGTTAAGAAATAGGAGCTCCGCAGTGCGTGTTTAAGAAATATGAGACTATACAGTATAAGTATATTACTAAAAAAATTCTGAGTAGTTGTTTATTTAGTACTAGCCATCCATGGGTACTCTAATGACGAAAAGGAGACAAACTGACTGTTTTACCATCCATTGATTAATTTTATTTGACGGATAAATGTGATGCCTATTCGAACAAAACAAACAGAGACGGCATCACATTTATCCGTCAAATAAATTGATCGATGGATGGTGAAACAGGTGTTAAATCTCCACTTAAAGCACTGTATCCCTCAGATTAGATCTGTGTGGAGATTTTTAAACCCGATTCTTTTTCTTTTTCACACAAACCTCATTTCTTCGATTCGTTTTGAATTATACAGACTTTATTTATATTTACTCATTTAAAAAAATAGCGATTTCAGTGAATTGGGTGAATTATTTTTACAGTAACAGAACTTTTTTATGTGCTCGCCTTTATTTGTGACACACGATGACTCGTTGGCGTACCTGTAATAATGATTAATAATTTAAAAATAGTTAAAATACTTAAATAATAGCTAACTGCTAAGCTGAAGTGGGACTGGGCTGGACACGTCTGTCGCATGCACCCACAGAGGTGGGCTCACACAGTCACTTGGTGGGCACCGGAGGACGGCCGTCGACGGCGAGGCAGACCGAAAAGGAGATGGCGGGACGATTTAGACGCGTATGCAAGGGATTGGCCTGACATTGCGCTGAACCGGGAGGTGTGGAGATCAAGAGGAGAGGTCTTTGCCCAGCAGTGGGACACTATTGTAGGCTAGTTAAAAAAAACAAAAAATAGCTATGACATTAATCAACTTAAGTTTCATCTATATTTATTGCTTGTAAAATATTATAGGTGGGTCGATTTAAACGAGCGATTTTTTTCGTGCGTGTTTTTGTTGACTGATAGAAGATTCTGTTACAGTTTCCAGTATTGGCACTAAAAATGGGGGAGGCCTATAGACATGCACAACGTTGGACGTCCTACAGTCGAGTTCATAAACTTGAGAGCGAAAACTTTATCAAAAATATCTGAACACGACTCTATTGTTAACGGCGTAGAAGCGTGTTCAGTTTTTTTGATCAAAATTTTGCTCACAAGTTTATGAACTCGATTGTACCTATGGCTGATATGATTATAATGATGAGGCATCAAAGTGACACTGCTCACACTAATATGAAACTGCATGGCTCCACTTTGCGGAGCTCCTATTTCAATGTATTTCATCCCTTAGCCTCGCGCGGCCCAATGTTATAGAATGTACACAATAAGTTCAAGGGAATAAGGAATCTATGACAATGTAACAAAGTAAAAATTCTTTTGTTTTTCTATTGTTTTACACCATGGCAGTTTGACGGAAGTTTGACTTTATTCTCGAAACAATTAGATTCTAATTGCTTTGTCAATTTTTTTTAAAATATTTATATTGTGGGCTTCAGTGGGTTAGGAACGAAGCAAAACTTACGCGTTTACCCTCGAGATATCATGTTCAGAGATCGCAAAGAAATCACTCTTTACGAAATGCCTGAGGGTTGCCTCAAATACTGATCGGCCTGGGGTCATAGTAATCTGTAACAAATCCGACAAATATATTCAGGGGTCGGACAAAAAGTGCCGATGACGTCAAACCACTTATAGGATGATTTCAAATAGTATTTTTGATTTTCATAAACAATTATACTTATCATTTATCAACCTCTTTATTAAACGATATGAAATTTATTTTATTCACTGAATTCCATTAATTTATTTACGATTATTTTGTTACTTCATTAATGCTACTTTGTTACTACATGTCACACGGAAGTTTAAATAAAAACATCATCTTGTGTGCAAGATTACGTCATTTTTACGTCATCCGCACTTTTTGTCCGACCCCTGAATATTATAATAAATGCGAAAGTTAGTGTTTGTTTGTTTTTACCTGATCAAGTCTAAACCGCTGAACCAATTTAGATTACATTCGGTATATTATTATAGTTTTTTAGATATATATATTTTTCAAAAAATTGCTATAAATCCAATTTTGAACTGAATTAATTTTTCTCTTCGCTAAACATTGCCTGTGTAGGTCTATATTTTTATAATAATATTAAGGATATAGAAAATTCAACAGTAAGTTGTCAAATACCGTATTGTGATGAAATTCTCTGTCTAGTATTAGGATAGGATCGTGGTCGTCAACGTGGTCTATATACTTGGAATAGATTTGTTTCCGACGGCTTTTCATCGCGACCCTGACAACGGAGCTAAACCTCGGGGACCTGGAGTCCCTTAATTGATCGGTCCATCTGGTAGATCTGCTCAGGACTCGTTTACCATTCAATGGAGATCGGTCATCAATGGAGATCTATCTCCTAATATACCATTGAGCATCTGTAGCGGATAGTTCTGCAAACTATGCCTGCCAAGAAGCGATTACAGAAATTGACAAAAGGGCGTCCCCTACCTGGATGACCTTGCACGTTCCAACTCCTTGATCCTCTTTCCTCGTTCGTCAAGTTAACTTTACGTATTTACGGGCGTGCAGCATCATTAGTACAGGCAACAAGACTACTTCTGTACCTTAGTGTAAGTTTTCGGTTACAAAATACGTCTTGATCGCGTTCGCGTTAAAATCTCAATTTATAAGGAAACACGAACAGCCCTCTAGCGGAACGTTTGCAATGTTCGTGTTTCCATACAAATTGAGATTTTAACGCGAACGCGATCGAGACGTATTTTGTAAACAAAAACTTACACTAAGGGCACTGACATCTAGCGGATTTCTTGCGTACCACTCGCAGTCATTCATTTTATAGGCCGGGAGTTGACTAGGACTAGGATAGGTAGATAGTTGATAGGACAGGAGTAGGTACTAAATTTTAACCATACTTAGTCAAAGATCTTGAATGAAAGTAAACGGCAAAAACTGTTTGGTTCATTTTAACTGGATCAAATATTCCGGATATATTTTGTGCAACATTTTCAAAAAAAGTATAACCTTGGTTTGGTAGTAATAGCTGAACGTTTTGTTCTGGTAGTCCCCCGAACTCTGCCGAAGTACGTATGCTACTGACTGTAACTTCTGAATTGAGCACAGGTGCCTGTTGAAAAACAAAATATAGTATATTGTTTAACGAGGGACTAATACAAGCCATAATGTAATGCCACAAGATGTTTAGCCACCCGATAAGAGCGAGGGTGGCTGTAGTTCGAGTGGCATTATGGTTGTTTAGTCACGCGTTAAACACTAATTTTCACTTTGAATGCGAGAAAAAAAAGACGATTACAATATAGGTTTTTAACAACGTAACGCTCGACTCAATACGAGTAATCCAGCCGGGCCGGGCGCCGCGCCTGCGCAGCCGGCATAGTGGGGTATTCAAAATAGTGAATGAGAGTTCAACACTTTCTGCCAACAAACTGCTACGCAGTTTAGCAGAGGTTTATGGTTATAAGTATTTCTGTACTTCTTTTGTTTTTTGCTTAGATGCGATAGGTCAAACCACTAGGCCGTGGTGGCCTAGTGGTTTGACCTATCGCCTCTCAAGCAGAGGGTCGTGGGTTCAAACCCCGGCTCGCACCTCTGAGTTTTTCGAAATTCATGTGCGGAATTACATTTGAAATTTACCACGAGCTTTGCGGTGAAGGAAAACATCGTGAGGAAACCTGCACAAACCTGCGAAGCAATTCAACGGTGCGTGTGAAGTTCCCAATCCGCACTGGGCCCGCGTGGGAACTACGGCCCAAGCCCTCTTGTTCTGGGAGGAGGCCTGTGCCCAGCAGTGGGACGTATATAGGCTGGGATGATGATGATGAAATAAATAATTAAAAAATAGTCTTTGTTAATCCCCATTGGTTTCTTCCTTGCCCGACCCTCATCTTTTTCTTTACACTACAATTTATCGCAAAATACCTCCACTCATTTGTAAGACCATTGATATAGTCAGCCACCACTTCGCCGATCTCCTGGCACAAGGGGTTGCGGGGGTCGAGGGTCTGCCAGGAGGCGCACGCGCACCAGTGCGGGAGAACCCCCGCCTCGCCGCACGACCTCGACGGGGCGATCCAGAAATATAACAATGAAATAAATATCGTGGAGTTAATTATATTGTAACGGATAATTCACGTCTTAAATCGAGTTAAGCTTCAAAATTTCAAAATCGTGGAGTAAGCACAAATTCAACGTTGGTATAGGTAAAAAACTTAAGAATTCAATGAAGAAGAATTTGAAATTTGCATCATGTTCGTTCTACGTTCAATCAAACAGTAACCCTTGAGAAAATAATGGGCATTTTGCGATATTTCAATGTCACTTTTTTGCTCGAACAGGTTCAAACGTAAATAAAATCTGATTGCTATAAGCAGTCAAATCTCATCCGCCAGCAGATGGACGTCGCATGCTTAATGTAATTATTTGCAACATTGCTTGAGAATCTATCGCTCCAGAATAGTACATTGTTTTTGTGTCTTAAGGGCAGTAAATAAGGAATTACGAACGAGGGTCTATTAGAAGCCCGAAGTCGAATGGGCCGATGTTTAATGAGTCGATGTTCGTAATTCTATTACCGCCCCGTGCGACATACAATGTTTTTCATCACATTTGCGAGTAAAATTGTAGTATATTGTAAAAGAAAAACTAACATTTTTTCCAAAATTGCCGATACCTCTTGGCCCCCCCTCCCCCGCAGCATGTGCCCGACGTGCGCGCGCCGCGCTCCTGCACGCCATGCAGTATCAGTACACTCATTTACCGACCTTGGGCTTCATGACAAGAAAATTAGTACGGGTAATGACTCATTTACCGACCACGGGTTTCATGACAAGCGCATTAAGGTCGAGGGTTTTATTTGGGGGGTTGCAAAGGTAGCCTGCATGTTACGACACTGTTTACGAGCAAGTGTGATGAAAATGTTTTATTTTATCCTTATTCTTGATTAACCGTTTGATATTTGTACACTCACAACTTGCAGCAGCGTCCTTCCCCTCTCCATTTCAGCTCCAGGCACCTTATACCGGTTCCTCAGGTCTCCTATTCCCAGGAGATCCGTCAGCGTGGAGTGGATATCAAACGGCGTGATCAGAACCTCAACGTTGGCTGCCAACGCTGCCGCACCATCCGGCCTGCTGATCTTCAGACTATCTGGCACTACTATGGCCATCAAGGGCATACGTTCTTCGAACTTGCCTTGAGCCGTATGACGAATTGGTGACGAGCTGTTTAAATTGAGAAAAAGTAGATTATCTTTTTAGCATAGAATAGTAACTTTTCTGTACAATTTTTGTCATCTACGGTATAAATACCCAAAGTCTACGGTCGAGGAAGCTAGGCCATACTCATTTTATTGTGCACCTGTCTAATTACCGTACCGCTTTTTTCCCGCACTAGTGACACGGTATTTAGACTTGAGTGCACAGATAAATGTAAATGGCGGCCATCCTTTTTCTAGATGTGCACTCAGTTTCAGTGCCGTGTCGCTTTTGCCTGACAAAAAAGCGGTACGGTAATTAGACAGGTGCACAATAAAATGAGAATGGCCGAATAAAAAGCATGTAGGGATTTTGGTGTGGTAGAGCCTTACTGTAACCGCTTGCTTGCTGCAGTACGAATGGGCCGCCTCGACCGGGTTAGTACCACACTCCCACAGAATACCGGCGTTAAATAGTAGTTTTGCTACTATATTTCGTATGGTGAGTGGGAGATCCGGAGGCCTAACTGACCCGATGAGACTCGATGTTTCTATGGCATGTTTAGGAACATAGAAACAATATTAACTTTAGGGTGTGACCACATATTTGGCTGATGGTACCTCGGTCCATGATCACCCATGATAAAAAGTACAGTTTCCTTCAGCTTCCCTCCTTGCTGACTGCGGCGAAGGAAGAAGGTAAAGTCTTGGTCTGCTGCGGAGCGCATATCAAAGTCGTCTTTGCCAACATCCGAGATGAACGTAAAAGAGATACGGTTGCCAGTCAACTGGGCAAACTGAAATAATATTTATACCTAAATATTACGTAAGCTTTTTATGAAATAAGATAGAAAAAGTCGTGGTAACCTAGTGGTCTTATAGGACGGAGAACAGATTGCCTTTGGGGCCGAAAAGTTCTCGAATGGAGGCGGCGGATCGGCAAGCGCAGCGAGGGATGTCAACCAACGAGATGGAGGGATGATCTGGTTAAGACCGCTGTTTCACGGTGGATTCAGGTCGTTTCCAACCG
The DNA here is from genome assembly GCF_025370935.1 of Choristoneura fumiferana. Classification (NCBI taxonomy): domain Eukaryota; kingdom Metazoa; phylum Arthropoda; class Insecta; order Lepidoptera; family Tortricidae; genus Choristoneura; species Choristoneura fumiferana. The sequence continues at coordinate 9,510,730 of NC_133500.1, forward strand.
AAGCAACAAGAGGAGACCTATTTCCAACAGTGGACGTCCTACAGCTGATATAATGATGATGATGATGATGATGATGAACCTAGTGGTTCGACCCCTCAAGCAAAATGTGGAAGTCGTGGGACATCCTGTAGAATCAAATGAATAGCAATGTAGATAATGAGTAGGGCCGCGGCCACCTGCTGCTTAAAAAACAGTGACAGTAGGTACGGAATCGCAGTGACGCATCGTATGCGCACCGTTTGTATTGCATGCTCTCCACACCGCTGCTATACGCAAACGGTGCGGAATCGCATTGACATGCCATAAACGTTAGGACTTTACCGCATGCTCTCTACCAAAAGTCGTGACGTTTACGGCACGTCACTGCGATTCCGCACCATCTGCGTATTTTGAGCAGCGGTGTGGAGGGCATGCGATAAAAACGGTGCGCATACGATGCGTTACTGCGATTCCGTTCCGTCACCGCTTTTTAAACAGCGGTGTGGCCGCTCCTTAACAGTGTAGATATACTATTTTTTGGGCCATGACACAAACAGACTGCATGATTGATACAAAAACAGATTAAGTATGCAATCTGTTAGATCTTTGACTCTACTCAATACTTCAATAAGAGTTTCTGTGACAGGCTAGTTGACGCTAGTACTTACTGTTAAGATTCGTTTGACAACTTTGACATTTTGTGTAACGTTTGTGATTGGTGAAATACCTAAATGTGAATAAAACCTGTCGATACTAACGCCATCTAGCGGTACGATTTGTAGCATTCGAACATGGCGGATGTAGACAATATCTAATTTTGCTATTTCTGTTTCTTTGGCTAAGTAGTTGAAGTATAATTTTGATAGTGTTTTATGCGGCGATGTTGTGAGTTTGAGTTTGAGTTTGAGTTTGATTAACCTTAACAGTGAACATTGATCATAAAATTCTATATTGCTCTCGTGTCTGACATTTTTTAATGCGCAAGTTGTCTCCACGTGGTTTCTGGAATTTTACTATCAAGTTGCAAAAACTACAATCACCGTACAACGTCCCTCTCAAAGAGAGTTTACTTTGACACTGGCTAAATTGTCCTATTAAATAGGACAGAAAAGTCATATTTTAAAAGAGAATAAGAAGAACGCCATCTAGCGGTCTTTTGCCTGGCAAGAAACCCTCAGTGTTATAACAAGAAGATTATCATAATTTGTGGAAAAACCAATAATTTCTTGCTGAAATTGGCAGCTCAGCCAATACTAAACTTTCTTTTATGTTAGAGAGGCCAGACAAACGAACTAGTGGGTCACCTGATGTTAAGTGATCACCACTGTCCATAGACACCCGCAGCGCTTTACGCGATGCCAGTGCGTTGTCGGCCCTAAAATTAATGAAAAAGCTCGTTTAGTTTTAAATGTCCTGCTTTTACGAGTGTCGGAAAATTAACCCCCATTTTTAGAGCGTCTGCCTTCCTTTTTCAAATTATTGTCTGGCAATTCTAATATAGAGACAGACAGACAAAACGGGAATGTTGGGACCAAGATAAGCCTAGGTTCTCAGAAGAAATCTGAAATAGCTTGCCTGGTGGGTAATATTTAGCATCATTCCAAAAAAAGGTATGCTTTGCATACAGAAAGTATAATTTCCGTCAGAATTATTGACAAATTCCCGTATCAAGGGCAGCAGGTAGTGGTCGGTTGGTTGGTCCTGAAACCCATTGAACTTGCTCTGGAAAGTGCCGACCGGTCGCGAGTCATCGAAGAATGCCGTACGGTAGCTGTTGAAAAAAGTCAATTTTCACTATAAAAATCTGTTTTTTTATTACAAGCTTTTATTTAGTTTCACCTGTCCCGTTGTTTGTCTGTTTGTCTGTACCTAATCAAAACTTGCAAGTTTACTTCGATCAACTTCCTGTAGTTGGATTGGCTTGAAATTCAGTATATTTAGGGTACTTATGTAAATTGCGTGACAATACAATAATCTAGTAGTGACATCCTGGTAGTCCGGCCAGGATCGTCTCCACAGGATGGAAGTCTTCGTCGGTTAATGGCATCGACTTGAAATTTGGTATGTAAATGTAGTTTGGGTGCCAATACAAGTACAGTCAACAAAAAGTACAGTCAGCAAAAAAAAGGTTGTATTAAAAATGATATTCCCCAAAACTTATTTAAGTTCACGTTTAATATATTTATTTCTACAACTTATTATGGCCTTCAAGAATTTACCCCTACTACCATTCACCGTCCAAAATCTTGAGCACTTTTAAAAGTCTTCCATAGTTAAGCGTTTGGACTCCACAGAATACCAGCGTTAACTACCGCACATACGCGTGGCAGCACATGCTGAGTAGAGTGGAGGAAGAGTGGAGGAGTTGTTATTTTTAGTCTTAAGTATTACTGGTAGGTTGTGGTACTGACGGAACCGAATAAATATGTATTTCTTTCTTTGCTTCTTTTCCTCTCACTCTCCTGGTAGAACAACACAAATCTCATCTCACCCCATTTTGGACAAATCACGGAATATGAAGCTTTTCTCGTCGATAAAATTTTTAGTGAACCGTTTTCTGATTTCTGGAAACTCCAAATGTGTTTTTCCCGTGAGGATGGGAAACAGCGCAGCAGAGCTCCCCTCTCCAACGATATTGTATCTGTGGGAGAAATATAATCATGTATTGGAATTTGTATGCATGCAACACTGATTGATATTTGACAACTGTCATGTGTGACAGCGCTGCTCTTCCCTTCTTCCTGCCGTTGCAATGGCTGCAAGCAAACGCATCACCTCTGATCTCGCTCTGTTGTTGTTATAGGATTAATCTAGTTTTATACGTGTAATCGTTAAGGCAGATTGCCACCATTATTTAATGATAAATAAACAGTGGTCATCACAATATACTTTGAAGTTTATTTGTCGAGGAAATCCAACCACAACCTGCGCTGACATATTCGCGTGGTGAATAGCCCTCTCAACATCATGAAACCGCCAGAATAACTTCTTGGTCTGATGTGACTTTGGGTCACTTACTTCCTATATTGCGTTTACCTTTACTTGCCCGAATTTCATTTGCCCGAATTTCACTTGCCATACCAACGTTTGCCATAAAATATATAGAACCGTGCTGCTTTCAGGATTTTTTAAATGTCATCATATAGAATGCAGTAGGTTAGGTTAGGTTAGTTTAATATCAACTCTAAGGATATGACTATTTCAGAAATAAAGTACTTTATGGCAAAAGAAAACGATACATTCGGGCATATGAAATTCGGGAAAACGATAGAGAACCCCTATACTAACTGTTTATTGTCAATTTATTTTTTGTTTTGTAGTTATCCTTCATTCGTTTTGTAGCCCTAATTTTTTTTTCTTGTGGCTTACAAAGTATTGCATTCATTAAATAATGAAAATTAAATGGAACGGAAAACAAATTCTGTGAATAATGATCTCTGACTTAAACATACATATTATTGCACACGTTCTTCTGGTCATTGAGTCACCATCAACAATCACCACCAAACTGGACCCCTAATGTGACACCACGCAACGACACCATAGAATGCGGGTTTGGAACTTCCGCCCTTCCTCATATTATTATCATCCATCATCATCATATCAGCCGCAAGACGTCTACTGGTGGACACGTCTCCCCCATAGACCTCCAGTTGCTTCGGTTGGAAGTGGCTTGCATCCACCGTGAGCCTACGGCTTTAACGTACCCGGCGATACCAATTCGACTTTTCATACCATTGACGTTGGAGGAAAAGTCAAGAAGATAACGACGATAACCGTACCCGTTCAGGAGCAAAGCTCCCATTTCCTTAAGCGCAGCGTGACTCCTGGGCATCTTTCTGATGAAGCCATTCTTTGACATAGAATGGAAGCACAGCATCATTACATTGAGACGAGGGCCGCAGCAGGGTCGTTGGTTAGTAGGCACACGACGAAACCCGGTCTTGTAGCCTGACCATTGCAGAGGAGTAAAGCTAGAAAGAAAAGATAAATCTTTCCCATCGTTTTTTCTCGGTAACATTCTGGTCACGCTGGTCATCCATCAATCAGCCTCAGTACCAAAGGGGGCATACCATACTTAAAACAACACCTGTTTTCGTAGACGACATCGCCTCTGATGTCTGGGTGATGAAACACACCCGTTAAAAATATGTCAAACTTGGACTTAGAGAAGTTTCTGTCTTTCAACTGTCTTGCTCTCGCGGAAGTTGATGCGTTTTTGAGTTTTCTCAGTTTCATGCTGATTTTGTTACATAAAGTTTGTTATCTGTTAATGTTATTTGTTAAGTGGATTTTTATATGAAAAGAAAACAGAAAAAGGAATATAAAATAGTATCGTCGTTAAGCTGGTTTTGTGCGTGCGTGTGCGTGTGTTATTGAAGACTTAGTTCGTTCTCCAGCCACCAGTTAGCGCTTGTTTTTATAGATGAAAATTTGACCATAGAGTTGTCACTCTTTCTCTATACTACAGCAACAAATAGTACCAATACTCTTTGATACCTTTGACGGGACAACCCTGAGCACGCCACATGTACATGGTCAGTAACTTTCAGTATATATTTTTGATCAGCACTCAGTTTTGTCGAAGGCCCCAGACGGTGCTCCAAATCGTTGACATACACTATGTCGCGGTACTCGCAGAACAAGTCTTTTAGCTTTTTGCGAATCGACGGCATAACAAAACATTCTTCCAGCTGCAATTAAAATGAACTGGATATTAACAAATGTCAGTTTTGTCTGCCCAAGTTCAGATCATCCATCCCTCTTTTTTCTAAGGTTAAAAAGAATAACAGTGAAAAATAAATAAGGCTCTTAATGTATGCTCTAAATACTAATAACCAGCAAAAAGTTGGAAAATCCCCGACTTTGTCACTTCAAAGTTCAATATCTCAAAAACAGCTGTACCGATTTTATCGCTAAAAACCTGTTATCAAATAAAAACCGCATTCAAATCGGTCCACCCGTTTAAGAGCTACGGTGCCACAGACAGACAGACAGACACACACACAGACATTGCACACAGACACACATAGCGGTCAAACTTATAACACCCCTCTTTTTGCGTCGGGGGTTAAAAAAAGAAAATAAATATTACAGCTGGGTAGGTACATCATCATCATCATGCCAGCCGAAAGATGTACACTGCTGGACATAGGCCTCCCTCAAGGCTCTCCACTCATACCGTTCTTGTGCTTTCCGCATTCGTCGCTCCATCTTGTTGGAGGCCTACCGACAGATCGTCTCCCGGTCCGCGGACGCCATTCAAGAACCTTCTGACCCCATCGGCCATCAGTCCTGCGAGCAATATGCCCCGCCCACAGCCACTTCAGTTTCGCAATTCTTCGGGCTATGTCGGTAACCTTAGTTAAATCTACTGCAGATATCATCATTTCTGATTCTATCCCGCACAAAAACCCCGAGCATAGACCTTTCCATAGCCCTCTGACTGACTTTGAGCTGCAGTTGGGTATACAGTCGAGGTCAAAGATATCTTTACACTTTAGTACCTTATCCATCCCAGCCTATATACGTCCCACTGCTGGGCACAGGGCACAGGCCTCCTTTCAGAACAAAACTAAAACTTAAATCTAAAACTTTTTTGAAACTTTTGTATAAAATTGTCAGAAGGCAAGGCATACGCAGTGACCAGATCATAGATACAATGCAAGGCTATAAATAAACATAATTCATTTTATATTAAATGATATTGTAGTGTGCATCTTGCGGCAGCCGCCGAGTCGCGTGCTCCTGAGAAGAAGGGCTACGAAATAGCCCGAAACATGTCGAGCTAAACTCGGTTCAAGACGTGAGTTATCCCTTACAATATAATTTAATATGAGTGAGTCTCACGGTCATTTACCACGAGCTTTACGGTGAAGGAAAACATCGTGAGGAAACCTGCACAACCTGCGAAGCAATTCAATGGTGTGTGTGAAGTTCCCAATCCGCACTGGGCCCGCGTGGGAACTATGGCCCAAGAGGAGGCCTGTGCCCAGCAGTAGGACGTATATAGGCTGGGATGGGATGGAGTCTCACGGTAGTTTCATGTTCATAATTCATTTTGTCTGACAAAAATGATTCTTACGTAGCATTCCACCCAATTGTTCCCAGAGCAAGTGGCGGCAGGCAATTCTTTTTCTAATTCCATTACATCTTTATCAAATGGATGTAGTCGAGGTATTTTGCAGCCTTTGCCTTTATTCATGAATACGCTGTACTCAAGGTCTACTTGGAGCATTCTGAAACAAATAATATCCCTATGTGACCCAAGGGTATAAAGCTGTGCCCTTAATGCAAGTTTTCGGTTACAAAATACGCCTCGATCGCGTTCAAATAGAGAGCGTGCCACCGCACTTCTTGCTCTGCCTCAGCACCGGCGCTGAATAACTTAAGTTATTATGACTTACTTATGAGTGTTTTCCAAATTAATCTCAGCAAATACCAGTCTTTTCACCCGACAAGTCAATATAGCCGAAACGACGAAAATGAAAATCAACAGTAGCACGTAACAGTATGGCTTCTTTTTGTGATACAGATGCCTCATGCTCATCGAACGCTGGAAAACAAGCTTACTTTAACATTGCTTACCTTGGTAGATCTCCATATACCTGTGTTTTTCTGTACAGATAGTTCAACACAGTTGTGCGCGCGGCCCTATGTGTGCGTGCGCTTGTAAATATACAATTTTCACGTGACGCGGCAGTCGTCGTCCGAGCAAGACGTGTTCTTATCGCTTTACCCGCACATAGGGCCGCGCGCACAACTGAGTTGAACTATCTGTACTGCTCTGTTTTTCTGTAGTGCAATAAAGAGTTATTGTATTGTATTATTACTATAATAGCCGTTGCCCGCGACTCCGCCCGCATAGAAATATTTTATCGTTATCCCGAAGGATTATGCTATTTTCCGGGATAAATAACTATCATATGGCCTTCCCCGGGACTCAAACTATCTGTATACTGAATTTCATCTAAATAGGTTCAGTGGTTTAAACGTGATGCGGTAACAAACAAACAAACAGACTTACAAACTTTCGCATTTTTAATCTTAGTGGGATACTGCCTCTTTGGCATCCATTGCTGGGCCTCCAAAAAAGTTTATTCTGTAATGTTTTTTTAACTATACCATACCAACGCTACCAGAAGAACCATCAATGCTAAGAATGCGCCGCAAGAAACTTGTCAGAAAGTAGTTTTCTTGAACGAAAGTTATATTAGAAAGAAAGAAGACAGGTAACAGTATATATTTTCGTGGTAAAGCCGAAGCAAATATCGCATATATCTTTTATAAATCATAATGTCCTGTTGTCCTATTTTGTAAATATTGAGCAAGCCGATGACGGGAATAGGGTTCTATGGACGCTCCGCCACTGTTAAGTTCATATACCCTTACCTTCATTATTTCCATTAATCCCCTCCTCACCCAGGAAACTATTATCATTTCAATAAAAATATGATGTTGTTGTTTCTTTAAAAAAATATGGCTCTGTCCATCGGAGGACAATTTTATGAAATATGATGAAAATATTTATTATATGAGCTTGATACTCGGTTTATTATTGTGTATACATATGTCAGAAATCTATCAAAAACCAAAAAGTTGGTTTATTCATCTCCGCTAGCATAAAGAATAGAGAGTTTATTAAAAAAATGTTTGTTTCTGACCTTCAAATTTAAATAAGTACAGTCAAGTGTAAAAATATGAACTTATTCAATGTTTCAAAAATATGTACCACCGACATTGACCTATGTTTAACAAATAAATAATTTTGAATTTTGAATTTTGAATTTGGAATTTGACACTTATTCCGACGTAATAAGGCCGTGATAACATATTTTTGAGTGGTTCGTATAGATACATATTTTTGCACTTGACTGTAGCTATGCTCATACATCTCTTTCTTATCGGATTAATTAGAAAAGGACGCACATAGCTGCATTAGCATGGGTAATTGTGCTAGCCGTACAGTTCTTAGATAAGGACACAGAGTACATATATAACAGAGACACCACCTAGTACAAGCAAATGGTATCACCCTAATACTGGCTATTCAACTGGCTATTTTTCTTTCCTTCGATTTTCCAATAGATGGCATCAGTGAGAACACAAATAACACGATACGTATTGCCATCTAGTGAGACACTAAGGATACGGTACACTGACAACAACCAACAAGCTCACCAAATGAGCCTAGACGTCTAGAGATACGCATGATGTCTCTGTCTTATTTACGTCAGTAGAAGAGAATGGCATGTTTCTCTCAAATAGTTTCGACGAATGTGAGCAAGCGCGGGGCAAGCCCAGCAAGCGAATTCCGGTTATTCGCCATCTAGCGTCACAATTGCAAAACACTACGAAAGCCTCATAGCTGAAATGTAGCCACATGTAGCCTATACTTTCGTATTCTCCATTTATTATTTTTATGGTGTTTCTTATCTTCAAATTAAGGAGTTGAATTAAGGTTGATGTGAAGTTGTGTTTATAAAATATGCTAGTCTTTATTTTAATCTTAATATTTCTACTTAATTCGGCTTATTCACATTTTATAATTTACAAATGTTAATAGTAGTGCCATCTATTGCTGTTTTTTTGTATTAAATATATTGTAGGGATTGGTAGGCCATGATAAGGATAACCTTTGACATATTTTATCTTTGCACGACGCCATGAATGGAGTCGCCTAGTGATACAGTTTTTGCCTTGACTCAATAAGTATTCCTAAATGCTTGTTAAACTGGTGTTGATCTAACAATAGCTTGTCTCTCGCTTTCTCTTGACAAAACATAAAATCTTTGCTTAAAATGTTTTTTACTGCATTATCACTGTAGGCAATATTTTTTTTTTCATTCCTTGTTCATACAATTGAAGCCAACAATTATATTGAAATACAAAAGTAAAACTAAAAATCGCATTGACCTTTAGCGAGCTTTCATCAGAACTTCTTTTATTTTATTAGCCTATAGGCCTCCCGTTTTCTTTCCACCCATCTATCTTTCGCAAAACCAATAAATTAGGATCAATACAGTCTAAATCAAACTCAGCCATCTCCTTTTTGGCGTGCCCAAAAGCCAAACATCTAATAGACACTGGAGCGGACGGGATCTCTTGAGTTTGGCGTCTTTCGTCCCCACATTGTCAATTTGAGGAACGTAAATAAAAAAACACTACTCTACACCACCTATGTTGCTTTTTAATGACATCTTTTTATTATTTGTTATCATAATATGAGTTACTCTTGTCTTGACCTAGTAGCCATGACGGCGTAGCACCATTTGGTGCGCAGATAGTGCTTAGCCAATATTTTGTTTATTTATTTTGATGTTTTTATACTAACACGTATTAAAAATCTGCTCTTGTTACGAGTGAAGTGCAAACTTTTAGAGTATCAAGTTTGGAATAGTTCAACCCAAATATGTGAGTCGGAATCATCATTATAATCACCACCTTCTTCTTCTTAAATTTTGAAAACATCCTGTTTTTATTTGTTGTATTGTTATGTATTATGTATATTTGTATATAGTACCTAGTTTATTTCTATGTTAGGTCTCTATTATAGATTTGTGTATTATATTATTTAAAGCATTCTATTGTAGCTTCCACTAGCTATTTTAACTTTTTCACTTTTTGTCTGCCCCTACCTGAATGCTCCTCTCATCCACTCAAAGGTTGACTGGTAGAAATCCCTTAAAGGGATAAGTTCGCCTTTGCGCATACTGCTCGCAATCTTTTTTTTATCATAAAACTGTTGGTTAATTTTTAAGAACACGAATTTCTATGAACTCAGGTTCTCTGCTTATGAGGTCATAGGTCAAACCACTAGAATACCACCGCTTTTTTTCACAAGCACGAGCCTATCTTTATTTTCTTTTTCTACTTATACTACTCCTAGTTTTACTACTACTACTACTAAAGGCTAATAAGTTCATAAAAATGTGTTTCAGACGAACATGAATCTCCTACAAGCCCTCTTCTGCATCATCGCCATACAAACCACCACGTGTGACTTCCGAAAGCACTGCGAAGGACCAATCATTAACAATATTCATTACTCCAAAATAGTTCTTAAAAACGGCATATACTACCCACGCTCTTTGGCCTATGACCACAGCACGACTAGTTTATTCTTCAGCTACTGCCCTGACATAGAAAACTACACAGTAAGATCAGCTAAAATCAATCTGAACACCAATGTATTTGAAGATATCGAAGGAGTCCGCAATGGATTTGTGCAAACTGTGGATGTAAATTCCAATGATGTGTTCATTGGTGGAAGTGATGGGGTATATAAATATGATAAACTTACTAAAATAGCTGAACTGTACGGCGCTAATGGAACAGTTATATGGAAGCTGTTTTCAAAAGATGTTGTTTATTTTTCGGAATATCCATCGCAGTTTTTGTATAAAATCGTTGATGGGGTAGTTTATAGACTGAGAGACCTTGAAGAAACTAAGGCTAAGAATTTTGTTATTGATGATTATGATTATTTGTATTTCACGAATAACTCTGGTTTGTTTAGACAGAAGAAAGACACCAAAGATGCTGTGTATTACGAAGGGACTAAAGATATGTACATAAGTGGTCTTAGCATTAGCAATTTAGGTGATGTGCACGCTTCAACTGACAATGGTATTTATCTGGTAAATCGAAACAAGCAATACTTGGAGAAAGTTGTGGATGTTTTTTATTCGTATGGCGTAACGTTTGATGGTCAAAATGATTTTATTTTTTCTAATGAGACAGCCATATTTAGGTTGAAACCTAGCATCGATCAAGACTGTGTTTGATTTTTTTTAGTGAAATTAAAACGTTTGATGTGAAATTTCGTGTTTTTGTCTGGGGGCCCTTGTATCTTGCTCTTTATATAGTTAGTACAATTGTCCATCACACACATCCATAAGAATCATCTTTAAGGTAAGCGTCTACTGATCCGCATCGTACGCTTCGGACGTATCGGATTTGTTGCTTTGTATAGAAATGTGCGGATCAGTGGACGCACTTGTACGACTCTCTATACTAAGAATACTACAATCAGTTTGATGCGATACGTCCGAAGTGTACGATGCGGATCAGTGGATGCTTACCTTTATAGGCGTGTCTACTGTCAATGTAGATAGCAGACAAAATGCCCGAACTATAACAAAAACAATAGAAGTTCAAATTCAACCTTGACCGATCTTAGAACCATATCGCATGTCACCATTATCATTTCCATTTGACAGCTGTACAACCTCTTCAGATGGTATCGACATATACACCTGTAGAACAATAGATATACATTGCTACACAATGCAAATTATTTGCATTTAAAGGCAAGCTGTGGATATTGTAAATGGAACCCTATTGTCATTGTATATAAGGATGTTGCTGTATGCAGTTTGTATTTTGGTTTGATGCCGCTAGAATTCACATATGACAGCATCTGATACATGTAAAAACAATAAACCTTTTGTGTGTTATTATACGTATCGGCGCAAGTCATGAAAGATATTTGTTTAAAAATTGTTTATTCCCATCTACTAGTTTTTTTCTTTACTTTTTTAATAAAGTATTTGCATTTTTTTGTATACAGGGTTGTTTGGCTCATTGACCGTCAATTTTTTTAGGATATTGTTGGGGTCATTTGCTATCTTTTCACCCTTGGACCATGGGTACTAAGGGTCACGGTTTTGGAGATATGATTTTTTTAAATGGTGTTTCTCGAAATTCCCGAAATCCCGCCTATAAACGATCGTAACTTTTTTATTAATATACGTTATTTTTTTTGTATTTAATACTTGATAATACATTCTTGTTCAAATAACAATAGTTTTTATTCTAATTGATAGTCTCAACGGGACATACGAGGTTTATTATTCCACAAAATTACAAATTTTGTGAAAAAAGTCCAACATCGAAATTCAATTCCTCTTGTATATACGAGTAATATTAATTGCAGAGCACTTACTTTTTCCGAAGTTTCTAGCAATAATTACTCGAAGAGCTTTTGACTTGGATCGGCTGCGAAGATCCATACAATCGGTTAATAATTACAACGACCTTGCTCTACATCGCGTCTTGGATCGCCACAGACAAACGGAGAATACAGCGGTCACGGTAGGCAAGTATAGCGACGTGAGAGATTGGCCAGAGAATGAGAGCTGGCTGGCTTCTGGTCTGGTGGTGTCTGATGTGGTAGCAAAATGTATTGGGTTGACCTGCAGTAGCAGACGACTCTCTCTAGCTTACTATTAGCAGTGGCGTGGCCCCATAACAACTCTATTCCCACTGGGTGGCCTAAATTTTGACCACTCGCCCACATCTTTCATTCTTCACTCACTTCACATCATTCTTCACTATCGTCTTTGTAGAACTTTTTTTGCTCCGAATAATTTCATACAACGCTACTACTATTTACGGCCAATTTGTGTCCCGCTGCTGGGTACAGGCCCCTCTCATAATGAGGCTTTAACTGTAGTTCCCATCATCATGTCAGCCGAAAGACGTCCACTGCTGGACATAGGCCTCCCCCAAGGCTCTCCACTCAGACCGGTCTTGTGCTTTCCGCATCCACCGCGATCCCGCGATCTTAACCAAGTCGTCGCTCCATCTTGTTGGAGGCCTACCGACAGCTCGTCTCCCGGTCCGCGGACGCCATTCGAGAACCTTCTGGCCCCATCGGCCATCCGTCCTGCGAGCAATGTGCCCCGCCCACTGCCACTTTAGATTCGCAATTCTTCGGGCTATGTCGGTAACCTTAGTTCTACTGCGGATATCATCATTTCTAATTCTATCCCGCAGAGAAACCCCGAGCATAGCCCTCTCCATAGCCCTCTGAGTGACTTTGAGTTTTCTCATGAGGCCCATCGTTAGCGCCCACGTCTCAGATCCGTATGTCATCACTGGCAACACACACTGGTCAAAGACTTTTGACTTCAAACACTGCGGTAATTTGGACGAAAAGACACTTAGTTCCCATGCCCAATATGAACTAGGAATTTTAGGTTTCATTCGGGTTTCTGATAACATTTTCCTTCACAGAATTCTTCAGTAAAACTTACGTAGCCCCTATTTTCTTTTGAGTGTATTATGACACCATGCTGTCACTTCTATTACTAATGCCACAAGAGTAAAGATGATGACTACAAGAATCCGTAGACTTAGAGTCGGACTACCATGGTTTTTGATACCATTTCAAAGTTCGCCATTTCAAAAAGGCAATTCTGTTTATTTGTTTACTCTTTGGCGCTGTAGCAATCCGATCGCATGATCTCAATACTTAAGTGCCGAGCTTTAGGCTTTAGGCGATGCAACGATAACAAACAAATAATCTGAATTCTCTCTAATTGCTTACTTCGTGACTACGCCTACGTTTTCTTTGAGTTTGCTATTATAAACTTGACTGTCGACCTTGAGTTCAATGGTTACTTAAGTTTAAGTTACTCAGGTAATGTTTTTACAAGATTTTATTTTAGTCGCCCTGTTTGTTGTTTTTGTTGGGTCAAATCTTGCAACAATATGGCTTAGTAATAATAATATTTATTTTGCAGGTAGGACCTTGTGCAAGGTCCGCCCGGATTGCTACCACCATCTTGCTCGCTAATCCTGCCGTGAAGCAGCAGTGCTTGCACTGTTGTGTTTCGGCGTGGAGAGTAAGACAGCCGGTGAAATTACTGGCCGTGAGGTATCCCATCTTAGGCCTCTAAGTTGGCAACGCGTCTGCAATAGGTACCCCTGGTGTTGCAAAATTAAAAAAAAAACCTATTCAGACTAGCTAGCTCTTGTAAGACATACTTGAAAATAACCTACCTAACCTTACCAACAAAAAGTTAGAAAACCCCCGACTTTGTCACTTCAAAGTTCAATATCTCAAAAACGGCTAAATTTTACTAAGGCCTATACTCGCCTATGGTTTAAATGTTGTGTACTGAGCAAAAAAGATGAAAATTCCTTTGTTGGTGTTTGAGCGTAAAATACTTTGGCGCATCTTCTGAGCTGTGATGGAAGGCGAGACATGGCGAACGCGTTATAACCACGAGCTATACCCAATGTACGATGAGGCAAACGTCATCAATACCATAAAGATCGACGCCTGCAGGGCACGTGGTGGGAATGGATGAGGCCAGAGTACCCAAACGCCTTCTCGAAGGCCGGAGGGCCGCAGAAGTAGAGGCAGGCCTAAGCTCAGATGGTTGGACGGCCGAACAGGACACCAAGAACCTGGGGGTGATCAGTTGGAGAAGGAAAACCATGAACAGATCGCACTGGAGAGATTTACAGGACCAGGCTAAGGCCCACCCGCAGCTGTAATGGCTCAGATGATAATAACCATACTAGGGTGAGGGCACCAGTCATGGACAGGAACCAATAATGGAATATTTTTTCCAGAACCCAATTTTAAGAAACGGACGCTACTTTTTCTAAAACTAATAACACTTATGTGCAGATAACTGGTAAAGTTCATGAATGGTGAGTTATAAGGCATTGAATCCTTGCTGTCCATTACTGGACACTACTGTGCTTAACATGTCCATGATTGGGTCACCCTAGCTCAACATAGATCACAATGTTGTCTATTTGAAGTTTATTTTATTACTACAGAATACGAAACTTTCCCGAAGAACTAAAGTCACCGACGTAGCTTCGAGAATATGCAATGCAAGTTAAAGTGGCAATGGGCGGGCCACATCGCTCGAAGAATTGTCAACCATTGGGAGCGAAAAGCCCTTGATAACCTCGAACCGGAAAAAGAAGCGTTGGCAGGCCTCCCACTAGGTGGACTGATGACATCATGAGAGTTCCGGGCAATGGATGCAAGTGGCGAGTTGTCGTTCATTGTGGCGTTCTAAGGGGGAGGCCTTTGTTCAGCAGTGGGGGTTTTCTGGATGATGACGATGATGATGAGTTGATGATCAGCAATTACTCTCTATCACTAGCCAAAACATTTAAAGTTTTTAATGAAATAAGTACAGAAGATCTATATCGGCACGTTGCAAAAGTTTTAAGAATTTCCCATTGTTTTTCCCATACGTGTACCTGATTCATGATAGCAATCGAAAGGAAAACTGTGGGAAAAAAATGCAACTAGCATTTAGAAGCAATCTTAATCCAAGAGAGAATTGCGGCTAGGATGGGCCAAGTTCTAATGTTTCATTTATTTTTCGTAGCCTTAATACCAAAACTACTAAATTTTAAACGATAAAACAATAGTGAGCTCGAACCTGGGTTGGCACTGATACCTGTATTTTTTTCAGATTTAATGTGCGAGAAAATATTTTTTTTTCTTGTACTTTTACTCGACTAAAAAAACAAAAGAAGTACAGATTGAATTAAATAAAATAATACTAATAAGAAGAAGACAAAGAAAACTTACCTAAGAAACCTTAACTAAATATATCTAAGATGTTACTATAAAAATAAAAATTATAAAAAGAAAACCCCGTCCAAAAGATCTGCCTGTGGCAGAGTTCCCCTGATGCTTGATATTTATTATGAACTGCGAAAAAATTGTGAGAACTACCTAAAGTCTATATAATGCTCTCTTGTTCTGAAAAGAATCTTGTGCCCAGCATTGGGGTGTATATTGGTCCAGAGATGAGACAAACCAAACTAATTTATCCGTCTTAAATATCCTGTATCCGTGCAATTACCTAAATATATAAATTATTATACTATTATTAGGTACTCATTAGTAAATTCTTAATACTACGTCGTAAGAAAATGCTTGTGGTAATAAAGTAGATGTAGCTTTTTGCGTTGGTTTTTAATTATTTATTGATTCAGGCATTATTTTGCAGAGATTCATATCAATGAACCAAAATGGTTGCGGAGTAACAAGTATGTATATATGTATGTAAACTCAAAAGAAACAAAATACAATTGGCAAGTGTATAGGTTCTTAATTTTTCTTAAAAAAAGAATAAAATCTTAAGGGGCTGTTTCACCATCCATTGATTAGTGTTAACTGGCGGTTAGGTGTGATGCCGTCTCTATTTGTTTTGTTCGAATAGGCGGAGACGGCATCACATTTAACCGTCGGTTAACGCTAATTAATGGATGGTGAAACAGCCCCCTAAATCTACTAATATACCTACTTATATCAAAAATCCAATTTGAAATTGGTCAACTTTCGCCCAACATTGAGGCTCTTTGTTTAGTTAATACTCGCACTAACAAGAACTTGGCGGCTGCTCTACCGAGCCCCCGGTTAGAGCTCGGCTAATTTCCTCACTCTTCCGTGTAGACGGCTAAACACAAAGTAATAATTAAATTCACTTGGTATAGTTACAATTTGTTTCCACGGTACATCTTTAATCAACTAATAAACAAAAGGGTTTTTTTTTCATCAATTTTTCTATCTCGTAAAGTTAATCATCATCAGCCTACAGCAGTCCACTGCTGGACATATAGGCCTCTTCCATGGCGCGCCACAACACTGTCTTCAGCCTCTCGCATCCATCCGCCGCCAGCGACCCTCTTAAGGTCGTCCGTCCACCGTGCCTCAGGATGCCCTATACACTACGTTTTCCCGTCCGTGGTCTCCATTCGAGGACTCCTCTGCTCCACCGTTCATCGGTCATGCGACAGACGTGGCCAGCCCAACGTCACTTCAGCGAACTAATGAGCAACGTCGATGACTTTCGTTCTTTGTCGGTTAGGTTAATGCATTTAATTTATAAGTATAGCTCTTACCCACGGCTTCGTTCGGCAGTTTACAAAACTTATATACTGGTTTTTATTTACATTTTATGAAGTATGAAGTATAAAAAACACAGAAAGTTAGGGTGACGGCACAATCATGGTCATGTTAAGCACAGTTACTACTGTAATGGACAAAGACAATGAATATTTATGAATTTATATATATATATATATATATTTTTTTTTTTTTTTAATTTATATTTATGAATTTTACTAGTTGAAATACGTACCGTCCCTCTCATCTTAATAGTAGATTGTTCAACAAGGGATTAAAATAAGCCATAATGACACGAGATGTTTAGCCATTCGAGTAGAAGGGTGGCTATAGTTCGAGTGTCATTATGATTGTTTAGTCTCGCGTTAAACATTCTACTTTTCACTTTGAATGCGAAGAAAAAAACTATACATACCGTAGTAAAATGAATTCATCCTTAATTTGATTAAATAGATTAATATTCGTAATCATTATTTGTGTTTTACGAAATTAAAAATTGTCTGCACAATCACTGAAAATGGTGATAATCCTCCATTCACAAACACCGTGCATGGCTATATAGAAGTTTAAGTAAATAAAAAAAAATACTTTAATCCCTAGAGATTAATGAGGAGCTTTAGTCCCGATATGCAGAGACTAAAGTAACATTTTAAGAGCATGAGAAATGAAAATAATATTAGCGTCAGCGGAACAGTAAGATACGAAGTTGGAATTTTGCACTTCGTAGTATAGCGCCAGCGGGTGACACTCCTTCCCGGCCCGGATAATACCGGGATGGAAATACCGACCCTGTTTTTTGTGTACACGCCCATAGAAACTGACAGGAGCTTCTATGGGCGTGTACACGAAAAACAGGGTCGGTATTTCCATGTCGGTATTTTCCGGGCCGGGAAAGAGTGTCACCCGCGCCAGCTACCTGAACTTTTGTCATTAATTTTAAAATTTGTGTTAACGGAAAAAAACGGGAATCCTCTTCCAAAGACAGAGAATTACAATGTCGCCTAACAATGGACAAAAGCACAGATGAACATCTTCATTATGCAACTAATTTGCATTCAGTTAACGTTATCTTACCTTTGCGTTGCGTATCTCTGAAAAAATCTTGATTTTCTTTAAAAACTCAAGCAATCCATGTTACAGAATACACCTTTATTCGATTTAATAAGTATGAATAAGAAGCCTAGGAAGGTTTTTGTTAATTTCACCGTTTATACAAACTATGGTGATAAATCATAATGTGAAGAAATAGGCCGCGTTTATAAGAATAATAAGTAATTTATTTGTAGCTACTTTTCTGTAGGCTAGGAATCCGTGGTGGCATAGTGGTTTGACCTATCGCCTCTCAAGCTGAGGGTCGTGGGTTCAAACCCCGGCTCGCACCTCTGAGTTTTTCGAAATTCATGTGCGGAATTACATTTGAAATTTACCACGAGCTTTGCGGTGAAGGAAAACATCGTGAGGAAACCTGCACAAACCTGCGAAGCAATTCAATGGTGTGTGTGAAGTTCCCAATCCGCACTGGGCCCGCGTGGGAACTATGGCCCAAGCCCTCTTGTTCTGAGAGGAGGCCTGTGCCCAGCAGTGGGACGTATATAGGCTGGGATGATGAGCTACTTTTCCAATGTGCGAGCATGTGTAGCAAGGAATTTTCACTAACCAATAGCACAGCATAGCTCTATCTAAGTCACTAAGCACATTGAGCGCATTTGGGAAAGACTAGGAAAAAAAAATTAAAAGCTGTTTATTTCAATAAAAAAAAATACACGTACATTTCATTAATTAACTACTAATCCTTAATTAATAGGATTGTTGCAGTCAATGTTTATAATTTTACTTGATTATTTGGAATGAATGGATACAATAATTATAATTTTAATATTTTACTCTGAGTAGGTAGGTAAGTATACAATTTTTATTTAAGGAGGTAGGTTATAAAAAAATATAAAAAATATTCGTTAATGTTTTTTTGATTGTTTTTGCAAAGAATGACGGTACTTTCACTTATCGTGAACGGGTTTGCGATGGGCCGGGCTGTGTTCCCACCCAGTCTTTAATCAGGAATGTTTCTTTTATTTGTGCACTGTTTTTATAGTTTATCGAGAGTTATTGTAATGCATCACAATGTCATTACAGTATTATTGAAATTATTGTAAATATTACACTACAATCCTGAGTCTCTCTCTCTCTCTCTCTCTCTCGCTCTCTCTCTCCTCTTGGTTCTTCAAAAACGCATCTGGAGGAAACGCAGTCATAGACTAAGTAGATAAGTGTACTAAAAAAATCTATACCTATAATAATCATATATATAGTGTTTTTCAACCTGTGCTTTTTCAGGCCTCTTTAGCGGGGTCGCCGAGCCCCTATTAGTTGCTGGGAAAACTACTTCAGTAAAAAAAAAAAAAAAAATTATTTAGAAAATGTTACCTTTAACTCATTCTATTTGGCACAAAATAAAATGCATGAACAAAAAAACAACGGATAGGGGGGTCGCGAAATATTTATTCATACTAAAGGGGTCATGTCATCACATGAAAAAGGTTGAAAAACAATTATAGTATAATTAGTTCGTCCGTCAGATTTCAGAAAATATTGGACACGATTTTTTTTCTTCTCGCAATTAAAAAAAAATGATGATATTACAGCCAGTTAAATCAACGCGTTTGGGGATTTGAGCGTTGAACAAAATTAATAGCAATGAAATCACACTGCATTGATCTCTTTCATTTGTCATTCTGACAGGCAAAGGTCAAATACCATTACGGCCTCTGCATTTGTACATATGTAGTACTTAAATTAAAAAGTCATGTCACAGTCAGTCCTCTAGGTGATAATGGCGCCGAAACGGCGAGGGAATGTCTGTCTTTTAGCTTTGTATTGGTTTTTATACTTTTTATATTTAATTGGTGGGTGCCGGAGAACGGCCAGCGACATCGAGGCAGACCGAGAAGGAGATGGCGGGACGATCTGGACACGTACGCAAAGGACTGGCCTGACATTGCGTCAGAACGAGAGTTGTGGAGGTCAAGAGGGGAGGCTTTTGCCCAGCAGTGGGACACTATACAGGCTACTTAAAAAAAAAAAAAAATTAATTGTCTGTCTGGACAACATCGCTTTTAAGCGATGAAACAGCCATGCATTTTGTCTTTATAACTACTTATGTCAACTTATTGTACTGATTTATCGTGCTCAATAAAGAATATTAGTATTATAACTTTATTTTAAATTAAAAACATTAAACACAGAAACGTAATAAAATTGATTGACTTGATCCACTGTCATAGGTTTTCCGAATTTTCGCTATAATATTGAACCATAATGGCACCCAGACTGCACCAAATAAACAGTAAGTTCTTTTTGCATAATATCACAAATTCATTCACTTCCAAGTGCGCATGTGTACTGGCCATAAAGAAACCTAATCAAACGCTACCTAAAAAACAAAAACAAGTCGTTATTTAATATTTCAACATTTCGCGCGCTATATTGTTTGAAATTCGAACGTCGTGCGCCATTGGTCCTTGGGAGAGATGTTACCAGTAATCTAGTTGCTTTGTTCTCGATTACCATGTATGGGGAAGGCAAAGTAAAATCAAAGAGAAAATGTACGAGTTAAAAATGAGCCAAGTATTTTTTTTTCATGATTTCTTCATGAAATGTAAAAACACTGAAAATCACGTGAAATTATAATACTGATGTATTTCTAAAGCTTTCTTAGTAATAATTATTTTGGAACTAAAGTTGAAAAACAAAATCAGATAGGTATTCAATATTTTTTACATCTATATAGTGATTTTAATAGATAAGTTAAGTACTACAAATAAATCCTATTCTTATACCTAAATAAAACAAAGTGAAGAATTGCATTTGTATTCTTAGGAGCTAGTCATTAATGAAAAAAAAGTCTGATTTCTATACTACTGCAAAATTAACATCTATCAATTTATAAAACTTGGCTTGTTTTTCATTTCCACCCGCGATAAAAACATAACCACAATAACGTGACCCATGCATTTGATGAATGACGTTAATTTATTTGTACTCCGGAGCTCTCATTACGCTGGACGCTCTTGTAGCAATAAAAACGTGTGTTTCGTAATTTTAAGTACGAAAATTAATGAATTGCCGCTTATTAGTAATTGGATCGAATACGTAGAGAATTAGGGTGTTTTGTATAGCTAGAAGGTTGTTTCATCTCCATTAAATGTTATACAGGCATTTTTCGAAGTAGGTGTCTAAGTAGTCTACTTACTTCAGCTGACACTGAATATTCATAGACAAGACACAACTACAAATTTGTACGGAACTTTTGGTGCGTCTCCGACTCTTACTTGGCCTTTTTTTCATCGGCACGCGTAACCAATATCATCACCAATATCAACAAAATCACAAAAACCTCAGGTTTAAAAAAAAAGCATTATTTGTCTGCGAATTTACCACGAGCTTTGCGGCGAAGGAAAACATCGTGAGGAAACCTGCACAAACCTGCGAAGCAATTAAATGGTGTGTGTGAAGTTCCCAATCCGCACTGGGCCCGCGTGGGAACTATGGCCCAAACCCTCTTATTCTGAGGGGAGGCCTGTGCCCTGCAGTGGGACGTATATAGGCTGGGATGATGATGATGATGATGATGATGATCTGCGACTGGAACTGAGCATAAGACCAAGCCTTAGCCCATTTCATGCAACGAGGAAATAAAGAAATAACCGACGCATCTATGGAACGTTTAATTTCTTAATTCAAAAACCGCAACGTTCCATTTTCGTAATGTATTTTTTTTTCTATTACGATGCGTACAGACTTTCCCGCGTTACGCCTCGTTTGCTTGTTTGTTTTACAAAATGGAGATAAAATTAAATTATGTAATTGTTTTGACATGATGTTATGTGGATAGTGTACTCATGATGCGTGAAATAAGGTCGTATTAATGTATTTTGACCTATAAAACAAAGACAACGTTAGTAACTAAGTAAGTATACCTACTTAATGGAAAATATTTTGAATTTAAACCGACTTCAAAAAAAGGAGGATTGCATCCATATAACATATCTAAAAAAAATACAGAATTTATAAACATAGTCGCAGGGCAAAGTACCCACTCGTACGCATACATGATGAGTTGCTGCGATGCGTACCTTGTAACATTGTGAATTTTCCATTTAATTATGCCTTTACATTGAAAAAAAAATATAGATAAAAGTGAAGCCCGCGATCGAACCCAGATCCTCACCATTCCGTGATGCGCGCTTACCACATTCACCAGCTAAGGAAAGCGTTTAAAATAATTTCTAACGGATACTTTAAAAATAATACAAAAAAATCGAGAATTAAAAAAAACAGATTTATAATTTCTAATTTTAATTATATATTTTAATTTGGAATTCTGAGTGCGCCGAAAATTTTGGAAGTTTTAATGACTACTCGGCTAAATCGTGATCGTAATAATAATAATAACTAATTCGATAATTCCATACCAGATCAAAAGGCAACTCCGACCTTGCACTAGAAGAGGCAGAGGCGCACAACCTTGCGTATTATTAATTTTATAAGATTAAGTTCAGGGCGAGCCACAGAGCTAATAATAAGACGAAAAGTTAGGTGATCTAGAAACGCCTGCATGGCTAAAATATAAAATAATCAAATACCGTATGTTACCATGGAGCGCAACGATAAGAACAAAAAAAAAGGTAGCTTTATAACTCAACTTATGGTATAGATGTCCATGGGTGACGGTGATTGCTTTCCATTAGGAGACCCTCCTGCTCGTTTACTCCCTCATAATATTAAAAACCGGCCAAGTGCGAGTTGGACTCGCACACGAATTATTCCGTACCATTATCTATACAACATTGGACATTAGCAAAAAAACGGCAAAAAAAACAAATTTGTTGCATGGGAGCCCCCCTTATTTATTTAATTCTTTTTTTAGTATTTGCTGTTATAGCGGCCACAGTAATACATAGTCTGTAAAAATTTCAAGTGTCTAACTATTATGGCTCAAGAGATAGAGCCGTGACAGACGGACAGCCAGACCACAGTGTAAGAAAATGTAAGTTCTTAGACTTTGGCCAGACAGACAGCGGAGTCCCAGTAATAGGGTTCCGTTGGCATCCTTTGAGTACGGCGCCCTAAAAAAGTAAAAAACTAAAACCTACAAATGAGGACAAGTAAGACGTGTGCTCATTGATGGCAAGAGAAACAAAAAATTGAAGATGTCGATTATCGAAATAAATACAATGATGCCATTTCTATTAGAGTAGGTAGGTAGGTAGCTCTATGGGATGAACGGATGCTGTCATTGATTTTTAGTTTAATTGTTTAGTTAATTTGTGCAGTCTTTTGTTTGTACTCGTAAAGTGTTAAGTGAATTTGGGTGATTAAGTGGTTTAGCCAGCGGTGAAGTGCTGTGTAATATTCCATTTGTTATAGTTAGATTTATGCAAGTGATGTTAGAGCTTTTATTTATTACAATGTGTGTTTTGCAATATATTGATGTATCTATAACAGACTTCGTACTCGTCGTACTTGAAAAATATAATCAATTGCAGTGAAAAAGTGTAACTTGAGATTTTCGTCGTATGAAAGTATCGTTCGATCAATTCTAAAGCAAATTCTATTACTAGTAAGTAAATAATTATTACTGAATGATTATTAATTAAAACATGTGTTTAAAGTAAGATTGCTTGACCCATCAACGCCCAGTGCGTTGACTGCCTTTGACAAAACTGAATTTAAAATTGGTTTTTGGAGTCTTTTTGTATTTTTTTTTTCAACTCCAAATTTGACGAAGAATTGTTGACGTTTCTCGATGAGGGCTAAAACATAATATCGCTAGTGTCGCTGCTTAAGTGACTAAATAAGAAACAAACAAGCTGAGATATGTGGTGCATAGGAGAAATTTGTGTCTGTACTCCTGTCCAGTGGTGGTGTATTGGTAAGACTAAGTAAGGTAAGGAATGCTGAAGACCTGGGTTCGATTCCCAGCGCTGGTCTCTTTTTCTGGTTTTTCTGTGCATCCATGATTCAGTTTGTATTTTCGATATGAAAACTGAATTTCTCCCTCAAAGTTCCTTTTATGATGTAGATGCTGTTTACCTTGTGTTTTTTTACAAGCATTTATTTAACTTCGCTTTGTATATTATTGATATGTTTTCTTCAAATCATGCAAGTTAATTTGACCCACTTCCATTCGACCACTGAAATATTTAAAAATTTGGTACACAATTATATAGATTAGACGACAACGCAAATGCAGTCAGCAAAAAGCTTTTATTAAAAATTAACATTTATTTTAATTTGTGTTAACTCATTTTATTTTGTGGTCCATATAGAATTTGTATTGTACAGTTAAAAGTAGCCACAAATACAAATAAAGTGCACGGCAAGAAAAGGTTGCGCGCCACCTACCGGTTCCCATAATCAATCAAGTTCGATACCAAATGCCGATTGCTCAATGTACATTAACCCCAAGAACTGTTGCATGACTCGTTTAAAGCTAAGCTTTTATTTCAGTCAAGTACTTATAACGGCAGTTGGTTTCATGTTCTAAGTTCAAATTTGAAAAAATAAACCTACCAAGAGCGTGTCGGACACACGTAGCCATTACGAAGAAATCGAGTAATATTTTTCTAAAGATTTCCTATTGTTTACGGAATCTTCCGTATTAAGGTAGTTATATTTTATACCTTACCTTGTTATTTTAGGCTGCTGCTGCTGGCTGCGCCGTTTTTCTCTATGAAACATGCAGTCTATAGATAGATGTTAACGATCCCACTGCTGGACACAGACCTCCCTACTACCAGACTATCAAAGGGCCTACTCCGAAGTTCGTATTACTCGTAAATTGTATACTTAATAGGGACCGAACGACATGAACTTCGATTTTCGAATTTCGTAGTAGCCCTGTGCCTCTAGTGTGGCGTTTTCACAAAACATTCGTGTACTTACTATTTTATTCGAAGACGTAAATCGAGCGTTCGATCGTCGATACGTAGCCACCACATGTCCACGGTGCGGCGTCGTCACCCGTGCCCTTAGTGTAAATTTTCGGTTACAAAATACGTCTCGATCGCGTTCGCGTTAAAATCTCAATTTGTATGGAAACACGAACAGCGAATCTAGCGGAACGTTTGCGATGTTGGTGTTTTCATACAAATCGAGATTTTACGCGAACGCGATCGAGACGTAAGTATTTTGTAACCGAAAACTTACACTAGGGGTACAGATCGATCGTACAGACGAATCGTACCGTATATGGGGCCCTATAAACCAGTTCACAATATCCAAGCAATAAATACTTCGTTAGCTAACTAACAAGCAGTAATTTTCGAAACGTTTAGCTTATAATTAGATCGTGGGATTGCCCTTGAAGCTTTCTCGAAAACATAGACAATATAATTTGCATAGAGCCATAAGATTCTTTAGAACAAGGTTCATGTAACTCTGGCTTAACTCTGGTGCAATTAAAGATGAGAACACCATAGACATAGTTTTTTTTTTTACAACGACCACAGATTTACACAGCCATATATAAACATGATGTCTTACAAATACCGGACTTCAACATCAACATACGGACTGCTGGACATAACCGATTTAGATCTAGTGGTCAGAGAACCTAAGTCACAGGGCGGCCGCGCCGTACAAAATACGCGTACTTGAATCTACATAGGCACGATGACGTCTGTAGGTACACACGTCAATGTGTGCGTAAGCTGCACAGGGCTGACAATTGCAAAACCCAATAGTACTATAAGTGCTACCACTACCAATGACATTTAAAGGTACTCATATGTAGGTATGGCTTAGATATGTGCAAATAAATTTAATCGTTAATCTTAAGTGGGCATAATCAATGTTTTCTGCTTTATTTATCTAGCAAAACCGTATAAAAAATAAATATTGTGCACTTATCCGGTTCTGCCAGAATATCCTCGATTTATTTAAACCTAAGTAAGTACTTAAAATGTGTTTGTCTGCGTATTTTAAGAATTATTATTTTCAATTACAATGTATTTACGTCTACAAACTTAAAATAATCATTCGGTAGGTAGTTATTTAATGTATTAATCGCGTTAATTTCAGAAATCACTATTTATTTAGGAAAAGGAAGTAGGTAGGGTACCGTTACGATTTCACAAAATTATTGCTCCCGAACCCAGTGCCGTGCGGCCGACATACATCGCGTCGCGCACCCGACTGCTTTCTTGCGGTTTTCCTGCAATCTGCGCTTGAGGGGTGGGGTAAGTCGAACCGGTGCGGGGCGGAGCGTGGCCATTCTGTACGTTAGTACTATTATATATTCTGTGCCTAAGTATAAATCTTGAGGTCCCAACTTCAACATGGGTTGGCTGTATTCGTAAAGACCGACCGAGCTCAGCTCGGGCTAATACTCGTAAACGCGCGTTTTTCCAGAGATAAGACCAAGCCATAAGTATATCGTCACTACTTTGAAAAAAGGTCGTATCTCAAAATTGATACTTTTCTAATTGAACTTTACGAACATTATTTCAAAGGTCAATTTTGTTGACGTATTTATTTGAGATACGTGATTTTTTCAAAGTAGTAACGATATGTAGATCGATATGAATAAAAATAAATAAGTAATAAATAAATAATAAATATAATTTTAAAAAAAATCTCGTTTTGGTTTTTATCATATTTTGTTTTTTTTTTTAATTGTGTAGTTAGTTTTTTTGTGTTATTTATTATTATTTAATTTAAAAAAAAACAATATGATAATTAGTGGGTAATTCTTTAATAGATATCCAATTGTCTTTTTTTGTAAGAAGTAATTAAATAGATTAATACTAATAATATATATAATACATATAAATAAATATGGCGTCCATGGGCGGCGGTGATCACTTACCATCAGGTGACCCGCATGCTCGTTTGCCAGCTATTTGACATAAAAAAATACCAAAATGAATAAATATCCCCACCTAAAATATGACGACCGGATGGCCAAGTGGTTAGATAACCTGACTACGGAGCTTGACGTCCCGGATTCGATTCCCGGCCGGGGCAGATATTTGTACAAGCTTTACTTAGTTTGGGACTATGTCAATTGATGCCAAGTTTCCCATGATATTTACTGTATTTATTTTTCACTTCTCATGCTCTTAAAATGTTACTTTAGTCTCTGCAGATCGGGACTAAAACTCCTTTTTATTCTCTAGGGATTCAAGTGTTTTTTTTTATTAACGTTGGAAACCCCTCAACAGCCAACACGGTGTTTGTGAATGGAGGATTTTTAGTCGTGGAAATAACCTCAAAATGACAACTGTGCAAAAAAACACATGATTTAATTTCGTGACACACAAGTAATGATTACGAATATGAATCTATTTAATTGGGATGTCCCAATTTTTGACAACATATAATAAATCGAAAACCATTTGGAGAAATAGGCTTTGTGAAGCGTTTTCAGAAATCAGATTCCAAAAATGTGATTAACTGAATTAAATAATCAAAATTTAAGTAATGACCCTCATTTGACCCCTGCAGTGTCTCGTCACAAAGGCAGTTATAAAGCAGGTCTACACTCTTAAGCAAATTGACAGTTTGAAATGTTCCTGTCCTGCGTATAATAGCAAAGAGTGACAAAGATAGAACTTTAATCACATGATGTGCACCCGACCTTAAACAGTTGTCATTTATCGTAAAGTCCGAAATGTATACGAGTATTTTCAATGTATTTTTACAAATTAAATTATTAAATTACTTTGTTACAAGTGAATACAAAAGAATTTAAATATCAGATTTTAATAAAAAAATATCTATTTACTATCACACCATTAAACAAACAGGAATAATCGAAGCTAAAAGAACAGAAATAAATAAAACTACGTATTTGTCATGGTTCATTTAGGACCCTAAACCACAGAATAACTAATAGTACTACCGTAGCTTGAATTATTGTCAAATTGTAATGCCACAGATTATGTTATGTACGATCTGAATTTTTCAAGGCAATGGAACGTGGCTGTCTCACTGTGACGTCATCCAGCGTATTTCGTAAAAAAAATATAAAAGTTAAATACTCATCCAAATTCAAAAACAAAGGAAATGGTATCTTAAAATATCCTATTCTTTCCAAAAATAAAATAAAAACTATAGGATTTTTTTTTTTGGTGCATCCCAATTATATTAAGGATTAATTCATTTTATTATGCATAGTCCAATTAGTTTTAAAATAGTTTTCAATTTTGAGTTGACTAAATATGCAATCTTTTAAAGCGTCACTTCATACACAATAAAAGAAAAGAAAAACCGATCAACAATTTTTTTTTGCTTATTGAGTTTTGAACAGATGGCGTGTCCAGCGTACGTTTTTAAAAAGTAATATTGTAATTTTGAACAAAACATTGTTTTTTTCCTCGCATTCAAAGTGAAAAGTAGAGTGTTTAACGCGAGACTAAACATCCATAATGCCACTCGAACTATTGCTACCCTCGCTCTGCTCGGAGAGAATTGCTCTTTAAATTATCCTATCTCATTCATTCAACCCCTGAAAGTAGAAAAAGTAAAGATCCTCTTTATTCGCTCGCTTTATTCCTCCCACCGATAAATAGTCACTTTATACTATCACTTAATTACCTGAACACTACTTTATTAAACCATAAAATATACTATTAAATCACAAGGACAGTAAATCAGTTGTTACCATTCAACACAATATGCAATAAATATTCGCAACGCATGTGCACTCCTGAATCGTTAGTATTATTTTGACCACATTTTGACCATGAGGCTAATGTGTTCCTGATTCTAGTTTTGGCGGAAACTGTATTAAATAAGCGTTTAATCTAAAAGGACATGGGTCCACAAATAGATGTTGTTGTTTTTTTTTTTAAAAAAGTCTGTCCATTGGAGGACAATTTTGCCAGTGTCTATATAGTAGGTTTTGCCGTTTTACGGTAAAAAAAAATCTAGAAAACGAAATATGAGAGGTAATAGTAGATGAACGATTTGTGGGTACAAATCCATACTAATATTATAATTGCGAAAGTGTGTGTGTTTTGTACTTATGTTTGTCCGTCTTTCACGCCGTAACGGGGCGACGGATCGACGTGGTTTTTGGCATAGAGATAGTTTATGAGCCCGAGAGTGACATAGGCTACTTTTTATCCCGGAAAAATGCACAGTTCCCGAGGGAACCGAATACCACGCGGGCGGAGCCGCGGGCAAATGCTAGTGGTTAAATAGTTGTTTATATCATTATATGACTGACTGCGAAAATTATTTTACCTGCATTAGTGGACGACATCAATGACAATCTAATAGAGTGCTATATAAGAGGGCGACGTATACGCAACTACACTCATCAAAAATGCCTAGGGAGGGATAGGTAGGTACTTTTTGTTCCTAGACAGTTTTGAATATTTCAATATAGCTGGCTATCACTACTCAAGCAGAGGATCGTGGGTTCTACTCCCAGTTCACACATCTGAGTTTTTCGAAATTCACGTGCGAAATTACATTTGAAATTTATCATGAGGTTTTTTTATATATTCCTGATGGTAAAAGATCACCACCGCCCATAAACATCTGCAACATAGGAGGGCGGGGGGGGTAGAGGTTTACGGTAAAGAAATTTAATGTTGTGTGTGAAATTCCCAATCCACTCTGGGCCCGCGTGGTAACTACGGCCCAAGCCCTTTCATTCTGAGAGGAGGCCTGTGGCCAGCAGAAGGACGTATATAGGCTGGGATGATGATGATGATGATGATATTAAATAATTTATTGAATCAGGCGTTACTTTGCGGAGGTCCATATCAATGAACTAAAATAATTTCCTTGCTCACCCGCGACCTAAGCTTATGCAAAATATGCGTGTTCATGCAGTTCCTCCACCTCCACACTGTAAGAACACACACAAATCACACAAACCCATCTATCACCACCACCACACTACACTGACGGGTTTCGAACTCAAACAGAGCTCATCTTCAGAGTGACACAACCGTACACCATGCTACCAGTTGTTAGACATATTTTGCATAAGCTTAGCTATCGTAAGGTCGCGGGTGAGCAAGGAAATTATTTTAGTTCATTGATATGGACCTCCGCAAAGTAACGCCTGATTCAATAAATTATTTAATATCATCATCATCATCATCATCCCAGCCTATATACGTCCTTCTGCTGGCCACAGGCCTCCTCTCAGAATGAAAGGCTTGGGCCGTAATTACCACGTGGGCCCAGAGTGGATTGGGAATTTCACCAGTACCAGTTCCCAGTACCAGTACCAGTTGTCCACAACTGGTAGCATGGTGTACGGTTGTGTCACTCTGAAGATGAGCTCTGTTTGAGTTCGAAACGCGTCAGTGTAGTGTGGTGGTGGTGATAGATGGGTTTGTGTGATTTGTGTGTGTTCTTACAGTGTGGAGGTGGAGGAACTGCATGAACACGCATATTTTGCATAAGCTTAGCTATCGTAAGGTCGCGAGTGAGCAAGGAAATTATTTTAGTTCATTGATGATGATATTAACTACTGCGTCAAAACTCAAAACATCAAATTCGTGTACTTAAGAATAATGAGTAGCCCAAGACATTTTTGATGTGTGTGACCTTAAATTGTCAAAATTTTATCGAAAAATGCTTGCACGTTGCATCAATTTCTTATGAAAAAAAATTCAATTTTCATTGTTTTCTATTCATTCATTCAATCATCAATTATTCATTCATTGTACTTTGTATGATGCGAAAAGAAGATTGTTGCTCCAACAGTTTGGCTGTACACCAACTATACTCCATTTAATTTAAGGCTTGAACTAACGGTCAAATTGTAAACACGTTTCTCGGTATTTCGAACACAAATGGATTAAAAATACCTACATGTACATTTATTAGCGGTATTTAATATGTTTTTATTACAGAAGTTAACACTATGTTAAATAATTTCGCTGTTTCATGTAAACGTGTGCAAAATAAATGGGTGTGTGTACAGGCCACACACACACACACACACACACACACACACACACACACACACACACACACACACACACATACACACACACACACACACACATTATTTACGAGCAAATAATTAAAACAGATCGTACTCGTCAAACTAAATAATATTAGTTCAGCGACTTTTAAAAATAATGGAGTCTTTAGATTTTCCTTTTTTCATACAAATTAAATACTGCAAGCAATGTACATACATATATCATAAACATCAACCATTTTGCTTTACATTGCTTCTTCGAATAAACTTTAAAGTGTAGTAATAATAAAAATTAAAAAACTAATTAATTTTAAAAGTCGCTGAACTAATGTTGTTCATTTTGACCATTTTGATCTATGTTTTAATTGTTTGCTCATATTACAGGCCACACCCGTTATAGGTACGTCAAGCGCTGAGTTCAATGAACCAGAAAAACTAGTAGCAATTTAGTAGTTCATGCTAAATAATAACAATTACATTTTATTCTTCGAATCTGATATAGTCACAAACACAAATATCTGCCACAACAAAACGTGCATAATTATGTGATACGACTCTATTTCTAGGGACGGTTGGACGAGTCAGATATTTTTGCACGCTCCGCTGTGGCAGATTATTAATGCAGCTGACTGTACAATACAAAGGCCGAAGCTGCCTACTCAAAAGTTCGTTGTTCTTTGATAAAAATCTTCAACTATAATAAACAGAGTAATAAAATAAAAGAACATGTTGACAGCGAAACTTTTTCGGTAGAAAATCAACGATTACTGCTTGTGAAAAATTTAACAGATATATATATAATGTTTCTTGCTGGATTTGTCACAACAGAGGTTTTTCCGAAACATAGTAAAAAAATTTGACGTTCATAAGTGCTTGTTATAGCCTAAATTGAACAAAGATATTTTGGCTTTGACTTTGGCTTTTAATGGGCATTACTACAAAAGTGCATTTTCATTTATCAGCACTCCTAAATTAGGTACTTATTCAAAAGGTAGCGTTTATGCATACAATCTACTGTTAATTATTTTATAAGGGCTCTACACTACACACTACCTAGTCACTAACATTTCCAAGTTACCGAAATACGAATCGATTTTTGTTGCAAAACTATTTATTTCCGATTAGTTAAAAAGAATAGAGTTGAAATTTGTACTCGTTAGGTAGGTTCTCTACTCTCATTTTAGATTCAGCACATTTTGCCACTAACAATGTAAAACTAAGTATCTAATTAAAGAATTGCAATAGCGCTCGGTCAACACTACTGTGCCTCTAGTGTGGCATTTTCACAAAACATTCGTTTACTATTCGAAGACGTAAATCGAGCTTTCGGTCGTCGATACGTAGCCGCCACATGTCCACGGTGCGGCGTCGTCACCCGTTTTCGTTACGATACGCAGACTAGACGTAGCAAACCTACGCTCACAAAAGTTGTTGTGCAAACTTTCCGCTAGAGGCGCTGTTCGTGTTTCCATACAAATTGAGATTTTAACGCGAACGCGATCGAGACGTATTTTGTTAACCGAAAACTTACACTAAGGGTACTGGAGACCAAAGGGCTGGCAGCTATCTCTCTCGACGAATCGCCATCGCCATTCAACGAGGAATGATGCGAGCCTTGTGGGCACCATGCCACGGGGGCCTTTTTTAGATTTAATTTAGTAGATAAGTTTTTAATTTAGGTATTTATTTATGGTTATTTTTTACTTAATATGTGTAATTATCAAAATAAATCATCATCATTTAGTTGAAACTAATCAAAAATGTTTAAGCAAAATCAAAATCAAAACGATTATTTTGCAAGTAAGTACCTAAATAAGTAACGCTCTTTTATATATTACTAGCTTTTGCCCGCGACTTCGTCCGCGTGGAATAGTAACTTTGGAAAGTATTTAAGTATTTAGGGTACCTATTCTGCCAATAATAGCACATAGAAACCTCTACGGTTTACTGAAAATAAGCTATTTTAATACATGCTTTATATCTAAACTATTTTTTTTTGTTCTTCCATTCGTTCTAAAACATAATATTTTGCGGGTAGCCATATTTTTAGCAATACGACGTGTCATCTACCCTGCCAACACAAAAGGACTAATTCTTCATAGTGAACTCTTGACATCTTACGTCCTTTATTGTAAGTTAGGAGGGTAGGATTATAATTAAGACGTCATTCTTACTAAGCATAGCTACACATTTTTCCGATAAGTATACTTATAGTAAATTTGTTTGGAATTCCTTAAGAACTTCCATCCCCATATTTTCAAGTATGAAAATGAAATGTGAAAAGAGCCGGAACAAATGTTTTTTAGGGTTCCGTACCTCAAAAGGAAAAAAAATGGAACCCTTAGACCCTTTATCCCGTAAACGCGCGGAGTATGTATCGAGTTGAAATTAAAACCCTAAACTCAGGTCAATAGTCCCGGAAGCTGTGAAAAAATCGAACTTCTAAGTTAACGCAATCAAAAACTACAGTCATTAAAAAAGTGTTTCCATACAAATCGCCTTAACTGAAAAAGGTTTAGGGTACTTCCGGCTGTCCTAAAAACTTGGAATTTTGTATAAAGGTAGCTCTATTAGCAATTTTTTTCCTAACACTGGATATTCATTCATAAATACCTACGTACGGAACCCTTGATGCGCGAGTCTGAGTCGAATTTAACCAGTTTTTTTTGTTCTTATCGAATACCTAAACATAAAGATTCATCGATTTATCTTTGATAATGACGACGTTCCATATAAGTTTTCATCCCCTATTTCATCCCCTCGCAGGTAAAATTTTCAAAAACGCTTGAACAAATATCTGTTTTATTTTTTATAAGTGCCCAAATGCAAAGTTTCATAAAGTACAATCGATTTATATTCGACAATGACGACCTTCATATAAACTTTCATCCCCTATTTCACCCTCACACAGGAAGAATTTTAAAAAACGCGCGAACAAATATCTATTTATCTCTTATCACGTGCCCAAATGCCAAGTTTCACAAAGAACCATCGATTTATCTTCGACAATGACGATTTTTATGTATAAACTTTCATTCCCTATTTCACCCCCATACAGGAAGAATTTAAAAAAACGCGCGAACAAATGTCTATTTATCTCTTAATCACGTGCCGAAATGGCAAGTTTAATAAAGACTCATCGATTTATCTTCGATAATGACGACCTTCCATATGAACTTTCATCCCCTATTTCATCCCCCCACAGGTCGAATTTTCAAAAAAGCTCTTACAAATACCGACTTATTTTTTATTAAGTTCCTAAATGCCAAGTTTCATGGTTTTATCTTCGACAGCGACGAACTTCCACCATATAAACTTTCATCCCCTATTTCAACCCCTTAAAGCCTCTTTTCGCGATAAAACATAGCCTATGTTCTTTTCCATGGTCTATTCTATCTCTGTATCAAATTTCATCCAAATCGGTTCAGCGGTTTTGGCGTGAAAGCGTAACAGACAGACAGACAGACAGACAGACAGACAGACAGAGTTACTTTCGCATTTATAATATTAGTATGGATAGTATGGATGTCACTTTGATTACCAGCGCTTTCGGAAAAACCAGGCGTTGCCTCACGCGTTGCAAACTTGAAACTTGACAGCAAGCCATTTTTTACAAAAAGCTAGCATAAAAAAAGCTAACCAGTGAGCGATTTCAAAGAAGACAAACTTAGGTAAGTAGTAAGTACTTTAAACACAAGTAAACCTTAAGCGATTTATCTCCAAGGACAAAAATTAACATAGAAAAAAATAATATACCTACTTACAAAAAGAAGACGCTTTAAAAGCCCTGTTATAGTTCGTTCGAGGCCGCTAAAATAAAGCCAAAACACAATAGCGGCCCTCCTCTGATTGCACTATATAAAACATCATTCAGCCAAACGATATCAGTTGCAGATGTAAACTAGAGCGCGTTGTTTGTGAACGCGACCGAAACTTTGCGCGCGAAACCGTGTTCCAAGTTCAAATTTGATTTAAAAAGTTATTTGCTTCGTGGTGTTTTGTTTTTTAAAGGTTGGTTTTCATTTACATGATTTTACGTGTGTGGTTTATAAGAAATTTTAAAGGAGTGTAAATTATTTCAGGTACAAGTGATATTTTATAAATTAATTACATGAGTAGGTACCTCTATGTTATTATAAAGGTATAGATTTCTTAGGATACATTTGTGTATATTATACTGAAAAATAAATAAATTTAAAACATGTTACGTTTCTCAAGACATGTTTAGGTATAACACACACAGATATGAACTGTCAAATATAATTATATTTTTATAAGTGCAAATATATAGGTATATTATATTATAAATAAAAATACTACAATAATATTCAATAGTTCAATATAGTCTTAGCTAGCAGTCCGGTATAGACGGACTGCATTTTAACCACCAAATGTACTAAATAAGGAACAAATTATTCAGTGAATACTAAACTTAAAAATGACCAGGGGAAACACTAAAAGCTCAAGTTCAATCTATTAAAAAAAATGTGAATGAAGTAAAATTTTAATAAAATAATAATTGCTGACTTTTGTCTAGGTCTTGGGCACTACATCTGCCAAAAAAAGGGCAGTCAGGAAGTTTATTCTATTTAAGCAATAACAAATACTTTTGAATGTGTAAGAAATACCTTAGCACCGGTTAGGAAAAACCTCTGTTTAGAATAATCGGGCAAGAAAGTCAACAAAACAAACAATTAGGCGGCAACACATATATTCCCTTGTTGTGACTAGTTGTGATTGTCATGGGTGGTGCTAACTTACCATCAGTGATTCACTTGCTCGTTTGTCGCACTATTTGCCAAATCCTACTAGTATTAAAAAGCGAATGTGCGTGCACTGATGGGATACTCCTTCACACTAAAACAGCTTTACAATTTGAATAAAATTTGGCATATATAGGACGTCTGAAATAACACATAGACTACGCGTAGTACGTAGAAATAAATAAAAATATCACGGGAAATTTCACTTATAGCTTGTGTCATGGATACTAAGCAACGGATAAACATACTTAAATAAATAGATACATACTTTAAAATTTATTTATAAACAAACAAATAATATATTAACAGAAATAAATAAAAAAGAACTAAAACTAACTTACTCTAATCCTAAAAATCTATATTTACAAATATCACCCAAGTCGTTCGGCAGGGTGCCTACTTTAATATATAATACATTAAACAGCCAAGAATCGCGATCGAGTACAAACATTCGTATTTCTCATACAAATATCTGCCCAGACCGGAAATCAAATCCGGGATCTCAAACTTCGAAGCCAGATACTCTAACTACTTTGCGATCCGGTCTTCGCAAATTATGTTTGCACCTAGCCGTTACCCTCGTCTCCGTTCGCGTAGAATTCGGGTATCGCTATCCCGCGGGAACTAAGCAATTTTCCGGGATAAAAAGTATCCTATGTCCTTCTCCGGGACTCAAACTATCTGTATGCCGAATTTCATCTAAATCGGTTCAGCGGTTTAGACGTGAAGATGTAACAAACAAACAAACAGACAATACAATAACTCTTTATTGCACACCAATACAGTAAACAGTACAGAGAACACAAGTATATACATAGAGATTTTCTAAGGTAAGCAATAGGCGGCCTTATCGCTTCAGAGCGATCTCTTCCAGGCAATCTTTACAATGGACAGAAATAAGGAATACATTTACAGACTTACTTTCGCATTTATAATATTAGTGAGATGCTATATTTAGTGATTTTTCTGGGCGAGTTTTAATGATTTCCTAACTTTTTAATTTGAATTACACCTAGGGTAATAATCACATAAGTCTCGTAATAGTTATGCAGTGCATCGCGCGGTCGCGTCAAAGTGTAACAACTTGCAAATGTCATAATATCGAGGTCGTTGGCCCATTAGCTCTAATTAGACGTGTTAGAAGTACTTGCATAAAACTCTGTTATATTTTGGAAATGTGACAAGCAACCTAACCTAATGATTACGAAAAAACCGGCCAAGAGCGTGTCGGACACGCCAAGATAGGGTTCCGTAGCCATTACGAAAAAATCAATATTTTTTTTAATTTCGTATTGTGTACGGAATCTTCCAAGTTTACGTATGTTTTATACCTTACTTACTACCATCCTGAATTTTGTCAGAATTTTCTACCCAACAGTTTAGATTTTAGAGGGGGGGATGCTCGACTTTAATAAAAATTTGCACTTTAAAGTTGAATATTTTGCAAACAGATCACTGAATCGAAAAATCGTTTAGGCAACCTCCCAATGGTTTTAAAAGACTGTCAGACAAACAGACAGACAGACAGACGGACAGGACAGACATGGCGAAACTATAAGAGTTCCTAGTTGACTACGGAACCCTAAAAACCGGGTGTTGGATATGCCCAGGACCAAAAAATCAAGTAATATTTTTCTAAGGATGGAATCTTCCAAGCTTAGATATATTTTATACCTTAAGCTGCTATATTTACTCTTTGAATATAACTGATTCACAAACAAATTACGTAGGTATATACAGGGTGGCCCATTTATATCGGTCAGTATGGGAAAGTCTGAAACTATACGACATACGAAAATTTCTTCTTAGGAACCATGACATCGATTTTAATAACAAGAAAAACTGCATTCATGCATTTAAAAAAAAAACTGTACTCAGCTCGGGAATCGAACCCGGTTGTTTTGAAAAAAAAAACTTCGAACACCTACTAAAATAAATTAAAGTATGTGAAAACAATGCATTTTATTCATTTTAGACATAATGTTTCATGGACACATTTACTTCTTAAGACGTACACAATCGATATCTAAATAGAAATAGTGTAAGTTTTTTTTTTTTTCAAAACAACCAGGTTCGATTCCCGAGCTAAGTACAAGGGCTTTTTTAAATGCATGAATGCAGTTTTTCTTGTTATTAAAATCGATGTCATGGTTCCTAAGAAGAAATATTCGTATGTCGTATAGGTCCAGACTTTCCCATACTGACTGATATAAATGGGCCATCCTGTATATTATATGGATGGGAGGTATCGTAAAAAATCCAATTTTTTTACCATTTTGTCGGTATAGTTGCTACTTATATACGTACAAAATTACAGATTTCTATCACTGAAAGTCTGAGACAGACAGACAGACAGACAGATGTGGCGAAACTATAAGGGTTTGGTTTTTGCCATTTTGGCTACGGAACCTTAAAAAGTAGTAAAAAAAGTCAAAGTAGGTGGCGAAAACGAAAATACAGGAGAAACGAAAACAATTATATTGAGTTGAGATGAATGCAAATGTAATAAGTACTTAAGTAAATAACGTCATAAATAAGTGACCACTTTTGTACCTTGTCACTTTCATTCGGTAGACAATTTCGTATGGCTTTTCAAACATGATGTTAAATTGACAAGGTAAGTGATCACTTATTTATGACGTTGACTGAACTTACCTAATAACAATTTTCCTTTTTTTCAGACTTAGACTACAAATCGACAAGCACAATGTGTCACTACAAAGTAAGTACCTATCAAAACATGAATTTAAATTAAATAATCAATAACCAGACTCCTTGTACAGTCGAGTTCATAAACTGCTAAAGGTTTTTCCGAACCGGTTGTAGTTATTTTTGACATTCATAAATGCTTGTTGTAGCCTAAATTGAATAAAGATATTTTGACTTTGACTTCTGAACACGCTTCTACGCCGTTAACAATAGAGTCGTTTTCAGATATTTTTTATAAAATTTTTGCTCACTAGTTTATTAACGACTGTACGGCAAGAACTTTAATCCATGAGCTACCATGGAACCATTTCACAGTAAACGTCACAGTGACATCGCAGTAATTATAACAAGGAAAAGGAATCATAATGACTTTTGCTTCGAAAAGGTTAAATGGTGGCTCATGAATTTGAGTCCTTGACCGTACCTATATACCTAATAAAAAAAACTCGAAACTGTTAAATCAATGCTACGTGACTCTATAGTTGCTACTAAACTAAACTATAAAGTACTAAAAACTAAAAGATAAAGAGCGTCAAAGTTCGGGAGTGGGGGAGCTGTGCCGTCACTCATTAGTAAAAACCGGCCAAGAGCGTGTCGGACACGCCCAAGATAGAGTTCCGTAGCCATTACGAAAAAATCAAGTAATATTTTTCTCAAGCAATCTTAGCCGTCAAAATTTTCCTTGTAAGTTTGATATACTTACTGCCATCCTGATTTTTTTTCAATTTTTTCCACCCAACAGTTTAGATTTTAGAGGTGGGGGTCGCTCAATTTTAATGAAAATTTGCACTTTAAAGTTGAATATTTCGCAAACAGATCACTGAATAAAAGCAACTCCCCGATGGTTTCAAAAGACCTATCCAACGATACCCCACACCATAGGGTTAGTGACGCTAGTCTGGTCGCCCTGTTGCGTGCGCGCGTGTCGCGCTGTCTGCTGGCGGCAGACAAGGGCGGTGCTGCTGTGGCTGTCGGTGCTGCAGAGCGCGCGTTCAAACAAAAGACGGTCGCATTGCCGGCCAGCGGCCTGCAAGGTTGTATGAAATCTCTTTGCAGGCCGCTAGAGTGACCGCGCGCACGCAGCTGAGCCGCAGCGCCTGCAGCGCGATACTTCTCAGCCTATTGTTATTATTTGTAACACAACGTCAATATTTCATGTCATGTTTGAGAAAAATAATATGCTTCCGATGTTTTTTGAAAATCTGACTACACAACAACAACAATCTGAAACATGCAGTCTATATATAAGTGGATGTAATACCCAATATTATGTACTTAGCTTCAATTGCATACTTAATTTACAAAGTATTTTTGTGTCGGTAATTCAAGTTTGATTTAGTTTTTATTACCTGTACATAATTTAGATTATGACAACGTACTTAATATACAAGGCGTGTACGATACGCTTGTTGAGCTAAGTATCTATATATTATAAATGCGAAAGTGTGTGTGTTTGTATGTTTGTCCGTCTTTCATGTCGAAACGGAGCGACAGATCGACGCGATACTTCCCTCAGGATACAGACAAAGTTGCAAGCAACAGCTAGTTGTAAGTATAGGTGTACATAATATACAGTATATTCTAAATTTCACATTACGTCATACATATGACATTGGACTCATATTATATCTAACCGCACGCATATTTAAGCAGTCATTATGTTTCGCTCAATTGCCATAATAACATATATATGTGGGGCATAGCATGGCGTAACGCTATATCGGATGTGAATGTGGCGTGCTAACTAATCGGTTTTAGGGTTCCGTATTTAAGTGTCAGCGAGACCTTGTCACTATAGTTCCGATTGCTGTCTATCACAAAAAAAAATATTAACGTCAAAAACTTTAAATGAGAGTTCGGTGTCACATATCAATCAGTAATTAAGTTTAGGTAGTGGTAAACGTACGAGTGCTCGTCACTGTCCCAATAGTTGGCATCTATAATCTTATGTCATTAGCAATAGAGATGACAGCAGGGTGTCGTCTATAGGGTAGTAGCGTGTCGAGCACCCGGACGTTTACCTTATGTATACCTAAAGGACATAGGTGGGGCAAGGTTTTCCATACAGCAACTTTTTTCGACGTTTTTGTTCAATCTAAATCTGAATAGTGACAATCAATTAATTAATTAGTGTATGGAACCCTTCGTTTTCGATTCCAACTTACATGCATATATATATTATTTGTTCAGTTCTAAACCTTACACACTGTGGTGGTTTCTTGATTTCAGTTAACTTCGACAGATAGCTCAATTCATTGATAGAAACTAGGTACCTGATTATTAATTACAATTACTGACGAGAATCGTTTTATATATAATAAGTTATTGAAGTTATTGTTTTAATGTAAACTCAAACTCACAAACTCAAACTCACAACATTTATTGACAAGAAAAACACACTACATCACAACAAAAACACAGTAAAAACATAAATAGGAAAAGAGAGGAAAATAAGAGATATTGTGCTGATTGTGTATCTACTGAGTTGTTTAGATAAATCTCAAAGGTTAACTGGAAGGGATTCCTCTAAGGGACAAGTTAGCTGTATTTTACGTACAATAAAGAGTTATTACAACACAATTTAACGTTGCTGGGATGTTTTATACTAATATCTACGTGAACAGTGGTATATTATGGAACACACCGTAGTCTACAGTCCATATCAAGTGTAGACATATAGCTACAAAGTAGTAGTTATATTAGATGGCCTATTTTGTGACCTAGATAAACGTAGCGAGCTGCATTCTACATAGTATTTTGATGCAATGGTCTAGATGTACTTTGATACTGCACTTATGGAGCCTATTGCTTAAGAGGGGTTTACATGGCTCAGAATATTCCAATTTTACAGTATTATTAAGCCATGGTGTCCTATAGCCTATCAAACAGTAAATCGTGGGTTCAAGTCCGGACTAGCACGTCTGAGTTTTGCTTAGTTTTGCTGACAAGGGGGACGGGGAGGGAGTCAAAAATTAAACGACTTTTTGGGAAATTCTCATAAAAACTAAAGGTAGCCCAATTTCAACCAAGATTTACTTTCCCATATTCTAAAGCCATCGTAAATGTAATTTTAATTTTATCTTCATGGTTTTACTTTTAATCATTATCATAATTTTTAAATTTAATTCTTATTTGACGTTGTTAATTGTATTTACTAAAATAATTTTGTAATTGTTTATTTTTATGGTTTACTAAAGTTTCGGCGAAAAACGTTTGGCAACCTGTTTCATTTCGCAACTTTTCATTTCCCAACTGTTAAATATTTCTGAAACTGTAAATATATCAGGATTTTTATAAAAGTAACCTAACCTAACCTAAAGGGTTCTACACGATGGCCGTGAAATAAATCCTGAAATATTTACAGTTTTACCCCCTTATTCATAAACGACAATCAAACCTATTTTAGTTAAAATGCCGCTAAAATTCGTTTGTCCTTATCTGTCACTTCGACATTTGTATTTGTTAGAAAGGGACAAAGCATTTGTTAGTTAACATAGGCTTGTTATGTTTTATGAATAAGGGGGTAAGTTTGCGAAATGAAAAGTTGCGAAATGAAACAGGTTGCCAAACGTTACGTTGCGAAAAGGCAGTACTCGTATTTTTATACCAGAAAGGGCTTAAGTACACACATAAATGCCTTACAAA
Organism: Choristoneura fumiferana; assembly: GCF_025370935.1. Taxonomy (NCBI): domain Eukaryota; kingdom Metazoa; phylum Arthropoda; class Insecta; order Lepidoptera; family Tortricidae; genus Choristoneura; species Choristoneura fumiferana. The sequence continues at coordinate 9,552,455 of NC_133500.1, forward strand.
ATAAATCCTAAACTACATTTCCATGCAAGCCAACACTAAATTATATAACACAGATAATACTACAATAGAACTATTGTATGCAACCACCACGACCATACTCAACTCTAATTCGTCCTCATAAAGAATAAATTCACTTGTACAGTTGCACCAATTAAATTGCAGTAATCTATGGAAATGAGAGGATCATTGTCTTACTGTCCATCTCGAGAACTGTTTGGTTTCACTAGAGAATTTATCTGTATATGATGTATTGTCTTATTTATAACTAGTTTAATCCCGAGGTTTCTTTCACGTGGCTGCATCCAAAAGCTAGTTCTTTATCCCGTGAAATTTTCAATACGAGCATTATTTACTCGAAAAGTAAACTGCTTTAAATAATCTGTTAATAAAAACCAACAACAAAAATACAAGTGAATTAGTCTAGAATTATTTTTTAAGTTTTTCTTTTTTATTTGAGATACAGAACCCTAAAAGGGTAGTTGCCATACAAATTAGTTTGAACATTTTGGAAAACTATTAAAATCGGAGTCATAGTGACATGAGTTTATTAGTTTTTAGAAATGCTCTAAAATTCTTTCTCAATGCACCTCAACCCTCAATGAATACATCTGCCAATTCCAGTGGTGGCTGTGCATTGTCAGTCACATTTATAGTTAAACAGGTACTCTTTTTAACCCCCGACGTAAAAAGAGGGGAATTATAAGTTTGACCTCAATGTCTGTATGTCTTCGGCATCGTAGCTCTCAAATGGATGGACCGATCTCGATGTTTTATTTTAAATCGATTACTTACTACTTTAACCGAGATGATTTTTAGCCAAGTTTCATTAAAATCGGTCAACTATGCTTATGATATTGAACTTTGTAATGACAAAGTACTTAGATGGTTTTCACTGTTAGTTAGGTTGTATAGATTTAGATACCTATACGTGTACACATTTTCAGAATATAGGAAATGACCAAGCACTTTTCTATTGACCATTATTTTGGTGGGCAAAAACAATGCAAACGGGCAAACTTTCACTTCATATGTTTATCAGCACCTATATCGCGTTCATACTGGAAGTTGAGCAACTGCTGTGTTTTAGTTGTTATTAAACACAATAGGGCTTTATTTAATTATATTTAGCCAGTGACATAAATAAGTATACAAATTCACCGGTTGACTCAATATTAACTTATATTACTTACTTATATGATTATGTATTTTGCACTAATTTTGTAGGTATCTTCGGATTAGAAATGGGTATCCATAATTTTAGCAAAAAATAACTTCAAAAATGTTTTTTTTTTTTTTTGTTTTAGTAACATCTGCAATCGGTACATTCAACCATAAGCAAATCTGTTACGTGTAGTATGGCGTTTGGAATGAGAAGTCCACTGACTGCTCTCTTCCTCATTAACAAAGTTTCACAGTTGACGGGGTTCTGGAGTTCAATCCGTAGCTGCGTCCAATATTTTGCGTCTCTTAAGACGGCATTCGTGAGTGTCACCCAAGGCCAATGCTTGTGCAAGCTCATTTATGTGTGTTGTTAGTCTTATTTTATATGATTTGCTACGAGAAGATAATTCTTCATTTATTGTTGGCATTTTGAGATATTTGTGCACATCCTCGTTTTTGGTGAACCAAGGTGCACAGCATATAGTTTTGAGGGCATTATTTTGGAACCGTTGTAAAATCTCGATATTAGATTTGCTAGCTGTTCCCCATAGTTCCAGCGCATATGTCCAGATGGGTTTTAGGATAGTATTATAAATAATAATCTTGTTTTCCAAAGACAATCTTATCTTAGACTTTTATTTATGTAACCTTTTTGTTTTTCCTTTTTGTACAATAAAGAGTATAAACAAACAAACAAACAAACAAACAATCTCGATTTCCTCCCAACCATGCTCATTGCTCTCATTTTCCTATTCAAGGAATCACGTTTAGCCTTAATGTGATTTTTCCATGTTAATCTTCGATCCAGGTGTACTCCGAGATATTTGACACATTCAACTTGTGGTAAGGTGACGTTTCCTAGTTTTACTTCAGGACATGTTTGTCTATTGAGCGTGAAGGTAATGTGGTTAGACTTCAAAAATGTGTACAAACTTTTTTGCTGGATGTACTTTTTGTTGACTGTTACTTACATTACCATCCAACCTACACACAGTCACATGAAGAACTGATTGTATAATTACATACTTACATACAAGATACGCCCGAAAAACAAAACCTCTCCTTGCAGGCGGGTAAAAAGGAGACTAATTAATTAAATGAATGTGTGAATGTCAAAGTCCCGCTGTCATTAGGTACAAGACAAGTTCTTGTGTTTTTGACCTCAACTCTAGTGGCACTACCTATACAGTACTTTAATTGTAGCATGCTGCGGGTGACAGCTGTCAATATCACAAGACTAGAGAGTGAAAGTGTCGAAACTTGAGTCGATATAATAAATAATTTAAAATCTTAATCAATAATAATAATGTTATCATTAATCCGATTATTACGCTAATTTAGATAAGAATAATAGTGAAATTCTAGGTAAGTAGGAATATTATTTGCCAGTCAAGTAAAGCTAAACGAAGTTTGCAAGAATATTCGTTACTACCTATTAATAAGTACCGATATAACTCAAGATCCATTAGGTCCCATCACTAAACGAGTCTATGGTGTTACGTTACATGCATATTACGTTTCTTCTTTTAATTGTGCTTTGAATTTAGTTCATCATCATCATCATCATCATCATCATCGGCCTATCTTAGTCCACTGCTGGACATAGGCCTCTCCAGTTGCACGCCACTGAGCACGATCCTCTGAATTTAATTAATTGATTATAAAAATCTGATAGCTTAAATTTATTTCGTATAACGTAGTTCTTTATGTTCAAATAAGTATTATACGCATGTCATATTCAGGCTACAACTTAAATATGTGTTATATTAACTTACTTTCTTTAATGAACGCCCTTACAATCACCTCACCTCACCGTGAGGGTTATCGGTAAAAATAAAAGCGGTAAAATAAACGAACTTATTATTATTATTTTATTCGACTGGATGGCAAACGAGCAAGTGGGTCTCCTGATTGTAAGAGATCACCACCGCCCATAAACATTGCAACACCAGGGGTATTGCAGACGCGTTGCCAACCTAGAGGCCTAAGACGGGATACCTCACGTGCCAGTAATTTCACCGGCTGTCTTACTCTCCACGCCGAAGCAACACTGCAAGCACTTCTGCTTCACGGCAGGATTAGCGAGCAAGATGGTGGTAGCAATCCACTTGCTAATTTGCAAGATTGTTCGTCAGAGTCGGAAAGTGACACTCCAAATGTTGAAATGTGGTGCGAGGAATGTGCTTTTCATGAACCAATAGAATCACTTCATTAACCTATCCACGCCCGTGTGAAGCCGTGGTGGCCTAGTGGTTTGACCTATCGCTTCTCAAGCAGAGGGTCGTGGGTTCAAACCCCGGCTCGCACCTCTGAGTTTAACGAAATTCATGTGCGGAATTACATTTGAAATTTACCACGAGCTTTGCGGTGAAGGAAAACATCGTGAGGAAACCTGCACAACCTGCGAAGCGATTCAATGGTGCGTGCGAAGTTCCCAATCCGCACTGGGCCCGCGTGGGAGCTATGGCCCAAGCCCTCTTGTTCTGAGAGGAGGCCTGTGCCCAGCAGTGGGACGTATATAGGCTGAGATGATGACCTATCCACGCACAGCACAGCACATATCTCTGGTGGAAACAGCTGCGCGGAGCGAGGCGAGGTAAATGAAGCGTTTCTATTGGTTCATGAACAACACATTCCTCGTAATATCAAAAGATAGTTTAGGGGCTGTTTCACCATCCATTGATTAGTGTTAACTGACGGTTAAATGTGATGCCGTCTCATTCTATTCGAACAAAACAAATAGAGACGGCATCACTCGTAACCGCCAGTTAACACTAATCAGGGGATGGTGAAACAGCCCCTTAATGTTGTAATTTACTTAGGTAATGTTAGCTTTGGTTCTTTTTCCGCAGTAATAAACACGTCTTCATTCCCACGGCAATTTGTAATTATCGTAAAGGCTCCCATGCTTTTGCGCAACGTTTAGCAACGGTCTAGGTTTCTTGGACATTGCAGTCTATGGTTCATCATCATCATCATCTCAGCCATCGGACGACCACTGTTGAGGACATATGCCTCGCCCATAGACCTCCAGTTGTTTCGTTGAAGAGTTCCGTCCTGCGGAGACGATCCTGGTCGGACTACCAGATACGTAGGACGTCCACTGTTGGACATAGGCCAAGTAGCTTCGGTTGGCAGCGGCTTGCATCCACCGTGAACCCGCGGCTTTAACCAGGTCGTCCGTCCATCTCGTTGGTGGACGTCGTACGCTGCGCAATTTATATAGGTACTTATGCCAAATTTCAAGTCAATCCGACTACTAGAAGTTGGTCGAATTTAACTTGCAAGATTTGACTTGAACTTGAACGGGATAGGTGAAACTAAATAAAAGATTGTAAAAAATCGTTCGTCAACGACGACAGTTGAGAATTGAGTCATTTGGATAAATTGTTTTCGGCGAAAAATTAGAGAACTCCATGAAGTAATGTATTGTATTGTAAGGCACAGTACAGTCACCATGCAGCATCAATATCTGACACACCAAAGCGTGCATCAACAACTCTATTTCTAGGGCTGGTAGGACCGTCAGATATTTTTGCACGCTCCGCTGCGGCAGATGTTTGCAGGTGACTGTACATGATAATACTTTTTTCAGGTATTAAATCTGTTGTTGCTGGCAACCCTGGCCAGCTGCGAGCCTCCAGTGCGGTACAACTACAGAGGCAGCAACACCTACCAGAACTCAGGATATAATGCCCCAAGTAACAGCTACCTACCGCCTAGCACAGGTATACCAGCGTGTATTTTTTATAATAACACAAAAAGTAACCAGACGTTGAAAGCTATATTGTACCCATAAACTGTTTTTCATTGTATTCAATGTTAAAGGTACCACCAGAGATGTGGTAGGATGTGTTGCGAGAAATGTGTTTTTCATTAACCAAAAGAAGCGGTTTATTTACCTTTCCTGCCACAGCATCGCTCTGTTGGAAACAGCTGAGCGGAGCTAGGCGAGGTAAATGAAGCGTTCCTATTGGTTCATGAAAAACACATCCTCGCCATCTGGGTGAAACGAAGTCTAACTACCAGGTCGTGGAATATTTTTTTTGTCGAAGCAATAGAAGTAATTTAACGGTTGTTATTTTTAGGTTAGTTATGTATGATGTGTGTTTTAGTTATTTGATGTATCATCAGCCAAATAAGTGATCTATCAAGTTTTAAACAAGTTCCTATCAAATGAATGTGTCGCTAAAGTCGAACTTTCAAGTTGACAGACACGTCTATTGGCATTATTGTTTTATGACATGCAAACGATTACCAACTTTACGGTGGCAGAGCAGACCACATATTTGGCTGATGTGTACATAAAATATGTTTTGCATGACTATTAATTTAGAAATAGTAAAATCAAGTTAATACGGAAATGATAATATACCTAAAACAGTTTTGACTATACTTAAACTAGATTAAATTAAATAAACTAAAACTACTATAATTCTAAAAATGGCCCCTGCGGTATGGTACCGAAGGCGCTGGCAGCATTTCCTCGCTGGATTGTAAGACTGATGCGTTGAGCGAGGAAACTGCCAACTCTTCGGTCTCCTGTGGTATCTCTGAGTCTCTTTGATAAGTCTTTGAAGAGACTTAGAGCGCTCCACGAACCAAGGATTAGGAAGGAGATTACTGTGCTTTCCTGCCTTGGCACTTTTTTCAGTGTTTGCTGCTGCTGCTCTTATAGATGTTCGGTGGAGATGTGGCGGGGCAAGTGTGTCAACACAAGTTGCATCCACACTACACCCATCCCATACTCCTTGTATCCCATCGCATACGGCTTGTCCCTGATTCCATAATCAGGGACAAGCCGTCCGATCTCTAGCCGTCTTGATATTGTAATCTCTGGCCAATAACGTTGCCTGTCGTTTACAGGTTTCGGGGCCCCAGTGAGAGCTACCTCCCGGCGAGCTCCTTCGGCGGCCAGTACGAAGACCACGACAGCCACAGCCACGGACACGATCACGGCCACGACCACGAAGTTGTAAGTCTTTCACTTCTTACCAGATAAAAATCTTTCTTCTTCTTCTTAATGCATAAAGAAAAAAGGAAGGGAAATAACGATATGGATGATATAGACAGTAATCTTCAGTCATCAGTCAGTCATCCTAGCCTAATTAATAGCCTTATACATCCAACTGCTGGGCATAAGCCTCCTCTTAAAGAGTGCGCTGGTAGTTTAACGGATTTACTGCCACCGACGCCCATATGCGTTTTCGGAACTTCGCCCAGTGCCGCTTTCATAATTATTCATACATTTTGAACGCACACGTGCGTCGGTGGCACCTGTGGAAGTGAATGCGTTAAAAGAAATGACGTGTAAAAAAGCCCTTTGCGGCCTAAGTATATACTTCCAGAATAAACGATTCTAATTTGAATTTGTTTCCATGCGAGCCTAGTGCGGTTTGGAAACTTCACGCACATAATTGAATTGCTTCGCAGGTTTGTGCAGATTTCCTCGATGTTTGCCTTCACCGTAAAGCTCGTGGTAAATTTCAAATGTTTCCATCATAAATTTCAAAAAACTCAAGAGTTACGAGTTTGGGTTTGAACCAACAATCCTCTGCTTGAGATTTGAGAGGCCATATCAAAGTATTAGGCCTATGGCTTTTTAGTAAGCTTACTGGTCGTTAATCCACTTTATTTCACGCTGCATTTCCGCCAATAATGTGCGAGAATGTGTTGCGACTTGCGACGAATATGTTTTTCATTTACCAATAGAAATGCTTCATTTACCTCGCCGCAGAGATGTGCTGTGCGAGGCGAAGTAAAGCGTTTCTATTGTTTAATGAGTAAAACATTAAATTAAAAAAAAAAAAAAACCCGACTGCCAAAACTAAAAGGAAGAAAATAAGCCTAGTGTCTAGAACTCTGACAAATAGCTAATTTAAAGTTTAACAGTCGGGACCCATTACTAAGAGTTTTTGAGCGTCACAATTTAAATGGTCCCGACTGTTGAACTTTAAATTAGCTACTTAACTGAGTTCTATACCACTAGGCTTATTTTCTTCCTTTTAGTCTCCCTTTTAGTTTTGGCAGTCGGGTTTTTTTTTTTTAATTTAATGTTTTATTTTTCACTTTTTTGATATTTATGTGAAAACGGTAGATTAAAAGTATTATAACCTATATATATTTAGAATGGTCTACTTAATTATTAGCTTTCATTTGAAACCCTTATTGTTACAATACAACATTTTTTTTCATTGTTCCGCCATATTCTTTTTTCTCAGACGCCATATTGAAATATTATATAGCCTATGTCACTCCGTCAGTTATGACGAATCCAATGATACCTCATATGTTAAAATCCGTCTAGCCGTTTAGGCTGCAGCTAGGACCAAAGAAATGGACATACATACCCACATACATACATACGCTCGAAAAACATAACCCAACTTCGGGCAGTAGGGTAAAAAGACATTCCTCGCAACACATCCTGGCACAATTATTATTAGTGGAAACACAGCAGGGCTACTACGAAACTAGAAACTCGAAGTTCGTTTCGTACCGTCCCTCTCGCTTTCGTATTAAATAGTATAAGTGTCAGAGGGACCGCACGACACGAACTTCGAGTTTCGTAGTAGCCCTGCAGCTTCACGCTTCCTGTTCCTAAGCTCCTTCCGGTAAGTGGCTGCGATTCAAAAACACAACCCCCAACGGCCGTTAATTCTTCGATATGCCTCGACTACGGTCGTTGACAATCGTATGAATAAGTCACCAATATCCAGGGATAATTAAAACACAACTTCTTTCTTTTCTATCACAATAAATATTTATTAGCTAGTTAACTTCATTCCGATTTAATTCGCAAGATTTCTTACAACGAATATAATTTATTCAAGTCATGTTTTAGTTCTTTTTAATATTATAAAGCACATAAGAATTTATAGGCTTTAATCTGTAAATGCTATCATCGGTTGAGTAATAAATATCACCATAATCACCAAACGTAATGCTTCTTAAGTAGAAATCTATATTAGCTACCTTAACTGCTGTACCATTATTGCAATCAATTTCATAAATACCATCCAAAGTTACTCCAAAAGTTTTCTGCTCGTCGCTTATAAAATGGTAAACTAAGGGCAATGCCGTGTTTTTAACAGCAACATCACTTCCCTCAGGCACACAAAATAGCCCACACATATTAACAAAGTGTATATTTCTTTTATAATCAACTTCAAACTCCATGACAGTCTTCCACTCCCCAACTTTTACGGTTTTGCTGTGATTTTTTACTTTATAAATCATGTGATTATTAGCGTCTATAAGATACATCTCATTATTGCGAATAACTAGCTTCAAAATGTTTACATTGTACAAACCTATTAGCGTAGCGCTATTGGACACTGCGTTGTATTCATATAAACCGTCCTCAGATCCAAAAAAAACATCACTAGTGTCCGCATCCACCGCAGTAGCTTTATTTCTAGATATCCCATCAATTTTCTTAGTATTCTTGGTTATAACATTAACATAAGCACGTCCTGAGTTTTGCAAATCATCGTCCATGTGCGAAAAGAACAGATTTCTGCTCGCCGAATCATAGGACAGTTCTTTAGGGTCTTGATACTTGTTAGTCAACAGTATTTTCTTGTAGAAGCGCGAGCCTATCTGTTGGACTGGATCATCAGAGACGAATATCGTCAACTTCGCCTCAATACAAACTAGACACAGCAATATTAACTTCATTATTTACTACGTATATACCGTCGCGGTTCACGTGAACAACTGATGTCTCTGTGTTTATATTTCCATCTGTTTTATCTTTACCATTACCAACTTAAATTTACTGATGATAAGGTTGGTGCCTTTTAAAATTGGCCTCTGTGCTAATATAAATAAAAGCTGGGTTGTGAATGATGGTGGTGTGATAGGATGCGGTATAACCGCTGACCGTCACGCTTAATAAACAACATGTTAGGTTATTTGGGATTTTCATAGAGATAATATTTGAGCGTCATGGTCGAAAGGTGAAGTAGGTGTTTGGATGAGAAATAAATAACAAAAATAGGTAGGTAGGTAGGTATTTAAGTAAGTATCCATCTACAGAGTGATTGATTATTGAACACATTCATTTTAAGAGGTAATATTTAGTACATATCGTACCTACATATGCAACAAAAAAGGTTATGTTCTAGTAGCCAGTAGGTACGGAAAATAGTTTCCAACATATTGATGCCTGATTGATGATTTAAAGATTTTATCCAGAACATTAAATTTTCTTTTTCTTATACCTAAATATTATTGATGGCAAATAAAAAACGAAAAAGCAGTTTATAAAAACGGTTTCATGTAGGCACTTGATCTTCTTACTTCTATTTTTACGACAGAGAACCTTTCTGTTATGTTGGACTGTGTCAACTATCCTATTTCTAAGTTCATCCATTGTATTACGAGCGTTATATATATGTCGGCGGCCGATCGTAAAATCCGCCAGATCACGAAATTCCTAGGCATATCGTGAAGTGGCGCCATTTCATAAATTGGCTAAGGGACATCCGCCATATTGTTAAAAACTCACCGTTTAACGATTTGCATAGTTAGGCAAATCATGAAGTTGCTAGGCATATCATGAAACGCCGTCATATCGGTTCTGGCACTTCGCCGGCCGCTGCCGCAGAACGCTCGCTTCGCTCGCTCGGCTCGTGCGCTGTGGTCACAATTCATACTAAACACTCCCACGCTTCGCTCGTCGTACCTAAATTTTTCTTTTTTTACACATAGCACGTTGTGCCCGGTGTAGAGCTAGGAATATCGACGAATGCGTTGCTCTAATCGATCTACCGTATTGTTTCTCAGGCACATCGGAATATGCCTGGCCAACTTTTAGGCATATCGTATAATGGAGTCATATAACCTCAACTACTGCACTTTATATTGGGCTTCAATCACTCCTGCTGGCTCGTGCTGAGGCACCAACCGACTTCAGACTGGTAGAAAATTATTTTCATGACTTTTTGTAGTCGGTTAAATTTTTGTTAAAAAAAAATTCACGCTTTTTAGCTCGTCACCTTTTACGAAAGATTACTTTTTCCGATGCGTTCATTATTGAGGAGTCCTGGTGTTTCACCACCCGTTTTACCATATGCACGAGTTAATCCTAATTATAACCAATTTACTACAGATGTCCCTACAACATTTGAAGAGATCCCTCGATTTCCTTAAGATCCAATCATCAAATCCTGATTTGGTGCTTATGGGACCTAATTGAACACATTCCTAGACGAACGCAAAAAAAAATCAAATCGGTTCATAAACGACGGAGTTCTGAGGTAAAAAACATGAAAAAAAACACAACCGAATTGATAACCTCCTTCTTTTTTGATGTCGGTTAAAAAGAGAGGTGAGCCTCTTGGCATGGTGCCCATGAACTCTTTTGATTTTATAATCTACTAGATTGGTTAAATTAGGTATATTTTATAACAATTATGTAAAGTCGCCAATTTCTAAAAAAAAATACATTACATCAAGTCATCGTTGGCCACACTGGGCTTGACTAGAATTGGATGTGAAATTAAAGCCCTATAAATTAAAATTAATTTATTCAGTATGATCGGCATGTTCAGTTTTATCACAGTCTTGATTGTCACTCTTCTTAAGCCTGACTAGAGACTTTGCATCAGCGTATATCAAGTTATCATTGTCATCAAACGCCACGCCGAAAGCGTCATCAATAGTATAAATGTTCTCTAAAACATGTTTATCTTTATTTACAGCATAGATTCCATTTTGGACGCAAGCGTAAACATTACCCTTGCCATCTGTAGTTAATCCTCTAATAGACACGTCTGAACTATCTTCATAATACACAGCGTCTTTAGTATCTTTCTTTTGACTGTACAAACCAGAATAATTAGTAAAGAACATATTTTTGTCATTGTCAATTACAAAATTATCAACTTTAGTGTCTTCAAGATCTTTGAATCTGGTTACATTGCCATCTACAACAGTGAAAAGAAACTGCGAAGGATATTCGGAAAAATACAAAGCGTCTTTGAAATACAGCAACCAAATGTCAACGTCATTCGCTATGAAGAATTCAGCTTTGTTGCTGTTCTTGTTGTATTTATATACACCTTCGCTCCCACCTATGTACACATCACTTGTTTTTGCGTCCACGCTTTGAGCAAAACCGTTCGGGACTCCGTCAATATCAGAAAATTCTTTCGTGTTTATGTTAATTTTAGCTGATTTGAATGTGTCGTCGTCTTTGTTTGTAGTGTAGCTGAAGTAAAGCGTGTTGGTAGTTCTGTCGACTGTTAGTAGGTAGGGTCTATCGAGGTCAGTTTTGAGGGTCTCATTGCTGTAGTGGATGTTATTGATGACGGGGCCCTCGCACGGCGCGTTTCGTCTTCTGACGCCAGCTTGGACGGCTATGAGACAAGACAGGAGGAATAGCAGCTTCATGTTTCTGAAATGTGAAGGCGAAAGTTTGTGAGTGAGTATGTTTGTTACTTCTTCACGCTGAAACGGCTGAACGGATTTGAATGAAATTTGGCCCAAAGTTTGTTTATAACCTGGATTAAAACATAGGATAGTTTTTATCCCGATAAAATCTCGAAATAACAACAGCTGGGCTCAGAATTATGAAATTCGGTATGTAGGTAGCTGGACCTCTGGAATAACACATAGGCTAGTTTTTATCCCGATATTCCCACGCGATAGGGATAATATCTAGAAATTTCAACCGCTGGGTTTAGAGTCTAGAAATTTTGGACAGTTGTTCTTAACACAACCTCAATGAATACCATGATATTCATTTTGGGAATTCCCATGGGAATTTTGTGAAATCCCGGATTTTCAATTGTAATTACTAGATCGAATAGTTTTCGCGTGCGAAGCCACGTGTAAACTAGTAAATCATAACATTATATGGCTGTAGTCAATAGAGATAAAAGCCGAGGTGGCCTAGTGGTTTGACCTATGGCCTCTCAAGCAGAGGATCGCGGGTTCATACCCCAGCTCGCACTGAGTTTTTCGAAATTCATCTGCAAAATTACAATTGAATTTTATCACGAGCTTTACGGTGAAGGAAAACATCGTGAGGAAACCCGCGAAGCAGTTCAATGGTGTGTATGAAGTTCCCAATCCGCACTGAGCTCGCGTGGGATCTACGACCCAAGCCCTCTGATTTCGAAATGAGGCCCAGCTGTGATGTGAGACTAAGGGGCTGTTTCCCCATCCATTGATTAGTGTTAACTGATGGTTAAATGTCATTCCTTAGGCTAGGATGATGATAATAACTAGCCAAGTTGAAAAGTAATTTCCACATAGAGTACCTAGCCCATATACGTCCCACTGCTGGGCAGAGGCCTCCTCTCAGAATAGAAGGGCTTGTGCCGTAGTTCCCACGCGGGCCCAGTGCGGATTGAGAACTTCACACACACCATTTAATTGATCGCAGGTGTGTGCAGGTTTACTCAAGATGTTTTTCACATGTCATTTCGCTCATGAATTTCGAAAAACTCAGTGCGAGCCGGGGTTTGAACCCGCGATCATCTGATTGAGAGGCGATAAGTCAAACCACTAGGCCAACACGGCTTTTTACGCTGTTGATTTTAAATGCGTGACTTAATAATAAATTATGAAATGATCTCATAAACTTACCAGTACAATCGCTGCTCTGTCTTCTAAACTACTACAGTATTACATGAGATACTCCGCCACTATCGTATGGAACATAATAATGCATGGAGTCGCCATTATCAGTTTTAAAACAGGAGAAAAATATTTTTACTCAAGTGCCCGAAAGGGGGTTATGTTTTACGAGCGTATGTAATAGGAGTATATGTCGGGGTCTTTTATACTAAAACAGTTGTTTAATATGATGTCATCTCTTGTTTAATTATAATTACCTCTCGTTCTAATTTACTACAGTAAGAAAGACATTAAATTAAAAAAAACTACCTTAAACTTAAAATACTTATATAAAATACAAATAAAACCTTTATTTAATATTAACAATATAGGTATCAAATGAAAACTATTAATTGTCATATATAACATTATGTTATAATACTTTTTCTAACTAAACTAAACTAAACTACTACTTTCACAGGAACATCAAAAAACAATACATAACCCTCCTTCGGACAGCCGGGTAATAAGAACAAAAACTGGAAATTTCTGAGCTGGTTATGCTTTGCGTGGGTCCATACCGTGGAATTTTAAGCTATTTAACGAACTTCTAGAAAGATCTGATGATGATTGTAGTCAGGCCGGCACTGAAAAACCAAACGAAAAATGATTTCACCTAAGCCGTGTTTGGCTTTGTTATTAATGGTCTTAGTCTGAATTTTGACTAAAGATGGATTCCTGGAATTATGAATAATAGAGCATTAAGTTGGAATCCCGAGTTTGGTTTGCCAACAAAACATATTTTATAGTTTTTTTAACTATAATTATTATCTACACTGGCGCAGAATTCTGAGTTTTACATTATACTCGTACGCACATAATATGCAAAATCAAGGTAATTGTTTAAGTAATTATAAAAATTAATTATCCCTAATCATACCGTCATTGATACGATTTTTTGCAAAGATAACGTTAGCGTGAATAAATCAAATCATCATCATCAGCCTACAGCAGTCCACTGCTGGACATAGGCCTCTTCCATGGCGCGCCACAACACTCTGTCTTCAGCCCCTCGCATCCATCCGCCGCCAGCGACCTTAATGAACCAAAATATAAAATAATAATCAAATATTTTTAAATAATCTTCTTAATAATAATAACATCTCCATAAAAAGCGACTCTACTCTTTTCCCTGTTCGAATCCACGCAAAATGACCCGCGAGAGGTTATCTATATCAAACACATAGTACGATACGACAAATAGGTAAATTATTCAATTAATACAGGGATGTAGGGTCCCTTAGTTACAAAACTAAACACTAACTAAGTATATCTACGTTCAGTGGAACTGCGTAGGTAGAATGCTTCCACCGTCATAAATTAAAAAACCGGCCAAGAGCGTGTTGGACAAGCCCGAAATAGGGTTCCGTAGCCTTTACGAAAAAATTAAGTAATATTTTCTAAGGATTTCGTATTTTGTACGGAATATTCCAAGTTTAGGTACTTATATTTTATACCTTAGGCTGCTATTTACTCTTAAACTACTAATAATTCTCAAGAAAACTTAACCGTTATAGTTTTCCTTTTAAGTTTGATAAACTTACTACCATCCTGATTTTTTTCAAATTTTTCCACCCACCCGTTTAGATTTTAGAGGGGGGAGGGACGCTCGATTTTAATGAAAAATTGCACTTTAAAGTTGAATATTTTGCAAACACATCACTGAATCGAAAAATCGTTTTAGCAAACCCCCTAATGGTTTTAAAAGACCTATCCAACGATACCCCAAACCACAAGATTGAATAAGAAGAAAAAAATCACCCCCACTTTAAGTCTATGGGAGGTACTCTAAAAAAAATATTTTTGAATTTTGTCGGCATAGTTCACAAATATATCCGTGCAAAATTACAGCTTTCTAGCATTGATAGTCCCTGAGCAAAGCCGCGGACGGACAGACAGACAGACATGGCGAAACTATAAGGGTTCCGTTTTTGCCATTTTGGCTACGGAACCCTAAAAAGAAACTCACAAAAGCCTAATTACTCGTATAAGCCATAGGCCTATGTGAAGCACCACGTCTTGCACCAAATGCCATCACTGGCAACACACACTGGTTGAAGACTTTCGTCTTTAGCCACTGAGGAATTTCGGAGGAAAAGAAGCCGCACGCAGCCCATAGATTCTACTTATTGTTTGTTACAGCCGAAGTCCTATGAATTCGGGTACTCCGTGAAGGATGCTCAATCTGGCAACGATTACGACCGAAGGGAGAGCTCCGACGGGAACGTCGTGCGGGGGGAGTACAGAGTGCAACTGCCCGACGGACGCACACAGATTGGTAATATACAAATATTGTAATAGCTATTAGTGGCTACTGACTGACATTCAGGGATGGGGAAATAGCGGCCCGCGAGCCAAGTTCTGCCCGCGAGCGATCAAAACCCGTCATCTAAGTTAAATCGGTCCGCGATAAACACTATTCAAATATTTCATATACCTATCTGTGAGCAAGTTTTTTCTTCAATAAATCTTTGCAAAAACAAATTAAGGAACAGGATGTCTGACCATCATCTCGAGTGTGTTTTAAGAGTTAGGTACTTCAAGTAACTGGAGCCTAATTTTGACGCTTTAATTAATGAACAGCCAAAATTTCATCTTTCACACCGACCCAGCACATCAAAAGAATAAATTTATTATAGATACGTACCCTACATGACTTATTTTTGTTGTTACTTGATTGGAATGAAATGTATTCAATAAATGCTCCCTAGGCCTCGGTTTGTTATTATTGTATATGGCCATCACTAAATCTATTTCCCCATCCCTGCATTAGATCCAACAGTTTTAAAGTTCCAAGAATTTACTAAACTCCCATTAGAATTTCCAAAAATTTATGGACGTTCATTAAAAACAAGTGTGCCATAAAGTCCCCGACTCGAAGCACAGCGGTTGAAATTTCATGATTATATCCCGACCAATCCCGATCCTGTGGGCACATTGGGATAAATAGTAGCATAGGTATGTTTCATTCAAGTCCGATCAGCCATTTTATTTTTCCTTTTAAGTTTTTATAAAAAAAAATAAAGCAGTCCGGTTTTTTTTTTGAAGTGTCAGTTTTAGAACCGTTGGTAATCGTAGCGTAGTGCCTGAATATTATTTTTTGCCACGGTCACGGTATTATCATAGTGACCTGGTATTATCCGCTGACCTAGGGGGCTATTATGAAATTGGGAAATCAAAGTTCGTATCGTCCGTCCCTCTCACTCTCGTATTAAATAATGTAAGCGCCCCTTTGGTACGCTAGTAGGTATTTTTTGGTGTTCAAAAGGAAAGGTGTAGTTTAGACTCTAATTAGGCTTTTTAGGTTTCAAATTACATTGGGGGGGCACAATAGATCCGAAGAACATTGGACTCTAATAACGTAAGCATAAGGTTTGGGGGCGTGGCCTGGACGAAAGGGTCAGCAGGACAGCAAGTTACGAAGTTTGAATTTTGCACTTCGTAATAGGGCCTGCGCTTTCTGCCATGTCAAATGTCAGATGCACAGATATTTCCGACCATTCAGTTATTTTTATAATTGCAGTAACGTACCATGCTGACTGGCAGACTGGCTTCCACGCGGACGTGCGGTATGAGGGAGAGGCAAGATACCCCGAGCCGGTCAGGCAGGCTCAGTCTAACCAAGGTAATAGCAGTATAGTTAGAAAGAAAAGAAGAATTCCGACATCGTCATTTCAAAGTTCAATGTATCATAAACGCATGGACCATTTTTTATCAAACATAGCTACGAAACATCGCAAGGAAATTCGCTTTCACTTAAAAACAACCGCATTGAAGTCGGTCCATCTGTTTGAGAGTTAGGATGCCACAGACAGATAGACAGACATAGTGTCAAACATAAGCTAAGGTGTGGACTAAGATGGAGCACGGCACGCTTGCCTGCCCATTCACCCTAGATTTGAAGACGGTCAGATTATAGCGATCATGCAGGCACGATCAGGCAACACAGCCGGCAGAGGGGTGTCCTAATTTCAAAATCCATAACAATTTTTGTCATAATGATCTTTTGCCATAATAACGTTTGCCATAATAACGTTTGCCATAATAACGTTTGCCATAATAACGTTTGTTGTATATTTTTTGAAATGAAATTAAATGAAATAATTTATTGCCAAACATGTGTTACATATTATCAGGTCTTACGAAATAAACTTGGTGCATCATGTTCTGCCGTTTCCGGCTTGCAAAAACATAGTTACTTACTTACTAAACGTATACTAAAAACTATCATCACTCAAAAATTCACTGACCGAATAAAAACATTTTTAATAACATTGGTGGATCATTTTCTTTAAAATTATTTATGTTCATGTCACGAAAATCTCTGGCCAATTTATTAATTTATTTTGTCCTAATGTCGAACATCTTAATGATTATTTGCACTAATTTCAAAATCCATAGCAACTTTTGTCATAATGATCTTTTGCCATATTAAGGTTTGCCATAATGTAAATGCCTTAATATTTTTGTTCCAATATTGAGTCGCAATTCTAACCTAACCTACTTTTCTAGCTGCCGTTCGTTTCTGTTGGGGTCGCAGTTCTAACCTAACTAACATTACATATTAACTAACGTAACCTACATTAATATCATGGATTTTAATATTATTACTCGTAACTTACTATATTAGTACGAAACATATTAGGGATTTAGAGTATTAGGACATGTGATATTATGGCTTATGATTATTAGGACATAAGATCATTATGGCAAAAGAATGATATGTCAAAAGTGTTATGGCATTTGAATTTAGGACAAACGATATGATGGATTACGAAGGAGACCCCCGGCAGAGAATTCCCCTCCTTAGCTGTCCGGATAATAAAGGACGAGCGAAAACGCTTTGCGTGCGAATTTTTTTGTACTTAATTAAATAATAAAGACTAAGTATTGGGCCAATTTTTTTTCACATTTAAATAATTCTGGGTTCTCCTTACTCAGATTCGCGAGCACTATTGATTTGTACGAAGAAAAAAAAGTGTCCATAATTTCTTTTGTCACTTTTGTGACTTTTTTTGCAAGGTTTTCTTCAGCTTGCCCTGTTTATTTATTTATTTTCATACAGTTTATACCTACGGCCTACGAGTCGTTACGAAATGGATACATATTTTTTTTATGGAAGGAATATTGGGTACTTACCTACATTTTTTTTTCATCAAAATGAATAGTGCTCGTGATTTTGCGTAAGGAGAAACCAGAATTACCTAATTCTGAAAAAAACGCCATTTAAAGTGAAAATGCCCATTTAGAAACTTTATTAATTTTTTTTTATTTCAGGAGGATATAACTACCCTTCGGATTTTAGCGGTTCCTTGACGGGGTTCCAAGGCAGCGGGGGCCGACCGTCCACTGCCTACGGACCCCCAGGGTTCCACTGAAGATGCCTAGCCAAATTTTACCATGTACAAAGATAGTTTAAATATTGTAATGATACAGGTGTGTGTGGATACGCTATTACATCCAAACACTTTCCACTTTAAAAATATATTAAAAATATCATAACAGAACAACAAAAGAATTTAAGTAAGTAATTACCTATGGCATACATGGCTACATCATGGCTAAAAACAAATGATTAAATAAAATTGGAATTATTCGTAAAGAAAATTATGTGTCAGTTACCATAATGGCGTCCCTAGGGGCCCCATACACGGTACGAATACGATTCGTCTGTACGATCGGTCCTGCAGGGCTACTCCGAAACTGGAAAATCGATGTTCGAGTCGTGCGGTCCCTCTGACACTTATACTATTTAATACGACAGCGAGAGGGACCGCACGACACGAACTTCGAGTTTCGAGTTTCGGAGTAGCCCTGCTGAAGCGACGGAGACGGATCGTACAGAAGAATCGTACCACTCTTTGATCGTACCGTGTATGGGGCTCGATTATCGACCAATGAAACTGAGGGCCTACTCCGAAATTCGAAAATCGAAGTTCGTATTGTACCATATCGAAAATACAAACTGCTGGTCTCTTTTTCTGTGCATCCATGTCTCAGTTTGTATTTTCGATATGGTTCACGGGATACCCGTAAAAGTAACGAATTTGGAGTTGAAATAAAAAATACAAAAAGACTCCAAGAAACCAATCGTATTGTAACCGTCCCTCTTACTCCGTATTAAATAGTATAAGCGTATTTGAATAAGTTACCAGTATTATAATAATAGTAATTTAAGACTTTTGTACCAGTATTATTTCTTAAGAAAATAAAGTTGATAAATCGAGTAATGAGTCTTTCATTTCATCACCATATTTGACCGCGCGAAGCGTCTTCGTTTCAGTGGTTTCAGTTTGGGCCATACCTAGTTTGGGCAATAAAACACTTTCGTGTGTGTAGGGTTACCATATCTCAGGATTTGTTCTGAGATATGTGGATTTTGTGATTCTTCTTAGGATTCCGGCCGGATTTTGGAAATCACGGGAAATCTGGATTTTTTTGAATTTTCGACAAAATGAGATTTTTTTTACATCTTTTTATTAAAATCAAACAATTGTCTGTTTTATATATAATGGAGACTAACTAAAAATCAACTTTGGTTGTGGTAATTGCACAAATAAAATCAACCGAGATCACAATAATATCAATAAGTACGTACTTACTTATAATAATAATTGACTTTTTTATTTGTAAATTATAGTTGAGAAAAACAAGTGAAAATTGTGAGCAATACTCGGGATTTTATGATGGAAATCAGGCTTTTTCCCCAGACTTGAGTTTTTCATCTGGTAGCCCTATTCGTGTGTCGTTATTCTCTCACCAACAACAAACAAAGCAATTTAAATAACGTAACCGACATAAAGTTGGAAAACCCCCGACTTTGTCACTTTAAAGTTCAATATCTCAAAAAAGGCTGAACCGATTTTGATGAAACATGTCAAAGAACCATTGGTAAAAACTTTAATTTGAATAAAAAATCGCATTCAAATCGGGACACCCGTTTAAGCGCTACGGTGCCATAGACAGACAGACACATAGCGGTCAAACTTATAATAACTAACACCCCTCTTTTTTCGTGGGGGGTAAAAAAATGTGACATTTACCAAGACAGTGGTGCCCTCAGTTTAATTTCTACTCTTTTATTTCATACTTTGCGCCAATCGCATTTAAAATTTAATACGATTTTTTTGGAATTTTTAAGGATATTTGCCCAGATGTCGTTTGACAGATGTCGTCAAACTTCTTATCGTGCCGTCCCGTATTTAACACGAAACTGAGAGGGACGGTAAGATACGCACTTCGATTTTCGAATTTCGTAGTAGCCCCCCTGTAGGTACAGTTAGAACATGCTTTGCAAAGAATAATTAATGAAAGTCGTAAGGCTTTTCTTTGAACTTACAGCGCCATCTTTGAGCAAATAGGGAAGTTTTGAACATGTTTTGTTTTCACATCAACAAACTTATGACCTGACCAGTGACACAATAGTTTAATTTGTATTTATCCTGAAATATTGCAATTAAACACTATACACAGTTTTCGTTTATAAAAATTAAAAACAACTGATTTACTTAGTATTTTGTTCCTGAGACATGCATAAAACGCCATCTGTTGCGGAGTAGTTTTACTAGCAATTGTCCACACGGTCTGACCTTTCATTAGGAAGTATTTCTTGCTAGACGAGAGCTCAAAAGCTATTGGTCGTTTCTGCACGTGCCGAAATATTGTCGGCACTCTTTGAAACACGCCGCAAGTGTCGGCATTTTCTTTGAGAGAGGCAGAGTTTCCAATATTCTATTTCATTTAATAGTGAATGCTCGTGGAGTACGGTTGTGATTGAACAACTGGGCTACGTATTTACAAACAAATTCGTGTCTGTTGTGATTTTATGGAATAAACAAGAATATTTTTGGTAAGATAGTTAAACATTGTGTTTTTTGAGAATCTTATTCTACTGTAACTTCTTTTCCATGATGTTTAAAATGTGTACTGAATTAACTTTTTTTTCGACGTACTCTGTTTTATTTAAAACTTATTGAATAAGTATAGCCTATATATAATAAATTTTATTTTTGTAACTGCTAGAAATAAATGCAAAGGCAAAGGTTTTGAATTTACCGCGAACCAACCAACTCTTTCACTTGAAGTTAAAAAACAACTTTAACAAAATCTCTTTTTCCAAAATAAATCTTTTGATATTATTTGCTATTCGGATTATGTAAATAATTCTTATTTATATTACAAATAATTAAATCAGAAACTGAATTGACTCAGTTATTTCCTCCTGTCTTTCCGTCAAATCAAAAGTTTTCGTAGAATTTGTGAAGTAGATTTAGATTACAAACAGCATTGCAAGGAATTTACTTATTATTTCGCTTGTTTAACACTTAAATAATTAATTTAATCGTATAATGGGTGCGTGTGGTGTGTTTTAAAACGAGGATGTGATTTTTTCAGCAAGATGCAGCCATCTAAAAGCATGGTGGATTATATGATGGAGTTGAACAGACTATTCCTGAATTCGTCTGAAACAAGTGAGTGGTTTCATTATTCTTGTTGTGAAATTAGATCGTAGCATAGCGACAAGCTTTGTCTGAAACTGAAAGTAGATGCGGCTTTACAGCAAGCAAGCCAATAGCTTGTTTCGCATAACTAACATGAAGAACCCATTTTTTACTTTCATTCGGGATGTTTACCTGCTTTCGATTCACGTAATTTGCATAGGTACGGATCTATGACAAATACTTGTTAGCCGTTTGATGGTTTACTAAATCATAGTACCTACTATTTTGTATGTATTAATTTACATAACATTAGATGAATTTCGCCGCAGGACTTCGCTTAGCGTACAGACTTTTTATATTTTTTTAATCTAGCTGGAGTACCATCGCGTGTTTAAAATCGTCTGCTTCAGTTTGTATTCATTAACTACAATATTTACTATCCAATATGGTTTACTACATAAGTCAACTAGAAAGAATACGAATGTTGTGTGACTGTTGCGGTTTTTGCTCTTCCTGACTAACTACCGCACCCAGAGATACCAATTTAATCGCGCTCTTGTCAATCACTGATACTTTTTACTGAGACCTTCACATTTCCACCAGTTTTGTTTCTCTTTCCTTTGTTATTGACAATTTTAAGTTGTTTTTATACATATAGCTTGTGATATGTCCCACTGCTGGGCAAAAGCCTCTACTTTCCTCTGCCACTCCTTTTATAGTATAGAGATTTTTTTATTCAGCACCCTTGGATTTGTCCTTTTGGCTTAACTTTCTATCCTGTGGCAATTATATTCATTACTTCCTTTTTTTTGAAATTTTGGAAAAAATATAGTTTTTCCTACTCAGAATCAAGAGCACTTAATCTGTCATCTCCCAGGATAACAGGATCGAAGGATTTTGGCACAAATTTGTGCCTCTGGGAGAGGACAGGTTTAAAAATGACAGTTTTGCGTCATTTTTTTCATACACTCAGTATGGCAGTGACAACTGACTCATAAAATTGTGTATGAAAAAATGGGGTCATTTTTTTAAACAATCAGAATCGATTGTGCTCTTGTCTTGATTCTGAGTAGGAAAAACCAATAATTTTTTTCAAAACTTCAAAACAAAAAAAAAGAAAAGGTACACTTTTTTTTAAACACCCGTGTTCATTAGTGGGCTATACCACGCGCCATATAAATCTGCCTAAAAGTTCATTACTTAATACCAAGAACCATATATGGTCCTTGCTTAATACTCAGTTTTGACGAATTTTTGAGATACATTTTTTATGAGACATCTTGACGTTACTCCCGGATTGTGTTTGAATCGCTTAACGGTATAGTGCCTATTCAATTATTGGAATTATACCTTTTTAGATTTTTAAGTGTTGTTTTCGAAGAGACTTGTGGCTAAATCCAGAATTAAAGTATTTTCAATCTATTAAATAACACAGGCTTTGTCAACAAAACAAATTGTAGATCTGTAACTTTGTTATGCAATCGGGCCCCGAGGCTGTATTGCCTAATGTTTCTGATGCTCACAATCGCAATCAAATAATAAATAAATAATAAATATCATGGGACAATTCACACCAAGCTTGTGTTATGGGTACTAAGCAATGGATAAATATAATTATATAAATAGATACATATTAAACACCCAAGACCCGAGAACAAACATTCATATTTTTCATACAAATACCTGCCCCGACACGGGAATCGAACCCGAGACCTCAAGCTTTGTAGTCAGGTTCTCTAACCACTAGGCCATCTGGTCGTCAAATGTCAGTTTTTGTATGAGAAATCTGTAATTTGATTGGGATCACAAGCATCAATACCGCCTCAGGTAGAAAAAAACTGTTATAATACAGGACAATACAATGACTCTTTATTAAAGACTGTTGTTTGATTTTTTTTACAAGCTTTTATTTAGTTTCACCTGTCCCATTGTCTGTCTGTCTGTCTGTCTCGTCTGTAATCAAATCTTGCAAGTAAAATTCAACCAACTTCCAGTAGTTGGATTGACTTCAAATTTGGTTGGTATAGGTACTTATGTAAATTGCGTGACAATACAATAATCTGGTAGTGACATCTTGGTAGTCCGGCCAGGATCATCTCCACAGGGCGGAACACGGTGAATGGCAGACTTGAAATTTGGTATGCAAATGTAGTCTGGGTGAAAATACAAGTACAGTCAGCAAAAAAAACGCTTTTATTAAAAATAACGTAACCAACAACAAGTAGGAAAACCACACACTGTCACTTGACACTGTGACATTGTCACTTCAGAGTTCAATATCTCAAAAACGGCTGAACCGGTTTTGATAAAACATATCTAAGAACCATTGCTAGAAACCCTACTTTCAAATAAAAAAACTGCATTCAAATCGGTTCAATTCAACCGTTTAAGAGCTACAGCCTAAAAATGCATTTACAATCGTCTGGTGTAGCAAGTGTCTATGGGTACCATAAAGTAAGATACATGTAGTGAAAAAAGGTTTTTCCCTGGTCAAGTAAAAATCAATCTTATGTCAATGTTATAAAGACTGACATGGAAAAAGTTTTCTCACTTCAATTATATAACACACATTTTATTTATGCTTATGTTTTTTTTTCTAGATATCCACACACCAAGCACCGCTAGTTTCCAGTCATCATACAGCCAGCCAACACCAAACTATTCATCAAGCTCAACCGATTCCTACTCCCCAGAAACATTCCCAGAACTTTCCTACAACCAGCTTCGTCTACACCGATCAGAATACAAACCACCAGAAACCCCTAGGTCTGTAAACGAAGCACCTTTTACAGTCAGGAGACCTATAGTTGGCAGAAAGATTTTGGGTTCTTCCGAGCAAAGACCACTTGAGCGATCTCCGGAATCCCATTTTGAACAAAGATTTGGTTGCATGTCCCCTATAACGCATTGGAATAATCCTGAGATTCAAACCCCAAACATATCAATTGAATCTAAGAGCACTGACAAAAATGTCTTCTATGAACTCTTCCCTGGGGAAAACCGAGGGTTAGACTTAAGAACACCCGTCAAAACCCCATCAATATACTCCAACCTGTCACCCACCCCTACCATCTCCCAAAGCTCCCCCACTTCAAACTTCGGTATGTTTACCCCACCAAGGTACACAACTCCTTTTAACTATGGGGCCACCTCACCTAACTTTGGGGCAAGTTCACCTAGAAATTCAGGGGCGATTACATCTAAATTCCAAGATGGGGTGCAGAAGATGTGTACTTTTTGCCGCAAGAATGGAGAGACCCCATTGGTGTATATGACCCATACGGTGAAGGAGAAGAGGGGTAATAAGAATATAGTGACATGCCCCATTCTGCGGTCCCATGTTTGCTCTACTTGCGGCGTTTCGGGGGACCATGCTCACACCATGTACGTATTTCTTATAATTACTATTATGTTTCGTAATCAGTTATTGTAAGAAAAATTACATCATTTCAAATTTTATGATTTAAATGCGAACCCTGAATTTAAATCATAAAATTACTAATGACCGCGATAGTCTAAAACATTGTGCATTTGTGCTACATTATTTCATTACTAATATTATAAATGCTACTGTAACTGCCTGTCTTTAGTCACGCTTAAACTGCTGAACCGATTTAGATGGAGTTTGGTATGTAACAATAGCAAGTCTGGGACCCTCGAAAGAACGAAGAAACTTATTACCCTGGATAAATTGCAAAGTTTTAACGTATTTAATATAACCCAATTTGCTGTGACAGACACAGGAGTAAAGAATAATAACCAATTATATATATTTCACATAAATACTTAATCACAAAGATGCAAGCGATCGCATCGCGCCGCGCGAGTATATTAATACTAAGCAGCGGTTAACGCGACCCGATCGCGGACGAAAGCAGCGGATTACCCTTTAGACCCCTCCAAAATTACTTAATATACTACAAAATTCGGACATCGAAGTTCGTATCGTACCGTCCCTCACTCTCATATTAAATAATATTAGCGGCAGCTATATAATAATATTATTATTTGCCGAACTTCATAGAGAAGCTAGAGGCCTACAACGCCGGCTCTGGAGTAGAGCAAGAGGGGCGGGCATTGCAATATAGAAGCCTGGCGTATGGGTGATGTCTTTTGTATTTGACGTGGCGGCGAAAAGGTTAAACCCCGAGGAAGGACATAGGATAGTTTTTAACCCGGAAAATTGCATAATTCCCACGTGACAAATGGTCGCGGGCAGCACATAGTTCTAATATGTAATTTATTTTCTATTACAGCACATACTGCCCAGTTCTTCGCAGCAGCAACAACGGTATGCCTCTCAAGTCTACTACTATCACGCTTAAAAACACTCGCATCAAGAGCAATGGTAGAAGGCGGTACTAACCCATGGGGTAACTACATCTAAGGTCCAGACTTGCAAGAAATATGTAAGTTGCGTAACATTGCTGTCCCGCTCGTTTAGGCTGTTTCCACTAGAGATGTGCAAGGATATGATGTGCGGAATGTGTTTTTCATGAACCAATAGCATAGCTTAATTTACCCATCCTCGCTGCGCTCAGCTGTTTCTACTAGAGCTGTGCTGAGCGAAGATAGGTAAATTAAGAGTTTCTATTGGTTCACGAAAAACATATTCCTTGCACATCTCTGGTGGTAACGCAGCCTTAAACTCTTTAAAGTCGCTTACGCCCGCTTATGTGTAGCGAGCCTAAAGCAACTTGCATTATTTAACTTGCAGGTCTAAACTGGGTATTTAACTTTGTAATTAGTGTATCTGCTTGGGCAAAACAGAGGCCGTATTGCCTAATGTGTCTGACCGTCGCGATCGCAATCAAATGACAGATTTCGCATACAAAAACTGTCATTTGATTGCGATCGCGAGCGTCAGAATCTTTAGGCAATACGGCCTTAGGACATGTAATACTAACATGGTTGTACTCGTTTGTTGTTCCTGTGGAAGATAAGGTACAATTTTGTTAGGTATAATTTATTTGATGATTGATTTCTTAAAGTAATTTCCTTATCACCCACATTGTGAGTTTTAAATAAAGTGCCATGAAACTGAATTTCGATTCGAATGTCAGTTTCGGCCGAAACCGACACTTTCTTGGCTTTTCCAGTGCATATTTTTTAAACTTGCGATAAATTACTTCCAAACACCCGACGGAAGTCCAGACTTAGTTTCAGCATCTGCAAATCTTCTGCCGAAACCGATACCTTAATTCAACAACTAAACCGACGAATAATCGGTGGGGTACTGATTAAATTGTACTTTTTCTTTCACTATAAAGCTAAATCACTACTTTTATTTGGCGGCTTGTCACTTAGTTTAGTTAAGACATGTTACGTTTTTACGTAAAGTCTTGAATATGGGAACAATGTTGTATTTTTTTTTTGTTTATTTTAAGTCTGACTACTATGCTATGCTTACAGTTGCCAGGAAACTTTTTTAGCTTTGGATGACTTGTTAAGTTAAGTTTGCCCACAAAAAGTTTGTTAAACATTCTTAATATTTGTCAAAAAGTTAGCTGACAACTGCGATTTTTGGTAGTCGAAATATGCTCAATATAAACGCGATCTCTTTTTTATTTTATTCATATCTTTTATTTTTGACTTAACACAAGTTTATCATGCTTATCTACCATCTTTAAATAACAAAAATCATGCATAAAAATTATGACTGACCAACTCTATCTATCGGAGGTTTCGATATTTTTATTGACAATTCATAAAAATCGTGCATTTTACAGATTTACCTAGCTTTTTATTGATTTTTTACATCGTTTTATCACTTGACAGCTGTATGCAATTTATATAATGACTTGGAGATCAGCATTTAAAGTACCTATTCACTTGCAGTGTAAAACTCGCACTTGGTGGTTCTAGAGTTGTGGATAACGCTCATTTTCGAGGCTTAAAGACTCGAGCCCTTAAGACTCCAGAGTCTTAAAGACTCGACTATATTTGACAATTCAATTGGCTTATTTTATGCCTATGGATGCAAGAAACCGTCTTTGCGGCCTTTGAGTCGTTAAGCCTCGAGAGTCTTTAGGGTTCGAGTCTTTAAGCCTCGAAATGAGCGTTTTTCACAACACTAGGTGGTTCTATCTGTTGACTTATGATAGTTACACTGTGCCTTGATTTAGTAGTAAGTTATAACTTTTTACTTTATTGTAATTGATAAGCTATTATAGATTAGATTATAAATATATTGACAAACATGGGTTAATTTTAACAAACTGATAATACCGTACAACTATAGAATTAACTATTTTTAATTCATCTGCCAATGCCATTAATTTACAATTTATAATGATTACTATTAGTTTTAAAACGAGAGAAACAAAACCGCCTATACTAGCATAATAGTTTAATGATATTTAGTCTCCATTTAAAACTTGATTTGAGAATGTTGTTAATTTTAATAATAACAATTAATTATTATTGGTTTGGAAAATTTTCTAAATAATAACATGTTTTGACAGAAATTTCATATGTAAAAAAAATCCTAATGATATTTGTTTTTAAACTTGCATGTATATTTATTTCAATTAATTGAACACAAAAAACTCGTGTTTTATTGGTTGATGATGACTAATTAAAATCGCCTACTGAAGGTTTTCACAGAGGTGAAATATCGCTAGATGGCGTTAGTCCGTTTGACGTTTGCTTGCGATTGGCTCATTTAGTTATTTAACCAATCACGAGCAAACGTCAAACGGACCTCACGATAGTAACGCCATCTATAGATATTTCGCTTCCGTGAAAACCCTCATTAGGGTTTCTCGACGAAATATCGCTAGATGGCGTCAGTATCGACGACCGTTTAACGCTGCAGTCTTACGACTCACCATCCAGTTGGCCGATGTTGGGCCAACATGTTGGTAGAGTGGGCAAAAAATTAAATTCACTAAGTGTTAGGCTGCGTTTCCACTTGAGATGTGTGAGGAATGTGTTTTTCATGGACCAATAGAAACGCTTCATCTGCCTATCCACGCTCCACTCAGCTGTTTCCACTAGAGCTAGGGTTGCCAACTTTTTTTACAAGAAATAAAGTATATTTACGTCTGAGAAGGGAAATAAACAGTATTTTCTACTTTGCATGTTTTAAAGACGAATTTTTGGGTGCTTCTCGCACAACATCAATTTAGTTTCATTTTTAAAAGCCTCATAGTCTATGGAGTCATAGACCTCATCAGAATCAAAACTAAAATTAAGATAAATAAGAAACTAAATTTTTATTAAATTTACAATGGCAAATTCGTTCGGATCCACCACTATTGTTACTATGCTGTACTGACTTACCTAGCGTGTGCTTACTGATGGGCAATGTTGATGCTGAAAACAGTATTTTACATACTGAAAAACAGTATAATACTTAGTTGGCAACCCTCACTAGAGCTGTGCTCTGCGAGGAGTGCGAGGTAAATGAAGCGTATTGATTGGTTCATGACAAACGCATTGCTCGCACCTCTCTATAAGAAACGCAGCCATAGACGCCTGTAAAAATGAAAATAATGTTCACAATTCACATCTGTGTAGAAATATCTAATGAAATTAAACTAAACTTTTGGACTATGAAATGATTCAAATAATTTGGAATTGTTAGTTTTAAGGTTGATTTATAGATACTTCTAATTATTTTTCAGAATTATTTTTTGTTTAACAATTTTATTGGGAGCTTGTGGTGAATTCATTTTAATTATTGTAATATTAATTATTTAAGCATGTTTTAACTTTGACTTAAATGTTTAGTTACTAACTAATATAATATAATATTGTGTGGTATATTCTTAAACATCACTCAAGGTGACGAGAAATTGGAACTAATTTTGTGGCATTTTTTTTTTTAATTTGGTGACCATTTTCATGACACTTAAGACTTCCCAGTAGCCTTATATTGTATTGAACCATTTGACTCCTGAGGCCGAGAATTCCCTTGTCAATGCATTGTTTTTTGTAAAAAAGTTCATAGTGAATTACATACGATTCATTTGATCCAATCAATCGATTACAAAGTTGCAAAAATGTGTATGGTCGATTCCCAAACTTAATATACTATGTAGTTGTGTGGAAAAGTGAATATTTATGTTAGGGCATCGATTGTACTCGACTTTAATTCAGTCTTCAGTAATATGTATGCATTCCGTGACACGCAATTGTACCGCTGACGGTTAATTTCTACACATGTGACAGTCGCGCCCGCCCCGCGCGTCGCTTTCTCCCCCACGGTACCTTTTTGTGTATACCGTATTAACGGCCACCACTGCATGCCTCGGACACATAATTTTGTAACTTTGGCTGTATCGATCGATGGGTCTATGTACAGTGGCGTAGATCGATTAAGTCCTTGCTGATGCTAAATATGCGGCCTGGTAAATTAAATATAATGTAATGCTACTGGCCTCTTTGTTAGTGGTACATTTCATAACTATGAGCAACATAACAGCTTGTAATGTATTTTCTATCGCGCTTTCATATTTTATGTAATTAATAACCGTTCTCCTTTGGTATAGAAAGTTTTGGACTAACATTTTTTTGAGTACATTGTGTACAAAATATACCTGCTTATTTGTATTACACTTCATGATTTTTTTTAAATATATTTATTAAAAGCTAACATTTTTATTATTTTGAACTAACCCTTGACTGTATGATTTTTATTTGTTAGGTTGTACTATGAGGTAAAAATCTTAACACCGTCCCTTTCACTCGCGTGCCATAAGCGTTAGCGGGACGGCAACATACGAAGTTCGAGTTTTGCACTTCGTAAGTATAGGGCCTGAATCACGTACGGGTGGAACCTATTCACAATTGTTTCCTTGGCAAATAATACCCAGGTATAAGTAGGTAAAATGGCATCTGCAGCGAAAAGCTTCCTTGGTACGCGACTCAATTTCTTCAACTATATAAGGTGGAACCTTTTCATAATCGATTCCACTATGATTTCTTTAGCAAATGTACGGATTGTCAAAATGACATTAAAGGTTCCACCACGATATGCTATTCAGTTCTTTGTCTGTACCTGTACCTACCTATTACCTATATACATGGTGTTAATAAAATCCTCTACGATTTTATGTTATTATGAAATTATGATATACTTTTTGCTAGCATTTTTTCGCACCCCAAACCCCAATATGATTAAGACTGCCTTGAATTCCTGTGGCAAATTAAAGCACGGCAAAATTATAGCTAATAGCCAGTCTTGGCATTATTTCATACAAAATAAATCAAAATCCCAAACTAAATTGACCAGTTACAAATCGGAAGTCGGGAATGAGGCCAAACAAACTATTTTTAGTCGGCAGCTAAAACGTTTCATACGTTTATTTCTATCGGTATAACTAGACGTACAAACTGTTGATTAAAAACTAGTTTTTCTTTTTTTTATTATTTAGTGAAAAGTGGTAAAAATGGCGGCCTATGATTGGCCTGTAGACACTGAAAATTTGCCGGTGATGAACATAGTTACACCGAGAAATGTGGATATGTGTGGTATCTTTGGGATGTAAGTACTATTTTGAACGGCAGTAAGGCTGTGTTTCCACTACAGATGTACGAGGAATGTGTTTGATATGAACCTATAGAAACGCTTCATTTACCTATCTACTTGTGCTAATTACTTATTCTGTGCCTATCCTCGCTCACAGCATTACGAAATTCGAAGTTCGTATCGTACCGTTTCTACTATTGGTTTATGTCATGACACATTTCTAGCACATCTCTGGTGGAACGCAGCCTAATATTTAAGCAGCAGGTGAAAAACGCGTCGTGGTTGAATATGAGACTTATTTTGTATAGAAAGTGGCGCCGCCTGTTAACACTAGTGTTTTCTGCCTTTTTCTTGCAAAAATATATAGTCAAGAAAACTGTTGTTGTTTCTTTAAAAAAATATGGCTCTGTCCATCGGAGGACAATTTTGCCAGTGTCTAGTAGTTTTTGCCGTTGTACGGTAAAAAATTCTAGAAAACGAAATATGAGAGTAATGGTGGATGAACGATGACAGCGCGAATCCAACCAAGAAAACTGAATCACTTAGATATTATTTATTGTCAAAAAACTGTGTAAATAAGATCACTGTCAAACATTAAATATGTAGTATCAACAGTTTGCCCATTTCGGACGTACAATATTACCAGGGTATGGGGTATATTTATTTGTTTAACAATAAAAGTAGGTATAAGTATAAAGTTAACATAACTAAAACTAACTAAAAATAGCTAAACTAAAAATTACTATCTAAATTTGGACCCTTAGGTAGGGTGCTCATCACGCAGGCAGCATTCCCACGTTGAATTGCTATAGAGACTGTGCGAGGGTCACCTGTTGCCCACAGAGTACTTTTTATATACTGCTGTTGCCTCTCAGACGCTTGCTTAGAGCTCCGTGGAGCCCTCGTTCGCCCTTGCCCCACGAACTGAGTGTCTCGACACCGAATGCGACGAAATCGTACTGCAGGGCTACTACGAAACTCGAAGTTCGTATCGTACCGTCCCTCTCGCTCTCGTATTAAACAGTATAAGTGTCAGAGGGACCGCACGACACGAACTTCGAGTTTCCTGCTGGGTGGAACCTTTTCATAAGCAATTTCGCTATGATTTCATTGGCAAGTGTATGGGATGTCAACATGACATTAGTAAATAAAGGTTCCACCTGCTAGGCTACTACGAAACTCGAAGTTCGTGTCGTGCGGTCTCTCTGACACTTCCACTGTTTAATACGAGAGCGAGAGGGACCGCACGACACAAACTTCGAGTTTCGTAGTCCTGCTGGTACGTGATTCAGTTTCTACCTATTCGAACCACTCAAAAATATGTAGAATACCTACTTTATAACCAGCTCTCAAACTTTTCAGTGTAGCTCTCTTTTTAAACACTTCGCTCTGCAAATGTCACGGCAATGTCACAACTGTCAATGTCAATAACAAATCAAAATGTTTCTTCATACAAAATCGGCGCAGTTCTAGTCTATTCAAACTTCCACATTCACAAAACAAAACAAAATTCAACAGCAACACATCTACTTGGTTATGGCATGATTTAAATGTGTTAAATTACAATAAAAATGACTACTCCACCCAGAAGTCAAACGTCGATCAAGAGCGATCCTGCCGATACGAAGAAAAGTCAAACGAGTATACCAAAAACCCCTCCTGCATTATCTCAGACCTCAGTAAGGTCATCACGTACTAGCATAGCGTCCAGAATCGTTCAGGAAAATGTAGACGAGTACTATGAAAATTGTCAGAAACCTGAGTTTATATATGGGGGTCCATTCATAAAGGTAGAGAAACCAGAACCGTTTTTGGATACAACTACACCCATAAACTTGCAACTACAGGGGACTTTTAAAAAGTAAGTCTTTTTTTTAATTGTGACGGCATTTGGTTTGTTTTTTTTTATTTCACATCTGTCAAAATTTCTGATTGGATTCTGCTTCAACAAAATTATAAATCTAAAAGCATTTTAAAATGGTTTTATTGCCAGTATTTTATTTACTTGCACTTTCCCCAATCACAATTTTTTTTATGGTTGTTATTGATTTGATCATGTTTGGATAGTGGTCTTAATTAGAAATGACGCACCCTACCAATGTATTTACGCACATGAGCAAATTTCAAACACAGGTGGCATACACACAAATGTTTGTTATTGCTCATTTAGTTCCCCATTATACTGGCAGTTATTGTAGGATTTGCTATCTAACTACCTAGTCATAACCAACTGTTTTAGTTGAGGGATGCATTATTTTAGTTAACCTCCTAACACCCAGAGTCCTTTATAAAGGACTTATTGTAATTTGAACTTCAAACTATCATAAATGACATAAAGTTTGATGTTCACATATCAAAAATTTGACTTGGGCATTAGGAGGTTAAGACAAGCTCTGATACAATAAATTTATTGATATGGAAGTAACTAGTCAGGCCACTTATGGGCCAATCAACTATTTTACCAAGACTTTGGGTGTCTCCTGCATTACCAAAATTGTCTCTGGGGTTACTAAAATCGTACTTCCAACAAGATATTTCACGGTTTAATAGGTTGAACTTATGTAGGATGGCATGTTTTCATGTACACCATCTATTAAATTACAGAAAAACATGTTTACTTACAAAAACCTGTTATTGTTTGAAAAATGTCGCAGACAGATTAGTGTTGGTAAAAAAGTTGATTGGCCCTTATATCACTGGATAAATTTTTAATTAAAATCAGGCTTGGCTGAGATGATTCTGATGTTAAGAGTGTTTATAGGCGGTGGTGATTGCTTTCCCCCTCCTACATAAGTACAGTATGGTTTCAACAAGATGGTGCGACGAGTCACATTGTAAGACCAGTCATAGCAAAGCACCCCTATAGATTTGGTTCTATAACCTTGATCTCAAACATTTACATACCATGTATAACATACCAAATTTCATCTAAGTTGGCAAGTATAAAGAAGTAACAGACAGACAGTTACTTATGCATTAAATAATATTAGTCTAACCACCTGCTCCATCCATTGATTAAATTTATTTGACAGATAATAAATAAATGTGATGCCGTCTCTGTTTGTTTTGTTCGAATAGACAGAGACGGCATCACTTTTATCCGTCAAATAAAATTAATCAATGGGTGGTGAAAAAGCCCCTTAATGTTGTCATATTAAATGTATTCCAGATATGTTTTGTAGAAAAGATAATTCCTGATAGCATACACATGTCATTTTGTGTTTAATTAGCTGCAAATAGACTGTACTAGAATTGTGTCTATCTATGCAAACATTGCATTATTAATTTTACTTAAATGTCTAATTGTACTTACTTTATACTCATATTATTATAGGTTTGGATACTTACGTAATGCAAGATATGCAATATAATGTATTTTACCGCAAAAAAAAACTGGGACAATAGTTAGTTGGAAATAAAGGTTAAAATCAATTTTTATTAATTTATTTATCATTACTGTTTCAGTAATCATTTAAAGTTATTTTTCTAATTATTGTTTAATTATTAAACAATTGACATTCAAACTCTAACTTTATTGTCATAAACATAAAGTACACTGTTGCTTATCAAGATTTTCACACGACGACATTCATGACTCATGCCAGTCCGAGACGCTTACGCAATGCAATCGGTAATTTCGTCAACCTTGTCAGAGCCCGGATAGCTCAGTCGGTAGAGCATTGGACTTTTAATCCAAGGGTCCAGGGTTCAAGTCCCTGTTCGGGCGGCTACTTTTTGTATCTTTTTATTTTTTTATTTATATTGTATTATTAATTTTCTTATGTGCTGTACATTTTTTGTCAAACATTTTTTTGTTTCAGGAGTTTTGCGTTTTATTCATTGAAGGAACGACTGCCTGTAATTTTAACCAAAGTAATAGATTATGTTTCAAGGGAAGGGAGCAAAATCAAATCAAAGCATAAAGCGGTTAGTATTTATATTTGTATTACTTATATTCATTAAAGTAGAATTCAATATTTAATATTCATATTTTTGGATGATTAAAAAACATTTATGTAGCTTTCAATTAGAAGCACAAAAGTCTACTATATTATGAAATTAAAACTAGTTTTTTCGCGAGTTTGATTTTTACTTTTTTAACCCTCATGTTTTAAGGCAAAAATCATGTTTATTTACTGCTTAATAAATTGAAATAAGCTAAAAAAAAAAAAAAAAACTTCAAAATATCGAAAAAAAATAATCCATAAAACAATTTCAGGTATTTTCAGAATACCTACCTAGTACATTTTGAGTATTTTTTTTAGTATAGTTATATTTTTTATTTTAGTAAAGGTACACCCGCCATTCTGATTCTTAGTAAATTAATCTGTCATCTCCCAGGATAACAGGATCAAAGGAATTTGGGCACAAATTTGTGCCTCTGGGAGATGACAGGTTAAAAGTTTTAGTGTCATTGCTGCGGCTTGCCGTGTCAATACGCTTTGGCCCTTTTTAGCTTCTTTCACCACAATCTTTACTTTCTTTTTTTACTTTTTAATTTAGGATTTGTATGGTTGTCTTATGGACCGGGCCGAAAACCAGCACTGGATTTTATCTTCAGCATATTATTATGCTGAGTCGGGTACCTATGTGTCACTGCTGTTATAAATAAATTATTTTCTTTATTTCTTTCTTTCTATGCCAAGAGTAGCAGGGCGTTTTCGAAATAAAGTGTACCCTTTCTTTTTTTTTAAATTGTCGATAAAATATGGTTTTTCCTACTCAAAATCAAGAGCACAATCGATTCCGATCGTTTAAAAAAATGACCCAATTTTTTCATAAAAAAATTAGATTTTTTCCAAAATTTAAAAAAAAACGAAAGGATACTTTTTTGAAAACGCACTATTATTTTTTCTCTTTTTTTGGGAATATGTTACTAGCATGGCAGTAAAAAGTTAATTATTTATTATTGTTTTTTTTTTACTTATTTGTTTTTCTTGTGCCGATTTTTGTTTGTATTTTTTAACGTCATTCGTTTTATTTTCCAGTTTTGTCGCACTAAGTTACTCACGATAAAATCTGTTCTATATTTTATTCCCTATTCCAGTCCGATGAAGACACAAGAAACTTCATACAGCAAGTTACCAAACTGAAGAACGATTTGGTGACCAACAAAAAGTACAGTCCCCTCAAAGGGAAGACCGATGACGCGGCGAAGTGGAACGAGTGGATCGAGGCTTGCGACACCCCCCACTACTTCACCAATACCTGGGTGTTCTCTGAGTGCTACGTTTACCGTCGGATACAGGATGCATGCGACCAGACGTGAGTATACAAGATAGTGCATCTCAATCAGAATACGACCGCACCCGAAGCATCAATTATTGTCTACCAAATAAATAATAAGTCAGGAACTCAGAACAAATTCCAGACAAAAAGTGGCCATACCTTAAACCAAAACGACTTTTTTTTTATTCGACTGGATGGCAAACGAAGTCAGGTGGTAAGAGATCACCACCGCCCATAAACATCAGGGGTATTGCAGATGCGCTGCCAACCTAGAGGCCTAAGATGGGATACCTCAAGTGCCAGTAATTTCACCGGCTGTCTTACTCACGCCGAAACACAACACTGTGCAAGCACTGCTGCTTCACGGCAGGATTAGCAGAGCAAAATGGTGGTAGCAATCCGGGCGGACCTTCACAAGGTCCTACCACCTGCGACTTATGGTTCAAATACGAATAATTTTCAAGGTTGCAAATAGATGTGCTTGTTGATTGGTTAAAATTCAGAAAGAAAGCAGGGATTGGTTGGCTCGCGTGATGTCAGATGTCAGTCAAATGACGCGTAGAACACGCTTTTAAGCCCCGCCTACTAGATAGATAGATAGATAGATAAAACGTTTATTTGTTACTGCAAACACACACAATCAAAACTACATAAATTAGAAAAAAAAGAACAGTCCTAACTTAAAAGTAAACAATTTTCAATTGTTTGTGTGCGCTGCAGTAGTGCAAAAGGGCCATGGCTCAGTGGTCAACATTGCTCATAGGAGCAAAACACTGATATTCTGCCACAACCCAGAGGGCCAAGAACAAATATTATCACCTTATTAAAAAATATAAATGTACAATACAAAACGAAACAAACAGTGCCAAGCAAAATGAATACATTTTCAATGTAACAATTTTGTACCAGCCTACCATCAACGACAATGTATTTTTAATTTAATGGTTCATAACATGCAAACGAAAAGAGAGAAAGAGAAAAAAAAACAAATTAAGCAGCATCACAACAAACATGCAGCCACCCTTCAGTTCCTTAACCCTACCTACTAGGACACGGAAAGCCATTTTTATAACGCAGTTTATTCCTGACTTATAATTTTATTCTTAGATTATTGTATAAAATGAGTGACATTTGGATATGCATTGGCGCAAGCCACACAGAAGAGACGTGGGACGGGGCGAGGGCGTCCTCGCCTTGTCTCTCCTGTCTGCTTTGGATCGCGACGTTTCTATACATTTAGGGGCTGTTTCACAATCCATTGATTGGCGTTAACCGACGGTTAAATGTGATGCCGTGCATCACACCTAACCGCCAGTTAACACTAATCAATGGATGGTGAAACAGCCCCTTAATATGAAAACTGATTCAAGGGACTCCTCCGTATTTTTCGTCGGTTAAAAAAAGTCTTTCTGCGAAGTTCAGTGATGGTCTTACCAAAAGCGCTGGTAGTATAAAAAAGTGACATATAAGAGAGCCCTATGCGGTCTACTTACAGAATAAAAGTTTTGATTTTTTGGTCATTTTTTTATGGTTTCAGGAAAACCCTCGGTAAATTCGATGCGTTCGATGCTCAGAAGGAGCAGTCTTTTAAAACCGGCGAAGAAGCGATGTGCGTGGTCGCAGAGAAAGTGGTGACCATGTTGGACGCGAGCGACAAGGACAAAAGGAAAGCTGACTTTATCACCCTACTCAAGGTTAGTAATACTGAAGTAAATCATCATCATCTCAGCCGCAGGACGTCCACTGTTGGACATAGGCCTCCCCCATAGATTTACAGTTGCTTCGGTTGGAAGCGGCTAGCATCCACCGTGAACCCGCGGCTTTAACCAGGTCATCCGTCCATCTCGTTGGTGGACGTCCTACGCTGCGCTTGCCGATCCGCGGTCTCCATTCGAGGACTCTTCGGCCCCAACGACCATCTGTTCTCCGTGCTATATGGCTTGCCCATTGCCACTTCAACAAGCTAATTCGCTTGGCTATGTCAGTGACTCTCGTTCTTCTTTGTATCTCATTTCTGATTCTACCCTATAGGTAGAGAAGCCCCAAGCATAGCTCTCTCCATAGCTCGCTGAGCAACTGAGCCTATTTTAGGGCCTATAGTGAAGTACCACGTCTCGGATCCATTTCATCACTAGCAACAAACACACTTGAGAGCTGATCACCGCCATTTATTTTCAGATTTGCCTCTGGTCCAACAAGTGTGACCTGTCCCTCAGCCTCGGGGAGCCTGTGGGGCTGCCTCCCCCCTCCCCCCCGCCGTCCCCCACAGCCGCGAGCGCCCCCAAGCCCCCGCCCGAGCCCCCCAAAGACGCCAAGGGGAAGAGCGCCACCAAATTGGAGAATGTGCCGCCGCCGCCGCCAATGGACCCGTTTCAACTCATTATAGAGTACAAGGATAAGGTAAAAAATTTGAACATGAAACTACCGTGAGACTCACTCATATTAAATATATTGATCCGGATAACTCACGTCTTAAATCGAGCTTAGCCCGAAACATAACGAGCTAAACTCGATTTAAAACGTGAGTTATCCGGGTCAATATTTTTAATAAGGTAAAAATACAAACCTAACCTATAACCCTAAACCTAACTAAACCTATCGCCTCTCAAGCAGAGGGTCGTGGGTTCAAACCCCGGCTCGCACCTCTGAGTTATTCGAAATTCATGTGCGGAGTTACATTTGAAATTGACTATAGATAGATAGATAGCTTATGTATATTATATAGCTATTTGTATTTTTCATCATCATCATCATCATCCCAGCCTATATACGTCCCACTGCTGGGCACAGGCCTCCTCTCAGAACAAGAGGGCTTGGGCCATAGTTCCCACGCGGGCCCAGTGCGGATTGGGAACTTCACACGCACCATTGAATTGCTTCGCAGGTTTGTGCAGGTTTCCTCACGATGTTTTCCTTCACCGCAAAGCATGAATTTCGAAAAACTCAGAGGTGCGAGCCGGGGTTTGAACCTACGACCCTCTGTTTGAGAGGCGCTAATATGTAGCTATAATGTGGTCTGTATGCCCACGACTCGCTAATAGGGAATAATGGCAAAGCTCAGCGCACGGGACGACACTAGCACAAACCGCCATGACAGCGTCCGTTCTCTTTACAATACAATACAATACAATACAATAACTCTTTATTGCACACCAATACAGTAAACAGTACAGAGAAAACAAGTATATACATAGAGATTTTCTAAGGTAAGCAATAGGCGGCCTTATCGCTTCAGAGCGATCTCTTCCAGGCAACCTTTATACTTAGTATATAGTTTGTCGAGGTTTGTCGCCATGACGGATATAATATGATATTTACATTGACAGTAACGATAGAGCTATATTTCCAGTAATTGAAATAATATGTTATTATGGCATCCTACGGACATATTTGCAGGTGGTAGGGCCTTGTGCAAGGTCCGCCCGGATTGCTACCACCATCTTGCTCGCTAATCCTGCCGTGAAGCAGCAGTGCTTGCACTGTTGTGTTTCGGCGTGGAGAGTAAGACAGCCGGTGAAATTACTGGCACTTGAGGTATCCCATCTTAGGCCTCTAGGTTGGCGACGCATCTGCAATCCCCCTGGTGTTGCAGGTGTCTATGGGCGGTGGTGATCTCTTACCATCAGGAGACCCACTTGCTCGTTTGCCATCCAGTCGAATAAAAAAAAACTAATAAGACATTTAAAAAACTGTTCACGGTTTGCGCTAGTGCTGCATTCTTTTTTTGGTGTCAAGTGTCCCATGATATTTATTTTATTTTGAAATATTTCAGATATTAGTGGATGACTCTGGAAAAATAGCGGACCAAGTCGTTGTGAAAGCAGAAAATATGGCGAAATTGATAGCTAATGTGAGTATTATATCGTAAAAAAACCCACACCTCATAATTAGCCGTCTCTCAGTTAAGAGCGTTTATACCTGCTGAGCTGGCAACGTTGCATTTTTGTTAGTCTTTCTCGATTATTCCATAAAAATTTAATGAAAATTAAAAATGTTGTCTGATAGAACACTTTTTAATATACTTATAGGCACTAACAGCCTTATTCATAAAAAGTTAGAGCCTCCTTGAAGGCTCCTTGAAGGCCCGATGCTAAAAAACATGATTCATAAACGTCTGTTAGCGCTAATCAGTCGATCAAGGCTCTGCTAAAGTTAGAGGACCGTAGACCCTCCTTTATCTCTCTGCTAAGTCACAAAATGGCCGCCACAAGTTTGAACAGCTGACTTTGACTAGAGCAAAAACCATAGGTACCGAAGATATTTATAGTGAAGGCAGGGCTACGCAGATTAAAAAAAAAAACAGAAAAATTAATTTTCAGGAATTTGTATTTAAAAATCCTCTAAATTAGCAACAATAAATTAACAATAAATATGAAAAAAAAATAAGGATGATTAACATAATTATGGCTTTTTGCACAACATAAACATGCGGATCGGAAATGGCGGGAAAACAAACATCTCGCTTTTTATTTTTTTTCCTGGTAATTTGCTGTCACTGCTGTCAATTTTTTTTTTAAATTATCGATTAGGCCATTTTTTTGTCTTTGATTTGTCAAGGTGGCCAACATAACGCGTCTAATCCGTCTATCAGCAGCTCAACAACTAGCAGACTGCTAGCAAGCGTTTATGAATCATACTTCTTGACAACCGTCTAACAAGCTTAATCAGTCTGCTAAGTAACAGACCGATCAAACCTCAATTAAGGATTTTTTATGAATAAGGCTGTAAGTTATTATGTCTACTCCAATAATTATTCGTGATAGACTTTTATATTCTTTAAAAACGAATTAATGTTTATGAACGGTTTTTAAAGAAAATAAAAGTCTATAACAAATAATTATTGGAGTAGACACATTAACTTATATATTAAGAATTGTTCTATCAGACAACATTTTTAATTTTCGTTCAATTTTTATGAAATAATCGAGAAAAACTAGCAAAAATGCAACGTTGCCAGCTCAGCAGGTATAAACGCCCTTAAAACCGAAGCTATACTGAAATTTGAAGTTCGTATCGTACTGTCCCTGTCTCTCTTTTATTAATGCAGTTAGCGTGAGCGGGACAGCACGACACGAAATTGGAATTACGAGAAGATAATGACATACTGCAAAAAAATATTTTCAATGCAAATTTTTCGAGATTACTTGTTTTTCTTTTTACT
This sequence comes from Choristoneura fumiferana, assembly GCF_025370935.1. NCBI lineage: Eukaryota > Metazoa > Arthropoda > Insecta > Lepidoptera > Tortricidae > Choristoneura > Choristoneura fumiferana. The sequence continues at coordinate 9,593,550 of NC_133500.1, forward strand.
CAGTGAAAGTAAATGTACCAATCCGTTAAATAACCGATAGCGAAAAATCGGTCGATTTTAGACTAAGGGGCTGTTTCACCATCCATTGATTAGTGTTAACTGGCGGTTAGGTGTGATGCTGTCTCTATTTGTTTTGTTCGAATAGACGGAGACGGCATCACATTTGACCGTCAGTTAACACTAATCAATGGATGGTGAAACAGCCCCTAATTGTACATAGTAAGGTGTTTTTTTTTTAATAACTATTGAGCTACCCAAATAGGGCTAAAGCTTCTCTCTTCTTTCAGCCACTCAGTTCTGTCAAATAAATCAATATTTATCTTTGCTTAAATATTTGTGTTAAATTTCAGAATACGACTTTTAAGTGCAAGTGCAGTTGCCACAGACTGGCCAAAGCGAACCAAACTAGAATATGCATGGATGCGGTTAATATTCTTTATTATTTTTCTATTTGCTAAAATTCTTTGTAAGATTAGAATCCGCTCGGTAGTATTAGCTAGAAAGTAGCTCACACACTATAAAACTCAATCAACTTGTTCTTGTTTGTTATTCTGTCCCGTTGTTCAAGACAACAGTTTTCTTTAAAAAACTGCTTTAATATATGCGAAATGTGCTTAAGAAATAGTCCATAAAATAATGAGCTTGTAACTATGACAAAAATGTAAGCTTGATGAATTTTAACCACAGAAATTATATAGAAACTCGTGGTGTTAAAGAGTTGTCCAGGGGACGTGACCATGGCAACGAGGTACAAGATAAAGTTGATCGACCCATAAAATAAAAAGAAGTTAGAAATATCTATTTATCAATTAAAAAATTGTGCATAACATTTTTTTATGACTGCAGCCTCCTCCTCCTTTTCATCATCATCATCATCATCATCCCAGCCTATATACGTCCCACTGCTGGGCACAGGCCTCCTCTGAGGCCTCCTCCTTTTAAGCTTGGTAAAATCTAATTAAATAGCATAACTAAATAATAGTAGATTATTGTCGTGGCCTGGAAGTAGTCAATTGCTGGCTGAGTATGAGTTGCGAGTCCGTTTAACTAATACGAAGCCAGCACTTGCTATTCCAGCCGAGACTTATATAAAGCTTTTCTCAAAAATGGTGAATAATTCTAAAATAGAATAAACTTTTTCTTAAAATATTTTATAAAATTTAATTTTATTCCAATATTTTTCTTATGCTTTCCCGCCTTTTTTCATTAAAAATAAACTGCAGGTGTATTTTTCCACCGAAAACACCACAAGCTATTTCAGACCCAATAGAAAAAGTCCGGAGTTCCAACAAAATATCTGATACCGGCCATTAGACTTGGCTGTATACGACTTGCGCCAACGTTTCCATGGCCTTTTTAACTTAAAAAAAAATGTGACTGATTGCAGGCGCGCTAATTCATTATTGTCGAGCTAGCGCGCCTGCAATCTTTTTAACTTATTAATTTTTCGCTGACCAATAAGGTTTAACCTTCTGATATGTAAAGAATAATGTCAACTTTTACGGAAATTTTTGAGAAAAATAAGGGTGCAGTTTGGCGAAGTATAAATGTATTTTTTTGTAAAACATAAATGAGCAAATAAATAAAAAAAAGCCGGTGTCAGGAGGCACCGCTACTCCATAATAGGTATATTGTACAATCAAACTATATTTTATTGTTTTTATAATATTACCTGTAGTAGGTGTAGATTAGTATAGATGTCTTAGATAATGAACGAGTATTTGCAATGTCCATTATTTTTTTACACAAAAACATTTATTTATGTATCGCAAAAGTTTATTAGAAAATATTAAACACCCGACACTCATACACGCTCATAATAAACAAAAATACATATAATCGCTAATCGTCATCATCATCATCTTTTTAGCCGTAGGACGTCCACTGTTGGACATAGGCCTCCTCCAACATAGAATGGTGACTCGTTTCGCCGATTTCAATTACGCAGATTTTCGTTTCGCAGACAACTATTGGCAGATTTGTATTTTGGCCGAGCAACGTTTGGTATAATTTCGTTACGCCTATTATTCGTTTCGCTGATTACTCGGTAGGGAGAATAGCGATATGCAGATTCACTTTTAGTCGATTGTTTGTTTCGTAATTATTTAAGTTAATCGAACAACTGTTCGCCGAAACACGATAAGCTTGTTATATTTTGACTTCAATATAAAATAAATACAAATTCGAAAGCGAAAAGTTGTTCGAGCAAACGTTGAAAATGTGTAGTGATTAATCGGCTAAACGAATTTCTGCTAATAGTTATTCGGCTTACTAACTCACAAGCCAACTGAATAGTCTACTAAAGATTGAGTTACGAAACGTTAGTCTGCGAAACATGGTCTGCCAATCAATAATCTGCGTAAAAATTGTCGGCGAACCATTAGGTAACCACATAGAATACATGTATTAACCTGCGCGCAGGCGCAGTTAGAAGCCGCCGCGGCCGCCGCCGCCGCCGCAGCCGCCGGCAAAGGCAAGGGCAAGCCGCCGCCGCCGCCCGCGCCCGAGCCGCCGCCGGAGGGCGAGGAGCCCCCGCCCCCCGTACCCTGCCCCGCCAAAGTGTGCGTGCCGAGCGCCGTGCTGTTCGGTGAGAGTTTAACTACATTCATCATCGTCATCATGCCAACCTATACATAACGTCACACTGCTGCAGATCAACATTACTTACAACTATAGAGATCTCTTTCCAGGCGGGTGTCATGCCTGGAGGTAGTTTGAAGTTTACTGTTTTTCACTAACTTTGTATTTTAGTTAATTAATCACGGGACACTGAGACCAATTGACCCAGTGTTATGGGCACTAGGCAACGATTAAATATACATATCTAGATAGATTGGCGTCAAGTGTCCCGCGATATTTTTGTAATAAGTACCTAGCAGGGGCGTGGCAACCCGACCACCTGGTAGACAACCTAAATTTTTTACTTGACATCAGTCAGTGTGTACTAACTCCGAGGAGTTGCATTCGAAAACCTCGTCTAACTCACGCTTCTCTAACTCTTTGAGTTGCCTACCAAGAAATGTTCACTCTTCGCCACCGGTGCCTACACATTGAAAAAGTATTGTATGCAACAGTTTTATAACAAAGATCAATAAAGCTCTTTGCGTCTTGATAGGTTCGCTACGCTCACATCGTAACTCGCGTCACTCGCTTTTTTTGATCCTTGTAAACTGTTGCATAAAATACCATTATCGTTATAAAGCTTCCTTTATAATTTACCTTATTGCTACATGTACCGCCTATTTAACATTGGAGCAACTCACGCTACGTTAAATTATTGGTAAAAAACTTAAGAAGATGATTTTGTCAGAGCCGGATTAAGTCAGCGCGGGGCCTGTAGCAAATTTTATCATGGGGCCCTTGATTTGCTTCAAATTTATAGTATAAGTAAGATATTATAGTCGACAATTTTGATACCATCTCTTTCTTTGAAGGCTTTGTTGGTTTCGTGGTGGCAGTATTGTACGTACACATTGATTTAAAAAACATGCTTCTATCAAAATTTACATTTTTACGATCGAAAAGCAATGGTCCGCGGGGCCCCTAGACGCGCGGGCCCCGTAGCATTTGCTACTCTTGCTACGTGGCTAATCCGCCACTGCCTTTTGTATGTAGTAGTGCACAGAGTTGATATGGGACTTAAGTCATTTTTCGAATATGGAACGTCGTCTTATCTATACAGACACGTTACTACTACATACAACAGGTCATCTTCTTAAGTTTTTTTACCTAAAGTTACTCTTGAACAGAGGTTCCCAAACTTATTTCGTCTAACCCCCACTTTGAAAATCAGTTATTTTGTAGCGCCACCCATTTTTTTCACCTTAAAAACCTCAAGAACATATTAGTCTCGCCTAATGAAGGCACAAAGGTGAAGATTTTTTCTGGGCCCCTTACTGCCCCCCTCTTGGCCTCCAGCGCCCACAAGGGGGCGTCGCCCGCTTTGGGAAAGACTGCTCTTGAGCTTGACTCGCTCACACTTTTGACAATATTATTTTATTTGTTTAACAGATATCGTATGCGACAATTCTGGCTACGAATTGTTCACCGATTTGTGTTTAGCGCATTTCCTGATCGCTCAAAAAATCGTTGAAAAGGCAAGTTTATTTTGTATATTTATTGGAAACATTGTTCTGTCCGAAAGTACTGTAGAAAAATTACAATTTATTCAAATAATGTAAGAAAAGTCAAAAACGGAATTAACAAAAATTCATCATCCCAGCCTATATACGTCCCACTGCTGGGCACAGGCCTCCTCGCAGAACAAGAGGGCTTGGGCCATAGTTCCCACGCGGGCCCAGTGCGGATTGGGAACTTCGCACGCACCATGGAATCGCTTCGCAGGTTTGTGCAGGTTTCCTCACGATGTTTTCCTTCACCGCAAAGCTCGTGGTCAATTTCAAATGTAATTCCGCACATGAATTTCGAAAAATTCAGAGGTGCGAGCCGGGGTTTGAACCCACGACCCTTTGCTTGAGAGGCGATAGGTCAAACCACTAGGCCACCACGGCTTTAAAAAATTACAGAGTGGATTTCAGTAACGTTGTATAAAAACACCCGCGTAAAATTTTGTCTGTAATCCAACCGGTTGCAATTTCGAGATTTTTTCCTGATCCCGTGGAAATATCGGGATAAGAAATAGCCTGTATGTTTTTCCAGAATTTCAGTTATGCTCATAACAAATTTCATTCAAATCAGTCAAGCCGTTTTAGCGTTAAGGAGCAACAAACACACACACATACAATTATAATAATAGTAAATTTGTTCAAGGGATCTGCTACTACACAATCCTAAAAATTTCGTGACTAAATACTTTAGTTTCACCATTTGTTCTTCTTTGCTCCAGTTTTTCAGGCTAGGTATGATAGTATGATTGGTTTTTGGAGTCTTTTTGAGATATGTATGCATAGGAGAAATTCGTGTCTAGATTCCTGTCCAGCAGTGGTGTAGGGGTTATAGCACGCAGCACGGATTGCTGAGGACCTGGGTTCGATTCCCAGTGCTGGTCTCTTTTCCTGGTTGTTCTGTGCATCCATGTCTCAGTTTGTATTTTCGATAGGTAAAATAAGGTTTTATTAAAAGCATATTTTTATTTTCAGGTCAGATTCCACGTTAAAAAGTACCCGTGGTTCGTTTCAGATGTAACACCGGACGACTTTACGTAAGTAATTGCCGGACAGAATAACATACACTAAAAAAGTTGATTGACCCTTGAGCTGCGTCCACATTTGTATCATTTTCTCGTATCGTATCTTCGTCGCGTTGCACCGACGCGTATCAAGATCGCTAGTGTGGACGCAAAAACAGCGCGATCATGTGGCGCGCCGTATCTGATCGCTCGGGATCGATGTTTATACGCGTATACCTAGTGTCATCCACGAAGACGCGTGATTTGGTCAAAATTAGACATTAACGACATTGTAATAAGAACCAATGCACGCGTCATCGTGAATGACTCTACCTATATATTATATACTCCGCACACTCGCGATCGGATACGCGTATCAAGATCGGTAAATGTTACCTTTGTTAAATCGGTGAAGAAGAAGAAGAAGTTATGATTTGATACGCGATACGCCGTGATCGCTCTCGAGGCGGTTTTTCCCCGATCATCAAAGGGGATACGGATAGCGTCCACACTTAATGATACGGCGTTCTGATACGATACGCTGCTACGCTACGGTTAGTATGGACGCAATTTTTCACGCGACGATGCTAGTGACACGGTCTGCCCAATGTAAGCGGCCATACTTAGGATACGCGTGGTCGTGATCGGCAAAATGATACAAATCGTCACTACTTTGAAAAAATCTCGTATCTCAAATCAATATGTCAACAAAATTGATCCTTGAAAAAATGGTCATAAAGTTCACTCAGAAAAATTTTTTTTTGAGATACAAGCTTTTTTAAAAGTAGTGACGAAATGTGGACCCAGCCTTATACTGCTTGCTCAGAACGAGAGATGGCGTTGTTTTCAATAGAAATATCACTATCGGAACTCCTGTTCTATTACATTCTGATTAAAAGTCTTAAATTACTGATAACGCCGCCTCCGTGGTTGAAATAATCTGGCAATCTGGAATCTGTCAAGGACTGAGGTTTTGACATTGTATTTTTTTTATTCGACTGGATGGCAATCGAGCAAGTGGGTCTCCTGATGATAAGAGATCACCACCATAGACACCTGCAACACCAGGGGGATTCCAGATGCGTTGCCAACCTAGAGGCCTAACATGGGATACCTCAAGTGCCAGTAATTTCACCGGCTGTCTTACTCTCCACGCCGAAACACAACAGTGCAAGCACTGCTGCTTCACGGCAGGATTAGCGAGCAAGATGGTGGTAGCAATCCGGGCGGACCTTGCACAAGGTCCTACCACCTGCAAAAAATATTAATGAATTTGTATGTTTTAGATTTGTCATCAACGCCTGCGCCAGTTCGTCGTACAGCAGAACGGTACCGGCGCCGGAACCGAAACCACGTGAGTGATCCCACTGCTGGGCACAGGCCTCCCGAAATGAGAGGGCTTTAAGTGACCCAGGAGTTGGAGAGTTACCATGGCAACCAGCTTCACTAAAAAGTTTATTCACCCTTATACAAGGAATATTATAAAGAATTATATTTACTGGGCATTTTCGTTTTACCATTGAAACTCACGTAGCCTCTATTTTCTTTTCGGTAGTACAGTAAACGTATGAGTGTTCGTCACTGTCCCAATGGTCGGCATCTTTAATTTTGTCATTAGCAATAGAGGTGACAGCAGGGTGTCGTTTATTGGGCATTTCGTGTCGAGCACTGGTACGTTTACTTTACACAGACTGCTAAAATCACAACCCTTTTGGTTTTGACGCCTCGGATAACAATTAGGTCAACTATAATCATAACAATGGCTATGGTGCCTATGGTTTATATCAATCCAATTTATGAAAAGTGTAAACAAAGACGCCATTTACCCGACCATAGACATTTAGTGATGTGAAAACCTAGAACCTAGTGCAAAATCATTAATCTGTTCAGTAAATCGATTAATTTATTAATTGAATGTATCAAAGTATTTTTGTATATATTTACAAAATATTAATTACATAATACTTGATTTAATGCCAAAGACTGTTTATTCAATTAAGAAAGTAGTAACTATTTTTTAATTTTAACGTTATTAAATAAAAATCGCTTATTAAAACGAGCATTAATCTATTTTTAAAATGTCAAATTTTCCACCATCTCTACGCTAGTCTATGCTACTATAGTTTATACCCATGTTTCATTCAAGATATAATGTGACGAAGATTTTTCAAATGAAAATTAAATATTGAAATGAAGTGAATTTTGGTGAAAAAGTGATTATACGTCTAGTTAAAAGACACGAATTATGTTATTGATGCGGTCCACTGGGTGTTTGTACAAGAATTTTGATAAAATCGGTTTGTTTACACTTTATATAAATTGGATTGATATAAACCATAACAGTAACAACAGTTACGGTGAAGGAAAACATCGTGAGGAAACCTGCACAAATCTGCGAAGCAATTCAATGGTGTGTGTGAAGTTCCCAATCCGCACTGGGCCCGCGTGGGAACTATGGCCCAAGCCCTCTTGTTCTGAGAGGAGGCCTGTACCCAGCAGTGGGACGTATATAGGCTGGGATGATGATGATGATAACAGTAAACGAATGATGACGTCATGTTCCGTCCACGTTTACGTTTCAGCGGCGGAGGGCCAGCCGCCGCCGGAGCCCGAGCCTCCGCGCAACATCACCTCCGAAGGTCTGCGGAAGCTCGGCGAACAGTGGAAGCAGTTCGTCGCCGATGGTACATTCGTCGTCATGGTGAGAACATCTACCCTAATTTTTTTTTAGGGTTCCGGAGCCAAAATGGCAAAAACGGAACCCTTATAGTTTCGTCAAGTCCGTCTGTCTGTCTGTCCGTCCGTCCGTATGTCACAGGCATTTTACTCGAAAACTACAAGATGTATATCAATGCAATTTGGAGTACAGATGTCTTGTCAAGCCGCTATTTAGTTTTGTAGTTAAATTACAAAAATAAATATTTATAGCGGGGGCACTTCATACACGTATCAGAAATTGAAAAATTTTTTTTTTACTTATCAATGTGTGGCACATAGTTCGATCTTTTGATAAGATATAAAGGTTTCTCAAAAACTTTTTTGATTAAGTGAAGATTTCCGGAAATAATCGCTCCCAAAGTAGCAAAAATTGTGTCCCCCCCAATCTATCTTGATTTTTTTCGTAATGGCTACGGAACCCTATCCTGGGCGTGTCCGACACGCTCTTGTTTTTTCTACGTAAAAGCCGACTCATGGGTGTCCCCTATCGCACCTGATGTTCGGGGCTTTGATTAATTGTACCTGTAGATACACATTTCCGAACAAAATCTCCTTCAAATTATTTGGCGTAACAAATAAAATCATCACCTACACAAATTAATTGTAGAATACCTACGTGACGAAATTTGAACCTAGTCTTTACTAGATTACAGTTGAATTTACCTTGCGGTAAAACTCCACAACGCTTGACACTTGACAGCTAAACTCCACGATATCACACACGCTTGACAGTTAAGAAATGGCTGCGCCTCGTTTCATAAAACCACACGTGTTTTACGGGCCCTTATTATAATATTTTTCACCTATGATGAGTTCTGTGATGTTTCGAGTTTGATTGTTTTAGAGATGTACGATTTATCGAGTGAAGTATCGAGCCACCATCACGTAAACCTTGTCGCGAACCCCCTACCGTCAAATAGCGAACCCCTAGGGGTTCGCGTACCCCACTTTGAGAAACCCTGATATAATGAACCGCGGCTATTGCCGATAATGTTGTGTCACGTCACTACTCAGTTCCGTTTTACACATTGCATCATTGCTCTTTAATGGACACTGATATTGCTATATATTTTTAAAAAGTACAGTCTTACATTTTTTTGATTAGGTATTTTGCTTCAAAATATAAATTACTTTTAAAAAATATTTTGCGAACGTAGTACCTATGCGTAATTCGGATAATTTTCAAGTGTCACAGAACTCATGATAGGTGAAAAATACAATAAGTTACAGTTGCATAAACTAGTATTCTTTTTATTTGTTCGTTAGTGCGACGACTTCTGGACCTCCCCCCACTGCTATAAGGACATGAAACGCTACGACTACTGGATGTACCGCAAGCTGCAGTTCGCATGCGCCGTCCTGTTCAAAGGAGACCTCAACTACCGCAAGCTGCTCGGGGAGAGGAACTGCAGCCCTGTCGCCGGGTTCGAGCCTTCCCTGCAGGGTTAGTGTAACCGACTAAAGGACGGGAGGGTTATGTCCCCGAATATATATATATTTTTTTTATTCGACTGAGTGGCAAACGAGCAAGTGGGTCTCCTGATGGTAAGGGATCACCACCGCCCATAAACATCTGCGACACCAGGGGTATTGCAGATGCGTTGCCAACCTAGAGGCCTAAGATGGGATACCTCAAGTGCCAGTAATTTATTTATTAGATGGTGGTAGCAATCCGGGCGGACCTTGCACTAGGTCCTACCACCTGCATACCGTCTTTACCATAAGGGCACACGGGGCTCGTAAGCTGTAAGCTGTAAGTAATAGATGATTTTGCTTAAAAGAGATACTGTGTCCTAATCATATTTAAGTACCTATACATATATACAGATGTATATTTGATGTGTGTAATAAATAAAATAGCGTATTCATAGTGGAAAATCATTTTACTTCGCTCCAAAAGGGCCCCAATTTCTTGTGTTCCCCGTGGGGTAATCAGGGTCATCTTAGGGCCTCATGACCCCCCCCCCTCTCATGGGACCTGGGCGGGGCAACGTTTTTAATAAAATAAGTATATTTCTGCGACAAAAGAGGATTGATTTTGTTTTCATTGGCGATGCATTTCGTCAGTACTTTAAAAAAAACTCGTATCTCAAAATTGATAACTTTTCTGAGTGCACTTTATGACCATTGGGTCAAGGTTCAATTTTTGACGTATTGATTTGAGATACGAGATTTTTTCAAAGTAGTGACGATTTGTCATTGTCCATAGAAATGATACTAACCCGAAACATCGATGTAATTATTTCTAGTTGTATTTGTTTTGCCAGGTTTCATCCCGGCGCCGATCCTTGCTCTGCGGACCGTCAAGGCCGATCTGATCTGCGGTCTGCCCAAGGGCAAGTTCGAAGCTATCAACAAGATAGACCCCGACTGGATGAGGAAGGGCGATTACGGGTAAGAAAAAAACATTTTTCACTTCTCATGCTCGTAAAGTTCGTGTTTATGCTGGATCTAGGCTACATAAAATGACTTTTTCTGCTCTAGTGCGTAAAGTAAAATCTTCGTCTAAGACCAAGGTACTAAGGTCTAAACAGCCACAAACGAAAAAGTTTCTACATATTTTTTTAATCATTATATAAAAATAAAAATCAATATCAATCAAAATAAACTAAAAATATATAATTATACATAAATGCATGAAAAATATAAGGTACGTAGTAAGTAAAAAATTGTTTCCACTGTGCTATTTCATTTGCTCGCCATCGAAGTGAAAAGTAGAGTGTAGAACTCGAGCATTTTCCCCTCGACGTGGCTATATGAACATCTCTGGTAAAATGGCTCGTTTTATGCTCTTGTTGTACAATCTACTATTTTAGGGCCTACGGCTACGGTTGGCACGGAGCGGGTGAACGCCTATTAAAAATAGTATGATCAGAGCTAACTGCGCGCGCGCATAGGATTGTACCTGCGCCCGCGCCGGCTAGCGTAGGCCCGTATTCGATTGTACCCCTCCCTCTGCTGGGCGTACTCTTTCGCTTTTTCCTGCTAATCTGTTTAATGTAATAATAATAGATTAGATTTATTTATTACAACACACATGCCAGTTAAAGTTTATTGGGAACGGCCCCTAATATTTATAATAAGATATAACACATATAGAGAATACCAATAAATAAATAAAAAAACTTTGTGTAACTTTTTAGTAACAAAAGCTTATTATTCGATAAATGAATTTCTAACAGATTGCAATAACTCTTAAGTAACTATGATGAGAATTATTATGTGATGCGTTTGCATGCACCACGACTGATTGTATGCCTAACGGCGCAACATAGTGATACTTCAAGTAGCTTTAAGATCTTTTGTACCAAACTATGTTGAACGAATAAATGAATTGTTATTATTATTAATTACAAGAAATGCACAAAAGGATCGTCAAATTTATACAAAAAATAAATCATATTACAATAAATTTGTCAGCTAAAAATAAAAATAGAATTTACAATGTCAAAGTAGAGTTCAATTCAATAATAATAATTAAAAGCAAAACAAGAATATAAATCTATGTCAAATTTATGAAATGGGAACAATCAATCGAACGAACAATAAAATAATTAAAATGTCAAAGCAATAAAATTAAACATAAGTAAAATTAAAAATTACTTCACAAATCTGTGAAAAATGTCAACAGAACAAAAACAAGAGTACCTATAGATAGAACAAGGTACATAGGCAAGCGCAGCGTAGGACGTCCACCAACGAGACGGACACACACCCATAGAAGGTCATGTCAGTATGGGCGTGTACATGAAAAACATCGATCGGTCGATATTTCCATGTCAGTATTATTCGGCCCGGTAAAGAGTGTCACCTGTCAAAACGATCGAGTCAAAGACACATAAATTCTATTTTAATGTTTTTTATTCTGAAATATGGAACAACACGTAACCGACCGGCCTGTCGTAATTTGGCGGCAAAGAAAACTCTTTAATTTTTTTAAATTAATTGATGCGATTCGCGCTGTCATCGTTCATCCACCATTACCTCTCATATTTCGTTTTCTAGATTTTTTTTACCGTACAACGGCAAAAACTACTAGACACTGGCAAAATTGTCCTCAAATGGACAGAGCCATATTTTTTTAAAGAAACAACAACAACAATTAATTGATGCTACTTAAAAATCTGATATTTTTTCTGTTAAAACCATTCTGGTTATTCCTATTAATTTCCTAATTTTTCAGATATTCCCCAATAAATCTTTAACCGCCATTGTATGAATTATAAGGCAAAAATTACCCAGCTCATTTCGCCGAAGTCTTATAATTAAGACAAAATGTCATATAGTTTCGGTGTAGGTGGCGATACGGGCACGTACGAATGAAAAAGTATTGGCGGTTAAAAGGTTAATGTCCATTAACTAAAACTAAATGCACAACTTAAAGAATGACTTCCCTCGCAATTATATTTCCCTGAAGACTCACTTCGATTCGTCTTTGGAACCATTCTGATAAGACTTATCAGTTAATTAAAACATTTATGTTCATTCCAATTTAAAGTTACGAGGCAAAATGATATTAATTTTATGCTTTGACGATTATTTCGTTACGGATAGATAAAGTTTGCGATATTTCTGTTTGATTAGCGCGTCTATAACAACGTATATTAGATACACTTAGCATTTATTTTGCTGCATTATTCAGCAGCTTTAACGTTTAGACAGGTAAATTTTACTAATGTAAACATTGAATGTTTTAAAATTCGTCTGTCTTGTGATACACGCTTATACGACTAAATAGGGATGTTGACACCACCAATCAATTGACGTACTTTTTATGAGCTGTCAAAACACAATTCTCCCAGAGTTTGAATGGAAATAGCAACTTATGACGTCACTCGTTCGCCAACTCAATCAACTAACTGTTTATTTGTTTTAAAGCAACAAAAAATCTAATTTTGCTGTAAATAAATCGAAAATAAATCTGGTTTTCAGGGCTAAAATAAAGCGTTTGTTTACTGGAGTCGTGTCTTCGAATTATTTTTTAATGGTGTCAACATCCCTATTATAGTGGTCGGACTTGTTTGGTATACTTACATAGACGTAAGTTCAGTCAACAAAATATTGTTTTAAAAATGGATTTTTTAACGAAAAATTACTATTATAATTACCATATTAGATCAAATAGGTACCTAAGTGTAATTTTTCTGTTATGCTTTGAGATGGCGTATAGGTTCGTACTGCTGCTGCCATTGGTAAACGCTCGCTTCGATATCAACATAGGCTCACATCAGCGGACGGACTCAAAAGGGGTCCACGTCTCCTTCAACGGTCGCGCTATTGACATCATATCAGACAAAGAACGCTCCTCCTTCGGCCTCTCCGACCAAAGCGTGAAAGACGGCGCCGAATTATACTTCGGGAAACGACCCACCGACGTCTACTTTCACAGTCCTACACCCGAAAACGTATACGAGACTTACCAATGGGAACAAGTATCTAGAACCATCACAGCTAATGAAGGGAAACTAATTAACGTAGCAACAAAACACGAAGTTATCGCGCATCAAGCATTCGAGAACTTAGAAGCAGTAGATATTATTGTTAATGTTGCTATGAGTCGTTCAGTTGAAAACAAAGTTTCAATAACTTGGAATACAGGTGCTGAGCTAACAGTGTCCGACAACACTAAAATGAACTTAGCTGTTAAATATAGGTCTTTAGAAATGAACCTTCATACTAATTTGTACGAGGATTTGGAGAAAACTGAGGCAGTACCGTTTGGTAATGGTTGCTTTTTAAACATAACGTTGCAGCCTGGTAAGTCTATAATGTCTGAGTTGCATGCCACTAAGGTTGTTGCCAGAACTGAACTGGATTATGAAGCTAGGTTACATGGGGTTGTAGCGGCGTATTATGCGGAAAAATATAAGGAACATAATTACTGGGCCTTGGATGTCGCAGCTATCATGGAGTATGCGGAGTTGAGGAATTCTATTGTGGCCCAACAGAATGTGGTTAGTCAGTTTTATGAAGAGCCCAAGCTGATCGTTCGGGATCGTGAGAATGGGAACTTGATTTTCAAAGGGTTTAAATGTCCTTATTACAATGCAGCAGTACTAGTTTGATTCACGAAAAAGGGTGTGAATATCCGAAAGACAAAACTATATAGTTATGTGTATACGTGTTATTCGCTGAGTGCGAAGTACTAGATGGGGGTAATGGAATCTATTGCAGCGCTCATAGTGGCCAAAAGTAGAAATAATGAAGGCTGATCTGTCATATCTGTCATTAACAAAGCAATATAATAATAATAATAATAAAATAATGAAAGATATTTATTTAATAGTTTGCTTACAATTTCTACATAGGTACATAACAAATAAGTACAATCAAGCTATCAAATGGAAAGCGACTCAGCTTATGCCTGCGCCTTGCAGAGCAAAGAATTTGTTTAGACTTAAGAGTTAGTTTTTCTCGATTATTCCATAAAAATTTAATGAAAATTAAAAATCACGGTATCAGTAATTTTATATTATAAATGAATACGTGATATTTTTGATTGTTTGTCACAAAAGGAGAAGTGTAATGTTAGCAATTGAACCGCTACCGATAAATCTCTTTATTAATTCATTTGAATTAGTACAAGTGTATTTAATCCTATAATATTTTTGTTCATGTGCCTTAATATATAAGGTGGTATTTTGCTTTTATAGGTATTTAGTTTTTTATGTCTTGCCTGAGCAGCATGTTATGTTTCTTATTAATAGTGGAAACTGTTGTAGCTATTTTCAATATTTTTATGTCTTTTATACTATGCATTATTTCAAGCTATTTGTTTTCCTAAAATAAATAAATAATTAAATATGAATATTGTCTATTTATTCGTATAATTATGAGGTATTTCTTAAAAAACTTTACATCCGCTCCGCAACTGCGTGTGTCAAAAATACCTTCTGCGCAAAATGCTCGATATATCACAAGCTCTCATCCTTATTTTGCACTCTTTGGGATTTTTTTTCTAAAGCGCTAAGTTTTTGGTAAAAAAATCATTTTTAACACAAGCGTTTTTTTCGGTGACTGTACTTCTCGTTGACTGTACTTGCATTGTAACCTAAACTACATTTACATACCAAATTTCGAGTTGAAGAGCCGGCCTGAGGAGACTATCCTAGCCGGATTACCGGGATGTCACTACTAAATTATTGTATTGTCACGCAATTTACATAAGTATGCCAAATTTTAAGACAATCCGACTACTGAAAGTTGTTCGAATTTAACTTGCAAGATTTGATTGCAGACAGACACAACGGGACAGGTGAAACTATATTTAGGGGCTGTTTCACCATCCATTGATTAGTGTTAACTGGCGGTTAGGTGTGATGCCGTCTCTATTTCTTTTGTTCGAATAGACGGAGACGGCATCACATTTAACCGTCGGTTAACGCTAATAAATGGATGGTGAAACAGCCCCTTAGTTTTTAAAGCTTGTAAAAATGTGGTTATATTGCAGCGTGATCCAGTTCTGCGCGAAGGCGGAACCCTTGAAGATAGCGGACCGTCCGTGCTCGCATTACTGCGGGGCCTGCATGGGCATCACCTGCCCAGAGGAGGGCGCATTCTGGTGACTCCGACGTAAGTAGAACTGTAACTTTCAAATAGAAACAAACAAGAGGACATGTCATGTCCCGGTTTGTACCGAAACCTGTGTCGCCGAAAATGCTCACAGCGCATTCATACTTCGAGATATTCAAATTTTATTGAGTTTCACGTTGTAGGTGGGCCAATCAACTATTTTACCGACGCTTTGGGCGTCTCCTGCGTTACCAAAATTGTCTCTGGCGGTGCCAAAAAATCGTACTTCCAACAAGATATTTCACGGTTTTTTAGGTTGAACTTGTGTAGGATGCCATGTATTCATTGTACACCATCTATTATATTACAGAAAAAACATGGTTACTTAAATAAAACTGAAACTGTTTAAAAATGTCGCGGACAGATTAGTGTCGGTAAAAAAGTTGATTGGCCCAGGTATTTGTATTGGTCGTAGCTTTTAATCAAAATAATAACTACTGAACCGATTTTCTCCCGTCAGAGTGCAGCACTAGCACAAAACCGTGAACAGGTTTTTTGAATATCGTATTATTTCAATTAATGTTTTTGGAAATATAGCTCTATTGTTACTATCGATGTAAAATATCATGTTATTTTGTTACTAATAAATATATCATAATTTCACGGTACTTACTCTTTGGTCATGATCTGTCATGGTGACACAAGAGAACTGACGTTGTCATGGGTTTGCGCTAGTGTCGCCCCCTGAGCTGAGCTTTGCCTGATATGCCCTATTTAGACATGCTACTAAAAACATAACTTTCTTTTTGTGTACCACCCCACCCCGGTCTATATACGTCCCGCTGATAGCAACAGCCTGCCTCTCAGCATGAGAGTTCTTTGTGCTGTAGTGTAGTAGAAAGTGGCTGACCAAGGAGCTAAAATTTTACCTAACAAATTATTTGCCACTATTCTCTGTCTTACTTTAGGTTTTTTTTTTAGTCTCATTTTTTTTATAAGCCATACGTCTTACTTTAGGTTTAGTTTTGTACTTTTAAGAGCGTTCGTATTAAAACATGTTTTGTTTCAGGTACTCTTCAAGTCTTCAAACTCATTTTTATTGCAATTACACTACATACTCACTTAAATCAATTATACCGCTTTTTGGCACTTAAACCTTTATATCTGTTAAATAAAACATTTTATTTTGAAAACAGATTTTTATTTACAGTTTATTTTTTACAAGTATTTACAATTTACAAAAAAAGTATTTTTAGTATAAATTGGTACATTTTTTTATTGCAAACAAGGAGTGGTCTGGATAAGCCTGGATGAATGCAGGATACAAGTATATAATAATAAAAAAGACGACGTGCCATTTTCAGCATGGCAAATATGGCATTGAGGGTTTCTAGACTGGCGAAATATCGCAAGATGGCGTTAGTATCGAGAGATCAGAGGCCGTTTCGCCTAACGTTTCTGACGCTCGTGATCGCAATCAAATGACAGTTTTTGTTTGCGAAATCTGTCATTTGATTGCGATCGCGAGCGTCAGAGACGTTAGACAATACGGCCTCAGTTTGACGTTGCAGTCTTGCTTGTGATTGGCTCAAGTATTTAACCAATCACAAACGTGATGCATATGTCAAAGTTGTCAAACGGACACTATAATAGCGCCAACTAACCTGTCACAGGATTCGATTTGTAGCATTCGAACATGGCGGATGTAGACAATACCTAATTTTGATATTTCTGTTTCTTTGGCTAGTTGAAGTATAATTTTGATAGTGTTTTATGCGGCGATTAACCTTAACAGTGATCACAAAATTCTATATTGCTCTCGTGTCTGACATTTTTTAATGCGCAAGTTGTCTCCACGTGGTTTCTGGAGTTTTACTATCATGTTGAAAAAACTATCACCGTACAACGTCCCTCTCAAAGAGAGTTTACCTTGACATTGGCGAAATTGTCCTATTAATTAGGACAGAAAAACCATATCTTAAAAGAGAAGAAGAAGAAGAACCTGTCACAGAAACCGGGTGACACTCTTTCCCGGCCCGGATAATACCGGGATGGAAATACCGACCCTGTTTTTTGTGTACACGCCCATAGAAGCTGACAGGAGCTTCTATGCGCGTGTACACGAAAAACAGAATCGGTATTTCCATCCCGGTATTATCCGGGCCGGGAAAGAGTGTCACCCGCAGAAACCCTCATTTTCTCATTTACCAGGGGGTAGGTTAGGTTTCACCATCCATTGATTCATTTATCCGTCAATTAAAAATAATCAATAGGTGGTGAAACAGCCCCCTTACTCTACAAACTTCTGTATTTCTAAAACTGAATAGGGTAGATATCATCACCAATCAAATAAACGTACTTAGCTGTCAAAAAACAACTAAAAATCTAATTTAGCCGAGCTTAAATTCTTTTTTTTACCATAGTAACGTCTTGACATTATTGTATGGTATCATATACCCTATTATTGCAGCAGAATCTAGTAAATTCAAAATAATTTATCGGTGGTGAAGTGATATGATAAAAGAGAATGCGTAATCGCACATAAACCAAAATATAAATGGTATTCTGCCCTTTCGCAGAAATAAATGTATAATTTGCCAAACGCCGAAACAAAAAAATCTCAGTGTATTTTTTATGGTTTTATAAACACAGTAGGTAAAGTAGGTGTGTGATGAAAGTTCGGAAAAAATATAGTTTCGGAAAAATTCGTGGGTTGGGCAATAAAACAGTTAGACAAATAAAACATTTGGGAATAATGTTTCGGCAAAAAGACAGAGAACCAATATAAATATTCATGAAAATGCATCGGGCAATACAATTTACCCCGAATTAATATGCATTAACGACTAGATTTTTTGTTCACTTGTCATGCTCGTGAACCTCTTATTTATGCTGATTATATGAGACATAAAATTACTTTTCATGCTCTAGCGTATAAAGTAAAACCTTCCAACTTAAAACTTCCCAACAGACACAAAAAAGTGCGTACAATGTTTTTTTTTTAATAATTCGTGATTTACATTAATAAGTTAACAAAACTACACAGAATACGAATAAGTCAATATCAATGCATGAAAAATAAAAGGCACCTAGTAAATAAATATTTGTTTCCACTGTTGCAGTTTGATTTCCTCGCAATATAAGTGAAAAACAGAGCTTATAACTTGTTCATAAGAATAATTTTACCCTCGACTCAAATATCGACCCTCGCTTGTGGCTCGGTTGGGTATAAACGGCTCGTGTAAAATGGCGCGTTCTATGCTCTTGTTGTAGTCTACTATTAGGTACACCAAAAGATAAAATCAATTAAGTTTAAAATCAGCTAACTTCCAAATGGAGTTCAAAAGTTGGACTTAAAAAGGTGATTATTTTAAACCAAAAATGGAATTACAATTTGGTGGTCATTTAATGTTTTCAGCTAAAAGTAATTAGCTTAGTGTTCGTTATATAAAATAGGTAAAAAATCTAAAAAGATTTGTCACAATTTTAAATTAAAATGAGTCTTATGTTTTCCCTCATTGATTTCTGGCGTAACCGAATTTTTTCCCTGCCACCGCTGGCATGCCTGGTGCGCCCTAGCCCATGGCTCTCCTGAAAGTTCCGCCCAGCACTGGACGAGGTGTTCACGGGTTAATGGCGACCCATCCGTTGTTTCCGTCGGGTAAAGTTATCTGCACTACCCGCACGATTCCTCCGCTCTCGTCTAATATCTGAAAAGAAAAAATAAATATACTTGTTATTCAAATTGTCAATCAGCAGCTGCTAAAGTAGGGTCAACGTCAAATCTTTCGGGTCAAAGGAATCGAGATAAATTACCAATGTTTACATCAGAATTACATAATTATCTTATTTATGAAAGACAAATTAGTCTTCAAAACTTTCTTTCTCTTTCTAATTTTACGTTAATTTCACTCCCCTTGGGGCATACTTAATACTTGAATGACTTCCTTTCAGAGACTCAACGAGTACGTTTAATTCTTTGCACTCTAGATTATATATTATTAAAATAACAGTGATATATTTTTTTAAATAACAGTGGTGTCCTCAGATAAAAACGTCAACATACGCACAACATTTATCCCTGCTTTCGTCAACCAGTTCAGTATAGGTCCGTTAGGTCAAGTCAGTAAGTAAATAAATGTACGCTAACCTGTGCTCCCTCTTCCTGTGGTTCAGTAGTAACGTTATCAATGTAGCTACCTTCAGTCTTTAACGCTCCCTCCAGATTATCTGAAAATGTAGTACAGTAATTAATCATACTTCTATTCTGCACTGGCGTCTGCGGCATACAATATATTCAGATAGACTATTCTAAAGAAGAACAGATCTGTGAATAATGTTTTGTCATCATATTTTGTCGGAAAATATTTTTTCATCTGTTCGGAAAGTTTAATTTTCATGGATAGATAGCCGGGTGGAAAATTGCGTTTTCATCTCTAGGGTGGAAAGCTTTTTTTTTTTAATTTTTACGATTAGCCACGGAGTCGAGTTACGTCAATGACACTTTTTTTTTCACGTTTCGGCCTGGCCATCTAGATAGGTACACGTCGTGACCAAGGAGCTTATATACCTACAACACTGGAGGTTGAACGCCGAACATCCGTTTGATACAAGAAATTTGACTTTTATTGTGTCACGAATAATATTCCGTCTCTTTCTTTAGTTAGGTTAAGAAAGAGATGGAATACATAAATAAGTAACAAAGGTCAAACTTCTTCGTTCGGCGTTCAACCTCCAGTTTTGTATATAAGCTCCTTGGTCGTGTCGTGACCAACTCGATTTTTTTTTAAAGTCGGACGTGGCAAGTGGCCAATTTCGAAAAGGTTGGAGGTTGGATATCAGTAAATTTAATTTATTATTATTCTCTTCTTTTTTGTAGTATTTTACTTTCCTCACAGTCGAAATGAAAAGTAGTGTCTAACTCGGGTGAAATTACCCATTTCCCCTCGAACTATTGGCGCTCGAACCTCGGGTGAAATGGGTCACTTTCCACCCTTGGTTATCAATCTCCTAATCTTGCTTTCTTAGTTAGCTTCAGTAAACTTCAGTAAGCTAGTTGATACAGCAAGATAAATACGAACTTTTACGACAAAATACGATGACAAAACATTATTTATTACATCCGTAAACTATAAGGTTCGCATGACAGCTCATTTAAGTGGATGAATTTGTTCGAGTCTGTAGTGCGGACATTTTATTCAGTAAAACAGTGAACATTTACTTTCGATTCGTTCAGCCACTGAACCGTACCTTTAACACTCTTGAACCATTAAATTGGTTGAATGTTAATCTATAACAATCGGTGTTATTCTTCGACAAATAGTGCCTTAATAGGGATGTTGACACCACCAATCAATTGACGTACTTTTTATGAGCTGTCAAAACACAATGCTCTCATAGAGTTTGAATGGAAATAGCAACTTATGACGTCACACACACAGTCAATCAACTAACTATTTACTATTTATTTGTTTTAAAGCAACAAAAAATCTAATTTTGCAGTTCATCATTCCAGCCTATGTACGTCCCACTGCTGGGCACAGGCCTCCTCTCAGAACAGGAGGGCTTGGGCCATAGTTCCCACGCGGGCCCAGTGCGGATTGGGAACTTCACACGCACCATTGAATTGCTTCGCAGGTTTGTGCAGGTTTCCTCACGGTGTTTTCCTTCACCGCAAAGCTCGTGGTAAATTTCAAATGTAATTCCGCACATGAATTTCGAAAAACTCAGAGGTGCGAGCCGGGGTTTGAACCCGACTCTCTGCTTTAGCGGCGATAGGTCAAACCACTAGGCCACCACGGCTTGCAGTTAATAGAAAATTAATCTGGTTCTCAGGGCTAAAATAGAGCGTTTTTTTTTACTGGAGTCGTGTCTTCGATTTATTTTTTAACGGTGTCAACATCCCTATTCTTCAGTAAATTTGTTTAATTAGTTCTAGGGCGCCAACGATATACGGTGGGCACAATCAAACAGTACGACTGTACGTGAGTTATTCGTTAATTGCACTTTGACTACTTACAAGTTAAAATATCATCGGTATCCGCAACCAGATTCAGCGAATCCTTCAGCCCTTTCTGAAGAACATATTTCTTATCTCCTATTATCACGGTGCCTTCATTTTCTGCAAAAAGTGGTTTTAATTTTTTGTTTATTATTTACTTTTTAAAGCAGTAAATAAACATTTATCATAAACAATGGGGGTCAAAAACATATAAAACAAACTGGTGAGGACTACAGCCCATAGAACCATATGATATTCTATTATTATGCATGTATATGAAAACTTCTATCATACGTACCATCGGCCTTCTCGCCTTCTGCTTCTAATTCCAACTCCTCTGTCGATTCATACACCTGTAACAAAAAGAGATTATTCAAAACTAGCTGTTGCTCGCAACTAATTACAAGTTTACAAGGGGTGCGTATCTAGTTGTATATTTTTTGAAAGTCGTAATGTAATATTTGTCATAATGTACTTTTAGCATAACCTGCATATCTTGCCTGTTCTCGACAAAACTCTTTTTTTTGATGTGTATATCTATCAGACTCCAAACTAGGCTGAGCCTGAATTTTGGCAATCCGCGATTTATAAAGGATAGATTTGTTATTTATTTCGAAAAATAAAAATACTTTCTGCCAAGTTTCTTGCGGCGCATTCTTTTTGCCAATGATGGTCTTTCCGAATAAATGATTTGAATTTGTGTCCGTTCACATTTGCGCGCGCGCGTGCGTGCCTGCGTGCGCGTGTGCGTGTGTGTGTGTGTGTGTGTGTGTGTTTGCGCGTGTGTATGTATATGTGTGTGTGTGTGTGTGAGCGCGCCCTTAACTCGATCGCACGTTTTTACTTACGTTATCTCCGGGCGCGTTGTTAGCGATCCTCTGTATGGTGACGCGGGGCTGGTTCACCACAATCGATTCAGCCAGATGTCCCTGTAAAGTCACAGTTATATCAAGGATGTAAAAATAAAATAATCATTAAAAACATCTGTAACATCAGGAAAAACTCATTTTTGCGGAATAAAAATTAGCCTATTATTTATTCTGGTATTCTAATATGTTTAGACTTTACACTCAATGTATACACACGAAATGACACTCGCGTTCATACAGAGACACTTCGTGTACAGAGTGTATACAGTGAGTGTACTGAGTATAGGTGCGGCCACATGCAGTCAAATCTGGTCACGTGAAATATAGCGATAAAGCTGAAAATGTTGAGCTTCAATTTTGAAAAAAAAAAACATATATTTTTTTTATTCACTTCAATTTCTTTTATTTGTACCACTGCAGCACTGCCACGACTGCCACTAAGCCATCTTGACCCTGCTGTGCGACGCGGCGACTTGACGCTGCTTTTTTGAGTCGCGTTAAATTCAAAATAGGGTCACGTGACCAGATTTGTAGCTGGAAACGAGCGTCGAGCGACTTGCATGCGGCCGCACCTTAAAGCGTACCTAGCTTGTACTCACGCTGGTATTCATATGCGTGTAGAGCAGCTGTTTCCGCATGTATCCCGCGCCGCAGACGAGGCACTCGTAAGGTTTCTTGTCGCTGTGCACGAAGCGGTGCGTGTTGCGATTGTCGCGAGAGTTGAACGACTTGCCGCACACCTAACGAACATAAAGCATTACTTATATTTATTAAAATCAAAAATACACACACATACATACACAGTAAACGTAATCCACAGCACTGAATTTTTGTCAAAAAAAAATACAATAAGTCTACAACAAGTTTCGTTAAATAACTAAAAACTAAAGAGAGATCCCTTAAGGGATAAGTCCGCCTTTGTACAAGTATCTCAAAGTTTGTCAATTGTGTTTTGTTTATTTTCTTTTGTACAATAAAGAGTTTATATACATACATACATACTAAAAGCGAAAAGCGAGTAAGTACAGTCACTTGCAAAAATAAATATCTATTCGAACCACTCAAAAATATGTTACTACGGCCTTATTGCGTCAGAATAAGAGTCTGTGGTACTTATTTTTGAAACTTTGAATAAGTTCATATTTTTACACTTGACTGTACATGCCTACCCACAACAAGCTCCATCAAAGACGCTTTTCTCTATTGCATAAAGCTAACGAGTTAATTCTATGTCGATAGCCCTCGTTTTTCTACGTATATCCTCACTTTTTCCCACTTCTTATTGATTCCCTTGAGAGTGTCTAAATATACGTTTTTTACGACCGCATCTTTTTTCTTACGTTAACTTAGAAGTTTGATTTTTACTGCTTCAAGGGCCTGTAGACCCGAGTAGATGGTTTTAGTTTCAACGCGTTCCCGAGATAAAGGCAGACAGACATACGGAGGGACAACCAACTGATCGGTGCCGTTTTTCCTTTTCACATACGCGACCCTAAAAAGACGTCTAAGAGCAATTTGCAGCCTCAAAATTAACATTTTCATTTTGACTTGTATAATTATTTTTAGAGCCTTAATAATAGCGTTATAATTGCAACCAACCTCACAGACATACGGTTTTTCGCCGCTGTGTATCCTGATGTGTTTCTTGTAGTGTTCGGGGTACACAAACGTGGCTTGGCAGACCTCGCATTTCAAGGGGCGCTCCCCGGTGTGGGACGCCTTTATATGGTAGTCTAGTAGTCTGGAATGAGAGGTGAAGCGTGCATGAGGACCGATCGACTATTCTTGTACAGTTAACTACAAAGATATCATTACGGCCAAAGTTTCAAAATGAATACACGACGAAAACTAATTGGGGATTTTCAAAAGTCGTCTTCTTCGCTACCCTAAGAGGACGGAACACCACACCCTCCGGCCAGAAGTCGGAGCGCAGGAACATCTGCCGGTGCTTGGAAGGCACTTGTAGTCTAAATGAGCTGAAATTGTTGGCCCTTTGAGACTCGAGCGGGATGATGTCTTATATCCTCTGGACAATACTTTGTATGAATTTCGGCTGATGTTTGTATAAAAAAATACGAATGTTTGCTCTAGAGTCTTGGGTATTTAATTGTAAATGTTTAGAAAAATATATGATACTTCGTTGAGTTTCTTCCCGGACTCTTCTGAATAGAGGTTTTTCTTTGCTTGTTATACTTTAAATTGACTAAAGTTATTTTGACTTAGACTAAAGATATATTTACTTTGACTAACGATATTTTGACTTACACTAAAGATGTTTTGACTTTGACTTAAGATAATATGACTTTAGCTAACGATATTATGGACTTTGACTAAAGATATCTTTACTTTTGATTTGACTCTTGACTAAAGATATCTTGACTTTGACTAAAGATATTTTGATTTGACTCTTATGAATGACTTTGACTTAAGATATTTTGATTTGACTCTGACTAAAGATATTTTACTTTGACTAAAGATATTTTCGATATTTTGACTTACAATTAAGATATCTTGGCTTTGACTAGAGATATTTTGAGTATGACTAAAGTTATTTTAATTATAAATGACTAAAGATATTTACAGCCTTATCCATAAAAAAACCTTAATTGAGGTTTGATCGGTCTGTTACTTAGCAGACTGATTAAGCTTATTAGACGGTTGTCAAGAAGTATGATTCATAAACGCTTGCTAGCAGTCTGCTAGTTGTTGAGCTGCTGATAGACGGATTAGACGCGTTATGTTGGCAATCTTGACAAATCAAAGACAAAAAATGGCCTCATCGATAATTAAAAAAAAAATTGACAGCAGTGACAGCAAATTAGCAGGAAAAAAAAAGCGAGATGTTTGTTTTCCCGCCATTTCCGATCCGCATGTTTATGTTTAAGTGCAAAAAGCCGTAATTATGTTAATCATCCTAATTTTATTTTTTTCATATTTATTGTTAGTAAAGTAGTAGTAATTTTAGAGGATTTTTAAATACAAATTCCTGAAAATAAATTTTCCTGGTTTTTTTTTTAATCTTTGCGTAACTTCACCCTTCACTAAAAATATCTTCGGTATGGTTTTTTGCTCTTGTCAAAGTCAGCTGTTCAAACTTGTGGCGGCCATTTTGTGACTTAGCAGGGAGATAAAGGAGGGTCTACGGTCCTCTAACTTTAGCAGAGCCTTGATCGACTGATTAGCGCTAACAGACGTTTATGAATCATGTTTTTTAGCATCGGGCCTTCAAGGAGCCTTCAAGGAGGCTCTAACTTTTTATGAATAAGGCTGTTAGTGTTTACCTGCGGCGCTTGAACCGCTTGGGGCACTGGTCGCATTTATACCGCTTGTCGTCGTAGTGCGTGGCGCGCTTGTGCGAGTGCAGGTTGGAGCGCTGAGAGAACGTCGCGCCGCACACCTCGCACCCGAACGGACGCTCGCCTGGGAACAACCTCTAAATAACACACACATACATCAACTCTAATACCTTAACAATAGTGTCTGTGCCGATCTTTTTAACCACCTTGGCCGCTCCGAACTATCTGATGGCGACTATACATAACAACTATACCACTCATACAAGAAAATCATTTATTTTTTTTTATTCTTTTAGACCAGTGTGTTTCAAACTGTGGGTCGCGACCCTCCAGGGGGTCGCGGGTGCTCCTTAAGGGGTCGCAGTAGCATCGTTTATATTATTAACCTAACAATAATACAAATTACTGTAAGGAGAAGTAAGCAGGGGGTCACCAAATATTTAAAAAAAATATATATTTACTGCTGATTGAAGTATCTTAAAGAGCATTCACATCACTAGAGCCAACGTCAGTCAGTCAGCCAGTCGTCAGTCAAGTGTCAATGTCAGTCACCACATTTGCTTACCAGATTGCTTGATTCCATTGAATTCGAATATATAGGGAATATTGCGCAAAGCTCTGCGCAGGGGGGCAATTTCAGTTCAACTACCTATGTATGTATGTTATAAAATGCATGGGGTACTCTACCAGTGTGTATTCGCATATGGTCCTTGACCTCAGCGCGGCGCGCGAAAGCTTTCCCGCAGACGCCGCAGACGAACGGCTTCTGGCCGGAGTGCACCACGCCGTGCATCTCCAAATTGTGCTGCGTGCCGAACGCTTTGCCTGCGAACACTCATCATTATTATACTGTTTCTACGGCAGGCGGAAAAACCTACTATTGGCAACCTTTCGCATGTATCTCTCAATGTCCTTCTAAAACATGACACAACAAGTTTTATTGTCTTAAGTGACCACTAACAGCCCGTACTTTGAAAATTTGTACTACAGATCTGTTCATTCGCCAAGGCGCGCCCCACCACATTTTATAATTGTAGTTGTAAGCGTATCCGTACGACAAGTCTATGTGCGCGTAGCTCGAACGTGTCCTCAGTCGCAAGCGTACCGTCAGTCACGCACACTGAGACTAAGACAACGTGTAAGTACGAGGTTTACTTGTGCACATTGATATAGCTGTGGAGGGGCGCGCCTTTGTGAGTGAACAGATCTGTAAGAGCAAATGATAAATCGGACAAAATATATAAACAAAGTATAACATGGTGTTAATTACTAATACTTTAGGTTAGTAAAAATATGCGTTACCTGCTCCCTACACGTAGTGACAATTTTTTTTTTCGTCGAAATCCATAGAATATCCATCATTGGCTTTCTAACAAAAACATTACTTTGGATTTAGGAAATAAATCGTAATGGTGGTATAATATATAATATATTTTAGATGAATATACACATAACCTATCAAGAATCATAAGCCCTAATCCAATAACATTCGGACATATTGCATGACTACAAATACTACATTTTTTTTTTAATTATTCATTTCTATTTTGATTTTGTATGCCACAATTTTCATTGAATTCTAATATACCAATTTATTATTTTGGAAACTCTCTCTCTCTCTTAAAAATCCTGCGCCTTCCGGGTTTCATAATGTTAGTGTACTTATTGACATGTGAATTGCATTTAATAAATAAATAAATGTTAAGTAATATTTCTATACTGACCGCAAACGCTGCATTCAAACTCCTTGATCCCAGAGTGAGTCTTGAGATGTTGGTTCAGGTTCTGCAGCGTGAAGAAACACTTCCCGCACTCTTCGCATTTGAACGGACGGGGACGGTCCTGCCAACACAACGCACATTCAGGGACAATTTGTTTACATTTGGCTAGTATAAACAGCCTTTTTAGGGTTCCGTAGTCAATAATGTCTCTCTGTCTGTCCGCGGGTAAGCTGTAATTTGACATGAATGTACATATCAATCACGCCGACAGTGGTACAAAAAAAATTTTAGGGTACCTTCCACAGACGTAAAGTGGGGGTGTTTTTTTTTCTCGACTAACCCTATATTGTGGGGTATCGTTGAATACGTCTTTTAAAACCATTGGGGGGTTCCTAAGACAATTTTTCTATTCAGTGATCTGTTTGCGAAATATTCAACTTTAAAGTGCAAATTTTCATTGAAATCGACCCCCCCCCCCCCCGTCTAAAATCTAAACTGTTGGGTGAAAAAATTGGTTAAGATTCAGAATGGTAGTAAATATATCAAATTTAAAAGGAAAATTATAGCGGCTAAGGTTGCTTGAGAATTATTAGTAGTTTAAGAGTAAATAGCAGCCTAAGGTATAAAATATACCTAAACTTGGAAGATTCAGTACACAAAACGAAATCCTTAGAAAAATATTATTTGATTTTTTCGTAATGGCTACGGAACCCTATCCTGGGCGACACACTCTTGGCCGGTTTTTTTTATTTTATGTGACTTGAGTCATGAAATTATTGTTTCCTCGAATGTCGAACTTTTTTCTTTTCAGGAGCAAATAATTAAAGCATAGATCGTGCTCGTCAAAATACAACTGTACTGGAAATCCCATTTTTCAAACAAATTACACATTTTTTTATCAATGTACGCCATCCTAAAGCCTAATTGATGTCGCCCATCATGCTACAAATATCAAATTTTTCCTTTACATTGCTTCTTCGAATGAACTTTAAAGTGTAAGGTGACCCGGGGCTATTGTAGCTGGGGGGATATTGTATCCGAGCCGTCTGATGGCGTCCTTACGACGCCATGATCGCCATGTTCATGTGTGTTGTATGAATTCTGGCGAACACAACGTGAAATGGCCGAGAAGAACATGGCGTCCTTATTCAGCTACATGCTACGTCAATAATATGTAATTATTTTTACAAGTATGTCTTTCAATTTGACGAGTACGGTCTACGTTTTATTTAGTTATTTAGTCCTGTTAAAGGCCCCACCCGGTATATATTTACGACCTTGACTGTACACATTCTTAACTGTACAGTTTAGCACATTTTTTTAGTGGTAGAGCCTTACTTAACTGTAATCACTTGCTGGCTGCAGTACGAATGGGCCGGCTCGACGGGGTTAGTACCACACTCCCACAGAACACCGGCGTGAAATAGTAGTTTTGCTACTGTGTTTCGTACGGTTGGTGGGAGATCCGGAGGCCCAACTCCTCTCCCTCCCCCCTTTAGCCCCCCTTTTAGGCCGGCAACACACCCTCAGTCCTAATAATGCCGTAGGTGTCCAGGGGCGACGGTGATCACTTACCATCAAGTGTACGCTGGGCACAGACCTCTTCTCAGAAGGAGAGGGCTAGCACATTACTGATTAAATATATTTGTAGACGGGTGAGTAAATATTCAGTGTTTTTGCGGAGTTTAACTTTAAAATACGCGAGTGATCCCATTATTTCAATAAATTAAATACAACAAAGATAATAAAAAACAAACAAAACAATAACAGAAACAACAATAAAGTGTTATGTAATAAAATATATTTTAAGCGATATCTTACCAGATGAGTCTTCAGATGGGACTGGTGCGTATACTTGGAGGCGAAACTCTTGTGGCAGATGTGGCACGTGTAGGGACGCTGCCCGTTGTGCAGGTTCATGTGCTCCACTAGAAGAGTTTTAGAACTGAAAAAAAAAAAGTTTACTTACTTTCATTCACTTATGCCCTGATCACACGTACCGAGTAGCATGGCGAGACAGCAAATTGGTACTCGGCCGAGTGTTAGTTAGTAACATAAAAACTTTTTTATTTGACCGAACGTTATTTGTTGCTGGCCATCAACAATGTGATTGTAGTTCTACTTTTTAGATTAAAAATAAGTTGGTTGCTTTTCTGTCATAAGAAAGTTAACACGCATTTTTATTTCACAAACTAATTTTAATGTTGTTATAAACACCGAGAGAATAGGGTGGGCGAGTAGGTGTTTACACGCATTTTGAGTGGCTCGCTCGCCATTTTGCTCGGCCGAGTACTCGTCACATAGTACACACGAACCGAGCACTCGGCCGAGGACACTCTCTCGCCACTCTACTCGGTACGTGTGATCAGGGCAATTCAAGTTTACAACTTTGTTTCGCTGAAGTTGGAACGAGAGCCTCTCGGGGTTTACTAATGTTTCGGGGAATAACGTTTGTTAACCTGTACCATTTCGCAACTCTTCAATTCCCAAAAAAAATTAAATAAATAACACAAAAGCGAAATACAAAAAGAAACTGTTTAATATTTCTGAAACTGTAAATATTTCAGGATTTTTTTAAAACTATCCTAACCTAACCTAAAGGGTTCTAAACGATGGCCCTGAAATAAATCCTGAAATATTTAAATGAAACAGGTTGCCAAACGTTACGATGCAGGCGAAGCGATACTTGATACCTATTACATCGAATCGCAGCGACACCGAGTGATGTTTAGGTTACGTACGCACTATGCGTACTGCGCGGGTTTAGCGCGCCGTCCCTCTTCACAGCATCGCTCAAGAAAGAGACGGCGTGCTAAAACCGCGCAGTTAGCCGCATAGTGTGTACGTAGCCATATTCTACTTAAATATATTTACTCGCATTACTTACACATGTCTAACAGTAAAATTTGGGGGATCCTTACGACTGCCATAATTTTATAAATCATAATGTAATGTTTGTAATTTTTTTTTCCTGCTGAAACCATACATTTTTTGTATTTTTTTAAATGGTCATCCTGTAGAACTCTATAGGTTAGGTTAGGTCTGTTTTATAACAATTCTAAAAAATAAATGTTTTCAGAGAAAAAAAGAGTTATGTCAAACGTTACATTATGACTAACTTCGACCAGTCGATATAGACCCAAAATTTGGTCGTTATTCAGCGTGTTATTGAAATGTAGTATACAAGGGCATAAATATACGTTACTATGGCGTCAAAAATATTCTATAGGTACAGCTTTATGCTTCTAACAATAAGGTCGATGATGGCTGTATAGATATGTATGCCATTGACTTTAAAATTACTTTGGTATTTTTTTTGGATGTTACACCCGATATGTTGTTATACATGTAGTTATAACGGTTTTGACTGCAAATCGTCAATTTATTTGTACCTGTATTTCTTGTTGCAAATATTGCATTCGTGTAATTTGCTCTTGTCCTGGCCGGCATTCTCTTTCGCATGTTGAGCTGAAAAAAGAAATACAATAAATAAATAAACAAAAATGGACTGATGTTGAATTCTATGGTGTTTTCAGTATTTAGGTCATAGAAAATTTGTGTTTGTATGTTTGTCCGTCTTTCACGTCGAAACCGAGCGACGGATCGAAGTGATTTTTGGCATAGAGATAGTTTATGGGCCAGAGAGTGACATAGCCTACTTTTTATCCCGGGAAATGCACAGTTCCCGAGGGAACTGCGCGCGATAGCCGAATTTCACGCGGGCGAAGCCGCGGACAAAAGCTAGTTTACAAAATAATTTTGAACCGGTTGACAAAAAATATCATAAAAATCAAAGATTCAGAAGTCGAGACATGCCTTCGCAGCGAAAAATGTAGTAACATTAAACTTTTTTTTCGAACGGACTGTCCCTGTTAGCCTTGTTACGGCGCGGTACTCGAACGGTGATGTGTTTTTTTTTTTTTATGGTATAGGGGGCAAACGAGCAGGCGGATGAAAATGATGTGTCACCGAGTCACTGACCGACGTGCGCGATGTAGTGGTCCCGCCGGCGCAGCGCCGTGCCGCACGTGCGGCAGATGTAGACGCGCGCGTCGTGCGCCAGCCGCATGTGCCGCATTATGAACTCCGCGTCGCCCGTGAACCGCGTCACGCGGGACCCTGCTAAACCAACAGTTATTGTTTGACGGCCGGATGGCCAAGTTGTTAGAGAACCTTGACACCCGTCAACACGATGGGTATCACGGGTGCGTTGCCGGCCCTCTCAGAGACTGGCTCGTTTTTAGGGTAACGGAACCCTTATATTTTCGCCATGTCTGTCTGTCTGTCCGTCCGCGGCTTTGCTCAGTAATCAATGCTAGAAAGCTGTAATTTTGCACGGATATATATGTAAAGCATGCAGACAAAATGATACAATAAATTTTTTTAAAAAAATTAAAAAAAAATTAACGGTACCCCCCATAGACAAAGTGGGAGTGATTTTTTTTTCTCATCCAACCCTATAGTGTGGGGTATCGTTGGATAGGTTTTTTAGGTTCGATTCAGTGATTTGTTTGCGAAATATTCAACTTTAAAGTGCAAATTTTCATTAAAATCGAGCGTCCCCCCTCCCCCTCTAAAGTCTAAACCGGTGGGTTGAAAAATTCAGGATGGTAGTAAGTATATCAAACTTTCAAGGAAAACTATAACGGCTAAGTTTGCTTCAGAATTATTAGTAGTTTATGAGTAAATAGCAGCCTAAGGTATAAAATATACCTAATGAGGATGAAATGACTGACGCCTGCGCGAAGTACGGTAGTGAAACCTAGCTGCAGGCAACAATCCAAATAGTTCATCTGAACACTCCCCATGACATATGCGGTACAAGATGCAGAGAGATGCAACATCCCTCCGCGTTGCCAGAGGATTAAGCCGGCCAGAGAGTTAATATGTAACTAAGTATGTATTTATCTATATAAGCATGTTTATCCGTTGCCTAGTGTCCATAGTACAAGCTTGACTTAGTTTGGGACCAATTTAATTGGTTTCAAGAGCCATGATATTTGTTTATAAACCGTTTAGGCACGAGAGAACAGTCTCCTAAAATATCCGTTGGGTTTAAAACATCTCTTTCCTAAAGACACACGTGTATCAAAATATCCATTTCATTGTTAGATTCCCAAAACGTCAGTTCATTTTAGCCAATAACAATAACTAATATTCATATTAGGAAACGGATCTTCTAGGATTTGGTTATTACTGGAAACGTGTCTACTAGAATTTGGACGCTATGGAAACATATCTTCTATTATAGGGTTTCTCAAAGTGGGGTACGCGAACCCCTAGGGGTTCGCTATTCGACGGTAGGGGGTTCGCGACAAGGTTTACGTGATGGTGGCTGCAAGACTGGCAAGATGATTAAGATTGGTTTTGGGAGTATTTTTGTATTTTTTATTTCAACTCCAAATTTGTTACTTATTTGTTTGTTATTTGTTTCAGTTTGTATTTTCGTTGGCAAGACGATTCTTAGATTCTTACCTATATTTGTTACCTTTTATTAAAATAAATAATATACATTATATTATCATGATGATTGAAATAAAAATAAACTTAGTTTCTCCAACAGCCAGTTTTATTACTTTCTTTGGGGAGGTAGGGGTTCGCTGTCGTCTAGAAACTTTAACAGGGGTACGTGGAGCGATAAGTTTGAGAAACCCTGTCTTAGGAAATGGATCTTTTAGGATTTTCATGTTTCAAGAAACGGATCTCTCGTGCTTAAACGGCGTTGACCATTAAAACCAACAATTGGATTGAAGTTCCGGGATTCACTAAATTCCAATGGCAATTCACATAAAATACATCGTGGATTTCATGAATTACCTTTGTTCCTATTCTTTTGGCACAGCATGCATTTGAAAGACCCGTCGTCTTCTTTTACTACAATCTGCAACTGAAACAGTACATATTTCATACATATGTATCAAACATACAACATTTAGAAAGTTATTTTACAAGCTTTTATTTAACTTGCTGTGTGTGTATGTATGTATTATGTGTATGTATGTGCGGGTCAAATCTTGAAACTGAATTTCGACCCACTTCCAGCAGTCAAACGGACTTAAAATTTGGCATATAATATTTAAGGACCTGGGCTACCGAGCTTTGCTCGGGTTTAAACTCGATAATAAGCGTTTTCCCAGAGATAAGACCAAGCTAGATCGATTTGACATCCGATCCCCGAAAACCCCACATACCAACTTTCATCGAAATCGTTAGAGTCGTTTCCGAGATCCCCGAAACATATCCTCCTGAGTCCTGACATTCTTTAACAAACTTAGTGCTTTAAACCTAGACGTGGTTGACCTGCTTCGTTATTTTGGATATTATTTAAAAACTCTGAGGATCCTTTATTCAATGAACAATTTGTACTTTATAAAGTACATTTGTACGCATGTACAAATTGCGCGCATGTTCTATTTGTGTTTGTCGGCCGTTATTCTTAGAGTTAATTGGTCCTTTATAAAGTACGCGAGGACTTAGGAGGATATATATATATATATCCGGGAGACGAGCAGTCGATAGGCCTCCAACATGGAGCGACGACCTGGTTAAGATCGCGGGATCGCGGTGGATGCGAAAAGCACAAGACCGGTCTGAGTGGAGACCTTGGGGCAGGCCTATGTCCAGCAGTGGACGTCTTTCGGCTGACATGATGATATATATGCATATATACAAGAAGGCTCGTTTAAAGGTATTAGATACATATTATTATATAGATAAAATTCTAAGACACATTGTAAAAAGATTCTGTGACAAATAGGATACGTACGTGGTCAGTAAATTCGTTGTCATCATCTTTGGACTTGCTCTGCACCGACTTAACCCGATACATCTCTCCCGACTCCACCTTAATAAAAGCCCCACCTAAAAACAAAAGTGTTTCTTTCGCATACAATAGAGCATAAACAATAATTTATATGTAGGTATGTATGCAAACTACATTTATTGCCTGCACATAAAACATTTAAAATAAAGTGAAGATACACAGAGAGAAGCACATTGGCGAACTTTTTCCTAATAAGGGATCTCTTCTAGCTAACCTAGTCTAGAGAGAAAGATAAAATAGATCGGCAAACCGTTAAAATTACGTTCCGTAAATAGAAGTACTCCAAAAATAAATAGAACATTATGAATACTTGTTCAAATATAATCTTTATTGTTTGACAAACATATTTTTCTTTATTGTTCTTCTTTAATTATATACAGTTGTGGTCATATAATTAAGAACGATTTTTTTATAGAGAAGATTTTTTCAAACTGACAAGTGTTACTAACTGCATGTATATTTTTGTACTTCTCTCGGTATCGTAAAACTTTTCCGTACTAGCGGTAAATTCATTTATACATATAATTGGCTAAAAAATAAATATATAAACTTTATACATTACATCTAAACCTAGTATTACTACTTACTGGCTGGTCATATAATTAAGAACGCTGAATAGTTTATTTTTTATTCAAATTTATATAGAGAATGGACGGCTGCTTTGTGGTTTTAGGTTATTATTCGAATAATTTTGGCGCCATTTAGTGCCGTAAAAGTCTTAAAGGCGATTGCTTCATATAAAAACAATGGGGAAAAATAAAAGTTGTGATAAATCTACAAGAGAAGTAATACTAAAACTTTGCGACAAGAATTGGTCGTATAAACACATAGCCGATCATCTGCAATGTTCAAAAACTATGGTTTTCCACGCCATAAACCATTTTGCCACGTATCAAACTACTTCAAATGTTCCGCGTGTACCTAGACAAAGAAAGTCATCTCGTCGAGATGATCGAAATATCGTTCGTTTGGCAAAACAAAATCCTTTTAAAGGGTCTAATACCGTCTAATGAGTTAAGAAAAAAATATTTTGGCGAAAACAACCCTTCAGCAATCTCGGCACGCATTATTCAAAGGCGTTTGGTAGAAGAAAAGTTGCACGGAAGGATAGCAAGGAAGGTGCCTATGTTGAAACGGTGTCATAGGCAAGCCCGGCTTGCATTTGCAAGAAGATATGAAAACTGGACAGTCAGACAGTGGAAAAACGTTCTTTTTTCTGACGAGACAAAAATAAATAGGGTATGTTCTGATGGCAAACGATATGTAAGATGGCCTTCAAATAAAGCATTCGACCCAAAGTATACAAAAGTGACTTTAAAGCATGGCGGGGGAAATGTAAAAATTTGGGGATGTTTTTCTGGACATGGTGTTGGACCTGTTAGGCTGATAGAAGGAAACATGGATCAATTTCAATACAAAAACATACTGGAAGAAACAATGTTACCATATGCTGAAGGCGTGCTTCCGGTTATTTGGACATTCCAGCATGACAATGATCCCAAGCATACTGCACGTACCGTTAAGGAATTCCTCACATCGCAATCAGTTTCTGTCTTAGATTGGCCAGCCAACAGCCCCGATCTTAACCCAATAGAGCATCTTTGGTGCGAAGTCAAGAAAAAGGTTTCAAATCGACAGTGTGGCAATTTAAGAGAACTGTATGATGTATTCTTAGAAGAATGGAACTCTATCTGTCTTGCGAAATGTCAAAAATTGATAGATTCAATGCCTCGCCGGTGTAAGGCAGTAATAAAAAGCCGTGGACATGCTACTAACTATTAATTTTAGTTAAAATGTATTAAATTCCTTTTTTTTCTGTACAAACTTCACGTTAGTGTGATTTAGTTAATCTAAGTTTCAAATAAAAAAACTTTCGAGCAGTTCAATAAATCGTTCTTAATTATTTGTCCAGCTTCATTACTATTTTAATTTGTTACTAAAGAGAATAAAAACAAAATTTGTAAAAAAATGACAGCAATTTTATTATTTATTCTAAATCCCGTTTGCTCTATTCATGTGGCTATTTCATAACGTAACTAGTTACTTCTAAGAAGGACCCACGACTACACATGACATGATTTAGTTAAAAATAATCTGGAACTCCAAATCGTTCTTAATTACATGACCACCACTGTATTCAGCGTTTTTGTAGCGATTTTCTCGAAATTATGCTCAGGGTTAAACATTTATGAAAACTAAAGACAATACCGATGCTAAATCTATTTAGCGTGGTCAAATTTCTTGCGACTTTGAAAGAAAGAAAGAAAATACATTTATTTAACGCCATAAAAACAAACATAGAACAAATACAAGACATACATGACGCTAAACAGGTCCCCACTCAGCATAATGGCACGGCAAGCCGTGGCGCTGATTTTCAGTGAGGACCTTATCTAAACTTGTCCTTATAAACATGGAATGCTAAGACGAAGGCTATGTAGGTATGGAAGGGCCTTGTCACACTTGCGAGTTACGAGCGTGTTTTCTATACACATCACATCAGTGATCGCTTTTTATACAAAATACGCTCTCTACTCGCTAGTGTGATAAGGGCATTATGACATTTAACCGACCGGTCAAAACGCTTGA
Source organism: Choristoneura fumiferana (assembly GCF_025370935.1). Classification (NCBI taxonomy): domain Eukaryota; kingdom Metazoa; phylum Arthropoda; class Insecta; order Lepidoptera; family Tortricidae; genus Choristoneura; species Choristoneura fumiferana. The sequence goes on from NC_133500.1 coordinate 9,630,207, forward strand.
ATATTCGCCCGTAAGTTACCTTGTTCTCTCGCAGCCGCTATGATAGCGTTAGCGGTCTCCTCGTCGCCTGAAACTTGCAATTCTATCTGTGAGTCCTCGTCGTCTGAAAATATAATATAATCCATGTACGTCTGGGGTGACGCCAGTAATAGAAACAATAAACTAAAACAAATATTCCTTAGACTGGCCAATGTCGAAGGATGCTCCTCGTACTAAAAGTACTGCGGTCATTTTAGATGGTCATTGTCATATCATACAGAGGCAAAAAAAAAATCTTAAGACTTTTCTTATTGCTTGTTAATTTAATTGTCATTTACTGTTTTTTGTTGTATATTAACATTAACCTAAACTGAATAAAGATATTTTGACTGACTGATCTTGCTGTAAAGATTCAATTTTTTTTCTTTTGTTTCGAGTTACGGTTTCTACTCCATAGTGTGGTCGGCCAATGTGAGAGTACCTTGCTCTGGTAGGTCAAATAAGTGAGTGTATCTTTGATCTGGTCGGTCAAATAAGTGAGTGTAACTTTGATCTGGTTGGTCACAAATAAGTGAGTGTAATCTTGCTCTGGTCGGTCAAAAATAAATAAGCAAGCGTAACCTTGCGCTGGTCGGTCAAGTAAGTGTAACCTTTGTCTGGTCGGTCAAATAAGTGAATGTAACCTTGGCGTGGTCGGTCAAACAAGTGAGTGTAACCTTCCTGTAGTCGGTCAGAGTCAGAGTGTGTGTATGTGTAATGTACCTTGCGCGTCGGGCTGGTCAGCGTCGGCCCCGTCGGGCAGCAGCTCGAGCCGCTCGCCGTACACGAGGCGGCGGCCCGCCACCACGCGTAAGTAGTTATCGTCCGACATCACGATCGTGTCTGCAACATGGTCGAATCATAATCAAAACGGTTATAATCAGGGAGCGAAACTTTAATGCCGCGTGCCGGTGACAGCCGTATGTCATCAAGCGTCATGCAGAGTGTTTTTATCTAGATATAATCACTAACAACTTATTGGCCTCTTTAGTTTACGGATACTTGAGACAGCTAGTACTTATAAATGTCACTATTTTAATATGTTGTGTATATTTTATAAAAACAGCCTATATGTCAATTTGCGTCATAATGACGTCACCGGCATCAAAATTTCGCTCCCTGGTTATAATGTAGGTAGGTCGCAAAGGGATATTTGATGTGTCTTTGTACTAACAGCGCTTAAAAGATCATCATTTCCAATTACTCGATTATTGTTGAAAGTCATAATGTATTGTTTGTCAAAACACTTTTTTTCTGTGAATCCATTAATTGTTATAAAATAAACAAACAGTTTTCTGTAGGAGGATCATTTAAAAAATACAGAATAAAACACTGTTTAGGCGAGAAAAAAAAACTAACAAAAATTCTGACAAACATTATGACTTGCGAAAATTATCACATATTTCGATTTCATTTACCGTACAGTCAAGTGCAAAAGTATGTATCTATTCGAACCACTCAAAAATATGTTACCACGGCCTTATTACGTCGGAATAAGAGTCCGGTGGATATTTTAGAACTCGACATCTAACGGCAAAAACTAGTCTAAATCGTCTCCGGCACTTACGCTCGTCGTCGTCCTCATCTTCCCTCTCGCTCAATATCTCGAGCTTGCCCAGCACGAACTGGTCGCGCGCGCCGCCGTCCTGGCTGTCGTCTAACGACGATAGCAGACTCACGTCGAACATGTTCGACTCGGATTTCTGAAATATTATCACAGACACGTTATTTTTAATCAACTTTTTAGAGGCTGTATCACCATCCATTGATTAGTGTTAACTGACGGTTAAATGTGATACCGTCTCTATTTTTTTGTTCGAATAGACGGAGACGGCATCACATTTAACCGTCAGTTAACACTAATCAATGGATGGTGAAACAGCCCCTTAGTGTAGTTTGATGCCATGGTTTATACTCGTGAATAGTGATGTTATGTTAATTATTGAAGAAATAAAATCCATACTAACATAATAAATGCGAAAGCGTGTGTGTTGTTATTGTACATAAAACAGAAAATAATACAAAAAGAAAACACCAAAACAAAAAGACTACAAAGGCGAACTCATCCCTAAAAGGGATCTTTTCAAGCTAACCTAAACTAGAAAGGAAAACTCAAAGAACAGCGAACTGTAATTTATGCACAGTGAGAAGAAAGCAATATATAACATTTGTGTTTGTCCGTCTTTCACGTCGAAACGGAGCGACGGATTGACGTGATTTTTGGCATAGGCTACTTTTTATCCCGGAAAAATGCACAGTTCCCGAGGGAACAGCGCGCGATAGCCGAATTCTACGCGGATTAAGCCGCGGGCAAAAGCTATCTATACTTATTATAAAGAGGAAAGACTTGATTGTTTGTTTGTTTGCATTGAATAGGCTCCGAAACTACTGGACTGACTAAAAAAAATCTTTCACCGTTGGGAAGCTATACTATCTCCGAGGGACATAGGCCCCCATCATAGTACCCATAGATATACTCAGCGGCACAAAATTTGGCCCAACCTTCATACAAAATTACCTATTACTGCATACATTTGCAGGCCAGATTTTTTGCCGCTCAGTATAGATATACATTATATATACTTAAACACACACGCATCCAAGACTCAAACATTCATATTCATCATACAAATATTTGCCCATCACGGGATCGAACCTGCAATCACTAGCTTCGTAGTCAGGGCCACTAACATCTTAGCTATCCGGTTGTTAAATTATAACAATAATAACTAGTACCTTTTGGGTATCTTCACTTGCACCATCTGCGTCCTCCTCGGCTACAATAGCATACGAGCAATCTGAAAGCACAATAAATGTTTCTTAATCTGAATCTCCATAGGATTATTTTGTTGTCCATCGGTTCATTTGTCAAAACCTATCAAGATCTGTTGTCCACTGTCTGTGTTTCCGGATAGATAGAACCTAGAGTGGAAAGGCGGGCTTGGGGGTGGGGTGGAAGACTGAACCAGTAAGATACACCTTTGGCTTCATCTGCACTTAACATCAGGTGAGATAGGGGCCCATCAAATTCAAATTCAAATCATTTATTCAATAAATGGCCGCAATGGGCACTTTTATACGTCATTTTTTAAACTACCTTTCCTTTTTTACCTACTCTTTCGGAAACCATCATTGCCAAGAAGAATGCGCCGCAAGAAACTTGGCAGAAAGTCATTTTTTCAAAATAATATAATTACAAATAAAATACTTCAAAACTACAATATAAAATCACAGGTCAGTTTAATGTCAAAAAGAAAACGAGTGGAGGTGCTGAAATCAATATCAAATACCCTTTGGAGCAGTGAAAAATTTAACTTTTAAGTTAATGGAATGAAAAGATAAGTCGTTAATAAAATTCGCAAAATTTTCGCTATTATTCATATCATAATGTAATAAATGTTTGTCAGAATGATTGTTTATCATAATTTATTCCACTGAAACCATCAATTTTCTCAAATTTTTAAATGGTCATCCTACAGAAGAAAACTAGGTTAGGTTAGGTTTGTTTTATAACAATTCTGAACAATTATTGGATTTAGATAAAAAAGAGTTATGACTGTGGCGACACCCCTGCCACATATTGTGTGATCAGCATTTTAGCTAACCACGCGGGGCCCGCGGCCAACGGACGCCAGTCGGTACACAACCACCTTACTTGCCACGCGCCTACCAACGCGCCCCGACTCCCGCCTGGTTAGCCCGCCTTCTGAACTTTTCTTATAACATACATGTGTGTTATTAAAGAATGTTAGCTACCTACTTTGTTCATCTCTTCCATCCCAGCACGCAACCCGAACTATAGACATTACCAGAAAAAGGTAGTTACAGTGGTGACCCCGTTTTCGAACACGTGCTAACTAGATTCGTTTGTGAGCTAACCAGGCGGTTAAATTCAGTGAAACCACAAAGTGACCTCAGAAGTAAAAGCCTCAACAGTCGAGCAGTCAGACCACCGAACTGCTATCTGATAGCGGCAAAAGCAAGATAGCACCGTTCCGGACCAATCTTACACAAACACATATCGTTACATCAGCAAATTTTTTCGCCGAACTTCGTCTCATTCCTAGAAGCCATCACAGCCGCCAAAGCGTGTGGTTAAAGGATGTTATATATGGCCGCCGGACATCGTGTCATTTGAAATCCATCTTGAAGCCATCACAGCCGCCAAAGCGTGTGGTTAGAGGATCTTCATTACACCGTCGAGTGTCGTCGCAGGGAGTCATGCCATTACACGCAGAGGTCGCTCATGAAGTCATTACAGCCGCAAAGGCGTATGGCATGAAGACTTTCTCGTCAGAGCATGATCAAGCGGGACCTACAAGCGCCGCATTCCAGCCCAGTCACGTTGCATAGCAGTGGAGCAGCGTCAGCGCGGGCACAGAGCGATCATATTACAAACGTCGTAAACATGAGCGCAGCGTCGATTTATTTGAATCAGCATTACCGTAACAATATAAGAGTACAGTCAGTCATGAAAAGAGGTCACAAGTTGTCAATTGTTTTTATTTTTGGCTAAGTTTTTTTTATTATGTATACATTTTATTTTTCTCAAAAAAGGGGGGGGAGTGATGTGGCGACACCCCTGCCACATATTGTGTGATCAGCATTTTAGCTAACCACGCGGGGCCCGCGGCCAACGGACGCCAGTCGGTACACAACCACCTTACTTGCCACGCGCCTACCAACGCGCCCGACTCCCGCCTGGTTAGCCCGCCTTCTGAACTTTTCTTATAACATACATGTGTGTTATTAAAGAATGTTAGCTACCTACTTTGTTCATCTCTTCCATCCCAGCACGCAACCCGAACTAAAGACATCGCCAGAAAAAGGCAGTTACATGACAAACAATATATTCAGACAAACATTACATTCTGACTTTCAATAATTATGCAAGCGGATATGGACTCTATAAAAAAAAGTAGCTGGCTCCCTCGCTGCCTTAAACTTACCTTCATCAATCTCCATCTGCTGATCATTGGGAGTTTCTCCATCAGTCAGCCTTTGCAGCACAACTGACGTCATAAAGTCTTTGTGGAGGCTCGACTCCTCAAATATTAGGTCTTCCGAGTCCGCTCGGTTTGTCTCGGCGTTCTGAATGACTATGTTTTGTGCTAGAGCTGTCGTCGTCTTTATGCTTTGGGTGAGGACTGACGAACCAACAGTCACTTTGAGGTTTAATGTGGAAGGTATGGTCGTTGTGGTCTGAAAATAATTGTTATGGAAATTAGAGACAGAAAAACATTTTTTTTTTTAAATACAAACTGAAATATAGATGCACAGAAAAAACAGAAAAATAAGACCATCACTGGGAATCGAACCCAGGTCCTCATACCTTGTTCTTCAATGGCGCCAGCACATTGCTGCTAATGGGAAGACGTCCAACGTTGAGGACAAAGTCTGGAGGCAGCGGGTGGAGTTTAGACGCCGGCAGCACCACTTTTTTCGCTTCATTCTTTATGGGGCTCCCACTCGTCTTGTTTATCTGTCCGTGTAGCTCTGTTTTGATATGCTTTAACCTGATACAAGAAAGGAGCATTTTTAATTTCTACACTTCTTCAACAACTTTTAACAGAATGGTTGTGGATTCCCTTGTTTATTTAACAATACAAAATTACAGCATTATAGTTATAGTACCTAACAAAACTGCTGTAAAATACAATTATCAATGCTTTTTTACACCTCTACTAGTGATTGCTCCAATTTTTGTTTATAAAAATATTTATTTATTTAATTTTTTAACCGACTTCAAAAAAGGAGAAGGTTCTCAATTTGAGTGTATGTTTGTTACGCGATAACTCCGCCAATTGTGGGCCGAATTTCAAAATTATTTTTTAGTTCTAAAGGACATACTTCCGAGGTGGTCCCACTGACACCAAGTCAGGATCTGATGATGGGATTTAAGAGAAATCGAGGGCAACCCTCGAATTTCTAAAGCACACCAATAGCGATTTTGGCATTTTTAACATCAATTCAAGTATTTACATTCAGAAAGTATCATTTGGTGAACTGGACCCTGATAAAGAAGACCGTAGGTACTGGTACTCTGTTATAAAATGATATAACTATGCTGTGTTTGAGCTTAATGGAATCGTTGTGAGATGCACTTTGGCTACAAATCACTAAAAACTATGAAAAAAAAATGTTTAACAAAAAATAGAACCAACTTCAAAAACCTTGAAAATAATTTTCTACTAGTTTGAAGTTGGTGCCCCAGCACAAGCCAGCAGGAGTGATTGAAGCCCAATATATAGTATGTAGGTGAGGTAGAAGACTATAGTTCCACTCCTGCTGGCTCGTGCTGTAACTAGTAGAAAATTATTTTCAAGGTTTTTGAAGTTGGTTCTATTTTTTGTTAAAAAAATCATCTTACCGTCATTAAAAATGACTTCCTGTTATAAACTTTACCATTACTTGCAAATTAATGTTTACAAAAATAAAATACACATTTGCAAACAAAGTCAAAGTCATTACTGGTATATATGGCAAAAGCATCAATAACCGAGTTTACAAATAGAAGAAATTCCTACCTGTCATTAAATATTGCCCCATGTTTGTGCCTTGATGTATGGTCACCAGCACCAATATCTGACACAACAAGCGTGCATAAATATCTGATACAACTCTATTTCTAGGGCCGGAAGGACATGTCAGATATTTTTGCATGTTCCGTTGTAGCAGATATTAATGCTGGTGACTGTACCATGATAAACTACTACAGATAAAACCTTTTATAATGACATATTGGATGTAACAACAAAGAAAAAAATCCCAGCACAAACAGACTAAACTAAAATAACACTGGTTGTATAAATATTTCCCAACACAAATAAACCAAAATAATACTGGTTGGTTATACAAATATTGCCATTCCTTCAATGTTGTGATAACCTCCTGAGAACCAAGTCAAATTTTTAATTCTATAAAGGACACTGGTTGTCAGGAGGATAAACGACTTTGACTGTAGATTTAGATCACCTCACCTTACTTGTAGATCATCATACTCCTTGCAAGTTTGGCTACATTTCTTGCATATAACGGTGGAATGTATATCTTCCTCTCGCAAAGGTTTTTCTGCGATCTCACTCACTATATCAAGCAGTTTCTTGCCCGATTGGAGGTTACTCTGTAACATGATAAATGTGAAATAATTTTTACTTGATAAAACAGAAAAGCACTTTTTTTGGGTATGCACCTGCCAATCGAGATGAGAAGTGCTCAGATCGCACCCCTACCCATCTCTTGGGTCTGGTCCCTCTGAACCCATTTGGTAACTATTCACATGCCCACCCATCAGTGCTCATTGGTCTGGATACTTTATTGTAATATATCCTTAGTGAATAGTAGTGTTATTTCAGACCAGTCACTGAATTTAAGGTAGGACTGAGTACCCACCAAGGAACAATTAACACCAATCGACCCATAAACAAAGCCTGTTCTATGGATACTGGCAACCAAAAAACAATAATAATAATAGAGCCATTTATTCATTTACGCATTAATACATATTTGATTTATTTATTAACATTTATTTTGTTTTGTTATTATATATTTAACTGATATTTATTGGGATGTCCATTTGTGGACATAGGCCGCCTCCATCATACGCCATACAAAAAACATACTTACCAAAGTCGAAACATACTTACAAATAAATAAATACTTTAAACACCCCAGCCAGTCGAAATAAACATTTGTATTGGTCATATGGCCTTAATTCATGAGTCACCATGGAAACTTAACAGACGAAATGTCATAGTGACATCACATTAATTAACAAGGAAAATAGTAATGACTTTCCTATGAAAAGGTTCCATGGTAGCGCAAGAATTAAGTCCTTGACCGTTCATAACATCTAGACCTCTTCAGGGTCAGATTCTCTAACCACTCAGTAATTATTGTGGTTATTACTGGGTTATTGTGTCATCAACATTTAAATATAAATCGGTAATAAATACAAAACCAAACTTACAGTGTCTTGTATGAGATTGATTGTGTTCCGAGCTCCCGTGCTGGCATTGCAAATGAAGCAATTTGCAACACGGTTCATTCTGGAAAGTAAATGAAGTAGTTGTATACTTGTTTTTATTTATCCGTGGTTGTATTCTACTTCTAGTCTTATGTCAGGACTCATTAACATAAAAGATGACCATAGAATTAATTTCTTAATTGCAATACAATAATATAAATTGTTATTAATTCTGTATTTTCCTAGCTTTGCTGTAAATCTATTACAGTGGTGTAAGTCAAGTTAAGTTGATCTATTCAAGCTAGTCCTACATAAGTTTTTCTTTCATCTGGTAACCTAGCTATTGTAGCTATCTCTTTAATCTGGTAACCTATATTGGGGACTAGTTAAATAAACAGACCAACGCAAAGTATGCAAAGCAAAAGAAGGCATTACTGTACTTATAGCTGTACGAGAAGTAGAAGTTATGTAAAGTAAAAATTAGGATCTATTGACAACTCGCTTTGAATCTTTGAATTTGTAAACAAACTTGAATTTTATTTAAATCTATTGCCACCTTAGGAATAAAAATCCATCTTTGGTACACACAATACACGAAAGATCTCTGTAAAATACGACATTTTATAGCCAACGGTACAGTGTACAGCCGCCATTTTGTATCAGTTCGATTAATTATTTTTTAAAAAGTAATGAAAGCTAGTAAAAACATAAGAAAACGCATTACCTGACGAATTTATCCAGTTTCCATGGGATTTAGTTAGTTTCTATAGGTTTTCGGAAATATTTGGCTATATAAGTTGTCAGCAATGATTGCCTAACGCAAGCAGCCACCATTACGTACTTTATGATTAGTTCCTAATTTCACCACGTCCTCGTGAAGTCGTGAAGCGTTGTTGTCGAAGCCAAAATAAGTGTGTTTCCTATTACGACAAGTGTTTATCAGACACATTTAAAAAAATTCTTTCACCACGTGACCTTGTGAAGTGTTCCTATTACTAAGGTGTTTTAAAAATGAGTAGGGCTTAAAATAGCACCAGTATTTTTAAACGTTTTAAACAGTTTTAAACCTAAATAAAATAAGGTTTGCGTCATGGATTTTTGTAAGCGTTTTTGTCATGTTGTAATTAATGTCATAATAAGTAATATTGCGTAGTTCATAGTATTAGTAGTATCTTTGTTGTAATTTAATTTATGTAAATAATGAATAGAGAAAAAAAACATTTCATTTGTACTTACAATGTGTAATACGAATGTTTCTGCGCATGTGTTCCATGTGTTACTTGCCCCCTGTTAAGCATTTGTGACCGATATTTTTTTTATCTGTGTAATGTGTTGACATTGACATGACAATTCCATTTTTTTTAATTTGCCACCATTTCATGCCATAGGGCGCAACCAAGGCGCAACCTGAGGCGCAACCACATGAAATCGCTCGACGCTCGTTTTCAGTGTCAAATCTGGACACGTGACATATAGCGATAAAGCTGAAAATGTTGAGCTTTATCGCTGAAAAAAAAAAAACAAACCTCTTCAATTTCGGCTAAAACACTGTTATTTAATTTTTTAATTCGCTCTAATTTATTTTATTTGTACCACTGCCATGACTGCTACCCTTGCTGCTTTCCTTGTTTGATTTAAAAACGTGTCCAAATTGTACGGTTAAGTTTCAAACGTTGAAATAAATGGAATATGAAATAAGATTAAGAAATCAGCTTCCAAAACCAAGACCATTCCTGCAAGAAGCCATCTTGTCGCTGCTGCTCAACGTGGCGACTTGACGCTACTTTTTTGAGTAGCGAAAAATTCAGAATCACCTTCAAAGCGACTGCATGTGGCTGCACCTACCAACGATACTGGTTTAGGTACAAACTGGGATTTACGACATTTCCTCCTGTTTTTTCAATTCCCTATGCAAAGCAACTACCATAATATGAGACAAACAAAACAAACATACATAAGGTAAGTACGTAAAAGATCAATCAATGATATTATGTCCATCATACGAGCGTCAGATTTATACTGGTGGTGTACTATTAACACGTTCGGCCCCGGCAACGATCCCCTAAGCTCTCACGTTATGGCCTACGCATTAGTACGCATATCCCACAGCAGTCACATCTATGCCAGTGACACGTATACGTGTCACAGACATAATACATTCCGGTGCCAGTGACACAACGTCTGTATCTTTTTAGTTCTTACTCGAGCGTAATTTCTAGAATTTTTTTACCGTACTACGGCAAAACCTACTAGACACTGGCAAAATTGTCCTCCAATGGACAGAGCCATATTTTTCTAAAAAATCTTTTAGTTCTTACTCCTATGCCAGTGACACGCATGTTGTGTCAAAATAACTCATAGATACCTCCTAAAGGCCGGCATAGCGTAAGGGCTTAGCGGAACGTTGCCGGAGCCAAATGCGATCCACTATGGTCGACGCCATAATTCGTGAGACTAAATTGACAATTCATTGTACTCAAGTGTTGCCTGAGCAGCATGTTATGTTTTTTGTTAAAAGTGGAAATTGTTGTAGCTACTGTAATATTTTTATGTGTTTTATACTTTGTATTATTTCTAGCTGTTTGTTTTCCTAAAATAAATAAATAAAATAAATAAATAAATAACAAAACATTACGGCATTGGCTTCTAGTGATATTTATCCATTATTTACGGTGACAATATCAAATTAGTTCAATAATTTACTTTGCAATGTAAGATATCATTGTAAGAAGTGAAAATACGAACCAATGACAATTATTTCATTTATTGTTTTGATTGGCCTCACCTTAAATCCGCTTTATTTATTTTATATGGGCATGAGCATGATATCATTGCCAAGTGCGCAGTGCGCTAACCGAAGTAATAATTTCATCCTTATCTTCAGAAGAGACCCCATTTTGTCACCGGTAATGTGTCGCGATTGACAGGGGCAGGGGGATCAATACGAAATTCTAAAATCGAAGTTCGTATCGTACCGCCCCTCTCACTCTCGTATTAAATAATATTAACGTCAGCAGGACGGCAACTTAGTACTTCCGAATTCCCACCCTAATACTTAAGAACCTTACAAAAACAAGTAGGTATTTAGTAGTTCATCTATTCTAAAAATCTCGTATTTCTTCATGAAAGTGACAATTGTAACACAATATTCCCGAAATTATACAAAAAAATGACACTTAGCACACCATTTAGTCGAATCGACACTGAATATCGATATCCGCTACATCACTATTTAATTTTGTCGAACCCTGGTAACCCTGTAACTGTCATTGACTTGTCAATTTAGTCTCACGAATTATGGCGTCGACTGGCGTCGACCATAAGCTCTTACGCTAGGCATAGCGCATATCCCACAGCAGTCACAAATACAACCTGTACTTACCTGCAAATACCACAAATACATGTCACTGGCAGGAGTCACAAGACGTTGTTGTGTCACTGGGGCCCAATGTGTTAATAGACGTGTTGTCTATTTTGTGCCGGTGGCAGATTTTGTATTTTACATATTATATCTACTATTGTCCTGCTTGACAGTTCTCAATGTTTTCATTTACGGATATTTTTTCGCATTCATTCGCTATTCTGTGGTAGTAGTTTTTTTTGTGCAGCAGACTCGGCTCTGTCGTTGTGACAGTGACAGATCAAAACGGCGGGGTTTTCAAACTTGTGTATCAATAATGAATGACTTGATGTCGTTCGACGAAGACTAAGCGGAATTAGCGGAACTTTTATTTCAATCGGATGAAATTAAAGTGAGTTTTCTTTCTTGATTTTGTCCATAAGCATTGAAGTATCAATAAAATAATATGCATTTCAGTCAAAAACATTATTTATTTCTATACAATTTACATTTCGCGCCTCAAGTGCAAACCTATGTTTAAATGCACTTATCAATTACACTAGAAATAATATCTTTAATTGAACAAACAGAAACAACTTGTACTTACTATTTACATATCGACATGATTCTTCTCGTATTTTTTTTATAAATATTTATTTATCTAGTAAATTTATTTAAATTTAATAATTCGCATAACGGTGCAAAACAATTAAATTATGCTTAAATTTTTATCCAACTCGTGTGGTTATGAAGTTGGTGTATTTATTTGGTAACGTGCACAAGTGTATACTATGTGTGAAGAGTTGAGCAATAACGTATTAGATATTAATTCAATGGCAAGTAAATTGGGAAGGTAGATTGGATGGAAAAGGACGAAGACGAATATTATTTATTATTTAAGTAAGTACGCCGTAAATTTATTTCTGTAATAAATAAGAGCTTCAATATCACAGCAGATTTCTTGGTAAAAGCTGAAATAAATGATTAGATTTGATGCAAGATGTGTACGAATTATCTACTGTATGGGGTGATCATGAGATTTAATGTGTCTTACTTATTAATTGTTACTGAACCGAAGCCATTTTGATAGAGATTAACAAAAACGCGCCTAATACTTATTTATCTTATAAATATCATATGCCAAAAAAGTAAGGAAAACTTTCCAATATTGGCTTAATCTTTTCGTAAGCAGTGAAATAGAATGTACTATTTTTTATTAACAATTATAATAATTCAAAGTACTACAATGCCAAGAGTAAATTAAGAAATACGAGACAAACGTGCGGTACTTATCATCTAAAGTGGCCTGTAAAAGTGCATGTGGCCAATTGAATGGATTATGATATGAATGTGTGTCTTGTACGAGGATTACTGAAATGATTGCAGTGGTTGTGTTGAAATGAAAGAATAATTTGTTGTGTTGACATGTATTTAATGTTAACCATGTAGCTACAAGTACCTAGATCCAATGCCGAGTCTAAAAATATTTGAAAGAAACTAAATTAAAATGTTTACATTATATACCTTAACATGTATGCAAGTGCTGTTTCTTGTGTTTATTTTTGGAGAGTCGATCTGCATTTGGCTTCATTGTTATGTCAATGTGTAACACTTATAACGATCAAACATTTAAGACAATGTTATTAACTATTATAGAGCGAAATATTTAATTAATATTTCATTGAGTGCTTCTCTATAACTTTATTAATTTCATTGTCTTAGTCGTGAACAAGTTGAACAGTGTCAGTTGAGGCTGATTCGAGCTATGTTAGTAAAATAATGGAGTTGATGAATTTATATTGACGGTTTACCAACAAGGCAAAATAATACCCATGTGTCGCCAGCGCACCACCTGGTGTAGGCACTACCTTCTACTCGACTACATTACTAACATAGACTGACGGGGTATCTAGTTCCAATCGCACAATACATTTATTCCAAGAACATCAATAAACCATCGACACCTTTTAACTGTGTATTATTTCTCTGTACATTAACACAAAAGCTACCACGACATCCAGGGCCTACGCTAGAACATTTAGTTTTTCATTTGAAAATATTTCTAGAGAAAAAGATATGCATCTATTTACCTGATAAACACTGATTTTTAAATGTTATTATAATTTTTAATCAGCTATTTAGAGTACTCTATTATTATGCTTCCCGCAACACTGTTCGTACGAATCAAGGGGGAAAATAATGTCTTTTATAAAGTTGACACGCGAACAGTGGTGCGGGAGGGACACACCATACGCACATCTACGCTTAAGATAAGAACACAAACGAAACAGCATGGTGTCTCATACCAAGGACCTAACTCTAGGGCATCCTTATGCAGGCTTTCAAATTTTAATCGAATCGACACTATTGTTTTTGTTTTTTTTTTCGATTATTAAGAAAAATTTATAGAAAATCCGTACTGTCATATTTTTCCACTAATCGAATATAATTGACATTGCAATGACACTTACTACTAGCCTAGAGAGTGCTAAACTATTTCTTACGTTTAAATATTTTTTTTGGTTCTTTAATTTTAGAATAAACGTGTCAAATCATGTGTTCACAAACAAATTGAGTTCTATTTTGTTTCAACGTCACGAAACTCATGCAAAAATAAAAGAAGAAACATGCACAGTCCAGTCATGACCCTACAGTACTATTATAAAGAAAAACAATAAAACTCAATCGACTACCTTATAGCATAACATATTTTTTTTTATTTCTTGTACATTTTCACAACTGTCATGTTACAAACAACCAAAGTTTGGAAAAATCTACATTTTTGTAAATACAAGCGCATCCTCAAAAATCTACGCCAAAGGGATAGGATAGGAAAATTTGCGAATAAAAAATGAAAATAGTCATTATTTTCAAATGAGTACACAAATTTAAATTCTAATCTGCTTGCTATTCATTACTAAAAACAGGAAAAAGAAAACAGTACCATCCTCAAAACTCACAAGAAACTTAAATTTTAATTTATAATTGTTAATTTATAGTCATACTATAATTGTGACTAATAAAATGTACACCGACGAGTGTTTGAAAATGGCACCGCACAGAATGTAGAACTAATTCTAATATTACTCAAATAAAATGGGAATATTACTTAACTAATATCTAAACAATCTATAACTAAGATAAACTAGTATGGAAAAGCATAATGCATTCAAAGGAGCGTCTTCCATTCAGAAAAACCAAAGAAAAGATAAATATAAATGGAATTGTAATGTGTTAGAACATGAAAAATTTGTATGTGTCTAAAATTATATTAATAAACTATCTGTTAATGTCTTTATTAGGAGTGATCTAGATCACGTAAAAAGTAAAGGAATTATATCGATGTTGCCATTATCATGAGGAATCACCCTTTGGTAACTCGTGTGTTTTTGGGTATATTTTCATTGTATATGGCAACCCAGTCCCCGCTCTCGTTGTGTGGCTGTGTGTGTGAGTGGCTCCGTCTTGATATGTGTTAATGTGTGTGCGCCGTCGTCGCCGTTAACTAGAAACAAAATACGTTCAAAATGTGAATTTGCGGGTATCACCAGCTACGGTCAGAACTTAAAATAATTAGGTAACATTTTACGAACAAAAAAATCACTACACTGATGTGAAATTTTAAAAACCTAGAACTGATTTTTTTTACAATTCTGATTGAAATTGTGACTTATGAAATTTTTCTAGGGGCACCTGCTCATCGGAAAGAAAATTTCCATAAAATACTGTGTCAGTGAATGTTTCATTTTAAGTCGGACCGTATTGTATGTAAGAGAAAACAAATTAAAAAAAGGAACAAAAATATGGCGAGTGAATTTAGTTTAAAGACATGTAGAGAGTTATAATTTATAATAGACATGTAGTGTTACACAATACCTACTCCGAAACATTATTTTATTTGTCATTGTGATATGTAGATTTCAAAGCAAATTCAATAAATATTGCCAAAAACGATTTAGACACTGTACTAGAATGCTGCAAGTTAAATATGAAATCGTGTATTCAGGAAATCAATCTTTATTTATTTGTTAAAATTTTATCGAATGCATTTCATGTACTATAATTACATTTTGTGTATGTAACTAAATGTTTCATTTTCTGAATGTTTTAATATTTTAAATAGCATCCAGCACAGTACCAATAAATCATTAAAGTAGACCTTAAAAATTGACATATTCAGCCGAGCAATTGTAAAACGTGCCTAAAACATAGGTACTAGTGTTAACATAAGTAATAAATTTTGTGGTTGTCATCAGAACAAGTGCAAGAAAATGGTTATTTATAAAATCTAACAGCCTTATTCATAAAAAGTTAGAGCCTTCTTGAAGGCTCCTTGAAGGCCCGATGCTAAAAAACATGATTCATAAACGTCTGTTAGCGCTAATCAGTCGATCAAGGCTCTGCTAAAGTTAGAGGACCGTAGACCCTCCTTTATCTCCCTGCTAAGTCACAAAATGGCCGCCACAAGTTTGAACAGCTGACTTTGACAAGAGCAAAAAACCTTATCGAAGATATTTATAGTGAAGGCAGGGCTACGCAAAGATTAAAAAAAAAACAGGAAAATTTATTTTCAGGAATTTGTATTTAAAAATCCTCTAAATTAGCAACAATAAATAAGAAAAAAAAACAAGGATGATTAACATAATTATGGCTTTTTGCACAACATAAAACGGCGGCGGGAAAACAAACATCTCGCTTTTAATTTTTTTTCCTGCTAATTTGCTGTCACTGCTGTCAAAATTTTTTTTAATTATCGATTAGGCCATTTTTTGTCTTTGATTTGTCAAGGTGGCCAACATAACGCGTCTAATCCGTCTATCAGCAGCTCAACAACTAGCAGACTGCTAGCAAGCGTTTATGAATCATACTTCTTGACAACCGTCTAACAAGCTTAATCAGTCTGCTAAGTAACAGACCGATCAAACCTCAATTAAGGATTTTTTATGAATAAGGGGGTAAGTGTATAACTACTACTAAGTAATAATAAAAATAATTTAAAGATTAATCGCTTGTAAATAAAAATAGTCAAATGTAATAAAATAAGACAAATTTAACAAATGTCAACCATTAATTTAGTCAACTACAAAATGTGTTTTACAGCGTTCGACAATTGCCCCGCAGATCTGACGGACAGCCAAGAGCTTTTTCGCCTATTCTACAGTAACAATACCCCTATCACTAGCTCAGCGTTAAGTACAAATCTATACTTATCATATAAAGCTTCAGAAAGCATTTCAGTGAATTTATCTCACAAAATATATGGCTGCCGTGCACTGTACATTAATACATTATATTGTTTTCCAGATACAATATACACTTAAAAAATATATACAGGCGTTCCTATTTTTAAATTGACCACGAGATGTCTATCCAAGAAAGATATGTCATTCCATTATTACGTACAATACAATTTATGCGTCACAAGTTCAAATGATGCAATATAATTCACTCTAATGATTTTAATATTTTTAAAAATGTTTTTTTTTTTCGATCGTGACACTTGAGTTCTTGAATATACTTGCGAAGCTGTTGCAAAATAATATGATTCAGCTTTTTTATTTACATTTCTCATTTTTCTATATGTATGGTAACATTATTTTATTCTAATACTTTTTTATTAACTTTGGCTTATTATTTGGCTTAGAACAGACAGAGTAGGAACTAAAGCGTAGTTTTAAGCAATTTATGAAATGCATCTTACAAAATGGTCAAATGCTCTAGTGTCAAAGTTTTTATTTTTTCTAGAAAAAACAAAACAAATAGGTAAAATTTGAATCACGAATTTACGAAAGTCTGTATATAATATAGAAGAATAGATATATTTCGTCAAAATAACGAAGAAGAAATATGTTGAAAATTTCACATCCCTATGTATTTGCTTGCTTTTTATTATGTTAAATCTAAATATTTTGTATTTTTTGAGGCCGAGAAAAGTGAAACAGTTAAAATATGTATTGTCATTTTTCAATTGAATGTCACAGAGATAGTTATTATTTTTAATTACAAAACTGCGTCTGTTAATGAACAAAAGGATTTTAAACTTTATTTGATATTACTTTAGATATTGTAAATAATTCCCTATTGTTTATGGGGATCTCAGATCAATGTCTTGGTTGTATTTCATTCATTTTTGAAACAATTTGAGTGTATTTAGTTACCATTTTCGTGATCAGCTATTAGTTTTTTTTATCATTTACAAGCAAGTATAGGGATGATCATATTTCATTCTATGGTCCCTACTTTAAAAAGGTTAAAATATTAAATTCTTATCAACACTTTCTTTAAAGTTAAAATTCATTAAAATCGACAAGAATGGGTAAATATTCAGTCAAAAATGGCCACATAATAATATTTTTAAAATTAAAATTTCTCAGAGAATATCGGCAACTTGTTTAAAAATTTAACATAAATATATAAATAGAATGTCATTTTATTTGCGACTATCAATTTAGGCCTTTATTAAAGAAACAACAGCTTCAACCTATAACATAGTAAATTTGACTATAATTTTTAAAATAATACAACAACTATTTAAATTTGTGCTGGAAAAACATATTATTCACTTCCCATTAAAATTTAACAGCTACATACATGAAATTTACAATTCAACAGAAAAATCGATACAACATAAGTTTTTTCCATCGCATATTGGGTGACACATAGACGCATCAGATTATGCTTTCTTATACAAGACCCCTTTACTTTTAGTGCCAGAGTGAGGAATCGTTCATTCAATAAATTAAAGTATATTCCCATTCAAACATCACAAACGTAGTCTTCGTCACTTTGCTGACACCTCTTTTTGGGTGATAACTTAACTTCTCTTTTAAGTCCACACTCCGTCAGGTTGTTAGATAATAAGATCATATTTCGTTTTGTTGTGATACATCGGTCAGTGAACGTTTAAAAGATCGTTCCTCTTCTATATTCCTATACAAACGAGATGGACGGCTGACCTGGTTAAAGTCACCGGTTCACGTTGGATGCAGGCCGCTTCCAACCGAAGCAACTGGTCTGTGGGGGAGGCCTATGTCCAACAGTGGACGTCTTACGACTGATTTGATGAAGATGATGCTTCCTTTACAAGTCAAAGGGTCATTAAATAATACCTGTGTCACCCAGCGCACGACAGACACCCCTACTAAAATCTATCAACAATAAACATTAAAAAAAAAGATCGCACGGTACATTACAACTGTTGAAACGAAACTCTCCGATCGTCTCAACTTTGGTCCGACGTCATACTTTACATGTCTTTTTTGAAACACTCTTTACACAATTTTATGTCTATTTATGTAACAAACTCTTACTAGTAGTCGTCGGCCATGCCGTTGTTCTGTCGCGGGTTCGAGTCCTGGCCCTGGTTCTCCTTTTTCTGCTGCCCCTTGCCCTGGCCGATTTGTCGCGACGACGAGAAGCACAGCTTCATAACAAACGGGAACTTCGCACCTGGAAACGTTAGGCAGTTCATAAGTTAAAACATTTTATTCTTATTGTCATCAGACCTACTCATAATTACCAAGTTTCATAGTCATATATTTTATATATCAAATAGCTGGCAAACGAGCATGCGGGTCACCTGATGGTAAGTGATCACCGCCGCCCATGGACACCTACAGCATTATTAGGACTGCGTTGCCGGACTAAATGGGGGGCTAATGGGGGAGGGACGAGGGAGGGGAGTGGGCCTCCGGATCTCCCACTCACCGTACGAAACACAGTAGCAAAACTAGGAACTAATTCACGCCGGTATTCTGTGGGAGTGTGTTAAAAAAACAAAGTACAGACAACAATAAAAATAGGGTGACGATCAAGTTGGAAGATTCCATTGCTTACACAATAATCAATGGTTACAAGTGAAGCTCAAAGACGCCATAGAGTTAGGAACCGCTGAGTGGTGTCCGGGGGGGATAAAGGCCATTCTACTACATATAACTACATATGAGTGCTATATAGTGCTATATACCTGGGTGCTGGATAGTCGCGTGATTGCAGGCCATAATGGCCATCACCGACTGCGAGATGTTCTGGAACTCCATCAGACCCGAAGACGACCTGAAATACACATTTTATTCATTATCATCCAAGCCTATATACTTCCCACTGCTGGGAACAGGCCTTCTCTCAGAATGAGTGCGGATCGGGAACTTCACATACACCATTGAATTACTTTGCAGGTTTGTGCAGGCTTCCTCACGATGTTTTTCTTCATCGTAAAGCTCGTGGTGAATTATTTCGCACATGAATTTCGAAAAACTCTGAAGTGCCAGGTTTGAAGCCATGATCCTCACACACATCATCACACATGAACTCAATTTTAGGGTTCCGTAGTCAACTAGGAACCCTTATAGTTTCGCCATGTCTGTCCGTCTGTCTGTCTGGCTGTCCGCGGGTAAGCTCAGAGACCGTTAGCACTAGAAAGCTGTAATTTGACATGAAGATACATATCAACATATCAGTCACGCCGACAAAGTGGTACAATAAAAAAATATATATATTTAGGGTACCTCCCATAGACGTAAAGTGGGGGTGATTTTTTTTGTCGACTAAACCTATTGTGGGGTATCGTTGGATAGGTAATTTAAAACCATTAGGGGTTTGCTAAGACAACTTTTTCTATTCAGTGATCTGTTTGCGAAGTATTCAACTGTAAAGTGCAAATTTTCATTGAAATCGAGCGTCCCCTCCCCCCCCTCTAAAATCTAAACTGTTGGGTGGAAAAATAAAATCAGAATGGTAGTAAATATATCAAATTTACAAGGAAAAAGGGGCTAAGATTTTTTGAGAATTATTAGTAGTTTAAGAGTAAATTGCTCAGCCTAAGGTATAAAATATACCTAAACTTGGAAGATTCAGTACACAATACGAAATCCTTACAAAAATATTATTAGATTTTTTCGTAATGGCTACGGAACCCTGGGCGTGTACGACACGCTATTGGCCGGTTTATTTATATAGCCTGTAATATGTCCCACTGCTGGGCAAAGGCGTCCCCTCTCTTCCGCCTCTCTTCCCTATCCTGCGCTTTGTCTGTACACATCGTGAATCACCTTTATCCAAAGATTAGTTGGGGTTAATGATGCTCAAAGACATAAATAAAGGAATTACGAAGGGTTTCCGATCAGTTCCGCGTCGGATAATGCATTCAAGCCATAATTTAGACTTACGTTTTTTTACTTGAATGACACTCGCAGTGAAAAGGTTGCAACCTGGTAAGCGTTTCAAATCATCATCATCATCATCATCCCAGCCTATATTCGTCCCACTGCTGGGCACAGGCCTCCTCTCAGAAGAAGAGGGCTTGGGCCATAGTTCCCACGCAGGCCCAGTGCGGATTGGAAACTTCACACAAACCATTGAATTGCTTCGCAGATTTGTGCAGGTTTCCTCACGATGTTTTCCTTCACCGCAAAGCTCGTGGTAAATTTCAAATGTAATTCCGCACATGAATTTCGAAAAACTCAGAGGTGCGAGCCGGGTTTGAACCCACGACCCTCTGCTTGAGAGGCGATAGGTCAAACCACTAGGCCACCACGGCTTATTAAGCGGGTAAGCGTTTCAAATACTACAGGTAAATAAGACCAAATATAATTTATTGAATCAGGCGTTACTTTGCTGAGGTCCATATCAATGAACTAAAACAATAACATTGCTCACCCGCGACCTTATGAACTGAAATGACAGTTTGGCGGCAAAATATGTGCATCGATGAACCTTTTTTATAAATTTATCTCGGCACTAGAAATGAGAATTAGGGGTATGGGTAGGGGGAAATTTAAGAAAATACAAATTTTGCAAACTAGGCGAGTGGGGTGCCATTTTCTGTGTGCTTTTTTGCGCTGAATCGAATGAGATCATACCCATACAT
Organism: Choristoneura fumiferana; assembly: GCF_025370935.1. Classification (NCBI taxonomy): domain Eukaryota; kingdom Metazoa; phylum Arthropoda; class Insecta; order Lepidoptera; family Tortricidae; genus Choristoneura; species Choristoneura fumiferana. Next base: position 9,651,399 of record NC_133500.1, read on the forward strand.
TTAGGATCAATATTTTGCGAGATATGAAGGGTTTTTTTAAAGTTTGCATTATTATTGGTTGTTTGTGGTATTGGACCATACACATCGCGATAAAAATGATTGCGATAAAACTCCATCTTCGGCCTACGTCATTGTACATGGCCACATTGCAAACAAAGAAATATCGATCGATAAAAAATCCCTTTAATGTGCGCGAGTTCACCGACAGTGCGGCGAAGTGTCTGCGGCTTGGCCCGAAGTGCCGAAGTATACGCGCGTGTGTGGTGCTAGCGTGGGAACTATAGCCCAAGCCCTCCTGTTCTGAGAGGAGGCCTGTGCCCAGCAGTGGGACGTATATAGGCTGGGATGATGATGATGATGGTGGTCCTAGCATTAGCGTATTCCCGATGGCAAGATTCAGACATCAACTCGTCACACCAAAATATCATATACCTACCGCCAAAAGAAATATCATTTGTTTCAACCCGTCACAAGTAGATTTAGTTCCTATTAAGTCACATCCTAATTTTCTAGCAATGAGGGCTATCGTTTTTTGTCTCACTAGATGGCGCACTGTTGCGTGAGGTTTTTAGTATGGCTTTCAAAGTCTGTTATTACGGGCGTGAAAACAAAGTTTAGATTAAAATCATATTTAAAACACCCTAAAACCGTACCATAAAAATATCGAGCATGCCAGTGTTGCATAGTCCCCGTTTTGTTCGGAAAAAAGGGAGGAAAAAGGTTTCCGAAAGACAAAACTGTCTCAAAACACAGACATTCATTGTCCCGGAATGCATATTTGCCATAATTAATTTCAGATATTGCAAAATATTTACAAAATTATTCTAATTATAAATAAACCCGCGTAGCTCACCCAAAAGCTATGAGATTTGACATTTCGGAGACCTCACGCTACACTAGCGCCTCTAGCGGCGAATTCATTCGCGATAGCCCTCATTGGTCACACTGCAAATCACACTCACCTCTCCGACTTGAGCGGGAACTTGGAGATGGTATGCGGCGGCGCCACGCCGTAATCCTCGAACACCTGGAGCAGCTGCTCGTCGGACACGTCCGGCGGCGTGTTAAAGAAATGCAGCACCTGCAACGGCAATCATCATCACCATTAGATGATATTTCCAATTTTATTCCATTTAGGTATTGGATACGGTATTTGACAACTTCTGATTTTGCCATATCTTAATATTATTATGAAAATATAGATAAACAGATAGTGTTTAGCGAAGAGAAAATTTAAATCGGTTGAAAATTGGATTTATAACAAAAGTAGCTCAGTTATGCGACTAGAATCGAACCCTGGTTTTAGAGCCCCATTATATCTTAATATCCTTAAAAAAATGTATCACCTTAGACGGCGGCTGTATCCTGTTCTTGTGTATGGAGGCGGGCGTGAGGAACCGGTTATTTTTGTTGCCCACATAGTCCTTGAACGACGGCGACTTGTCCGGAAGGGGGTACGGGTTCATCACCTCGGACAAGTACGCTTGCTTGGAGAAACTGGAAATTCATGCCGACAAGTTAAAAAAAAAACATAACTTCTAACAAATTGTAGGGTAAGGCAAATACGAATAACATAACTTGCTTCACTAGCGTGAGCAATTCATTCATTTATTTATCAGTAGAAAACTGTACCGACATTACAACAAAAAGTTAAGTAAAATTTAGGAATGTAAATAAAAATGAATTGTATAAATTGTTAACGTCTAGAGCCTATTGTTCAATTCAAGAATATTTCAATGATATTGTTTAATAAAATATTTTCAGCAATTTGTGCATGCGAAACACAACACTACTTTATATTTGCATGTCTTTGCGACAAAACATGTAATAGCGCCATAAACCTGTAACATCTATCTGTACATAACATACGATGTTTGAGCAAATAAACACTGATTGTGATTACTGATTACAAATAAAGTGAGGCAAAATGGGAGTGAGACACAACGAGACCGCTGATTTTCAGTCCCCAACCATATTTACTATCTTAACAACGGTAGGTGCGAATAGTAGGTAGAGTCATTCACGATGACGCGAGCCGTGGTTCTTATTACAATGTCATTAATGGCTTATTTTGACAAAATCACGCGTCTTCGTGGATGGCACTAGGTAGGTATACTCACGCCAGTGTCAGCGTGTAGTCTCCGACTGTCACGTTGTTCAGGTTCTGGACGCATCTCTCCACCGAGACTCCATCCCCCATCTGCACCATCGCTGTACCCTCTTTCGTCTTCAGGAACTTTATCTGTGACAAGCATGAAAATAAGTAATATTTAGGGGTTGATTAGTGTTAACTGACGGTTACGGACGGATGGACGGACGTACGGACGGACGGTTAATACTAATCAATGGATGGTGAAACAATGTTACTCGGTAACTTGTAGAGACTTAAGTGGCTGTGATTATTTTTATTTTCAATAACAAAACCTTATTCGGGACACTGGATACTAACAAAAAAAATGCACTTTACGAGTACCTACATACAGCTGAATATTTCGTAAACGGATATAAGTATCACTGAGAAAAAACTGATTCCTGAGACCTGCAAATTGCAAAATGCAACGATACCCAACCCTAAAAATATGTACACCCATTTAAAATTAATGCTTTCTAATACTAAAAGACTCTGAGCTAAACGCGTGACTATAAGGGTTTCGTTTTTGACATTTTAACTACGGAACGCTAAATAAAGCCAATTAGGATTTTTGCCTTGCCTTTTTGTAAGCAATTGTTAGAAAAGAAGAAGACTTACTCTGACAACGTTCCCGTAGAGGCAGCACAAGTTGAAGAGTCGATCAGCGTTCGCAGTCTGCGGATCCAGTCCGTACACCATCATTACTGCACCCTGCTGCGGCGGACCGCCCTGGTGACAATTCACCATCATCACGATCAGTGAATCGGAAGCAATAGTACTCCCACCGTGATCAAATGCGATTTATTCACGAAGCACAATGGTTCTTATTGCTTGTTCTTACTCTTGATATGGGAGCTTTAGGTGGAATTGAGAGCGCAACAGTTGCGGCGTCAGTGACAGAACGATAGTAGGTACAATGTAAGATCCATTATAATATATTATAATCGAAGATTATAATACTGCGATACTTTTCCTCTTTTTCCCCTCTGTTAAAAAAACCTAACATCGAAGGCTAAGGCGGGAGCGAAGCGTAGCTTCTGAACCTAACTTATCGAAGTCGCTTCTGCCAGTTTCGTCATGCTCGCTCACTTCGCTCGCTCGCCGCCACATAATTTAACATTTACACATATTATTATATATGTAATGTATGTTATGTTAAAAAAAATAGTCCATATAAATCGTATACAAATTGAAGTTATATAATTTAAGCGTTATACGTTAAATAATTATACTTTTTGCTGTTATAGCTAACGTTAATTATATCTTGTGAACGTTATTAACGTTATTATTAATATGAAACAGTTATTGTTAATTACCTGATTTTGCGGTGGCATGGAGTGGTGCATGGGAGGGGGAGGGACAAAGCCCTCGCCGCCGTAGCCCTCTGGGCCGTAGCCGCGTCCGTCGCGCTGAAAATAAAATTTATGATCATTTATATTATGAGTTATGAGTTTTAAACATTATACAACGTGAATATTATACATTTTTTTCATTATCAGTTTTTTTAGTATGTGAACTGATCATAATGTTTCGAGAAAGCACGCATTTTCTTAGTATGCACTTCTTTTTTATACAAGTCAAAGGTTGAAATTATGCCTTTCCTTTATAAGAAAGAGAATAATAGTTTAATTTCTTTATACGACCAATATCTAGAGTTGTTATTGTTCAATATTGTCATCAACCTACAATACTTACAATTGGGTTGTGTATCTATCAGTTGCCACACTTCTAATTTAGAAAGGGTTTAAAATTAGTAATATTTACCGGATGGTGCGGAGGCGGCGGACCGTGCCGATCCTTCATCATGCCGGGCGGAGGGGGGCCTCCACTACCGAATTCCATATCTGAAAAAAAAATTTTTTATAGGTACTTCTCCGACTACCTCCAACTAAAATCCCACTTCAAATTCAGGAAATAATTGTGAAATCATAATGTCATAACCGGATAGTTGCTAATACCTATTGAAGTATTTACAAACAGTTTAAAGTCACAGAGCTAATAACAAGAATAGAAATGAATGTTACGCGGGCTTAAAGCGTGAAGCGCCAATGTGGCCATATTTATACCCCTTTAGGGGGCCATGTTTTTAAAACTAGGTTTTACACAGATTGCATATCATTGGTAAGTATAACACTTTAGTAAAGCAATGGAAAGACAGTGTGTGAATTGATAGAAGGAAAGACGACAAAGTGGCGACCTCGAAATATGCCATAACATTTCTATTCCTCTTATTATTAATTCTATGGATTTAGTAATCTGAACTGCGTCCAACATCATTTAAAAGTAATTATAATCAATTAAAATAAATGTTTAAAGAACAATCATAATGGGGATAGCTAACAAAATGCAAAAACAACGTGCTCATAATTATCATATTATCTCAGTAAAAAAAAAACGTTAAAATAAAATAAACAAAACATGCGAAGTGAAGGTATCCAGGGTTTTTGATAAATGAAAGTCTGTAATGGTATAAAATTGTTTTTATTGTATAAAATGCTGTTAATGTACTGGTACAATAGGTAATGTCGGTGTTAATAAAATACAATAAACTATAGCAGGAATAATTGTATCTTATTGTAAGAGATAGTATATAATTATGTATTAGGTAAGATATTGTAGGAAAATATTTAAGTAGTATAAAATGTTCTGTAAATATGTATCATATTTTAAGAATATGTTTAGTTTTTGAAAACACAAACTGCGAAGGTTATGTTTTTAACCTTACTTAGACATTACTTGTTAACGAAGAAACACAGCATGCTTTAGAAAAACAAGATTCATTACACACATCAGTTTGATAGTTATTGTTATATGTCTGATTTTGAGCACTACGTTTAAATTTCAAACTTTTGTATGTTATTAGATAGATGTTATGTTATGATGACATTATAGGTTAGAAATTCCTAACTTTAGTGTCGTGCTGTATCTAAACAGACAAATAGATAGTCTTTTATACATGCTGACAGTTCCTTAGTAATTATAAAGATAAATAACTAATATGACGAATCGATTTGAGCTCAGAAATATTACAAACACGTTTTCATGATCACCAACTGGTCAAAATAACTAATCGAAAAACGTGTATGTAAAATCTGAATCTCCCTATCTTAAGCTAGTTCTAGCACACTATACTATACACACTAAGTTAGTTCTAGCACAAAAAACATCTTATATGCTAGCACTAAGTATGTTACACAAAACGTTAGACCATGCTGTCGTCTACTCTACATACGCAGAGATACTATTCGTGCTCTGAGTCAACAGTTAGTGGTTCAGTTTACGCCGTTGCTTCCGCTCCACGATGGATAGGAAATATTGTTTTGTCTTTATTATTTATTATATTATATTTGTAGAGTATAGACGCTTATCAAATTGGTTACATTGAGAATGAAACATGCCCACTTCTTAAACCTCCTATCCTCTTAGTTTAAAAACAAATTAACACACATTGTTGCGATTGCAACACAACAGGACATACATTTTTTTTTCAAGCACAATATTTGCATCCGTCATTCAGCGAGCAACCATAACGACATCTATACAAACCATTCTGCGTGTGATCACAGGAATTCTGGCTGTGTTGGCTGCACGTGTCCTCATTGGTCGATCTGTTGCTCAGCGCCTGCGGTGGATCTGTCGACCAGTCGTCGCACAAGTTTAACCCTTTGGTGTAAATCGGGGACACCCTCACCACTCTGCTCGTGATTGTCCAAGTTAAGATATAGATGGCGTCACGAGTCAGCTAAAATCAATGGCGTCTATTTCACACAGAGCGCCTCTAGCGAAAAAAGCGTGCAACATTATTCCTTGTAATTTTTCCAAGGTGGCGGACGCGTTCCTGTGATTCTTGTAGAGTATAACATGGTCTGTCTTGCTTGTGAAGGTTCCATTTTGTTAATGTGATAAGATTGTTCCCTGTATTTTTATCACGCGTGAAACGATTTTGTAATATTGTTGTTTATTTTTAGTTAAAGGATATGAACTATTTATTACCAGTTATCCCGACCTCATTGTTCGCACTACAGACAAGTAGAAACTGGAACAAAAAATTCCAGCAGTTCGCGGTGTAAGCAGAGGGGTGCGGCCCAGAATTGTGCTAAGGCAGAACAAACATTTTGGAGTAATCGACAGTATGGCTTCCACTGAAAAACAGCGTTGCGGCTTGCCGCAAATACTATGTCGAGTGGGACCCAATTTATACTATTCCATGTTTTTCCTTCCAAATGTACAAACAAACTTATATAGACAAATACATACTTAATTAAATACATATTGAACATCCCCGACCCGAGCACAAACATTGGTATTAATCATACAAATATCTGCCCCGGCCGGGAATCGAACCCGGGACCTCAAGCTTCGTAGTCAGGTTCCCTAACCACTTGGCCATCCGGTCGTCAATTTAAATATAAAGTATTGTTTTAACACGCTTTTATTAAGCCAACCTGAGGCCTCTTACTAACCTCGTCTTATACGGCTAAGCAACGGTGTGTTCTTTTTTCTTATATTAATTTTTCTACGCTGTACGTGTACGCCGCACCTAAACGAATATTGATTTTCACAGCATTTCGCTTGCATATCGAATTTCCCGTATGAGCCCATACGAATAACATGGAATTAATTATACTCACGGGAGTATGGGAGGCAGCCGCAGCATCTAATATTTTAGTTCAATATACAGCCCATTATGACTGTAGTTACTGTTTACGCCAAGCATAAATAAGATTCGGTGCACGGAGAGCGATGCGATACGTTAATAATAAATGATGCAAGAAAACAAGTTAATATTTTTTGTACTGTCTACAAGATGTCGCGACTTCATCTGCGAAGAATTCGTTTAGCGCTATATCACTTGAGCTAAGCGATTTTCCGGGACAGTAAAATATCCCATATAAATTCAGGTTATAGACTAGTTGTGTGCCAAATGTCATCCAAATCCATATTGACACGTTTTTGCGTGCTGGAGTAACAAACATCTGAATGTCAAACCTTTTTAAAAAACAAAGGCAAAAGCCTCCACTTCTTTCCGCCAATCGTCAACAGATACAGAGCGTGCTCCTATTACTCTATATCAAATGACGAATGCGTTCAAGTCGTCCCGCCATTTTTTTTCGCTTGCCTTGGATTGCCGTCCCGCGCAGTTACCGTGACATGAACAGTTTAATTAAGATTAAAAGCTTTATGATGACTAATTGTGACCATGGAACAACTTGCCGAGTAATATTGATAATAGCCCACGCACGACCCTCTGCTTCAAATGCTACAATTTAAAACTAGGCTGCCATGGCACGGCTAAGTTCTCATAGTATTTGAGACAAACGCGAAGGCATTGTTAGGAACTATCTAAACTTTATGACTAGACCTTACAATTCGATTTATGAATAATTTCAAAAGCGATAGAAAGCAACCGCTATCGCATTTTCAGTGTATCAAGTCCTTAATTGTTTAAAAGCATGTCGTCCCTCCGTTAATTGGTTTCCATGTCGACAATGCAAAAACAACTCCTCATTTAAAGAGCCTCACTGTAAACAAGCTACCAGCTAGAGTCCGACCGACTTTGGTATTTGTAACCGAAGTATTCTGAAACCGAATGTCGGTTTATGTTTCAGTTTCGGCCGCCCGTAACTAACGCTTCACTCCGAGGGCTATATTGTTGTGTAATTTTTTGCGTTAATTTTAGCTTTTGTTTGTTCATAAAAGCGATTATTCGACAAATCGACAGTTTCTCTTATAAGTGATCTTAACAGAGTGGTCGAGGTGGTCGGATGAGTGAGTATCAGTTGTAAAAAAGAAACTTGGGAAAAATTTTGGTGATTTACCCTTCCACACTGCAGAGCTGGAGTCGAAACTACTTAGTTGGCAATGTAGAGAGATGCCGTCCTAGATAATCAATCTTTTTCTTGGTAAGGGCATGAGAGTGTCTTTTTATCTATTAGATACAGGTCAAATAGCACCGTAACAAACAGACCGAAAATCAGACAGCACAGTTTAACTGATGGGTCCCGTTGGCACCAAAAGATGCAAAAAAAAAAACTGGCACACCCGGAAAAATTTCAAACAGCCGACAGAGGCGCCGCAAGTCGACACCGCTTCCGTGTTCAAATTAAAACGCAAGCTTGTTCGCGGATTCGGAGGGATTACAGTCATTTGTGTTCGTATAAATTACACTGCGTTTAGGGCGGAATGAATAATTGGGAGCGTTTGGGAGCGAAAGCTCGAGTTTAATTTCGACGGAGCCATTGCAACGACTTTTCATTGAAGCGGGCGCTTAATTGATATAATACTATTCGGTCGTTGATGCAACGGCAACTTACTTGATATCCTTAAAAAAACTCAGTGTTTTTTTCATGATACGGGTATTGATTGCGGGTAAACGAGCAGGCGGATCACCTGATGGAAAGCAATCACCGCCCCCCCACATCCATAACATAAACTGAATTACGGATGCGTTGCTGGCCTTTTGAGAAATGAGTACCTACCGGTTACCCCAAGTTGTACCCGGTACCGGTACGGGAATACTGCAGGCGCTGCAAGCTGATTCCAAATTTTCACCGTGCGTGGCCAAAGCTCCGCAAGAAGCGGACTGCCCATACCTGATGCTTTATTTACCCCAATAACTGTTTTAATGTAGACACCAGAGTTGACGAGGTCACGGGAACAAGAACACGTCATGTAATGACGGCGGGGTTTTGACATTCACTGATACATTTCGTTCGTACTCCTTTTATGCAGTCAGTTCTTTTGCAACTGTGTGTGTAATCATTCACTTCAACTCTCGTGCTGCAGATGCTTATGGGCGGTGGTGATCTCTTACCATCAGGAGACCCACTTTCTCGATCTCTCTCTCCATCCAGTCAAATGAAAAAACTGCCAGCTGACCAAAGCAGCAGCAGTTCAACACCTCCAGATGCCCCACATAGTCGGAAAGCGTTTAGGAGTATATAAAAGCTATGCGGCGCTTCGCACTAAAGAAGCTGCATTCGGAACTGGGTCGCCCTTTCAGACTTGTCAAAGAGTTGAATGCGTCCGCTCGTTGCACGTGGCGCGCCGGCAATAAGCGTAGGCGCAGGGCTGCTAGCAGTACCAACAACTTTTTAGGGTTCCGTAGTCAACTAGGAACCCTTATAGTTTCGCCATGTCTGTCCGCCTGTCTGTCTGTCTGACCGCGGGGAAGCTCAGAGACCGTTAGTACTAGAAAGCTGTAATTTGACATGAATATACATATCAGTCACGCCGACAAAGTGGTACAATAAAAAAATTAAAAAAAATATTTTTAGGGTACGTCCCATAGACGTAAAGTGGGGGTGATTTTTTTTCTCGATTAGGTAACCCTATATTGTGGGGGAAGATTCAGTTCAGTACACAAAAAATAATTGTCTAAACGACTTTTTAATACCACATAGTCTAAGAGGTGGCAGGAATTTTTAAAACGATCATGGAAACGGTTAGACTCATTTTTATGTGTTGTAGAGTGGTCTGCTGATGTGAATAATTTTGGTCTGCCTGCTCTCAGTGGGTGCAACTTTGAGATATAGCGCATAAAAGAGGCTTTATTGTTGCGAAAAAAAAACGATAACAGAAATGGTTAGTTTTAGTACATATTCAAAGTATGGCGTCTCCTCATGTGAAACGAATTGGTCTGCCTGCTCTCAGTGGGTGCAACTTTGAGATATAGCGCATAAAAGAGGCTTTATTGTTGCGAAAAAAAAAACGATAACAGAAATGGTTAGTTTTAGTACATATTCAAAGTATGGCGTCTCCTCATGTGAACCGAATTGGTCTGCCTGCTCTAAGTGGTTGTATTTCAGAGCTATGATGCTCGCAAGATGCTTAATTGTAAAGAAAATTCAAGGTAATGGTAATCAATAAAATAAATCTCAGAGACCGTTAGTACTAGAAAGCTGTAATTTGGTATAAATATACTTATCTATCACGCCAACAAAGTGATAAAATAAAAAAATAAAAAAAACATTTTTTTAGGGTACCTCCCATAGACATAAAATGAGGGTGATTTTTTTTTCTCAACTAACCCTGTATTGTGGGGTATCGTTGGATAGGTCTTTTAAAACCAATGGGGGTTGCTAAGACGATTTTTCGATTCAGTGATCTGTTTGTGAAATATTCAACTTTAAAGTGAAAACTTTCATCAAAATCGAGCGTCTCCCCCCTCTAAAATCTAAACCGTTGGGTGGAAAAATTTGGAAAAATTAAGGATGGTAGTAAGTATATCAAGTTTACAAGAAATATTATAACGACTAAGATTGTTTGAGAATTTGTAGTAGTTCAAGAGTTACTAGCAGCCTAAGGTATAAAACATACCTAAACTTGAAAGATTCCGTACACCTCGGATAGGCCTCGTTCTCCCACTGAGACGGCACTATGGTGCAACTTTTCATGGTTCTCTTTAGCACGTCCTTATACCTCAAAACTTATATAATATAATGTAATCAGCTTTGGTAACAAAGATGGGGATTTCGTAATCGATTCCTGGTTTCACGATTACTTGATTTTTCTTTGTAATCCTCTACTGGGTATCAAGTGAAACGGTGAATTACCATTACATATTAAGGAGTCCGTATTCATTTATACAAATATTAGAAGCAACAAAGTCCCACGGCGAATGGCTGAAGTAGAAGGTTTTGTTTGATGCAACCGGGCTTTGTCTGAGGCCAACACGTGGGCGGCTCTGGGGGTGTTGTATGACACCGTGGTCGCTTCGTTCTGCACTGGGGGGGCTGAGAGGGTTCGGCAGCACCCAGAGCATCAGAGCAGCCCTATTAAGGGTGGTACTGCTTTCTTTGCTTAGCCTTGGAAGGGGCTAGAAAAGGTGTCCTGAAAAAAGCTCACGCCAAACACACGGAAGGTGTAGTGTAACCGCGGCTGCCTTCGCATCTTAAAACACGTGATCAAAATAAATAATAATAATACTATAAATCAATCGCAAATGAGATTTGGTGCATGGAACGTGCGAACTCTTCTTGATCGTAATGACAACGCCTGCCCAGAGCATAAGACCGCCATTGTAGCTCGGGAACTCTCTCGCTATAATATCGATGTAGCTGCTCTCAGCGAAACACACCTTGCTGATGAGGGTGAGCTGGTGGAGCAAGGTGGCGGGTACACATTCTTCTGGAAAGGACTCGCCTCGTCCGAGCCGCGAAGGTCAGGCGTAGGATTTGCGGTTCAAGGATCAACTCATTAAGAAGTTACAAGAGAATCCGGTGCACATCTCGGACCGCGTGATCACTTTGCGCCTCCACCTGGATAACAACAACTACCTTAATGTTATCATGTTGTATGTTGGATAAGCTCCGTGTAGTCACTGTACGGAGAGTGTACGACCCAGGGAGCAGATCCTTCTGTTGGGTGATTTCAATGCCAGAGTCAGACAGGACTTTATTGCATGGCCTAATGTTCTAGGTAGACACGGAGTAGGCAGAATGAACGATAACTGACAGCTGCTACTAAATTTCTGTGCACAATTTCATCTTGCAGTTACAAACGCAATGTTCAGACTTCCCGCCAAGCATTAAAACACGTGGATGCATCCAAGGTTCAAACACGCATCTGATAGATTATGCCATCGTACGCCAAAGAGATGTTTCCCAAGTCCTAATCACCCGTGTCATGCGTGGTGCACACTTCTGGACCGATCATAGGCTTGTTGTCACGAAACTTCGTCTCCGCCTCCATCCTCCTTGCCTTGTACATCTGGTAGAACTAAGCCGACGTCTCTAACCGTTGATAGGCTTACGGATCTCGGGATCAAGGAAAATATACTATGACTTGATTGCTGCGTTGCCTCTTTCTAATAAGATCATGGCGATCTTGATGCTGATTGAGGTCTGAAAGTCCAAAACCAAAACACGAGGATTGGATTGATGAGAATGATGGAGTCCTTAGAAAGGCGATTGATAACCGACGTCCTCTACGGCAGCACAGGGGTACAAAAGACAAGTGATGGCAAGACAAAGCTCGCTGCTTGCAGTGGCTTGCAAATACTAATCAGCTAGGGAAGTTCTATGGTGAAATTAAAAAGCTAATCGGCACGACTTCACTTGCAAAAGTCCCACTTAAGCCTGTTAGTAGCGAAGGCCTTCTTAAAGGTAAGGAAGAAGTGCTGATGCGATGGGCAGAACATTTCAACTCTCTGCTGAACGTAGATAGGTCGGTTGACCTGGAACACGTTCGCTCAATTTCCCAACTTCCTATTGACAAAAAGCTGGACTAGCCGCTGAGACAAAGCAAGGTTGTTCTTGCTAAGTATTAAGCAACAACAAAATAAGCGCGCGGTCGGAATTGATTTTATACCGGGTGAACTGCTCAAAAATGGCGTTGAGGAATTGCATACGGCCGTATGGGAGCTCTTTCAGCTGATGTGGAGAGAAGAGAGAGTCCCATCACCTTGAAAGTCTTATATAAGAACAAAGGAGTACTTCTCTGATGTAAGTCCCTGGGAAAATATTTGCCCGAGTCCTAATGAACCGCCTTAAGGAACTTTCTGAAAAAATATTGCCTGAGACTCAGTTTGGCATTCGACCTAATTCGCGTTACGTGTCCGCACCACCAAAGTTTTCGCCGCATGAGGTAGGACTCAATGCCACCTACATTGGCCCTGCGCAGCACTTCCGTATTCCACACACAAATCAGACCATTTGATCCTTCAAAGTTTTCGGAGGCATCTTAGGTAGAAACGGTCTAGCATGCGAATGTGCCTGCGATACACCATCCACGCTTCAGCAGAGTACAATAAGTTAGGAACGACCATGGACATGTGCACAGAGATCTTTATGACTAGTTTAAGGTCATGCGTACAGAAGAGCTTGAAATCCAACTTATATAATGCTGCAGCTGCAGCTCCGATTTGGCTGTTAATCTGGGCGCTATTTTCTCACTGCGGAAATTACAGGAAAAGAACAGAGAGCAAAGCCGCCGCATGTGCATCTGCTTCGTCGATATAGAGAAAACCTTTGATAGTGTCCCTCGAGAAGGTCTATGGGTGGTACACAGTAAGATAGGATGCACAGAAAACTTTGTGAGACTTCTCCGACTCCTGCATGACGACATGCAGTGCTGCGTCGCTCTCGACAGTGAACAATCAAACTTCTTACCCGTTACCTGTGGGGTGAAGCAAGGTTGTGTGCTAGCGCGTGTGTGTGTGACCTTGACGTCGAGATTAACAGCCGAATCGGAGCTGCAGCTGCAGCATTCGGTAAGTTGGATTTCAAGGTTTTCTGTTTGCATGACCTTAAACTAGTCACAAAGATCTCTGTGTACATGTCCATCGTCCTTCCTAACTTATTGCACTCTGCTGAAGCGTGGACCGCGTATCACAGGCACATCCGCATGCTAGACCGTTTCCACCTAAGATGCCTCCGAAAAGTTTGAAGGATCAAATGGTCTGATCATGTGCGGAATACCGAAGTGCTGCGCAGAGCCAATGTAGGTAGGTTGCATTGAGTCCAACCTCATGCGGCGACCACTTCGGTGGAGCGGCCACGTTACGCGAATGTCAGAGCAGCGGGTGGCGAAGCGCGTCTTCTGGTCAGAACTTGAGGATGGCAAGCGTAAGCATGGCGGACAAGTTTTGAGGTATAAGGACGTGCTAAAGAGAACCATGAAAAGTTGCACCATAGTGCCGTCTCAGTGGGAGAACGAGGCCGCTAACCGACAGGAGTGGAGAGCTAAGGTGAAGGCTAAACCTCCACGACTTTGAACTGAGACGGCGCTGTGACTTATAACCAAGCGCGATAATCTGAGAGCCCGACTATCTGCGGCAATCAGTTATAATTATAGTGTAATCAGCTTTGGTAACAAAGATGGGGATTTCGTAATCGATTCCTGATTTTACGACGCTTCAACTCCGACGGTGTCGTTCATGCGCTTGCAAGTGGCACTTAGCCAAACTTCTTAGAGAAGACTTCTTATACAAGTAAGTTGAATTAACAAAAACCGGCCAAGAGCGTATCGGACACGCCCCAGAAAGGATTCCGTAGCCATTAGGAAAAAATCAAGTACTTAATATTTTTCTAAGGATATCGTATTGTGTACGGAATCTTTCAAGTTTAGGTATGTTTTATACCTTAGGCTGCTAGTAACTCTTGAACTACTACAAATTCTCAAACAATCTTAGTCGTTATAATATTTCTTGTAAACTTGATATACTTACTACCATCCTTAATTTTTCCAAATTTTTCCACCCAACGGTTTAGATTTTAGAGGGGGGAGACGCTCGATTTTGATGAAAGTTTTCACTTTAAAGTTGAATATTTCACAAACAAATCACTGAATCGAAAAATCGTCTTAGCAACCCCCCATTGGTTTTAAAAGACCTATCCAACGATACCCCACAATACAGGGTTAGTTGAGAAAAAAAAAATCACCCTCATTTTATGTCTATGGGAGGTACCCTAAAAAAATGTTTTTATTTTTTTTATTTTATCACTTTGTTGGCGTGATAGATAAGTATATTTATACCAAATTACAGCTTTCTAGTACTAACGGTCTCTGAGATTTATTTTATTGATTACCATTACCTTGAATTTTCTTTACAATTAAGCATCTTGCGAGCATCATAGCTCTGAAATACAACCACTTAGAGCAGGCAGACCAATTCGGTTCACATGAGGAGACGCCATACTTTGAATATGTACTAAAACTAACCATTTCTGTTATCGTTTTTTTTTCGCAACAATAAAGCCTCTTTTATGCGCTATATCTCAAAGTTGCACCCACTGAGAGCAGGCAGACCAATTCGTTTCACATGAGGAGACGCCATACTTTGAATATGTACTAAAACTAACCATTTCTGTTATCGTTTTTTTTTCGCAACAATAAAGCCTCTTTTATGCGCTATATCTCAAAGTTGCACCCACTGAGAGCAGGCAGACCAAAATTATTCACATCAGCAGACCACTCTACAACACATAAAAATGAGTCTAACCGTTTCCATGATCGTTTTAAAAATTCCTGCCACCTCTCAGTCTAACAGGGGACAGAAGAGTTTCCTCGCACAACGTTTCAGCATAGCTATACAGCGAGGAAATGCTGCCAGCATCTGGGTCCATGACGCAAGGGGGTTCCATTTACCAATTTTTTCTAGGTTATAGTTTAGTTATTAGTTACTTTTATTTTACTTTGAGTTATAATTTTAACTTAGTTTAGTATATCATGCATAATGAAGTTTGTATTCTCAAATAAATATGTAAGTACACAATACGAAATCCTTAGAAAAATATTATTTGTTTTTTTTTATTCGACTGGATGGCAAACGAGCAAGTGGGTGTCCTGATAATAAGAGATCACCACCGCCCATAAACACCTGCAACACCAGGGGGATTGCAGATGCGTTGCCAACCTAGAGGCCCAAGATGGGATACCTCAATTGCCAGTAATTTCATCGGCTGTCTTACTCTCCACGTCGAAACACAACAGTGCTCGCACTGCTGCTTCACGGCAGGATTAGCGAGTAAGATGGTGGAAGCAATCCGGGCGGACCTTGCACAAGGTCCTACCACCTGCAAAATTTTTTTTCGTAATGGCTACGGAACCCTATCCTGGGCGTGTACATTTGAATTGATTTGCAAGCGTCTTAGCACATTATTGGATACGTGAACGAATATTGTTTCACAGCAGATCCATACAATCGATATTTAAAATATGGGAAATACCCCTAATTTCGTGGACTGTCGTCTGCAACTAGCAACCCTGCGAGGCCAGTGTTGCCGTCCTTAAAAATTCATCGAGCCGTCGGTGTCGCGTGAAGCGCGGGCGCCTCACATATTTATAACTAGCCGCTATTAATTTCCCGGCCAGTACTTTTTAGTTTACTTACCTTTACTATTTTTTTAAACCGTTTGACTATCGTATCTATCGATTGATGGCTGCGAAAGTCACGACCGTGATCCGTTATTCCTTTTGAAGTATAAAACCCTAAAAATCTCTCGGGAAAAACGTTCAAATCTACTCCAACCAGACTGCACAATGGCTTCGCTGTCAAAATAAACGGTTAAAGTGTAACGGAACGGAGCTAGATCCAAACTTGTGACGGGACTGGTGTCGTTGCGACCTGTCCCGTTCCCGCCGTTACGGCGCACCGAGTGTTTTTGCAAATAAAAATAATCGCCGTTCCGGTCAGGGCTGCTACTGCTAGCCATTCGAACATGAAACATTTAACATTTCTGTTAAGATTTCCTGCTGCCATTTATTATAATTAGGTACGTGGACGCCGTGGACGGTGTACTTACGTCCCGTCAATATATTCACAGCTAAGCTAGACTATGTAAGCCTTCGATCAACAATACAACTTAATACCAATAATGTGCTAACACGCTTGCAAATCAATTCGTATTATAAATGCGAAAATTTGCTAGTCTGTTTGCTTGTTTGTTATTGTTACCTCTTCATGTCTAAACCGCTGAACCGATTTTGATGAAATTCGGTATACAGATAGTTTGAGTTGTATTGTTGATCGAAGATGTAAGCCATCTTAGAGCACATCAGCGAAAATCAAATAATTAGAAATACCTAATATAAGATGTCAAGATTATTATAAATAATACTAGAGTTTACCCGTGGCTTCGCACGCATTAACTATTCGAATCGGTAGTTACAATTGAAATTCCGGGATCTTACAAAATTCCTCTGGGAATTCCTAAAATTGATATCGTGGTCTTCATTGAGGTTGTGTTAAGAACAACGTCCAAAATTTCAAACCCCAAAACCCAGCGGCTGTTATTTCGAGATTTTATCCCTTTTCCGGGGGAATATCGGGATAAAAAGTAGCCTATGTGTTCTTCCAGACGCCAATCTATCTACGTACCAATAGTACCAAATTTCATCTAAATGCGTCCAGTCGTTTTAGCGTGAAGGAGAAACAAACACACACACACACAAACTTTCGCATTTATAATATAAGTAGAAAGTAGGAAATAGGATGTATTATTGTTGCCAATTTATTTGTCTGTGTACCATAGGAACTTTGCACTTCTCTGTAAGTAAAACAAAAATACAAACATTTTTAACCTCCGAAGCAAAAAGTGGGAATACGATTGACGCCATTACCTGTCTGTTGGTACGAGTATCGTATCGTAGCTCTCAAAGGAATGGACTGATGGGTCTTTTTTTGTTGCTTTCTCTCTCATTTGTGTTGCTCTGTGGTGGTTGTGATTGTTGGGTTAGTGTGATTTGTGTGTGCTCTTAATAGCGTGGAAATGGAGGAGCAAAAACACACACTTAATTTTTTTTCCGGCCTGACATTGCGCCAGACCGGGAGGTGTAAAAATCAAGAGGACATTTGCCCAGCAGTAGGACACTCACTATACCAGACTAGTTAAAAAAAAGGTTTTAAAATCCCAGTTGGTAATTTTAATATCGGGTGTGGCAACCCTGTCCGTCCGGCATGCACAGGATCGTTATTCGGAACGTTTATTCGTTACACGGCGCATCGTTCGGCTTTATATCCAATTCCGTCACTCCAGTACCGTAGGATGTAATAAAATCTAACTTGCCGGAATACGGCTGTTGGTGGGACGGACATATCTTCGGAACGACACTCAAGTTGTTTCCTTGATTGAGAACATGTGCAATAGCCTTATTGTTGCGTTTTCCAAGCTGGCGGGTAATTACCCTGGTGGGGTAAAACTGCGATGTCCCTTGTATTACCGCCAAATTTTTCTTCGGAATATCATATCATATCATCGACAACGATTCAACAAATATTCAGTTCTAGTATTTTTATTGACCCTGCTTTTATATATTGATTATGTCAGACAGAGCTACTGGTTGCCTGTTATCGACGCGATACAAAATATTCCTACCTTTCTGCTTTTTTCTCTAACCACTTGACAGTCCGGAGCGACCAATATGCCTCCAACCGTCCGGATTTTTTATCGACGAACGAACCGCGCTGTGCGTCCACAATTTTCGAACTACTTACAAGGTTTTGAATAAAGAAGGAATTTCTAAGACGTAAATTAATGTTTCCTCATTCAAATACGATTTTTAAAACAATAAAACTTATGTTATGTTAAACTTTATGACACTAAAGTATCCGGGACGGGTTGATGCTTTTTTGTTTTGGATACCATAGTGTGGTCGGACTGTCAAGTGGCTAACTTGCCTTTGCTATGTGAAGATGCTTTATGCATACTTCCGTGGAAAGTTATGTGGGACTCTCTGAATTTAGCATACCCACTAAAAACACATCGGCGTTTCTCCACTCTGCCGTTATGGGAGCGCCATGGGATCGCGGACATTCAACCATGACGCTCCCAACCTAACTTGCTGAATTAATTAATTATAGGAAACCATCGCTTAGCGCCGTACAACTGTAAGTTGATCATAGAGGCAACTAAAGAAGTATTTTTACAGAACGAAGCTAGATATTTTAATTATTTTTTGTACTCTTGCAACACAGGGGAATCCAAAAACCAACTGCGTGACACAATATTAGGTCATTACTTGTCAGTTAAAAATACGTATACGGAGCTCGCTCGCTCCCTCACCTGCCATGAATTTGTACCAGGCAATTTCCATTTAGAACGGCTATTAAATTATTTGAATTAATCATCCGCCGCGTTGGATCTATAAATTTCCGAGTCGTGGGCATATTTCATGCATAAAAGATGATGGTCGAAAACGTCAATCGCTAGTTTTGTTTTGCTGCTTCTGTTTTTATTTATCTTAGTAAAAATCTTTATTACGTGTCACATTACAGGTTGCAATAGAAAATATAGTCAGTCTGGTTTATTTAACTTGTCTCGCGTCATACCTGGCGGAAAGGTGCCAAATAGACATGCCCGTTGAATCGCGATGGACAACCTTTGCACCAGAAACCACCCAGAGCGGGGGTCAAGACTCGAACGAAGACGGCGCCCCACTTCTTCAAAAAAAGTTTTTATTAGTGTGATAAGATGCGGAGATCTCTAAGCCGAGTTTGGACAAACTTTGTAAAACTTGTGGATTATTGAAATATGTTATCGTTTTATCTTTGGATAGACTAGACGGAGAAAGACAGGACCAATCCTATCCGATTCAGTTAATTACAGGCTAGCATTTCGTAGCAGTAATTATAAGTGTTCCCTTATTTTTAGTAATTTCGTCGTGTGAGATGAGATAGAATGTTATACAATATGTATTGCCCGCAACGCAGATTTATCTGCATCCCGCTGAAGTTTAATATCCAAAACAGCCGAAAGTATAATATCTTTTTATCGGAATGCGACGACAATTAGCGAGACAGATAAGGTTTGTAGCTGGTTAGTCGTTTGAACGTTTTTGTTGTTAGAGCACGCAGAGAGAACCAAGATTTCTCGATACTCAAAACAGTGACACTATATACACCAGTTTCGCCAAATCTCCCACAATCCAGTGCATTTTAGTCTGCTAACGAATGTTTGCCGTTGGAAGGCTTAAAGCTCCAAACTTTGCTTCCAAAGAGCTTTCAATAATGCATTCGTTTAGTTTGCAACAGACCTGTCCGTTCCGTTTCGAACTGTGCTCGGTATAGTTTCATTTCGACTATCGATTCGAGTTCTGTTTGGTCTTAAGCGAATACGCTAGAATAAGAGTTAGCAAACTTTTAAATCCTCGGAACTTTATTCAAGGCGCTAATACTATCAAGGGCTCAGGAGAATCTCGTCCTCAGTCCTATTTCATCACCTTCTAAACATGTCCTAGTTGCGGAGTGGTTCACACTATCCTGGTTCTGACATTTCTACTCGTATATTGTCACCTTCCGAACGCGTCCACATCCTTACATCATCAATTTTCCGTCTTATCCTTATTCACAGAACAGTTGTCATTTCCTGTGTTTTTTAGTTGTGTTCATACTAACAACGGGCAAGTCACTTACATTGCGGAAGAGCAATAAGTAATTGAGTACTGCTGTCATAAAATCCCACAAAGGAACAGATTTAAGCAAAATGTTTTTCTTTTTATTACTATGTTATTATCTATCTTTTGGCTTAGCTGTTTATGAGATTTCATTACTTTTTATATTTAAGCAAATTAGCTCAATCGAAACTCGGCACTTTTTTTACATGTTTTTGTTGGGATTTGACCACATTTTGTAGATAATTTTATTCCTATTTTGGAAATATTATATATATTAAGTACATGATATTTGGGAAATTCACACGATAACATTTTATTCCCTTTATAATTAGTTCAGTAGAGTGCACTATGTCTCAAGACGACGCCAACTAAGTTAGCGCGGTGCTTAAGATTTTGGCAGTTCAGGAATTTAGCTTTTGGTTAATTGGATTTTCATTTGATTTATGTCACAGTAATTAACAACTGTTTAAGTAGCTAGATTGAAACTTTGCTTATGGTGTTATAGTAAGGAAAGTACATACATACAAATAGTTCAGCATAGTTTCGTCTTCATTTCTATTGTCATATTCAGAACTCGTCAAAGTTAAAGTTATTATAGTCACTCTTTATACTTGTTCATTGCCTTTCGATTGCCAGTCTTGTTCTTCACGTGAAATGTGGACGAGTTACCACTACAAGACGTTTTATTTATTAGAAATGTATCAGCAGATAGTTAGGTTGGACAAAGGTTTTTCATCCGTATGCTTCAAATCAAAATGTTCATGCACGATTTTCACGCGGTACAATTTGAATTTCGGTGCATATATCGGAACATTATTGTTAATTACAATAAAAAAAACTCAAAAACGTTAATACTGTATTCAGGAAAGTAACTCAATGTTTATAAGGGCCAATACTAAAGTCCTTAATGAAGCTCTGAAGTCCGAAGGATTGCCAGCGAGCAATTGAGCGCAGCATGGATCTTGTATGTAGACCATAAAGAAGTGTGGACAAGTTAGGAAGGTGACAATTGAAAGTTTGTATGTTGACGACATATTATTTTGTACGAGTAAAGAAAGCGACTAAATGAGGTACGTAAAGTTATCCAGAGCCATACAAATGTCACCAAATACCAAATAAGACACACTTGCCCCGCGTCGCTCCCCCGTATCGATCAAGCCCGCGCCGCGACTATTGACATTATATCGCGTGACCGATCGGCAGTTCGTCGTAACTCTATAATTGCTCCTAATGTTCGTTTCGTATTCTAGATACGTTACTGCTAACCCATGTGCCTGCGGTTTATGCCACAGAAGTATTAACAGGAATCTTAGAAAGTTTATCGCGTGGGTTCCGTTCTACAATCCATGACAACACGTGTTTTCATACTTTTTTTTATAAATATACGCACACAAATAACACAAACCCTACTATCTCACCACCACACTATACTACACTGACGCGTTCTGTCAAAAGTTTAAGTCTCTACCAGAGATTCTTGGTGCTTTTTTTAGGTAGTGCGTACCTATATAGATTTGGTGCGATCTCATCAAAATATAATTAGCTTCATTTCAACATAAATATCGCACTTCTACAAAAGCATCGCCCCTAGTTCGACCTAAATATTGTAGTATTCGGCCTACATCGTTCGTGTACTCCACAAGTCGATAATAGTATATTATTAAAGCAACCGCTGAACCGCAGCGGTGGTTGTTAACGTTTGCTTTTTAAGCAAGTACATGACAGAAAAAAACATAGCTAGCTTTAGAGACATCACGAAGTACTTACGACGGAAGTTATCTTTGCACTACATGACAAGTACAGTCAGCTGCATAAATATTTGCCACAGCAGAGCGTGCAAAAATATCTGAAACGTCCTACCGGCCCTATAAATAGAGTCGTATCAGATATTTATGCACGCTTGTTGTGTCAGATATTGGTGCTGGTGACGGTAGTAAAGTTACCATGAAAAATTGTTGGTCAAATGATCATAGTGTACACTAAAGAAGAGTCACTGTGTGGCGATGAACATCAATATATTTGAGGCTCTAGTTCCATTTTTGTCCACTGGATCTACTCAGTTTATGACATCGAAAGGGCAAGGTGCAAAAATAAAGACTATTTATGTACTAAAGTAGCTATGCCTTTGATATGCTTGTGGTATTAGTTTCAGTGTTGACAATCGGGCCAGATAAGTTTGTGGCATAGAAGGGGTGTAGTTCATATAAAAGATCCACTGTATGGCTATGGTTGCAGTAGTAGTTCCACCTTTGGCCAGAGCGGGTTATATCTATAGCTTTTTATATGGTTGCCGTAGTAAATCCAGTTGTAACTACAGGGTTAGGTAATTTTGTGGCATTGAAAAGCAGTGTACTGAGACTGTATTCGTGCAAGTTTCATTACATTGCGGCGCTCGATTGACCACTACAAACCATAAACAAAAAAGTTTATGGCAGCGCAGGGGTCGAGTGTAACAAGGAACACAACTCACTGTAAGGTTGTGGCCTCCCTCCGGTGTACTGCGGCGACTGAAGCAGCGGCGCGCTCCTCTGCACTGGCTGCACATCCTCGTTCACTAAGGACAAGCATAAAAAACAATGTAGAAAACAATAGTTAATTTTGCAACTGCCGTCGTAAAGCCCGCAAGAAAAAATCATGCAAGTTGCATTTAGCTTGTGGTACTCTATCGACCATTTCGAACTAGTTCGCTTTACGGCCTCGCAATGTAATGCAACTTGCACGATTGTTCTTGCAGGTCCAAACTGGGCTTTAGTTAAAAAAGCACAACTGCAAACCTGCAGGGCTACTACGAAACTCGAAACTCGAAGTTCGTGTCGTGCGGTCCCTCTCGCTCTCGTATTAAATAGAAGTGTCAGAGGGACCGCACAACACGAACTTCATGTTTCGAGTTTCGTAGTAGCCCTGCTGCTCTAAAACGAAAGAGCATACGTGAACAGTGGCAGCAGAAGGCCCTTTAGCATGCCTTTTTAGAGTTCCGTAGCTCTACAAGGAACCAGTTTCGCCAAGTCCGTCCGTCCGTGGCTTAGCATGGAGACTCTAAGAATCTAGTCACTAGACTGTTAGACTCCAACAGTTAGAGTCTCCATACCAAAGCTGAAAGCTGTCATTTTGCATGGGTGTATAAAATATGAATCACGAGACGAAGCAGAGAAACAAAACTTAATGAACTAAAATAATTTCCTTGCTCACCCGCGACCTTACTATAGCTAAGCTTATGCAAAATATGCGTGTTCATGCAGTTCCTCCACCTCCACACTGTAAGAACACACACAAATCACACAAACCCATCTATCACCACCACCACACTACACTGACGCGTTTCGAACTCAACCAGAGCTCATCTTCAGAGTGACACAACCGTACACCATATATATGCATATTTTGCATAAGCTTAGCTATAGTAAGGTCGCGGGTGAGCAAGGAAATTATTTTAGTTCATTGATATGGACCTCCGCAAAGTAACGCCTGATTCAATAAATTATTTCAAACAAAACTTCTAAAAAACAAGATTTTATGGTGTAGGTTACACTTATAGTCAAAATACCACGCACAGGACTTATCACGCTAACACACTGTAGACTGAAGTAGACTGAAGTGTGGGGTGTCAAGTCTGCCTAGCAGCGCGAGTCCTTCGAACTACCCGCACTTGATCACAAATAGTACTCGCAGACTTGACACCCCACACTTCAGTCTACTCGTGACCACGGCCACTGTAATGTTGCCGAAACATCGAGGTAAATATTACTCGTGTGTGTTAGCGTGATAAGTCCTGAGCGTGGTATTATGACTATGAGTGAAAATCACGAAAGTTTAAGACATTAGGTTACACTTGTAAAGAAGGAGAAGGGTAAGTATTTTTTTTTTACGTTATTTACATATTAACAGAACTATTAGAACAAAAGCCAAAATAATCATGAATGTTTATACGAAATTCTGATGAAAACTAATTTACCTTCCAAACGTTATCTGTTTCCATGTTAGATTAGCATAACAATGGGGTTATTATAGGGGTACACGTCCACTGAACCACACGTACCCGTCGGTCCATTAACAGTTGGTTGTGTTGGTATGTTTGTCTAAACCATCATCAACATAGAGCGGGCTGTTAAGTTGAACATAATCAGCTTAAAAGTCGATCCATTTGATGAAAGAATCCGCACTTTTTTTTTATTGACTAACACAACGTTATTTAATTATTTGATAAGTAATTTAAATGTCAATGCCGTTTTTTTTGCTATTTTCAATGAACTTTACAATTACATTACTAGAGCAAATTAGTTGTGGTGGGATATCCAAATTTTCACTTTTTAGGGTTCCGTACCTAAAAAGGAAAAAACGGAACCCTTATAGGATCACTTTGTAGTCCGTCTGTCTGTCTGTCACCTTTTTTCTCAGGAACGCGTGGAGGTATCAAGCTGAAGTTCATATCGACATACATAAAATCACGCCTCTTTCCCAACGGGGTAGGCAGAGACTACATCCTTCCACTTGCTACGCTTCTGCGTTTAGGGGCATACATGTCCAAATGTTAGAAAGTCCAGGTGTCACATTGTCCATGGTCAAAAAGTCCGAAGGTTATAATGCCTTAATGTCGGATAGTCCATATGTCCGAGAGTCCAGGTGTCACATTGTCCATTGTCAAAAAGTTCGAAGGTTATAATGCCCTAATGTCGGATAGTCCATATGTCCGAGAGTCCAGGTGTCACATTGTCCATTGTCAAAAAGTTCGAAGGTTATAATGCCTTAATGTCGGATAGTCCATATGTCTGAGAGTCCAGGTGTCACATTGTCCATTGTCAAAAAGTTCAAAGGTTATAATGCCCTAATGTCGGATAGTCCATATGTCCGAGAGTGGGGTCTCACTCATTCTAATTTGGTTTTGTTTACACCTATTGCAATCGAATTGTTTTCGACTCGATCGCCTTTACTGTCAAGTCAATAAGAGCTGCCACCACGTAGACAATACGATAACAATATGGAAAGAGACAATGTAGAATGAGGCCCCAGTCCATCTGCATGACTGGATCAGCTGGTCAATTCTTGTCGACTCGACATGGCATGTACGAAGCATCATAGATGCATCTGGATCTTACTGAGAATGGGTCTCAGGGTGTTAGATAACAGACTGGAAATAATGCAGATGAGCAATCTAGCTCTCTAATCTATTTCAGTTATATTTATCATTTAGTTGTGTTAGTCATATTTTTATACAATGACACATTATGGGATTCAGGCCTTCAGAACTAGGACGTTTAATCCTTCGGACTTTTTGAGTATGGACTTTTTGACGCTAGGACTTTCAGACACTAGGATGTTTCATCCTTCGGACTTATTGTCCATGGACTTTTTGACGCTAGGACTTTCAGACGCTAGTACGTTTAATCCTTCGGACTTTTTGACCATGGACTTTTTGACGCTAGGACTTTTAGACACTAGGACGTTTCATCCTTCGGACTTTTTGACCATGGACAATGTGACACCTGGACTTTCTGACATTTGGACATGTATGCCCCTAAACGCGCTTCTGGCATACAACTCTCGCTTCCTCTACATTCATCAATCTTTTCATGCATGCACGTCGGTTTAGCGTACTCCTGACCCGACCTTTCTTCAGAACGTCTCCGATTTGACCGTGGTACGTTCGTCTAGGCCTTCCTCTCCCAACGTTCCCATTCACGATCGTCTTATAGATCTGCTTAGTCAATCTGTTTTCATTCATTCTCTCAACATGCCCAAACCATCCAAGCATCCCTTTCTCAATCCGTGTGACTATGTCTGTCAGACTGGTCTGGTGCCGGATGGCTCTAATGAGCTGTGATCTTTAGTCGTAAGTGACGTGAAAATTAAGAGGCCTTTGCTCAGCAGTAAGTGTATGTCGGCTGATCTGATTGATTGGGTTCGTACCTAAATTTAGCATATTTCCCAATGCAGCATGAAATCCTTCGTGTGCGAGATTGACTAGCACGTGTTAGGTTTTATTTCCACATTTAAATATGATCTGAATCTGAATTATATTTGACTTTTTATTCAACACATCAGAATATAAAACAGCGAAAAATAAATATACAATATACATAACCAGTAACTGAAGACATCGAATCTGCTTAGATTGAAATTGATCACTCCAATCCATGAAAAAGAATTATGAATATATTTTTTCCTCAACCGTATGGGATTTGCTAAGAAATCGGCTAAGTAATTATCATTATATTCAGAATAAACCGGAAAAGTTGTTAAAATGGATTTAACAGTCAATTCCAGTTGAAACTTGGTAACAACAAATGTAACTTGAAATTTGAATTAAGAGGCGCAAATTTTTACAACCCATCAAATAACATTTACAAGATCGAAATATTTTTTGAAAAATTTCTTTTTATACTTACAAGCTTTTTGTTGGCTGCACTTGCATTATCATCCAATCTATATGCGTATCAAATTAGGAAAAAACCTAATGTAATAAATAATTCCAAAAGCTTAATGGTTACTTGCCCTGAAATGTATATTTCAGAATCAATTTTTTATTTATTTATGACGTTGAAAGAGCATTCTACACTTCCACTGAACGTAGGTATATGTAGTTACATGTTTAGTTTTAGTTTTGTAACTAAGGGACCCCATAGATCCCTGTATTATTATTGTTCTTTTCATGTAATTTTTCTTTAATTTTATACTGTAGTTTTTAAGTATTTTATTTTGATAAAATGTCTTTCTGCCACGTTTCTTGCAGCGCATTCTTCTCGGGAATGATGGTCTTTTTGAAAGCGCTGGTAGTTTAAAAAAATAACGTGTAAAAGTGCCCATTGCGGTCTATTTACTGAATAAATATATATATATTTTTAAATTTATTATTATTATCTAGCCTGGATTGATTGGTGTCCTGCTGGGCAACGGTCCTACCCCCCATGTCCTCCAGTTTGACAGTTCCTACATCAGAAAAAAAAGTTGAATGTCGCATTTGACTTAATTAGTGATGGTAGTCTTTAATGCTCTAAGCTGTACAGCTGGCATTGAACCTCATAATGATAGTGTGCGACGCTGAACCGTATCCGCTCAGGTGTCGCCCGCTGCAACCAATGCCTGCACAAGTGGAGCCTTTAAGACTTGCCAGCGTGTGACTGCGGCGCTCCCCAGCAGATAGCTTATCACGTCGTTGGAGAGTGCCCCAACCGACGTGTTGCTGGCGGTTTCAGGGGGCTTAACAGATACTCTGGGAAGGCTATAGTCTGGCTAAATAATTTAGATTTAGTTTTATAAGAAACGCAGGACTTGTATTCGAAAGGCCGTGCGATAATAATAAAGTGTGGTAAAAGGATTTCTTAGTTCATACAAGGTTCCATTTGTGTGTGTAACCATTTAGGCAAATATAATTTTTACCTCCACTTTCCAGCATCATTCCCATTCGGAACTGGCTCTTCGAAAACCATCCAAGAGTTAAAATAGGAGCTTCTTTGAATTAATTCCGCACGTAACTCATTTACGCAGCACCGACGTAAGGCGTAACGAAAATTCCTGGCAACGCGTCCGTAATTCAAAAAGTCCGAATTCACGCTTGTTATTATACAGCATTAGGGGTGGGGCATTGTAGAAATTATATTCAAACACGCCGCTCGAATAAAGTGGGGAGAAGTCCCACTTAAATTTCAACAAGTTATTGTAGGTCGGAAAAGTTTCGGCAAGCGATTTGGTGGTTACCTCCAGAATTGGGTCACTTTTCTGCAGTCGAGCTGGAGTTCTGTTAAAACAATTTTATTGTTGTACTTTGTAATTAAGTTAAGAGTGACCGAGTTACTTATTGTTTGATTTTGGCTTTTTTCCTCAGTTCGCTGTGAACGAACGAGACTCAATAAGCATTGTTATTAGTATTCAGGTGTATGAGCATAAAAGTAAGTTTGCAATCGAAAATAAAATCGACAATATGAAAATATGTATAGTAAAAGAAGGAGCTGCAAAGCAAGAAAAATATTAAGTCATGACTTCATGAGGCCTCCACTAACAATTATGACAGTCTTTAGCAGTGGCGAAGCGTTCATAGAACCCTATTCCCATCGGCTTGCACAATATTTACAAAATAGGACAACAGGACATACAGGATTTGTGAAAGATGGAAGCAATCTTTGCTTCGGCTTTACCACGGAAATATCTGCACGCCACGCTGGTCTTTAGTAAAATGATGAGATTGATGAGATAGAAAAAAAAAATACCACCGAATTGATGAATGATGACCTCCTCCTTTTTTTGAAGTCGATTAAAAAGTGAGTTCCTTTTTAGAAAGAAAGATCTCGAGATGACTTTACTTAAAAACTACTCCAATTAGGAAGATAAAGATTTAAGATTGGTTTTTTGGAATCTTTTTGTATTTTTTTTTATTTCAATTCCAAATTTTTACTTTTACGGTCATCCCGTAAAAGATAAAGATTTGACAATTGTACCTATGACTACATGGCATCCTACTAATATTTTAAATGCGAAAGTTTGTGAGTGAGTGAGTGAGTGAGTATGTTTGTTACTCTTTCACGCTGAAACGGCTGGACGGATTTGGATGAAATTTGGCGAAAAGTTAGTTTATAACCTGGATTAAAACATAGGATACTTTTTATCCCGGTATTCCCACGGGATAGGGATAAAATCTCGAAATAACAACCTCTGGGCTTAGAGTCATGAAATTTGGTATGTAGGTAGTTGGACGTCTGGAATAACAGATAGGTGACTTTTTGACCCGATATTCCCACGGGATACCTAGGGATAAAATCTTGAAATAACAACCGCAAGGCTAAGAGCCATGAAATTTAGTATGTAGGTAGCTGGACCTCTGGAATAACACATAGGCTACTTTTTATCCCGATATTCCCCCGGGATAGGGATAAAATCTTGAAATAATAACCGCTGGGCTTAGAGTCATGAAATTTGGTATGTAGGTAGTTGGACGTCTGGAATAACAGATAGGTGACTTTTTGACCCGATATTCCCACGGGATACCTAGGGATAAAATCTTGAAATAACAACCGCAGGGCTAAGAGCCATGAAATTTAGTATGTAGGTAGCTGGACCTCTGGAATAACACATAGGCTATTTTTTACCCCGATATTCCCACGGGATAGGGATAAAATCTTGAAATACTAACCGCTGGGCTTAGAGTCATGAAATTTGGTATGTAGGTAGCTAGACGTCTGGAATAACACATAAGCGACTTTTTGACCCGATATTCCCACGGGATACCTAGGGATAAAATGTCGAAATAACAACCGCTAGGCTTAGAGGCATGAAATTTGGATGTAGGTAGCTAGCCGTATGTCTGGAATAACACATACTTAAGTACGCTACTTTTTATCCCGATATTCCCACGGTATAGTTTTGTAACTAAGGGACCCCATACATCCCTGTATTATTATTATTATTATTTCGTATTTTTTTCTTTAATTGTATACTGTAGTTTTTAAGTATTTTATTTGTAATTATTTTATTTTGAAAAAATGACTACCAAGTTTCTTGCGGCGCATTCTTCTTGGCAATGATGGTCTTTCCGAAAGCGCTGATAGTATAAAAAATGACGTGTAAAAGTGCCCGTTGCGGTCTATTTACTGAATAAATGATTTGAATTTGAATTTTGCATTTGAATTTGGATAGGGAAAAATTTTGAAACTTCAGTACTGGGTTTAGAGTCTTGAATTTTGTACAGTTATTCACAACACAACTTCAATGAAGAACACGATATAAATATTGGACACTTCCAGTGGAATTTTGTAAAATCCCGAAAATTTCAATTGCAGCTACCACACCGAATAGTTTACGCGTGCGAAGCCGCGGGTAAAAGCTAGTTGTTAATAAAAAATGGAAAATCGACTTAATTCCATTCACGGATCCTGACTATGAAGCTAGAAGTCTCGGGTTCGATCCCCGGTCGGGGCAGACATTAGTGTCAAAAACAATACCTCTCCTTGCAGTCGGGTAAAAATACGAATGTTTGTTCTCGAGTCTGAGATGCTTAATATGTTTTTAAGTATTTAGAGTTACCTACATATTTTTAACCGTTATCTTAATTGTACCTATGCTTTGATTAATTCGGGGACTAAGTAAATTAGTATAAATTGTGCAATGATATAAAATTATATAGATTATTATTTATTCAATTATCCCGAGACAGGGATGTGTTTCGATGCCTAGTTCCGTTACAAATAGCGTTGATAATTATCAAATTGACAGTGCTTCTTGGCTTAACCAAGCCGATGGCGAACAGCATATATTCGATGCCAAAAGAGCAACGAATTTATGTAAAGTTCAAACAAACAAATAAAATCTGTCTCATATATCTGGGTCGATTCAGCCGAGGTTGGAGTCCAGCGCAAACTTATAAGGAATTGTAATAAACTTAATGCGACTTTGTCAAAAGAGAGAATTTGCTAGAATAAAGTGGGTTGTAAGAACAAAATGAGTTCATCGATAGAGTTAACTTTGTGTATAGTTTATAGCGATCCCTCACATGAATAAGTAAGTATATTAATTTAACAAAATAAGGTTTGATTAAAAAACCGGACAAGAGCGAGTTAAACTTGCGTAAAGAATGTTCCGTACGTACGTTTCTAGATATTACGACAGTTCTTATAGGTTTTCCTGTAATCTATAAATGGAACTATTTTCTGTAGGTTTTTTTTTTCATAATTTTAGACGCAGTAATTCCTGAGACGTGGGCGGCGGGAATTGTCAATTTTCGCCTATTTTCATACATAACTTAAAAATTATTGATCTTAAAATATATGATAATATACCTACATACTTTCATTTGGTAATAATTTTCATTTTATATTTCTAATTAACCCCTAAAAGTGAGTATTAACATACATACAAACATTGCAATTTAAACACAATCAAAAGCTTATAAAAAGTGAAATTCTAGCTAAACATCGTGTCACTACTAGAAAAGCAAAGGACGAATTGTCTTTGAATTAATTAACGTATATAATGCTAATATTACATTAGAGCCCCGATTGGACCCGTAATCGGATTCCATCGTTTACGGTTTCTCGTCACGATTCCAAGCCGAAGTCTTTGTTTAACAACAGTAATAGGATTAAGATTTAAGGCTAAACTAAACTTAAAACAAAACAGGCTTACACAATGATCTAAAATCATACTTCAAAAAATCCCTCATCAACATTATCAGCCTTAGGACATCAACTTTAGGTCTCCCCCCACCCATCTTTAATAGACTATTATAAACTTGCAGACAAACATGGAAGTCGAATTTGACCTATTACTACGAGTATTGATGGGATTGATTAGATATTTAATACGGATACGTAGTTTGGAGGACAATGCAAGATAAGTCAGTAAAAAGTTCGAATGAAAAAAATAATTTTTGAACAAAGACTTATTTATCAATACCCAACTCTATTGACAGCACATTGTTTGCTCACTTTTACGTCATTTGAACATAAAAATGCGAACAGAATCGAAATTATTTTTACACATTTAACCCTGCTTTGACATAAAAAAATACTAAGTAGTCTAAAACTTCCATTGGACTTGTCAAAGCTCGTTCTGCAAATAACTTATCAGAACAATAATTAAATGTAAACGATATTGTAACCTTTTTAACGCCAAAAGAGGATGTATCCCTCAGAAAGTAAAATGTAAAAGTGATCTTCATACAACGGAATAAATTCAGATTCGTCGTCGTCGTCGTCCCAGCCTATATACGTCCCACTGCTGGGCACAGGCCTCCTCTCAGAACAAGAGGGCTAAATTCAGATTAGCTTTACCATTTAGCTATAGGCTTGGCGTTGATAATGTGAAGAGACCTAGAAAAATTGCCAATACAGTGCATTGAATTAATTAATACACTATTCTATTTAAAAGTTTAAAACTAGTCATAAATCGATTATCAAATAACAATTGAATCAAAACATGTCACTATGTAATTGGTCACTACAATACGAACCAATTCTAATGTTTTTAAGTTTTACACGGAATTATGTTGCAAATAAAGTATTACTAAAATCTTAAAACAAAAAATATTTGTATGGTAATAAATAACATGATATAAAGTTTACCAATAGCCGTAACATTAATAATATTTGATACAATTAACAATTTCTCACAGAATTTGCGTGAAGACAGATAGTCTAAGACAAAACATCTATTTGTGTTAAGGTTGAAATCGATCTGATCATTGTTCAGAAAAAATAAAAGTTTTTTTTTTTCATTTTCATGGCAACATCTTATAGTACCTTAGGCTAGTGAAATATAACACACTAATATAAAAAAAAACTACCAATTAGGATGATATTATCAACAACGAACTTAAACGTAGAGCTAGCAACATAACAGCAAAAAACTAGTTAGACATTTTGAACAAAGCAAAGACAAGAGCAGTTCCATCTCATGCAAATAAGATAAAACAGATGTTAAAACGGCTATTGACAAACTTAAAATGAAAGACATCAACATAAAACTCACCGTAGCAACTAGTGTTTCCGTTCACGGCGATGACATGCCCCGTCACTTCCCTGCACATATAAAAGACGAACACACTCTTTAACCCGTTTGTTGCGTTTCTCTTGCTTGAGCTTCAACTGTGCATGCCAATTTTAATTAAAGCTACAAAAATAGAACGATATATAAACAGTCAAAATAATAATCCAATCATTCGTTCCATATCATACAATTGTGTAGCTGGATCATTTTTGTGTTGTGTTACTGCTTTGTTTTCTGTATTGTTTTGCTGTTCTGTGCTTTCTGCAGCTTCATGGTCATGATGTTCTCTGTTCTTCTCATTGTTGTCGTTTGCACCATTTACAAGAGTGTGTTTGTCTTTAGTTTTATATGTGCATGGAAGATTACAAATAATAAAATCATTAATATCGATTGTAGTGGTAGTAGCAAAAAAGGTTCACCACTATACCTCTGTTGGTTAACAGTACCTTGTTTCCCTCAGGCTGGAATCTACCGTACTATGAACTATACGGTGGTCAACCTTTTTCTTCTTCGTGTACATCTGTATGTTTTTAGTCACACTGTTGTGGATAAGAAGAGCTATGTAAACCAACTACTAGATCGACAGAAATATCATTGTCATGACAGTAAATATTATTAAACACTTCGATATTTGTATCGATCTGTATTAGAGTATAAATATATAAGCGGCTCAGGCAAAATAATAGTCAAGCGTAAGTATAATTAATTAACAACAAATTCAATGTCTCATTAGCATTTCCCATTCCTTAGTAATAATCAGAAAATTCAGATGAAGAAAATAATTTGACAAAAGGAACGTCATCCATCAGTTAACGACTAAAACATTAAATCTATTGTTGATCAATTAATTAATCCAATAAATCCACTCTTACCAAAACCCACCCAGTATTTCAATGTGCAATTGAATCGAACCATTTGAATCCTGACTCGATTCATCTTAGAACGTTCTCGTAAACGTCATGCATGATGATTTTCCATTCCGATTCCGAGGTTGTAACGACATTTTATTGAGAAAAGCTACTACGATAGGGCAAGATTCAACTGGTTCTACAGTGCATGTTTCATTGTTCATAAGGTAAATCCATAGAAACATATTCATTGTTACTTATTTATTTTACTTATAACATGGAATAGAATCTAAAATCTAATAACTAGAGTCATATGGAATCTAATATTTCGTGCACGTCTGAAAATATGCAACACTGAATAAAAGTAAAATTTTAATGTTGGTTACACACACGAGCATTAACACAACTAGTAGCAGAACATTGAGAATTGTTAAGTTCTTTTAGCTCGGGTGAATGCTAAATTGTGTTAAATGTAATATACGTGAAGCTTCTAAAGCTCATGCTGCGAGATGTACTTAATACGTATACGGTGTGGTAACCAGGGTAACGAAAGAAAGCCACCTGTCAAAGTTAAATGTAATATATGTGAAGCTTCTAAAGCTCAATGCTGCAAGATGTACTTAATACGTATACGGTGTGGTAACCAGGGTAACGAAAGAAAGCCACCTGTCAAAGTTAAATGTAATATATGTAAAGCTTCTAAAGCTCAATGCTGCAAGATGTACTTAATACGTACGTATACGGTATGGTAACCGGGGTAACGAAAGAAAGCCACCTGTCATAGTCGCTATTACATAGGTATTACACACGCGTAGTGGAATGAAAGAAAGTGTTGGTAGAAGCTTAGTCGTTGACCGTAATGTGGTGATGAAATTAATTTTACAAGGATCCTAACAGGTAGAAGTATCGAAAAATCAAGCTATATCACAAAGGGGTCTATTATTAAAAGAGTTTCCTAGGGCTAAGACTTACTAGGGCAAACGGCTTGATATTCTACACGGCATATCCTTTCGCAGGTAGATTTCCGCGTACCATCAATACGGTAAAAGAATGGATGTGGGGTTGGGCGTGAGAGAGGCATATTTCCGAAATTGGATACATGTGGCCCTTACGACGGACTATGACTGATGGGGGATGTAAGGGGGCAGGAGCCCTTCGCTATGTAGGACATGGACTTCGATACATACGGACATATAAATTAGGGCACGTGACTGACTACTACTATATCTATAATCTGAATAATATGATTGTCATTTTTATTTATTAGTAATAAGCTTTCTCGGAGGTGCGGTTTCGAATGCCATCCGGAGAACTGAAAATCTTTTTCGTAAACGTATATAGGGTTCCGTACCCGAAGGGTCCAAACGGAACCCTAATGCTGTCATTCACGTGTTCTTCAGTCTGTCACACAGATACAATGGCTAGCTTTCCGATTCGTTTAAAAAAAAAAAACTCATTTTACTCGTACTTGAAACTTTTGCAGAAAATTACAGGTTCCCAAAAAATAAAAACGAAACACGGTGATGTGACGGTTGAACATAAATTCTTATTTACGTGTGCCTTCTGAACTGATCAACGTCGGGCCCGCGCGTAGCATGTGCAACCCCTGTCAGTCACTCTAGACAATAACAATGTTCACAGGAAGATACGAAAAATCCTCATACGCATACGATACGAGAGAAAATCTCTAGAGTAAAATCATAGAGTTTTTGGTTAAAAAACCAG
Organism: Choristoneura fumiferana; assembly: GCF_025370935.1. NCBI lineage: Eukaryota > Metazoa > Arthropoda > Insecta > Lepidoptera > Tortricidae > Choristoneura > Choristoneura fumiferana. Next base: position 9,686,409 of record NC_133500.1, read on the forward strand.
ATTAATGTATTGTCACCAGATTAACATATGTATGTCAAATTTCAAGTTAATCCGACTAGTGGAAATTGGTCAAATTCCCCTTGTTCCCCGTACATAATCAACTTCCATTACCAGCACTGGGAGAGGACTAAAGAATCCTACTCCAAAACCGGGTATTGTACTATGAATTATTTTTCCTCGTACATTACCGGCCCATGACGTTGGTTTTGTACAATGAAAAAAGATCCTTTTACAAAACCGGTTTTAGAGTAGGAATTTTTTGTCCTCTCCCAGTGCTGGTAATGGAAGTTGGTTACGTACGGGGAACAAAGGTCGAATTCAACTTGCAAGTTAAATAAAAGCTTGTAAAAAACACCAGGCTCATTAACCCGTGCGAATTCCAAAAAAATCTCTTGTTTGTACACCTATAGAAGTGATCCTTAAGGAACATGTCTGCCAAGAACCAAGTCTAGCTACAGTGATATGTTCTCTGTCTCTTTCCTTCTCTATAGCTTTGATGTGACAACACAATGCGTCACGACACAACACGACAGATAAATGTAAAAGCGGCTTAAGTCAGTCAGTTAGTGACGATGCTCTTTTATAGGTAACGGTCACATATATTACATGTAACGTGTAAAGTTAGCTTCGTTTTAAATTTCAGGTGTAATCTCGCACAACAATTCCGAAAACCTCAAGAATTGCGAGCGGGGGTTGTCCCCACGATACTCTGCTTGAAAAGCCAAAGGTCAAACAACTAGTAGGTTATCAAGGTTTCTCCCTAAATAACATATTGCATGTTCTACATCACCAGCCTTAAAAATTCCACCTGAGGGGCAGCTAAAGCCAGCGTCGTATCAAGTGGCGACGGGATCGTAAACGATTGATGGCGCCCCGCGGGCCCTCACAAATTGCATAACGTACGGACACGGAACCCTGCTGTTCGAGAAACCCGACGGGCTGAAAGCGCGTGAGAATTTGAGCATTTTTTTAAAGTACGCATCGATGTCAGAGAACTAGTGCCACCGGCGGCAGGATTGGTGCCATAGGTTCATGTCATTCATGTTGACATGTTCCAAGCGTCATCATCTCAATCGGGCTGTGTGGTACCTATCACTGCTCGGCTCAGACCGCCTCTCAAAGTAAGGCTTGTGCCATGCTGGATTAGAAACTTCGCATACACCATAGAATTGCTTCGCAGATTTATACAGTTTTCATCTAGAATAATCTAGATGTTTTGCTTCGCCAAAAAATCCACAGATAATTTTCAAATACAATTTCGCACACACACAAACACAGAGATCGGTTTTGCACTACTGACTGATTGCTTAACAAGCCATTGATCGAGCCAATACCACGTCTTAGAGTTTTATGCTGCTTGCCGTTAAAATTCCGATGAAACTCATAGAGATAAATATCGATATTTCCCACAAAAAAGCGTCATTAATCACCTTCACGAAGATTTTTCGAACATGATGCATGCAACTGCTTCGAAAAATCGGGACGGGAACTCATTAAAAGTAGTCACAGTACTCACAGTCTACACCCCGTAACTAACATAATAAATACTCCAATGAGTTGACTTTGACAGCAAAAGCAATTTCGCTCGTTCAAAACGCGTTGAAATTTTATTTGGGTTTGTGACAATTTGATTTGTGTGACAATGTGTTTATGTGCATGATAACATGCTGCTAGCTGTCTCGTGTGCTAGCTAGCGTAGGAGCCAAAGTATTTAGGTTGCGCTCATTGTCAATTCGCTCTCATTTCAGAAACATCGTACTCTATCCAGTAGGGATCATGCGCTATAAGTCTTATTGTTTATACAGCTCTGCTAAGAACCTGAGCTTCTCGAGCACGTTTTTTCCCTCATCTAATAAATCTGCAAAATTCCCCTCAGTCAATTGTAAACCTACACTGACGAATTCCGCCATTTGTCGGCGGGTCGGTTTCGATCTCAGATTGAGCGTACCCATTGACGTTTAGTGATGTGCTAATAAAAAAAATATCGATGTTTTCACTCAACATAACATTTATCGTGGAGAATCAAGACACCTAAATGGAAACTAATATAATGAAGAGAGAAGATTTGATGTTTTGCTTGTAATGGATAAACTCAAAAATTTATTGATTACTTGAACGATTTAAAAAATCTTTCACACAGCTATATTATATTATCAGCAAGTAACACAGGCTCTAGTTTAACCCATAGGCACGCGTCACGGAATACAGACGAAGTTGCGTGCAAAAGCAAGTATTCAATGAAATAAACGGGTTAGAGCAAGAACAACCAGACCAGCGATATGCTGAGCCGGGACCTTTTTATAGCGGCAACATTTCTTATTGTTATTTTTACTAATTATGTGTCATTGCTGTTATAAATAAATTATTTTCTTTCTTTTTCTTTCTTTCTTTCTTAACAACGTTAAGGTAAGTTACGTTAAGGGGAAATATGTAAATAGATATGTTTTCTTATTTCAATATAAAATTCAATATTACTTTTCATATGATATGATGTACCTACACTTAGTCACGTATCTGATTTTTAACCTCCGACGCAAAAAGAGGGGTGTTATAATATAATTCATCTGTTCATATTTTCCTCAGAGATTTTCCAGTCTCATACAACATACACTAGCTACGTATTGCAAGAAGTCAAAATATTATAAATATTTTACCATCCGACTCCAACTTTTGACTTTGGCTGAATGCAACATTAATCGACATATCGACGTTCCTATCGAAAAATCATCGATATTTCGAGCGGTAAACATCGATGTTTACCACGCGTCGGCATTATATCGTACACCATCAACGTATGCTATCGAGTTGCCCCTTTTATTGGATAGTAGATAGATGTATATCCGAGTGATTTGAGTTATTGATGAGAAGGGGTATTATTACGTGCAAGGCCGTCGTAAAGTATCTCGAGTGCGAAAACGTGAAGATTCCCTATTATTAATATTATTTACAATAAGTTGGAGTAAATAGAAAAAGCTAAACATTTACGAAGTTATTACACATTACCTAGTCCAAAATATCAAAAATCATTGTGTTTGTTTGAAGTCAAAAGTTGGAACTAGGTCAAAATAAACTTGCGCGATTTGAAACAAACAAACAAGTAAACAACAAACAAACGTATACGGAATGAAATAAGTGAAAAACTTATAACTAAATTTGGACGAAAGACAAAATATGGAAGTGAGTGAGCTGCAAAGTGGCATCATTTACTATTATGTTAGGTACGTTACATGTTTTCAGGAGAAATAAACCGTTTTTTTCACTTCCCTATTTTACATCTGTAACAAAACACCTCCCTACCGCTTGCGAACATCCCTCATTCAAATATAGGCCAAAGACTGCGACGATGTAGAGGAAAGCAGTTCAACCGGACATCCGGGCTTTCGCCGGACGCTGGCAACCGGCGTGTCCGGATGTAAACACTCACATGGAAATACCTTTTCATTGCGCAAGTTACGTATGTTATGGACTGCCGCATTGTAATGCTCGAGATACACGTTCAAATGATGACAGTATGTTTTTCTTTTTTTTTTTGCAAGACTTTATCTAACTTGCAAATTATGTATGAATGTGTTATTCAAAATTTATGGTCATGGTCACAAATGGTACAATATTATTAATATTGCAAGTTAGAAAAAGTCAATGGAAAATCGTCCACATGAGTTATATTTTGAATTCGGTCTATAGCGTCCAACCTCCAAAGTGAATATTGTCAAAATGTGAATGAGTCGTTGTAAATGAACTAAGCTCGAATTTAATTGTGATTGTTGTAAGTTAGGAGCAAAATTACACAATATTCAATACACAAATAATATTTATATTTTACGACCTACGTCAAATTTGTCAATTTTACCATAGGACATAGGGCATTTTTGACTATATTCAGGATGGACAGTTTTCTTGCTGATGATATAATTTCGAGCGTCAATTTTGCATTGGTATTCAATGACAGTAAATATTTTTAAATCTTTAAAATCGAATTAGGTACACTCACTCTAGTGATCATTTTGACTATAAATGTTGTGCATAGATGTAGATATTTAAGAAGAAATTGCAAACAGTCAGCAAAAAAGCTGGCAGACCGGCCCGTTGGTCGCATGACTGGCATGACATCTGGCAGTCGGTTGGTAAACTGTGGATCAGACTGGCACAGGACCGGGCCAAGTGGCGTCAAAATGAAGATACCTTTACATTACACAGCAGTTAATGGATTTGGGCTGATTTGATTGATTGATTCAAAAATGAAATTCTACAAAAACTTTTTTCTCTGTTTATGTATAGGTGACAAACGAGCAAGTGCATCACCTGATGGTACCTAAATGAGAACCACTACCAACTAATACCAGCAACGACATCAGTGTTCGTACACTAACTACTGACTATTGACACTATATTTTTGCATCGTACAACGAATAGCTCCTGTAGCGAGTGTTATATTAAATTGGATCGGCTGTCGCGTTGGTGTCGTGTCGCATCTCACTGCGACGATATTGGAGTTTATTTGAAATAACTTATCGCTCTGAAAGCGTGAAATAAATTGAATACAAAAATAAAAGTTGGAGATGCTCTACATTTTATCAATGGCACAAATAAGACAAAAAGGACAAAAAAAAAATACTTAAGAGACGGTAAATTTTCAATATCAACTGCCAATATGATAGCTTGACTTAAGATAAAAACAAAATACGGAATAAAGAAGTAAACATTTTTGACAGATGTCAAAATTTAGACTTAATAACAAAATGGCCACCGATAGCGATTGCTAACGTCCGCCGTACCGCAAGCGACGATTGACTGCATTTTGAACGCCACTAGTCGGGCTTGCATCACGAAACATTAGAGTCCAAACATCGGCATTAACTGAATCAAAAGCGAAATTTTTCGTAAACTTCTACAGTACCAGATTGAAGATGGTTAATATTCTTTGCAGGGAACACATTGACAATTTGTATTCACCTTTGCATAACAAAATGAGCATTCTAAAATCTTGAACAGAAGATACCCCCCCTACTATAACTATGAATATAAATAGAGAATCAGATGAGGCGAGCAATCGACGGTTCATGAATAAGCTAAATACAGCGTGTTCTACAGCGGTCGATGTGGAAACAAAACGAAAAACAAAACATAAAAGGGAATTGTAAAAGGCAATAGCAGCAGACGTTAACGTTGGATAATGTTTGGAGAAGATTGATAAATATTTCCAGAGAAATCTAATTCTCCTTGTATTGTATGGATACGTTTGTGAGTGAGTGTGCCTGTTCCTATTTCACGCAGCTGAACATTTTAATTCGGTACGCAGATAGCTGAATCTCTATTAGTAACATCATATGCTACTTCTTATCTCGATTTTCCAATGGTATTGCCATTTGTGTCTCTAGAAATCTCAAAATGTTTACTCCTAAGTCTGGTGATATGACATTTTGTACGAGAGCTTCATGCAACATAAGTGAAGATGGAAATCGTGGGGGCATGGTTTCTTTCCCTTTATGTCCTTTGTTGATAGGTGAATAGCTGGGACTGTTAAACGATATTTAGTATCTGCTAATATGATATTTTCGATATAACTAGGTGTAAGAAAATGCTTTACATGACTAGTTAAGGTTATTTTAGACATATACTCATTTGAATCCTTCGTAATTTCACTTTTGTCAAGCGGAGGCCTTAAGATCTCGATGTTTACTCTCCAGTAGTTGCCGTCGTCGACTCTTGAAAAAAGAAGTAAAACACCAAAAATAGCTAAGCACGCTAAGAGTAACTTGAGAGCAATTTAATAAAGGTATTCGTAGCTAATTGGATGAATAAGTACTCAACAATACTTTGTGTTGAAAGCTAATCAATAATCGTATTAAGTTCCAAGACAGGTACGCAATTATACGGAAAATCATTATGTTGTTTTGAAATTTTATAATTTATAACACGTAGAACGCGTTAAAAATATCTATACGGCCACAGCGTCAAATATAAGTATATGTATATATGGACCTTATAGTCAGTGGCATAAAGGTTTATATATATTTTTGAAGCCTTGGTAACATGTACCTATGTATATCGTCACTACTTAAAAAAACTCGTACCTCAAAATAGATAATTTTTCTGAGTGAACTTTATGAACATTATGTCAAGGTTCAATTTCGTTGCCATATTGATTTCAGATACGAGATTTTTTCAAAGTAGTGACGATATTCATTTATGCCCATGACTGTACAAACAGGCCGTGAAAACGTCACAATTGAAAAGAGTATTAAATACGCAAATAAACAAAGATAAGCTACGTTACAACTCCAAAGCCCGACAGAAGAGACTAAACTGCGTTTAAACTCCAAACTTCAAAGCACAAAACAACCGTCGAAGCCTCCAAACACGAGTAAATACCTAAAAATAATGACGTTGTCACCGAAGGTTGTTGTTTCATTAAAACTTTTAATGAGGCTCGCTGTTCATTATAAATGGAGGCATTTTTTTCGAGCAATGTTGCCAGCCCCAAGGTGGGCGCCAAATAAAGCCGACTTTTTATCTCCCCTTTCGGTATGAGAATGTTTTTTTAAGTAACTAGAGCGGGAATGCTGTCTTTGTAACTCAAAAGAGTAAAATGAGACGATGGACAAAGAGTTTTTTTTTTTGATGAGCACTGACCGCAGAATGTTTGATTATTTTTGCGGGTAGGTTGATTATGTTCTCAATTCGAGCAACGTTTAACTTACTGGCACTTTTGATAATTAAACATATACCAAGTTTTAATAACATTAATGCAGTGCGGTAATCAAACACTCAATTATGATTTTTGGTAATAAATTAAAAATTTAAGTGCACTTTGCATAGGTTCTAATTGCGACCAATTTGTGCGTTATAATCCTTAAAATACTTCTCCCTTAAAGGAAAATCACCTCCCGTTTCAATCACCACACGTAAATAACCTGTATATTATAAATATAACAAGCAATTTCCTCAAATGCAAAGTGGCTTTATCCCCCACAGAAGCGTTTATTTCTAACCACACAATTAAAGTGTTTCGTAACAATAAAATGCAAACCGGGTCGAGTGAAAAACAAGGCAGACGGCACGAATAACAAAGAAAAGGGGTTTTTACATATAATTGAATAAATATTGAGGGTAGTCGAGTTCAATACCGGCGCTACGGACCGGCCAACACTATGAATACTAACAGCAAGCTACACACAGCCAGGAGGAATGATTAGCATTTTAAAAATGGCGTCGCTCCCTGGAAATATAAATTTGCGTATTCACTTATTTTACGTTAGTCAGATAATATTGATACACTGTCGAAATATGCAACCGAATTTCAGCGTGTACGCCTACAATGCTGTTTCTATTACTAGCAACACCTTAATAGAAATACGTGGCACGTTTCGGCTTACAACCGAACTTCGGTTAGAAATTCCGCGGGTGATTTAACAAAGTTTTCGGCAATGCTTTTAAGGCACGGAAAAGGAAAGAAACAAATAACATTAACAAACTTTGAGATACATTTACGAAGGCGATCTTAAGGTGATTTTCCACCGGCGAGGCGAGACGAGTGCCTCTAGTGTGGCGTTTTCTTTCACAAAACATTCGTTTACTATTCGAAGACGTAAATCGAGCGTTCGATCGTCGATACATGTCCACGGTGCGGCGTCGTCACCCGTTTTCGTTACGATACGCGAACGAAATAGTTTACGTAGCAAACCTACACTCACAAAAGTTGTTGTGCAAACTTTCCGCTAGAGGCGCTGTCCGTGTTTCTATACAAATTGAGATTTTAACGCAAACGCGATCGAGACGTATTTTGTGAACGGGAAAATATACTAAGCACACAGAATCGAAATTTGTATGGCGGCGCTCGCGGCGACCCGCGGCGACCCGCGGCGCCGGCGGCTTGCGGCTGGCGCGCGAGAATGCAAACAAAATTCAATTCTCGTCTCGCCTCGTCTCGTCTCGCTTCGCCGGTGGAAAATTACCATTATACCTTTATCAGTAAATTTTTATATAAGGATTGAGTTTTTTTTACTAGCCTGTTTTTAATCCACTGCTGGACAAAGACCTCTCTAACTCAGGATCGAGGTTAATATCATATTAAAAATATTTTCAAGCACGAATCAAAACTAATAAACATACGATTCTTACATATTTCTTGTACTTTACAGCCTCTCATTCAGTTTACTTACACCTAAACGCCACAAAAATATTCCGAGTTCGTCTACGAAAAAATCCCATGTGTAGCGGAGTGAACAAGTCCCAACGTACATAGTAAAACGTTCTATTTGTATTAGCCAATGTTGTAACACGGCACGTGTCGTACACTCCGACCACGAATGTAAGCCAGCCTAAAAGTTTAGGTGTAATCAAGAAAATAGCGTTTCTTGTTTCCACTACAGTCATAAAGCAGATAAACAAGACTACTTACTAGTATGTATTAGCATAAGACAAGTTTTCTGGGGTGTGTCGGTATTTCTTATTCCGTTATATCCAAGTCAGTGAACATACATGGAGCTTCTTACTGATAAATTTATATTTATTTCATGATAGAGTTTGGAATATAGACGCTAATATTACAGTTCTGTAAAACAAAATAAAAACCTCAGGCATCGATACGATTCAAACCCAAAAGATTTCGAAAGACTCAAAATTTCAATATCGATTATAAGAATTGATCTGAAAATAAATTTTAACTAATTTATGTATATAGTATTCTCTCTAATCAAAAACTAATTCAATGATTCAAGAACCCCATTTTGGGTGCCACTAAAAGCTCACGAATTTCAACTTATTTTGAGCTCATTCAGTTTAATTGAAACATTCAAAAGGTAAATATTAGTCCAGTAAAAAAAGGAGGTCCACATTAGAGATTTAGCGTTCGGACGGCAGTAATCAGCGATCCATCCGGAAGCATTTCAGCGCTACCAGGGTAGTAGCACTTCATTACGATTCATTTAATTTGTAATCGGATGAGCAGCCCGACGACGTACGGTTGGAAAGGACACAGAGTAGACTACATCAAAAGAGAAACAGCTGGAAGCAGAGCTAATAAAGTCAAAGTTACTTCGACAGCAATTCCAGTGCGAGTTGCAAGTTGCGGGGTAAAGGAATTTGGCTGTCAGTTGTGTTGGAATAGAGTGTGGTTTTGCTTCTTTTCTTTGATGGCAGGGTTTATTTATGAATATTTCAGCGACCCGACGAGTCGCGTGACGTACAACGTTTTTTCGTTTCGCTCCGCGCACACGTAATGTAACCGACAAGCTGCACACCTGCCTGGAAGTAGTACAGATTTCAAAGGAGCCTTTCAAACCGCGTAATGGAAGTTAATAGGTCGCCCTGCTGGGGACCTAGATGGCTTTTTGCTAAAGGTAAACAAGGTCTGAGGAAAATGAAAGCCTTTTTTGTCGGGGGATTACGATGATAATCGGAGCATTCGCAACTAATGGAAAAAATATAAGTAAAAATACGATTAAAGATAAATAAAAGAGTAAGTACTTGCAGAGTGGCAAAGATAATGGATTTCATGGCAATCTGCAATTTGACGCTTGATTGAATTAATTGGATGAAAGGTGCACACAAAACTCTTTATATAAACGCGTGTTGATTATAAAATACATTTCAGAAAAATACCCCAAATACAGAGTCAAAAACCTTTTACCTACAGAGTTATCCGAAAACAGTGTGCATCGGAACCGCACGACTTTATCCTACCAGCTCTTTCCTTAGTGTAGCCTTCTTTACACAACGTAGACCATTACTAGTAGACCTTTAATAGGTAGACGGAATATTTTTGTGTAATACGCACAAGTCGTTTCCGCTCGTCCCAAATTATCCGGACAGCTGAGGAGTGAAATACACTGCCTGCGTCTGCATTTTTTCTGAACGCCTTAAAATCAAGTGTGAATGAGCATTTAGTCAGCTAGCGTACTCATCTCCATTCACGCGTGATTGCGATGAAACACAATAATCCTATTACAATTAAAAAAGCTTGCAAAAGAGGTGAAGTAAAATCAAAACAGAAAATACCCATTTTCATTCACCTCCTAATATCGTCACCTACAGAATATACAGGTCGCTCTGTACTAACTCAGTGCCACACGTGTGAAATGGAATGCTTAGAGCTCGGTTTAAATGACAAAAGCGTGGCGCAGCCTAGCGTAGGATATACTGAACAATGAAGCTGGTATTGAATTCAGGTATGGCGTAAGACGTCGCATCTATCTACAACCACATGGTCTCGAGTATTGTAAGGAATCAAAGACTGATATCATGTGCACCTGATTTCTGAGCAGATATTTCAGACGAAAATAGCGTCGCAATATATACAACAATGGACCTAACATGCAGAGGATGTTCGTATTTCACATACAGGTTCCATTTATGGTGCCGGAAGAGCAATGTCGGCAGCAAGACCAGTCTTATCCTGAATTGGGATCGTTTTACGATCATTATTCCCCATTTTTTTCTTTTCTTTTAAAAGTAGTTGCAAATAAATGGTTTTCTTCCCTTCTTTCTTATTTACAATGTAGACAATGTAGACAATTAACAAATACGGTTTTTTTTAATTCTCACGGGGTAGAAAGTTTTGCTACAAGGACAAATCTGTGGGTGGGTAATAGTGGGTATGCAAGCATGTTTAAATAATATAACAAAACACCTATCGTTTCTAGTTTTTCCATATCTTTGTCGTTTATGCTCATGTGCTTTCGTGATGTGAATGAAATGCTAATACTTCACAACTGTCTCTATGTTTGGATTTCGTATATTTAGGGACTTAGTAAATTATGATAACGAATGTCATTTGTTAATTTAATAATTTAGGAAGGGGTTGCATGAATGAAGTCACATCGCGATAAATATTATTTTAGGTAAGTATACTCAAATTCTTAGATAGCATTGGTAAGGCATTGGTCATTCAATGTGAAAAACGTTCCATTTTGGCTCAATTTTACCTGGAACTAAAATCAATAGCACCTAGTTTTGTCCTAAGCATTTCACTATAATGTTTTGGTCATATTAATACCGAGATAGGTAAGTGTTTTTTGGGAGAGATGTTTCTCGAATCAATATGGCGACCACGAATGAAGGTCGCAGCAACTTAACCGTGAATCCTTAAACACTATAGTTTTCGTTATAAAATGTAAAGCTTGCTCATCATCAGCTTGTGGCAAAACGTGAACTTTTTTACTCTTTTTGTTAGTTTTCTCGCATTCAACAATTGTCTTCCAAACCGAGATGGAAAATTTACTTGTCATAATTTACTCCGAGCCATTTCAGAGCCGTGTTTACAATTCCTTTTTTCCCGTTGAACATTCTATTGGGTAGAGGCAACGAGACCCGCCGTTCTATGTTCGCCCCGGGCGTGATATCTGGCACAGAGAGAAGAGCCCACGCGCTTGACGCTTACAATGATAATGCCAAGAGAAACACTTAAAAACTTTATTTATAGAAATTTTCCAGTCTTTGATGCAAAATTTTATCCATACAATTATTGGGCCCCATAGGGTCACCCATAAGAGTAAGAGTTGAAGGCAAGAGACCACGTGATTGATCACCAACCCGATGGTCGGGCACCATCAAATCTGTCATCAAGCTGTCAAACTCAAATTCGAAACAAATGTCACTGTCAATGTCACTCGCTGTTTAAGCTACAGTAAAGACTACATGACATTGATGCTTTCAACGAAGTGAATTTTAATCCCGACAGATGCCGCCAAACGTTCCGTTACAAGAATGTGCTCGTCAAGCGGCCAACAGAGACGGACGGAGAGCGATCGCGAAGGCAGCGACCACAGTGACAGGCATCCCTCATGATAACCAGGACCACTCGGCCAAGTGTCCGACTGAGAAGAGATAGGGTCATACCGAAGCAAAGGTACGCCGAAAAGGGATGTAGAGATAGCTCGAACGCATATCAAAAGTAGTGGAAGCAGCATGCAGGTGGTAGGACTTTGTGCAAGGTCCGCCCGGATTGCTACCACCATCTTGCTCGCTAATCCTGCCGTGAAGCAGCAGTGCTTGCAGCAGTGCTTGCTTGTTGTGTTTCGACGTGGAGAGTAAGACAGCCGGTGAAATTACTGGCACTTGAGGTATCCCATCTTAGGCCTCTAGGTTGGCCCCTGGTGTTGCAGGTGTCTATGGGCGGTGGTGATCTCTTACCATCAGGAGACCCACTTGCTCGTTTGCCATCCAGTCGAATAAAAAAATAAAATAAAAAAAGCATACCCTCACCAGTAACAAATAGACAAAAGATAAGGAAGCTTTTGCACAGCAGTCTACTTCAACGGGACAAGAAAAGAAACGTGGCTGTCTCTTAAAATGCCGCTCAAAAAAACGCGCGTTCTCTAATAAAAGGCAGCGATCTCCGTAGGCCTCGGCGAACAACGTATCGGCAAGTATCGGCATTTCCGCTCCCCCGATTGCGATACGGAAGCAAGACATTGTCATATTTTCTACAGTTAATGCTCGCTTTGTGCAAGCGTTGTTTCCAGTCGCTGCGCTACGGGGAGAGCGATCTGATTGTCACATACGCAATTGGATATTGGCCTTTTGAATCCGTCATGTTTCTGTTTATCAATTTACACTATTGTAAAATGAAAGTTCGATATACAAATACAAACACATGGTGGCTGAGCAACACACGCAAGAATACATAATAACTACTAGTTTAAAGATAAATAAAGAAGGTTAACAATACCAGATCTTGTCCTGAAACATCTATGGCGTCAAAGATACAAAAAAAAAGTTGAACCTAGACAAACCTAATCCACGGACTGAAATGTAAGGTAGACAAAAAAAAGACTTTCATAAATGTATGATTCAAAATCAGCTGTACTACCTACTCAAAAGAAAATAAGGGCCACGGAGTTTTATTGGTAATTCGAAAATAGTAATAAATATAATTCTTAATAACATTCTTTGGACAAAAATGGTTTTATTAATATCAATCGGCAATCGGCTTATTGCTATTCATTAAAAAATTAGTAAACTACCAAGCCGTAGACGACCAAGGTTGATTTTAACCTGTTTTAGCTCAAACAGAACACAAAGTAAACATCGCTTCAAGTTTGTTTTACTATTGCAAAATATCTTTTCACACTAGTATACGAACGTCACTTATCGTCTTTCACCGTCCCATCAATCCTGTCAAAAATGGTAACCTACTTTCATTAAAAAAACCTCCCCTCTAATGGACGGAAACCTCCCCCCCACTGAGGAAATTGCACATCGCAGGTTTGCCGTCTGACCTCTTCATTGTATGGAGATTGCCACCCAAAGTGTCTAAAGCGAGTACTGGGGGTAAGGTAAGTCTTTTATAAATTATTTTAAAACTAGCGTTAACCCGCGGCTTCGCCCGCATTAGAATTAGCTTAATGCCGTCTTAACTGAACTGTTGTATATTACCTATGCCCGTGCAATTTTTGAAATATACAACGAGAACAGTTTACTTACACGATTCTTGTTACCATGGCAACGCAATAAACAAATGTCTTAGAGTTTTGCCTGAAAAGGTTACGGTAACAATTTCAAACGACAACGTTCGCTTGCACTGTACAACACCGTCTATTGATTGGAAACGAAGTTAACACGTCATCTTGAGAGCCGAGGTACGCTACGTCACAGTTCTTGGACAGCGCCCTCTATTCTTGTTTAAACTTTAAATATTATCCCACGGAAACGCATTACCGGGATATCAAGTATCCCATGTCTCAATGCAGATCTTTGTTTATCTGTACGCCAAGTTTCATGTAAATCCGTTCAGCCGTTATTGCGTGATTCAGTACCAAACATCAAAATATCCAAACATACAAACATACAAACCTCCAAACATCTTCACAAACTTTCACATTTATAATATTAGTAGGATTTTAGAATTAAAATTTTATAGTGTTTAGACATTTTCATGCGACAAGGGATTATACGTCGCTGATGATATGTTTTCACCACTAAAGAGTCACTGGTACCAGAGGGGTTGCAGATGCCTTGCACTCCACTAGGGCTAAGATGTTTACTCTATCTTCACCAGGTGCTTTACCTTCACACCGGGACAAAACAATGCAAGCATTGATGCTGCTCAGCGGAAAAATTTAGAAGTAAGATGATGGCAAGGATCGGGATAGACAATGCTCAAGATCCTACAACCTGTAAACGCCGTCAATAGTCATATTTTTTTTCATCATTCATTTAAATTTAGAAGAGCTCTATTCATACTTTCTATGATACCGTCAACATCGAGGTTGAAGTAGACAATTCTTCTAGATATCATTACACTCATTACTGAGTGGTCGTGAAAGAAATAAAGATCAAAAAGATGAAGATCAGTAAACCTTCACGACGACTTTCTTGAGAAAATAGTGTAGTGGTTTCCTTGCACAGCCCAGTGCTGGAGTCCAGTGTTCGTAGTTAGAAATAGATACACGCATCCAGTTAAAGCACGCATTAGAGGCCGTATTGTCTAATGCGCTGACGTCGCGATCGCATACGTCATCTCTTTCTATCCTCATCCTACACCATGTGACAGAAAGAAGTGGCGAAAGCGATCGTGATTTCATATATAATATTTATTTTATAAGGCCTCAGGTGCCTTAGTCGCCTTTTATGACAGATGCGTCCGTCTTATTCTAAAAAGGGGCACGGCACGGATTCACGGAACGGAAGATACTTTTATTTAGCTGTTTTTTGATATCTTTCTCGGGTTTTCCTCATTAGTGGATACTATAGAAAACACACACATACACACTAGGCACTTGCCAAACTCCTACATACGCGCGTACATAATGTATATATCCTTTGAACTAGAGTTGAAAACTTAATAACAATAACAGCTAATAGGTTACGAGGGCGATAATACTTACATTGCCGACTTACAAGTGGAAGCTTCGAGCTTTCAAGTACCCGTTGTCTTTGGAATAATTCCAGAAAGCTCTCTCAACGGCCCCTCGTGAATCTCGAAGGAGCTTTAAGCTTTAGACTTCCGTTGTCTAATGTTGCCAAATTATATCTACCTGGACGCGTTATGAATTTTAAGTACCTAAAGTTTTCATTTGACACCAGGGCATGCTCTTGTGGGCGCAAATGCACTTAAGCTTCTAATGAAATCGTGAGCATGTAATTCAATAACACATATACACTGTATCTTATTTCAACAGATGATTGGCTTGCTTAGACTGAACACCAATGTTAATATTTTTCAGGAATATTTAATTATATTGACAAATATGTACATTGATCGATATTGAAAGGTTAAAGCGTCAAAGAGGTAACTTCATCTTGAATCATATTCGCTGCAAATTTTACACAAGTGATGAAGTGTGAATGCTTTCAAAACAATGACAATAATAATTATCTCATATGAGTAATCTATACCTAATCATACTCTTCTAATCATACATATTTATACAGAGTAATTTAAACTTGGATCCATAATTTAGCTCAAAACAAATAAGCCAAATAGAGACCCATTATGGGCGCCAACTTCGTCGAAACGATATCCGAATAAAATGCTAGCCAATTCGTATAATACATAAATATCTACAAACGACTGCACTGAATTTATTGAACGCAGAGTAATAAAATAACCAAACATAACGATAGAGACACGAAATGGATCCAGTATTCGCTAACAGATATATCGGTGTGGGTGGATTTAGAAATAAGTGAGCCCGATGGCATTGTAAAGCTATTTAGATATTTCTAGGAGCTAGGACGTTTTGTATACCACAGCCAAATATATACGATGGGAGCAGGTCGTTTTATTTTACACACTCAGAATCACCAACCATTCGTTTCTGTGAAATGGAACAAGATGAGTGGCAATCTGGCAATGGGCAGGCCATATAGCACGGAGAACAGATGGCCGTTGGGGCCGAAAAGTTCTCGAGTGGAGACCGCGGATCGGCAAGCGCAGAGTAGGACGTCCACCAACGAGATGGACGGAAGCCGCGGATTCACGTTGGACTGCCAACCGAAGCTATTGATGTCAAGTGTCCCACTATATTTATTTATTTTATGGACATGGAAGGCAATGAAACGTAAAACTTCACGGTGTCACAGTATAACCAATCGCCTAACAATATGAGTGTGACATTGAATGAGAACGGCATGCTAAATACATGCTATTTCTACTACATGACCGCAATAAAGTTCGCATTCTCCCCCGGCTTAGTATACTTGGTGAGAACAATCAATCGACGCCTGCGGGGCGGAAACCGATACCGGTGGATTATAGTCATTTTGTACACATGCAGTAAATCTGAGATACATGTGGTTCTACCAACAAAGGAACCCTTGTCATACATTCTATTTAACAACATACGGGTCTGAAGATCAGTGTTGGCGCCAACGCTCCTTGGACCCCGGCCATGTTCGGCAACCGTAGACAGGTAAATCAAAACTTCGCCAAGATATGGAATGCCTTTATTTATTGAGGTGATGAAGCGACAAAAAACTTTGTTTTACAACGCCGAGCAAAAAGGTACAGGAAAGTATTGCTGTTTGCGTTCGCGAGCTTTGTAGCTACTTAAAAGTTAACTTGTTGGATTTCAACTCAAGTAAATTATTTTTATATGTAGAACAATATAATACGTTTAGAAGAATTAATGGCAAAATGAAGGCAAGAGGCGCGTTCAAGGTTAAACAATACAGTACACCATACCATATTCACTATATGAGTTTACCATACTTCTTAAGAATACACAAAAAAAAATTGGCTACATTTCCACATTAGTGCATGTTATCACATCAAAGCACCAAATAATCAGAATGCAAAAGTAGATGCCGTAGCCGAAAATGAGATCATTAACACACTTAACGACGGTTAACAACAGCATCGAGTAATGAGTAACTTCAGACTTTGATGACTGATCTTCTGTCACGAATTATACCAATTTTAACTGTATTTTTTCAAATCGTTACTGCACAACATCAAAAATTCTGATTTAGTTAGGTACGTTCAAAGAATTTGTAAACCGCATCCGCATAGAATTTTTCAATCCCCTGATTCGCTCGCACAGAAGAATGTAAACAGCTCGTCCAATCAAAGGAATAAATCCATTCATGGTAATGGAATATTCATTTGCCGAATGCAAATGCACATCGCAACAGGCACTGTTGGATAACTAGATTCGTCTAGTAGTAACCCAATTCTCTACGAAAAGACTCAATGCATTGGGAATTCAGATGAATTATTACGTACTGTAGAATGCATTACTGACCAGCTATCTCTGAGCCACCACATCTCTGTCTGCCTTCGAGATTTAGAATGAAACAGTGTCCAATTTAAGTAAGGGAGGGACCAATCAGAAATGGTCGGCAATAACTGATTTATATTCCCTGTCCACCGTGAAAAAGTGCAAATTTATGCAAAGTGCATCAACGTTTGGCACTTAGCGGTTTTTTTTTTCAGATTGCAGCAGCGGCTCCTGAAGGCGTTTTAATGGTTCGGTAATAGTTTTCATAGGGATTTTTTGTTTTAATTTCATAGACGACAATTTTACTTTATACACTTTAATCCTGTCGAGCTATCTCGATGAGAAGATTTAGCAACACAGCGGCTTAAATGGCGCAGGATTGTGCAGGGGAAGGTTCGCGAGTTCGAGGAACAGCGTAAAGCCGACCTCGATGCTAAACGTGACGAGCGTAGCTCCCATCTGCTGCCACTGATTATGACTACGTGGACGATGTACTTGCAAGCCGTCAATACGGACGTTCGTTCGCAGCAAAGATGGGCTAAGTAAGCCACCCTGGAGCGCACGAGCGTCAATCGAATCAGGAGCCGAAGTTGGCCAAAACCACTTGGATCATTATTTTTTTTTTTAAATCAGGTCAAATAACATTTTATCTAACCGGTGTGGTAGATTTTCTTTGACAAAGTGCTTCAGCCTAAATTGAATAAAGATAATTTGACTTTAACTTTGGCTCCGAAGCAAACAATCGAAGTGAAAGAGAGCTTGTAAAAAAGCCACGTCTGAATTCGCCAGCACATCCTTAGTGTCCGTCAGATCTCATTACTAAAGTACCCAGGCTTCCATTAAGCCAAAGACAGTCTGCCGGGAGGTGAGTTCGAGATTCGCAATTTCCGCGGCGGGCACGACTTCCTCCGGACTAAGGTTACCAATTTTTTAATTCGAAAAGGTCCTGAGTTTTTTTTTGATACAAAAGGCATTTTTTGGCGGACGGAATTTTTGTTATGTTGTCCAGCTTAAAGTTATTTCTCAACAATCTTAACATTATGGAAATAGTTTAAGGTAAGGACATAAAAATATTTATTGCATACATACACTGCAAGGAGCGTAAAGTCGATATTTGGTACAATGTAGGTATCAACAACTATACGTTGCGAGCTTACAATTATATTCAGATGGACATACATAAATATGTCAATAACTCATATTATGGTTAACAATATTACAATAATAGTAATGTCATAACTACCTACTAGCCAATTTTAAGAGAGAGGGAGATATTTAGAAAATCTTTCATCGGTTCTGTTTGTTTTTAATAATAAAATAATGTTTCCTTTAAGTAAAATGAGCTAACTAAATGAATTAAAGCATTTTTCAAGCGCCCATAATTTTTTTCCACCCTGTATTGTATATGTAATAAATAGGAGCGAGGAGCAGATGTCATTTCCAGGTTAAAGTACTTAAGTCTCATAATTAAACAGCCTTAAGGAAACCGTCGAGAACTAGGACAAAGTCAAGCAAGAGGGAACGCCGAAAGTCCGGACAAATCCGAAAGGATGGTAACCCTACTCCAGAAGCGGAGACGTAAAAAAATCGAGATTAAAGGCACGTGACTGTTATGAATTGAGTGTTTTGTCGGCCGTGATGCTGTTATTTGTAAACCCCCGAAGAGTTTCAATGCATAAGATTTTTCTTAAATCCAAGTTTTTTTTTCATAATACTAACAAGCTAATACTTAGTAATGGTGTGTGTGACGTTCCTAATCTGCACTGGGCCCGTGTAGGAACTACGGCCAAAGCCCTCTCATTCTTGGAAGAGACCTGTGCCCAGCCGTGGGACGTAAATAAGCTGGGATGATGGTGATGATGTTGACATGAAACAGGCCCGTAATTGACCTATTTCAGTTTAGTCTGCGTTTAGGGAAGAATCAAGTTAGTCTTAAGCCGAGTTTAGACTCACAATGTAATTCAATTTGCACGATTTTTCTTGCAAGTGTAAACTCGGCTTTACATTATTACACATCAATAGGTACGCTCTAACATGCTTCGCTCGTTCAACTATTCGAGAACATATTTTAATTATGAAATACACTTTTTTGCTACCGCCAAAAAAAAAGACTATTAATCACGACATTATACTTAAAATGGTTACCTAATAGCCAACATTTATTTAAAAACTGTTTAATAAAACGCGACCCGTTATAAAAATGGCGGTAGTATTTTTTAAACGCGCGCAGAGCGTTCCAACAAAGCTTTGTCGAGAATCATAAGCAGAAAAAAAAAACCGACAAAACACAACGCCGCGCCGCTTCCCAGTCCCATACAAACGAGCCACTCTAAAAATTCATAAGTAACAATAATATATTAAATTCCGAAAGGAATGGAAACATTTCAAGTGCTCGCAAATGCTTTAGGCGCCTTTGTGAAGTTAAAAAAAACTCGTCTACGGCGGAAGCTTTTTGTCCGGACGTCTACGCTTTAAATTGCCACCGATACTAACTTTATATTAAACGTGGAAATTTATTATTTCATATGCATTCACAAGGCACTCACGACGAGAGTTGTCTTCAGCTTATTTTAGCGTTTCAACAAAGTTTCTCACGTTTCAACGAACTCGTACCAAGAAAAAAAATCACATTAATACAAAAACACGCACACGAATACGCATCTAGTGAATAATGTTTTTCCATCGTATTTATTGGATAAGTACTTATCTCGCTGTCTCAATTAACTTAAGTTCAGTAAGCTAATATATTTAATTTTAATCAAAAAATAAAGGAATAAACAAATTACAAAAAGGTACTACCAATCCACAACAAGTTTCGTCAAGTAACTTAAACTATAAACAAGAAAAGACACACACACCTACACACAACTGGCTCCATTAAAAACGCTTTCCTTTATTGCGAATGTCAAAACCCCACCCGACCCGCATCCGGTCCAAAAGTACCGAAAATACCCGCCGCATTACCGCGCTGTATTGCCAACGATATTCGTTGAACCAGGTACGAGCCCGATCTAGGATCACAACCCCTAAGCTAAGCTAATTGAGACAGCAAGATAATTATGAAGTATTCAGACAAAATACGACGGCAAATCATTTTCCATCACTTGGGGTTAAACTTAAATAGGTATCTAGTTAGTGTTGTCTAAGAAAAAGGTAATAATTAACGGTTTCAAATATCATATTATCTGTCATAGTTTTTCAACTAAGTGCGTTAAGCCGGAGAATTGGTTGTATCAAACATTATATTATTTTTAATACAATATGCTAATGTTACGTCAAATTGTGTCAAAATGTCAAGTAAAATACGTGTAACTATTGAGCTTCCATTTAACATTGGTCTAAGTAACATAAGAAATTAGGCTGTAAAATTTAATTTATGTATGTATTTACATGTAGTTATGTATGTTAAACCGTTGCTAACACAAGCTCAATTAAGTTATATGTAAAACAAATGCCAATGTAAATGTATGTAAACATTAGTTAACTAAATCCACATGCACACTAGAGGCACAAACATTATTTAAAAATTCACTTGTGCGAAAAAAAATCAATGACGAGAATTACATACTTTATTCTACTTTCATAATGTATTTTATATCATAACACTATTTTTGTATATTTCAAACAGCCTTGCAAATTTTTTCGCACACACAAAGAAAAAGGGCACCAAGCAAATATTGTACTTGCTAAGATATATATTTTTTTTTTATAGTTAAGTACAATAAGTGCTTTAAAGAAACAAGAATATATTTTGAATAAAAGAAACACTTACGTGTGTAATCCCAGCTGTCTTGGTCATTCTTGAACACGTTCAATCTTTCGGGCTGAAACAAAAAAAGGAAAAATTCATTACTATTATTATCAACATATTTATTATCAACTAGCGATCCGCCCCGGCTTTTATAATTTTCAAAAAAAGATCGGCACTTCATTTCCCAAAAATTACACCCGCGCGAAGCCGGGGCGCGCCGCTTGTACATTATAAACCTTAGTACATATGTCACATATAAACCATAACTAACCACCACTATTAGTTTAGGAAAAAACTGATTAATTTTAAGGACACTTATCGTTAAATAAATATTTTTTCATTTTTTAACCCCCCACGCAAAATGAGGGGTGTTTATAAGTTTGACCGCTGTGTGTGTATGTCTGTCTGTCTGTGGCACCGTAGCTCTTAAACGGGTGGACCGATTTGAATGCGATTTTTTTAAAATTTGAAATCAGGTTTTCTAGCGATGGTTCTTAGACATGTTTCATCAAAATCGGTTCAGCCGTTTTTGAGATATTGAACTTTAAAGTGACAAAGTCAGGGGTTTTCCAACTTTTTGTTGCTTAGGTTTGGTTATTTGTAGAGTCAATTATAGAGCCATCCCTTATCTCTATAAGTTACCAACTAACACCATGACCTACCTACTAATAGGCATTCAAAAGACGATAACAAATATTTCAAAAACTCGCCAATCCTATTCAAAACGTGCAAAAGTTCAAGCCTTAACTAGGTATTTCAGCGGAGAAACTCCGCTGAGAGTGAATATAGAAAAGTTTTATACCCCGCTAGTACTCTCAGGGCACGTTTAGTAGAGTAGCGTGTATTAAACTTATACGCGATGAAATCCGTGTACCAATATTCGCTTTTTCAGTGTCTAAATCGTGTCATCTCGGCTCAACACTGCAGGGAATTCCGAGAAGAGCTCTGAGCCGTAGTTCACACGTGGACCCGGTGCAGATCGGGATCTTCACACACACCATTAAATTCCTTCGCAGGTGTGTGCATGTTTCCTCTCACGAAGTGTAACTGTAAATCTTGTGGTAAATTTCAAAATGTAATTTCGCACTTAAATCCCGAATAACCTAACCAACGAAAAGTTGGAAAACTCCCGACTTTGTCACTTCAAAGTTCAATATCTCAAAAACGGCTAAACCGATTTTGATGAAACATGTCTAAGAACCATCGCTGGAAAACCTGATTTCAAATAAAAAAAATCGCATTCAAATCGGTCCGCCCGTTTAAGAGCTACGGTGCCACAGACAGACACACATAGGGGTCAAACTTATAACACCCCTCGTTTTGCGTCGGGGGTTAAAAGTTCAGAGGTGCGAACATGGGCTCGACCCAACGACCCTCTTCTTAAGAAGTGTCAAGAAGCAAACAACTATTCCACCAAGGCTGTTCAACTCGTGTATTTATACCAAAAACGCTCATTCATCATCATCATCATCCCAGCCTATATACGTCCCACTGCTGGGCACAGGCCTCCTCTCAGAAGAAGAGGGCTTGGGCTATAGTTCCCACGCGGGCCCAGTGCGGATTGGGAACTTCACACGCACCATTGAAGTGCTGCGCAGGTTTGTGCAGGTTTCCTCACGATGTTTTCCTTCACCGCAAAGCTCGTGGTAAATGTCAAATGTAATTCCGCACATGAATTTGGAAAAACTCAGAGGTGCGAGCCGGGGTTTGAACCCACGACCCTCTGTTTGAGAGGCGATAGGTCAAACCACTAGGCCACCACGGCTTGCAAAACGCTCATTATTTTTATGAAATAAAGTGGCAAACATGTAAATGGTTCACTGGAAGGTAACAAGAACAAGAGAACAACTACCCATAGTAAGTGAGGATTACAAATGCGTTGCCAGCCCAGAGGGCTCCAAGGGAATACCTTCTGCGTGAGTAAATTCGACTATTTTAATCTCCACGCCAGAACCAGAACACAACACAACATTTTACAGAACCAGAACACAGTTAATACTTCATGCTTTTAAACCTACTTTAGACGCTGCAATTAGTGTTGTAAAAGATGCTCATTTCGAAGCATTTATTTAATTGTATACTTACTGTAGTTTTTAAGTATTTTATTTGTAATTATTTTATGTTGAAAAAATGACTTTCTGCCCAGTTTCTTGCGGCGCATTCTTCTTGGCAATGATGGTCTTTCCAAAAGCGCTGGTAGTTTAAAAAAATGACGTGTAAAAGTGCCCTTTGCGATTGAATTTTAATTGATTGAATTTAATTGAATTGAATTTTAAAATAATCCAATTTCATTCTCAAATATAGTGGAGTCTTAAGGGTTTGAGTCTATAAGCCTCGAAATGAGCGTTATCCACAACTCTGGCTGCAATACTACAGTATATTCGCCAAGAGTTGATAAACATTATGATAACGTCTCGGAATAGCGACTATCGCTTAACTATCGCAAACTGTACGACGGGCGTCGCTTGTCACCGCGTGAACTGAGTTTCATGGTACAGTCGAGGGCAAAGATATCGACACGGCCAAAGTTGCAAAAATATGTATACGCGACTCTATGCACTTAACATTAAGGCCGATGTATGCATTTGTTGTGAAACGTGTGGCCGGCTGGCTGGGCGAGTAATGCGCTTCGAGTGTGTTATCTGTTTTATACAGATAATGTTCGTTTAAAATTAGGTACTGTTTTTAAAAAACAATTAACGGACCGCATTTGTAACAAGTTAAGAACCAATGGTATTGTATACTTTATAGGTATCAGCTGTCGGTAAACAGATACCTCAATTTTATTAAATATTTAATATAATGAACGAAATTATCCCCAAGTTTAATTAAAAACCACAATTTCGCAGTTCACCCCGAAACGCCGATACCAATCCAATCCCAATCAGATGAGGCAGTTTTATTGGAAACCTATTAACGTGCCGTCAGACGGTAAAAACCGATATAGAACCTCTTTAAACGTCGTCATTTTGAAACGAATCGATTAACGTCGGACAACGTCCGGCGCGGGATAATTCGTTGAAAGTTGAAAGCTTTCGCAGCGATCACGTTTTGCGCCGGGACGCAAGATCACGCGGAATATTTATACTTCGATTCCCTTTGGAAATTTTTAGTTGAATAACGACCTGTTTTCACAGCTCTCTATTATGTGACAAATATTTACTAATATAATCATGTCTCTGTTCAACGAAGGAAGGAAGAGAGGACCTAAAGTATGAAAAATGTGGTTACAGTTAAATATTCTGAGATTTAAATATGTTATAGATTTCAAAGTCTTTCAAATTTAGGTCCGGGGTCCTTTAAGGTGAAGGAAAATATCGCGATGCACACACCTGCGAAGAAACTCAAGCCGATAGTTTAAAAAAGTGATATGTCAAAGACCGTTTTGCGACCTATTTGCAGAATAAACGTTTACATTTTTTTTTATTCTTTGTGTGAAGTTCCTATCCGCATTGGGCCCGCGTGGGAACTACAGCATAAGCCTTTTGATCCTGAGAGGAGGCCAGTGTCCTGCACTGAGACGTACAGTCAGCAACAAATGAATACAGCCAAATTCCCAAAAATATGTATACCCACAGGACTTTATTGCCCGAACATTAAGGTCGTGTATACATATTTTTTGCACTTTGGTTGTATTCATATCTTTGTTGCAGACTGTACGTATACCGAGATGATAAGAAAATTAGTCCTATCATTAAGCCAGCAGAACGTAGACGGTTCTTACGACGGCGCCAGTTGTGCTGCACTCTTGCCAAACCTATGACAAACAGATGAAAAGCGCATCCCGGCCAGGCATTTTACGTGTTCACTGCGGCGTGTAACTTAACGGATTCGTATGCCAGAAACAAGCTAATTGCGTAGTACAGTCGAATGCAAAAATATATATACAGCCATAGCGTCAAAATTATGTATACATCGATCTTATGTTTAGTGGCATAAAAGTGTATAGATACTTTTGACGTCTTGGTAAGGTATATATATATTTATGCTTTTGACCGTACATATATCTTAAAACGTTGTTACGAACTTTACTATCGTAACTACAAAGTAAACGCAGACAACTTGAAATGGTTTAAATTAGCGACAATGACAAAGTACTAAGGGGGTTCAGTTCCTAAATTGGGGAAAGAAATTATAGCGCCTAAATTACTTGACGACAATTACTATAACGACTTTATGTCAAAGTTATTCCGCCGTCACACGAGAACTATCTATAATATGTTATAGAAATGCTGTGGGTAAGTCTTTACCTTTACTATACATAAAACACCTGATACAGTGTATATTTCTGGAGTAACTGAATCAATACCAAAATTAGGTCACAAATAGAAAACTGAACTACCATTGTTCTACATAAGTCATTACGAGAAGGGAAGCCTACGGAGTTCCGGCAACGGATTTAGTTAAAATATACATACGAATAAATCTTGCCATTCGAGACATGCATAAAAAGTTCTCCATCAATATGTTTATCACAAAACCCGCATTTAAATCAATGAACGCATTGCCCGTCGACATGACATAATATATGTTACAGACGTTTCCCAGTTTGATTTTAGGTAGAGATGGGACTGTAATCGTCTAGTCTAGTCGAAGAAATCGACAAAATATTTATGGATATTGAAGAAGATATCATAGAACTATTGGGATCATTTACGCGTAATAAAAACTTTTTTTAGAGATCTATGAAATCACAAATGAGTGTCTGGCCATGCGCATTGTAGGGTTCTGTAAAAAATGTGTTCACAGAGCTAAGGAATCAACAAGAGCATGAGAAACGAAAATTATTGACGACTAAATTATTGTAAACGGCTAACGGATTTGTCCCTCCCCTCCCTGACACATACTTTTTTTCTGGGGAAATTGTATTTTTCTCATGAGACAGCGATAAACGCCTAAACGAAGTCTTCGCGGACGTCGAAATTAAATTTCCACTAATCGTACGACTAATCGACATTTAGTCGTAGTCGGCAGTCCCACAGCCCCATCACTGATATCAACATTTCCCTCACGGAATCCGGGTAAGGCGGATGTTTCCATCAAAATAATAATTTTAGTATGTCAGTTCATGTATTATTCATACACACACGAGTGGGAATGAGAGCGAGTCGGGTTGTCACTAAAATATATCCAACCGAGTGACGGACGCGAAAGTGTATGGATGTTGCATTTACATTTGGATATTTTTTAATTATTTAAAACATTACAACACGTAATGTTCCAAATACGAAAATTTTTCGAATGCAGCTCGCGGATCGGCAAGCGCAGCGTAGGACGTCCACCAAGGAGATGGACGGATGACCTGGTTAAAGCCGCGGGTACACGGTGGATGCAGGCCGCAACCGAAGCGACTGGAGGTCTATGGGGGAGGCCTATGTCCAACAGTGGACGTCCTACGACTGATATGATGATGCCGACACGTTACATCCCAGTCCCACTAATATTATCCTACTTCCTATAATGTTTAAAAGCGTTTATACCTGCTGAGCTGGCAACGTTGCATTTTTGTTAGGTTTTCTCGATTATTCCATAAAAATTGAATGAAAATTAAAAATTTGGTCTGATAGAACTAATATATAAGTTAATGTGTCTACTCCAATAATTATTGGTGATAGACTTTTATATTCTTCAAAAACGAGTTAATGTTTATTAACGCTTTTTAAAGAAAATAAATAAAAATAAGGCTTTGTAACTAACAAACTATGGATAATAATCTGAATTAAATGTCATTTTTATTATTATTAAAAGTCTATAACAAATAATTATTTGAGTAGACACATTAACATACTATTAAGAAGAGTTCTATCAGACCACATTTTTAATTTTCCTTAAATTTTTATGGAATAATCGAGAAAAACTAACAAAAAGCAACGTTGCCAGCTCAGCAGGTATAAACGCTCTTAATAAATAACATATGTGTGTATGCACGTGCGTGTGTTTTGTTATTATTTCACGCTAAAACTAGGTACTGAACGGATTTGAATAAAATTTGGTATGGAGATAACTGGACGTTTGCAATGACACATAGGCTACTTTTTATCCCGATATTCCCCCCAATAGGATCTGGATAAAATTTTAAAATTTCAGTCGCTAAGATCAGAGACATGAAATTCGGTATAGATGGTGGAAACAAATGATTACCCTTTACTTAAACAGGAACGCAAGTCGTAAAACGATTTTTTTTTCGCCTTTCCATAGTAAGTCGATCAGCTAACCATTACATTCTGTATGGGTTTAAAAAGTTTTTTTTCGTTTTTCGACATAAGTGCCTTGGTGAAAGTTAATTAGTTTAAGCAACACTATCACCTGTTTAAGTAAAGTATTGTTACGGAGATGGGTCAAAGAGAGAATCATAGAATATTTTTTTTGCACTTTGAGTAGTTTTTAGCAGACTGAAATGTGTTTTCAGGCCGGAAGAAGGCCTAACACATAACGGATAATCAAAATAGACATAAAGGCTACTTAGACGACCGGATGTCCAAGTGGTTAGAGAACTTGACTACGAAGCTTGAGGTCCCGGGTTCGACTCCCGGCCGGGGCAGATATGTGTATGAATAATACGAATGATTGTTCTCGGGTCTTGGATGTTTAATATAGGTATGTATTTATCTATAAAAGTATGTTTATCCGTTAGTTTTAGACTAGACTTTTAGTTTTGGACTAGGTCAATTGGTTTCGTAACCCATGATATTTATTTATTTACTTTTTATTTAAGTCAATAGAGATGCACACTACATGTGTTCATTAAAATAAATCCTAAAATCTAGGGCTAATTACAAATATAAATTCGCTACCGGCTGGCGCGATGCTTCTTCAATGTCATAAATGCACATGTGTTTTGAAATGGCTGCAAAACGTTGTAACAGCGCTATATATTTCTAAATAAATAAAATGCTCTAGTTTATTTTTTTCAGTCGCATAGCCATTAACAGTGAGACCACAACACAACACCGTCATACGTCTCATTTTTAGTTCACTCACAATTAAACTCTATGTACAAACGTGTAAAGTTCAAAGTTCGCTACATGGAATTGTATAGAGCTGTGAAATACCCCGACGTAGTAGCGGCGCGTGTAATATATGAGTTGCGGTTGTATGCGCCGCGTGGACAGGCCTTAGTTACATGTGTTAGCGGTTTACGCCGTTGGTATTGCGTGTGTGGAAAATATATCAGCTGTTGGACACAAGCGATAACGTTGCGAAAATAAAAGAGCGAAGCGAAACGGTTCGCTTTCTTTCCTGATGCGAATTGCTAGGAGATGGAATTCCCATCGTGTAGGTATTTTCAAATAGATACAACCAAGGGCTCTTCAAGGCTAGAGTGAATAGACTGTTTCTGAACCAGTGAGTATCTCACCTTTAGGTCTGCACTCTGCACTTTTCATCTTTTTTTACATTTTTAAACACAGTTTTTAAAACCTAATTTTTGAAGCTACAAATAAACACCATTAGTGACAATAATCTCTGCAAAACGTTAATGGTAAACAAGTGCATTTAATACCGTCACGCAAGCATGTCCTTCGACAGGTAAAATGAATACCTCTAACTGTTGTCTGACACGAAATTCACAGAAATTATTTTAAAATTGTTTTCATTCATTTTCATTTTAATTTTCATTACGTGTTTCAGCAAGAACCGGTAATCACTCACTATCAGTTGTCTCAAGTGCTCGTTTGCTTTATCACGAAATAAGTTGTTGAAATTTTAATCTGACTGTATCTTTTTGTTGACTATACTTGCATTGTCTTGTTGCCAAATTTCAAGTGTATCCGATAACTGAAAGTGGAACCCCAAGCCCCCTCGTTCTGAGAGGACGCACATAGAGCGAGATAATAAGATGATCATGTCGATGACATTGCACAATAACACTATTTCGCTACAAAAAGCCCTTAAAGTCGTATAAACGTCACCAGCACAACTACCGCGTGACACGTAGCTACACAAGCATCGTATAACAGGACGCTTTAACACTCGAGCCGGAATAGCTCTTTAGGACGAGCACCGTCAGCTCCACACGAGAATGGAGGGCTTGATGTGACGCGTGACATGATACGGATTTAATAGTTAAAGCACTTGAAATCAGTTTGAGACCTGTAAGAGGCTATTTATTGTCTTTTAGTGAAATCCGGTCTTTATAAGAGGACTTTTAATAACCCACCCCCCAACGGGGTTTTAAATGGGGGTTGAAAAACCCTTGACATGGTCCTTTCAAAGTTCAATGTTACAAAAATGGCTGAACCGATTTTAAGCATAGCTAAGAACCACGGGGAGGAATCTCGCTTACGTATATAAAAATCCTTCGAAATTGGTCCATCTGTTTGTGACTTTAACTTCACAAACCCTTGATATTAATTTTCTACTACTTTGAAATCGGTGCCTCAGCACGAGCCAGGTGGAGTGGAACTATAGTCGTCTACCTCACCTACATACTATATATTGGGTTTCAATCACTCCTGCTGGCTCGTGCTGAGGCACCGACTTCAAAGTATTAGCAGAAAAATATTATCAAGGTTTATGAAGTCGGTTCCATTTTTTGTTAAAAAGTTTTTTTTTAATGGTTTTTAGTGATTTGTAGCCAAAGTGCATCTCACAACGATTCCACAGAGTGCGAACTTCTTTATCAGGTCCAGTAAAGGTAATACTTGAATTGGTGTTGAATATGCCGCTATAGGTGTGCTTTTAAAATTTGAGGGTTGCCCTCGATATCTCTAAGATCCCATCATCAGATCCTAACTTGGTGACAATGGGACCACCTCAGAAGTAAGTCCATTAGAACAAAAAAAAAATTTGAAATTCAGCCCACATTTGGCGGAGTTATCGCGTAACAAACACGCACAAAAAAACAGACGAATTGAGAACCTCCTCTTTTTTTGAAGTCGGTTGAAAATGTAAGCACACTGACACAAAACTTAAGTATCCAATTATATATCCAATAAAACCTAATTCGGCATCTTCCAGGGAAGCGACCGCGCCCCCATTACCGAAGTCTGCGGAACTTTAAACACTATCTGTCGCGTTTAAAACTTGGACCGAACGTCGATTAATAGATCGAAAAGACCGGCCCTGAACGGTGCCGCTTGGGGCTCGAGCATTTCTTTAACCCGGATCATCTACCGCAGATTTTTACACCACGCCACGCTACGTTATTCACTTGATGTTGAAAGTGTACCTTAGTGTGTTAATTCAAGGCAGTTTTATCTAAATTCGTTGAGAACTTTTAGCGTAAACAAGTAAACTATCTGTGTGCCAAAATTGCATTAAAATCCGTATCAATAGGTTTGGCCCAAAAAGTAGGAAACACTATTCCCATCTCCCTCACTCACTCTTCTGCGGCACTACAATACTTTGTGGTTCTTGGACTTTTCAATGTTTTTTCTCCATTTTACTCTATCCTATATATTTTGCTTAGTCCATTACCTACACTATTCACATATCAACACCAAACTTTCCCGTTTACAATGCCAGTAAGATTTGGCACAAGAACTGTATCCGTATTGTCTAAAGCCCGGGACCGACACTTCTCAGCCCCAAGTAGAACTCATCTAAAGAGCATTACCTCACTCGAGCAAGTTTCGACAGGGGCCTATTATCGTTCGCCAATCGAACTCCAACTCCCATTCCGCGTCCCAATAGTTCATAGACGGGGTTATTATGATTGGGCAAGTCGAAATGTCCTTATTGTTTGGGGATTACGACGATTTGCGCTTTTGTTTGAAAGATGTTGACATCGGGGTTTCGGGTCTTTGTCGATTGTTGGAGAACCATTTATTTATTAGGGAACCCAAGTAATGCCGTAATACAGGTACAAGGGAGCGAACTAAAGATAACGGTATAGGCTATTAATTTACAACAAGAACATAACATTATTTTTCTATTTCTATAAAGAAATCTTTTGACTAATTGGAGGACATTTTCGTCCTTCCTGCAACACGGATAATAACAACCAATAAAATGACGTACCTTTTATGACTTACGAGCTTTCAAGCACAGTTTTCAATTAGTTTTACAAAAATAAAGATTTTCTATGATAAAATGTACAAGAAACTGAAGTTTTGAACATGGAACTACAGTGAGACTCACTCATATTAAATATAATGTACCTATGTGTAGTTCGATATTGTGTTTTGGTGAAAATAAAGTTTTAATCAATCAATCAATCAATCAATCAATCAATGACCCGGATAACTCACGTCTTAAATCGAGTTTAGCTCGACATGTCAGCGGCTGCTGCGCTGAGTCGCGTTGCTCCGAAGACGAAGGGCTACGGATTAGTCCGAAACATGTCGAGCTAAACTGGATTTAAGACGTGAGTTATCCGGGTCATTATATTTAATAAGAAACTGAAGTATTTTGTAACGCAACGTGATAAAAAAACTTTTCGAGTGCGATTCAGACTCGAGCTTGTCCAGTTTTTTAAAGACTCGTCTACAAGTGTTTCACTGAAAACTACCTACTATACTATACTATTACCTTACTACCTAAATTGACAAGAACGTGTATGAAAAAAAAAATGCGACAATTCGTGCCGTCCCGCTCTCTAAACTGGTTATTAAGTAGGATGGCAAAAAAATAGAACGAAAGAGGAATCACGAGCGCGGTTAACTTCCGATTAAAAGGAAATAAAACGTTTCGGCGGCGCCGTGACCGCGCTGCGCCTGCAGGGCTACTACGAAACTCGAAACTCGAAGTTAACTGGCGGTTAGGTGTGATGCCGTCTCTATTTGTTTTGTTCGAATAGACGGAGACGGCATCACATTTAACCGTCGGTTAACGCTAATCAATGGATGGTGAAACAGCCCCTTAGACTATTTAATACGAGAGCGAGAGGGACGGTACGATACGAACTTCGATTTTCGAGTTTCGTAGTAGCCCTGCTGCGTCAGAGTTGCACAAGAAAAACACCGGGCAAGTGCGAGTCGAACTCGCGCACCGAGGGTTCCGTACACATTTAGTGGATATGTAAGTAAACGGGAATCGTGTCTTGACTTGAAGATATTTCTCGCTATTTCCGAGTGATTTCATACATCCAGTGTATGCAGAGTCCTACTCTTAAGCAAAGTGTACGCAGTGTGGGGTAAGATTATATTGGTCATTGATATATACAGACAGACATAAAAAATGAAGATTTTCAGACTTTTCTAGTTGGTTTTCTGGTTGGATTCTGAGTTCACGGGAAGTACCCTGTAGGTTTTGACTCCATTGCGAGTTTCGAAAATTTGCGGAAATTTTCAGCATAAATAGCTGCATCTTTTGATTGCCTTGGCTTAGAAGTTTAATTTTTTCACAGCTTCGAGGGACAGAGTATTTGATAAATTACAGCTTGATATCTCCACGCGTTCCCGAGAAAAAGGGTCTTGACAGACTGACAGACAGACAGACAGACGGACAAAAAGTGATCTATAAGTGTTCCGTTTTTTCCTTTTGAAGTACGGAACCCTAAAAAAAGACAAGTGCGACTCAAATTCGTATAGAGAGAGTTCTGTACTTTTCTAAACAATTACAAACAACAACAAGAAACAACAATTACAAATTAGAAACAATTACACAACATGACAATTAGAAAGTTTGTCAATTGTATTTTGTTTCTTTTCGTTTGTACAATAAAGAGTTTACATACATACCTACAATACGGAAAATTCCTACGTGACCTCATAATTTTTTTCTGTTATCTGTAAGTCTGTAACAGTTTTATACCTGTTTTTGTACTTTTTTTCTAAATTTTAGCCCTTTCTGAATTTACCCCTAAAGTGGCACCAGTGTGTAAAGCTATTTTAACGCTTCTTGTTACAACCTAGATTTGTTTTTCTCCGTAGAATCATAGATAAACTCTGATCAATGAAATTAATTGTTTAAAATAAATAATTGTTTAAATTTAGTCCCTTTGAAACATAAAACTTTTTACCACGGGCGGGCCGTTATAGGCTTTACACCAATTTGTGCTGTCCTAATCCTCCTACTTATTTAATAAAGGTGAAAGTTTATGACTATTTATGTGTGTGTGCGTGTCGGTTCACACAGGTCGGTTAGAAGTAAAAAAAAAGAGTATTCAAAGTCGCTTGTAAAGCCTTGAAGAGATAAACGAAATTCTTAGGTTGGGCCAGTTTTAACACAAGCAACGCGTATCCTAAATAACCTCCACTTGTACCACCACAAGTCGTACCCTTGTTCGACACGGAACCCTCATTTGTTAGGGCTCTATAGAGCCGAGCCGATGACCCGCGGCGCGCAGGTTAACATCACAATGGACAAACCAGGGGCCGTGTTACATACCTTAATATATCGTTTCGGAGTCAGGGTAAGAC
This sequence comes from Choristoneura fumiferana, assembly GCF_025370935.1. Taxonomy (NCBI): domain Eukaryota; kingdom Metazoa; phylum Arthropoda; class Insecta; order Lepidoptera; family Tortricidae; genus Choristoneura; species Choristoneura fumiferana. Next base: position 9,719,624 of record NC_133500.1, read on the forward strand.
CTGCACCTTTTTAAAAACCTTTGTTAGTTTCATCTAGAACTAACAATGCAATACAATGTTTTAGACTATGGCGGTCATTACTAATTTTATGATTTCAATTAGGGTTTTGTTCCGCGTACCTTGATTTTGAGAGCCGTGGTGGCCTAGTGGTTTGACCTATTGCCTCTCAAACAGAGGGTCGTGGGTTCAAACCCCGGCTCGCACCTCTGAGTTTTTCGAAATTCATGTGCGGAATTACATTTGAAATTTACCACGAGCTATGCGGTGAAGGAAAACATCGTGAGGAAACCTGCACAAACCTGCGAAGCAATTCAATGGTGCGTGTGAAGTTCCCAATCCGCACTGGGCCCGCGTGGGAACTATGGCCCAAGCCCTCTTGTTCTGAGAGGAGGCCTGTGCCCAGCAGTGGGACGTATATAGGCTGGGATGATGATGATGATGATGACCTTGATTTTAGAGAAGCTCGATATTTCGGCACAGTTGCATGCGCCATGATCACGAGACGACCGAAAAATCAAGGTACGCGGAACAAAACCCGAATTTAAATCATAAAATTAACAATGCAATGTATTTCATTGATACGGATCTCCGCTTAACTTTACTACATTAACAAGTCCGAAGAAATAAACGTGAATTCTTTAATTCTTCTTTCCATTAGTAGTAGTGTACGTTTTGTGGGTGTCTATGGGCGGTGGTGATCTCTTACCATCAGGAGACCTACTTGCTCGTTTTCCATCCAGTCGAATAAAAAAAATATCGGAGAATTTTTCGCAATTTCAGTTGTTTTTCCTCAAACCTAATTAATTACATACGATTAAAAAGTAATATTATTTTTATTAGTTTAGCACGCGCCCTCCAGAATTATCTTTTCACCAGAAATCATTAAACTTGCCATTTTTTTTATTTATTTTTTTATTCGAGTGGATGGCAAACGAGCAAGTGGGTCTCCTGATGGTAAGAGATCACCACCGCCCATAGACACCTGCAGCAACAGGGGGATTGCAGATGCGTTGCCAACCTAGAGGCCTAAGATGGGATACCTCCTCAAGTGCCAGTAATTTCACCGGTTGTCTTACTCTCCACGCCGAAACACAACAGTGCAAGCACTGCTATTTCACGGCAGGATTAGCGAGCAAGATGGTGGTAGCAATCCGGGCGGACCTTGCACAAGGTCCTACCACCTGCAACCTGTTTGCTGATGTTGTTGTCTTTCAAGTTCATTTTGACCACTTCTAGTTTTTTTAGATGAAAATGTAAGCACAATCAACAAAAAAACAATGCCAGCAAAAAAGCTTATAAAAATGTTTTTTCGACACAAACTTATTAAATAAATACGTAACAAGAATTTATTTCTTTTAACCAAATTTTCACTAATTTCTACCAGTCTCAACTTTAACCGATATGTATACAGTAGACTAAATTAAAATACAACAAAAAAGCATAATCAGCAGCATTTTTTTATGAAACAAGCTACCGAAATTCAAGATACAACAAAAACCTTCCATTGATACTCCCCAGCCAAAACATGATTGATGTCAGCAAACGTGACGTTCATTGTACTCTGTAATGGCGACAAAAGATGGCCGTTTAGCGAGCATTTTAAGCTGAATACACGCTTTACACGCGTTGTTATAGGAACGAGGGCTTTGTAACTTTACAACGGGCATATTGTAAAGAACGAGGTGCAAATAGGGTACGGTATCTACAACAAGTTATAAAATTGATCAGAAACATTACAAGTAGATAATTGAATTAGTTGGACTGAACACTGTGTCCGAGGATTTTTAAATGTGGTTAGTGTTTTTTTTTTTCAATTGATTGGCGCAGCGTGACTACAATTGTCATAGCAGCCGATACACGTCCTACTGTTGGGCACAGGTGTCCTGTCAGAATGAGAGCGCTTGGGCCATAGTTCCCTTACGGGCCCTGTGCAGATTGGGAAATTCACACACACCATTGAATTATTCCGGAATAATTTGACAATATCATAATAATAAGCACTTTGTCATATTTAAGTATCTTAGCTATTCTTGACTTGGAAAATATAACGCACGCTACGAACGGTCGTAGCAGCGCTACGCCCGTAGGCGTTGCTTCGAGGCCTACGCGTTGTCTACGCCGTAGCAACCAAAGAATCCAATATTCCATGTTCCATTCTCAGAATAGAACGTATTTTATATGGAATCCTTCGATCACTTGTAATGGTTTCGCAGAAAAATCACATTATAAAGGCAGAACGTAAGCATCTTTAATGCCTTCTCACTGTTATTTTTAACTTGTCTTCACGCACGGCTTCGCTCGCGACAACCATTTCGTGCCAGCTTTTGAAATTACCATATCGTGATATACTTTCACAACTATGCGTCTCAAGGTTTGGCTTCAACTCAGAATAAGAGAGCTTGGGTTATAGTCCCCACAAAGGCCCACTGCAGATTAGTAACTTTACAGACAACATTGAATTGCTTCGCAGGTGTAAGAGTATAGCACTGGTCTTATTTTTCTGGTTTTTCTATGCATCTGTATTTCAGTTTCTATTTTCGATATGGATTCTATGGGATGACCGTAAAAGTAACAAAAAATTTGGATTTGGAATAAAAATGAAAAAAAGATTCCAAAAAACAAATCTTATACAGGTTTTCTCACAATGTTTTACTTCGCAATAGATCTCGTGGTAAATTTCAAATGTAGTTTAAAAAATGTTTTAGTTATACATATCCTAATCTTTTATTCTGTTTATGAACTGTATTGCGTTATATTGAAAATTCATTTAAAACTATTAGGTAAATGGTAATTAAAAAAAAAAGAAAAGTTTAGAACTTTGTAATAATACCCGGATGCCTTTTTTATACACTTTCTACACTTCATCGTCATCACATCAATATTTCAAAGACGTCGTTATAGGTGTAATAAATACCGCCGGCCCGGGTATATTTGTCCATCCGTCAGTAACCGTACACCGCTACGGTAAGTGGCGGCGGTGTTTGCAGAGTGCCCGTTATCGGTTACCAACCCTTGATTCCGACGTCTCTACTGACAGACATACATACACTAGTCGCGTGGCGTGAGAATTTTAGCCAGCCAATCAGGAGAATAATGGTCCGGTTAGTATAATTGGTTTCGCTTGCGTTGATGAACACCTGGGTTCGATGCCCGGCCCCAGCATTTTTTTGTTGTTTTTTGCATTGTGTTCTAGTTAAAACAACCCAGAGCAAGAAAGACACATAACAACGAAGATATACGAGGATAATACCAAAGATAGGTCAAATTCTTTCACTTCTGGGCAAAAATTCAATCAAAACCATCTAAAAAGCTTTTACGCCGTTAGAATAGAGCCGTAATCGGAATCACATATTTTTTGATAAACATTTTGCTCAGAAATATAAGAAGTCGACTGTACAAGTCTCTTAATAGTACACTCACCTTAGCATATTCAATTTTCAGAGTGCAACATCCTGAGTATATGTCGCAGCCGTGAAGTGCGTCCTTTGCTCGCGTCGCCGACTCCACACTTTCAAACTTGTGGCAATGGGTTAAGGTGTATATTACAATGGAGGTACCTACACGACAGTACTTAAACAAACATATTTTAAAAACATAACAAAAAATCACACGAAAATGTGTTTTTCTTTTACTTCAAAAATATATTTACGATAAAAGATATAATTTGAGTATAGTTCAAAGACATGTTTACACTTTACTACGTTGTCGCTGTCACTTCGTGTTCGAACTTTTGTATAAATTTGTCAGAAGGCATATAGTGACAAGGTACTAAAGTGTAAAAATATCTTTGACCTGGACTGTAGTGGTATAACATTAGTATAAGTCAAAGTCAAAATATCTTTATTCAATTTAGGCTATAACAAGCACTTATGAATGTCAAAAAAAATCTACCACCAGTTCGGAAAAACTTTGTTCAGAAGAATCCGGCAAGAAACTCAACGAGGTATATTTTTTTTTAAAACAGATTTATTATATTAAATGATATAGCAATAGCAGATAAAGTTGAGATGGAAACGTTAGCTCATTTGATTTATAAATGCTCATAATACTCCCTTCAATCCTTATTAATTTCAATAGTAAAAACTGTACATGGAACAAAAAATAAACAACATTTTTTTAACGCAGACAGAAAGACTATCAAATTAAACCCTAAACTTAAGTCAAACTGTGATCAAATGAAGCGTTCCAAATAAAAACTCAATTTTCTAGAAGCAGCGAACAAATCTCACAATATAATCTCAATAAGATTAAAAGGGACATAAAAACTGTTATTAAGCTGGGACATTGCTATTATTCAAATCGCTGCCACTCGGGCGTGGTCGGTCGTGTCGTTGGAATACCGATCGTAATGCGACGGGATTAAAGTGCTGAATTAGCTGTGCAAAGTTTTGAGCAGTGTCGAACGTCATTTCATAAAATTAGGGTGAAGGCGGAGCGGCAGTGCGAGCGATTGTAACTAGTTTGATCCTTTAACATATTTTGCGGGTGTTTTAACGAACAGTAAAAGTTTCTAAAAAATCACATTTATTAAAAAAAAAATTACGTTCTGGGACCGAAATGGGAAAAATATACCTCCTTTTTACGCCTATGTACCTTATTATCAAAACTTTTCAAACTATCGATTGTTTTAAAAAACTATCACCCAATTTTATTTTAATACTATACAACGTGTCTCTACCATCTGGACGAAGTTGAATAGATGTTGATTCGATTATTCTTTATTAACCTATGAACTAAGTCTCATATCAAACGCCAAAGAATTAAATAGAAATTATTGATTTACGTTAATACTTCAGAACATATACATTATTTTATAGTAAAAAGATTTTTTATATATTCATATAATCAAATAATTTCCAATATTATGACATTTCTTATAAGGAACTCTAACAGAAACACGTAGACACGTTGTATATTCAGCTTATTCTAAAATTTAAACTTCGCCTAGCTCTTTCACGCACTCGATTTATCGATGGCGACACCAAAAATAATCTTTTGTTGGGAAAATAAATATGGTACCACGGGCAGCCAGTCTGTCATTTCATTAATATAGAGCTAATATTCCTTATAAACAATTTACAAAAAAAAACACTACCCAGAAAAACATAAGAATTGTGCACGCCTTTACTCCCTCCGCGCCTCACACCAGACGCTACCTCCCTAACCGCAGTCCAAAACTTAAACTCATTTGAATAAACCCACAGCCAAAGAAGATGCTAAATTATTTCACCAAAATCTCAAGTTTTACATATTATATTACCGTTTAACTTTTCATTTTTGCGAAGTTCCTTATTGAAAATCTATAGTCCCGTTATTGGACGGGCGTCGGGTGATGGGTCCGCGCTTTTGGGGTCCAGCGGGAATGGAGCGTAACCCTAATAATATTAGAAATTTTATTAGGCAAGTTATAACATTGAAAAACAAACAAAGGTTCAACGTTTGCCAGTTTGCCAACAAGCGGGCAATGGGGCGTAGTATTTTGGCTTGTCGTAGAACTGAACCCATCAAAAACACCCGAGGAACAACGCGCGATAACCGAATACCACGCGGGCGGAGCCGCGGCCAAAAGCTAGTATTATACTATAAATATTACAAGTACTTTAAATAAAACCCTTACGAGTTCAGGAAACAGGAGCTTGCTTATTCATTTAACTAATTGATTGAATTTAAGGATGACCATAAAGGACCACCTATAAAGAGCAGACTGCATAACCAAGGAAAGAGCCTGTGTCTTACATACATACAGCTGCTATTTGTAGAAATTTTGAAATGAACCTGTTGTCAGTGCGTCTCAAACGACACAATCCGTCTCGCGCTTGACCGATTGAACGAAATGAGTTTAAGAGAGGCACCAGATGGCTGGAACATGTCGGATTAAACGATAGCTACCGATAATATGTCTGTGATATTTGGCGACTATTTTAAAAACTACACTTGGTCTGGAGGTAAAACTAAATGATAACCGAATACCAAGCCCCATTGAACTATCTAAAAGTATAGCATTATACTATAAATATTACAAAGTAAAGTAAAATAAAACCTTGAATGTACCAAATCTGGCAGCTGAAGCTTGTTTACATTTGGTTAACTACCTATTCAAACCGAGCATGTCCAGTGTTAGCAGAGCCCGTCTTAATGTAGTACAAATCTCATCTAACAAGCAATGTATGGTAATTTTTCTTACATATGTACAGCAGCGTATTTGTAGCAGTTAAGAAATGATACTTGAAACATCCAATAGTCTTAAACGACACAATCCGATCTCGCGCTTGACCGATTGAACGAAATGAGTTTAAGAGAGGCACCAGATGGCTGGAACATGTCGGATTAAACGATAGCTACTCCTGAAAAGATTGGTAGTTCAAGTGAAGAAGAATTACGGATAACTAGATAATATGTCTGTGATATTTGTAGCGACTATTTTAACGAAAAAAAAACTACACTTGGTCTGGATAGGTCTCTTTCATTTGAAGCCTGACGCCTAAACAAAACAATTTTATTTACATTGTCAGAATTTTGAATTAACGGATTTCCTTCTAAATATGTAATTTCTGCATTGAAATACACTAGTCTAGTTTAATTAAAAATAATGACATGTGCATTTTGATGGACAAATTAAGCTAATTACCTTATACGGTATGTAATAAAGTCAAAATCCTGTGAATGTACCATAATATCTGGCAGCTGAAGTTTGTTTACATTTAGTTAAATACCTATTCAAACCGAGTATAGTCCAGTGTTAGCAGAGCCCGTCTTCATGTAGGTACAAATCTTATCTAACAATTTCCGCAATGTATGGTAAATTTTACTGATATAAATATGTACATAGATAGAGACAAAAAACTTTTCATACAGAGTTAGCTGCTACTTATGCCCGTTCAGTTCTATCACTAAAAACAACATATAAACTAAAGCAAACGATCGAGAAAAAAAATGAAACAACCTTTCAACGAGTGAAATGAAAGAACGGTTAGTGAAGACGTAAATTCACAACGCGAAGCCATAAGTCTCCCGACTGAGAGATGCTATTTTATTATATTTAATTTAAGAGTCTCATCTCAGAGATGTAATAAATCTGTTGTTGAATCAACACGATCCATCATAAAACGTTTAAGATTAATGCTTCGAGTGGGCCTGTAAAAAACTTAATTTGCGTACGATCTAGATTCTAGGATGGCCAAATTAATTAGATTAGACTAACGGTCTGGCTAGAATATCTATGATCTACACATTAAACAATCATAATAAACATATTTTTTTAGTTCTGAAAGAGTAACGCGACTGCCCGATAGACAACGCACAGTCTAAATCACTGGGTGCCAGAGATTTAAAATTTGGCAGACATGCATTGACAGTCATTAAGAAGGGTTTTTTTTTTCGTTTCCACGAAATTAATGCCAGCCAATTCTATTAAACTTGATGGCATATAATTATCGGATATGGTATGGACAAATTATGAAATAATTTCGCAACTATTTCAAAATAACTATATAGACGCACATCGTTCCCTTTGTTTGCCGTTCAACTGTTCTACCATATTTAATACAAATATCCACGCATCCATAGTCTCAGATTTGTCTATTTAAGAATCTTTGTACGAGTATAAAAGAGCCACGTGACTGACTAACTATGTGACTAACTAAGTAATGGACTGACAGACAAATTCCAAATTTTCACGGAGTGATAACAAAATACTTCTATTACTTTTTTTATTCATCCAAAAGGAGCGAACACGCGGGCATAAGCTAGTTTAAAATGTAAATTGACCTTGTGTCTTTTATTGAAGTCAGTTTTTAAATTCTATGCGGTTCTCTTACAATGAAAAACTACTTACAAAATATGAGATTTCTTACCTCAATAACGTGCGACTTTGAGCAGTAACTAAAACAAACATGACATTTACTAAAAAAAAAACTACTTGTACAACATTACTCAAGTCACGATCTAATATCTCAATATCAACCAGAAAACAATTTGCATTCGCAACGTCAGTGGCGGTCAGAAAAAGCTAATTTATTGCATAATTTGTTAATACATCATGTTAAATGGTACGTAACGTATGGTATTCTATAAGCGCATTTCTTTCGGTCTGCCGGGTCGATGCTACGGAACGACCTTCGCGTTTCGAGGAATCGTATCACACCGTAACGAGCACATGTAATTTATTTTTAACTTTTTTTATATCCACCTATGGACTAGTCCTTCACCTTCTCGAAACAGACTTCCGGGGCATACGATAATTCTTAAAACAATCTACAGTCTCCAATAGTAAACCTTTCAGAAGTGTGCACTTATAAAAACGTACATTTCCCAAAATGTACTCTTTCTGATATTGCACACTTTCCGGAACTGTAGTCTATTTCAAAGAACAAATCACATAAACTGAGAATTTTGAAGGGAAAATATAATAAACATAACATGAAAAACGCATACACTTAGATCCCGCACGTGGCAATGAGAAACATACATTTATTTGGATCGCTGACTATTCATTCACACTACCCGCGAGAAATACGACACGTCACATACCACGTCAAGGCGTCGAGTTGGTCTAGTTTCCAAAACTATTCGTCTCTCATTAATCGTTAGCGGTGATACAATTGTCTAAGGCTTAGACAATTGTCTTAGACTCTAAGCTCTTTTGTTATTTTTGGTCCAAAGTTGGACGGCCTTTGCTCTTTTTCAACTCTCCTATGTAGTACGCATACTCTTGTACTGTTTGATAGGTATCATGATCGGCAATAACGAATAGCCCGAATAATAATAACAATATTATTATTCTTATTTCTCAGTCCATAGATTGTTAGTAAGGCACGGCCTGTAATTCATGTACGTGGATTCGCATTAAATAGGTCATATATTGATGGTTGCTAACATGAGGCCGTGTACTACTACAGCTCTAGCTTGTCTCGCCAGTCTTGTCTTGTCTCTCAGTTTCAGATTGTTTTTAGTCTTAAATTGTGTTTTCTTTTTACCTACTCAATAATAAACATAAATATATATTTTTTTGGATCAGGCGTAACTCTTGGGAGGTACATTATCAATGAACTACAAACAGTTACTTTGCTCACCCGCAACCTTATTTTTTTATTACAGACAGTCAGTCCATTCAAAGCAGCCAGAAACAGGTCTCTCTCTCTCTTCTTTTTCTTCTCGTTTTCTTCTCTATTATTATTTATTACTCTATATTATTTAACATCTTAAATTGGTTTTAATGCAAATTATATCCTCATTCAATAAATTCCCTCGAACATTATTTACTTAGTACTCCACATACAAACGTTCCTGCAGTCTCGTTCATTACGCGACGGTGTAACAGCGGCCAGCCGCGTTTTTTCACCGCCAACTGTTGCCGTAAATCGTCGGAGTCGCTTCGTCTGTTTGTTTATTTTTATTTTTCTGACTCACGCATACATTACTCGCATTACTCGTCGATACCGTTCCCGAAAGGGCTTATGTGCCATTTCGATCATACAATAAATGTAAAACTATAAACGTAAAACGATTAGGTGTCTATTAGAACTGTCGAGTTGGTAAAGCTAGTATTTAGAAGTCAGTTTACGAATATTGTTGCGATGGCAACTGTCATACAACCGTGGATTATAAAATGGCCAAAGGAACATCCGAGTTTTTTTAGAAACAATTAACGGGTTTTTTTTTATATTATATATCAGTATATCACTTATTGTTCGACTAATCCTTCCTAATATTATAAATGAGAAAGTGTGTAGGGTATGTTTGTTAGTTATTTCTCTGATCATGATAGATAAAATTCGGTATGGAGATAATTTGAGACCATGAAAAGTATAGTTTATACTCCAGCAAATTGTACGTATATTGGCGACCGATCGGACACGAAGTCGCGAGCAACAGCTAGTAAGCTAAAGGCATGCTCATTTTTACTTTAATTAGGGTTTTCACAGAGGTGAAATATCGCTAGATGGCGTTAGTAACGTGAGTTCCGTTTGACGTTTGCTTCCGATTGGCTCATTTAGTTATTTAACCAATCACGAGCAAACGTCAAACGGACCTCACGTCACGATACTAACGCCATCTAGCGATATTTCACCTCCGTCAATGATTAATTTAAGCTAATTCATTAAATAAGTCTTCAAAGATCATTAACTAGGTTTTTTGGTCCGTCACTGAATTTCAGTTTTAATTTAATCAAGCAGTACCTAATAAAAAAAAATGTAATATTCCTTGTAATTTTCTCTCTACGTGTACGTCTTTTCTGTATCGCTTACTATTTGTGATGTACAATAAAGAGTCATTGCTATACTGTATTGTAACTAGCGACCGCGAACGATTCGAGTATTTTCGAACTATTGTCAAAATAGCCTTGGCTTCATTAGTACAGAGGGGCTATCAAATAGACTTCCTTGCCTTCGCAAACACGCATCTCTTTTCACAATTGTAATGAAATCAACACTGTACCATCTAACAGGCAAGGTCTATTTTACGTGTTTTAGTAAAGAGTGAATAACGATGCTGAGAAGCGAATCACTTAAAATGAGTCAAAGACATATAAAAGTACGGGTGGCGGGCAATAAAATAGTTTAAATTATGAGAGTGAATGCCTAATCCCGAGTTGTCGAGGAAGTTTTATAAATAAGAAATCCTAACGTGCTGGTCGAGACGGCGATCAAGTTAATATTCGTAGTGATAAAAGCACTTGATCTGGGGCTTTTTTGGCGGCGATCGAGTACTAGTCTCCTTATTATCTCCGGCTTACTTAATCTTCTTCTTCTTATCTTCGACACAGCAGCTCGGAACAGGGATCTTGTGCTAAGGTTGAACCATGTCCGGAGATTTTCAAGCCACGAAGTTCTTCCGGGCGGTCGCTTTCCCTAGATTTTACGTTACATGATGAGTTGGAGTAGGTCGTATTTATCATTACATTACGCATTATGTGACCAAAGTACTGCAGGTTGCTTTTCTTGAGAGCTTTCAAGATCTATATCTTTTTGCTAACCATCTGCTAGGCTCACTCTACTCGTCCCATTACTGGACAGATGGTCGCTGGGACCGAAAAGTTCTTGAGTGGAGACCGCGGATCGGCAAGCGCAGCGTAGGACGTCCACCAACGAGATGTCCATCCGTCCGGATGACCTGATTAAAGTCGCGGGTTCACGGTGGATGCAAGCCGCTTCCAACCAAGGCAACTGGAGGTCTATGGGGGAGGCCTATGTCCAACAGTGGACGTCCTATGGCTGATATGATTATCATCATCATACTGGAGACAGTCCTCAGACTGGACACAATCAGGAGAAAAGTCCTCAAGTGGCGACTATGAACCGGAAGACGAAGCGTTGGCAGGCCTCCCACTAGATGGACTGACGACATCGTGAGAGTTGTGGGCGATGAAGTGGCGAGTCGTTGTTCATTGTGGTGTTCTAAGGGGATGCCTTTGTTCAGCAGTGGATGTCTTCCGGCTGATGATGTTGATGGCAATTTATGGGGCGTACCAATAGCGCGGAAGAACAGAGCATTTCCCCGTCGCACCACAACCCTTACTATAAATTTGGCCCAAACAAAAGCTCATCCAGTGCTTTCAGTGTTTTTTTTTAAACTGGCACTATATTAGTGCTATTGAACATACCCTATTATACTACAAAGTGCAAAATTCGAACATCGTATCTTGCCGTCCCGCTGACGCTAATATTGTTTAATACGAGAGTGTCACTTTTAACAGCCGCAGCGACTCTGCGCCTGCGCTGACACTTGACGTTTACGACGCAGTCGTTAAACGGCCGCCGACGACGGCGGACGTACTGCGGTAATTTACGGCCTTATTAATTATGAGTGACGATTATTATTATTATTGAGTGCAATCATATTTTTCAAAGATCGTCTCAACTGGTATGATGTTGACACATATTGAAAAAAATCGGCCATGAGCGCGTCGGACACGCCCGAGATAGGGTTCCGTTCCGTAGCCATTACGAAAAAAATAAGTAATATTTTTCTAAGGATTTCGTATTTTGTACGGAATATTCAAAGTTATATTTTATACCTTAGGCTGCTATTTACTCTTAAACTACTAATAATTCTCAAGAAAACTTAACCGTTATAGTTTTCCTTGTAAGTTTGACATACTTACTACCATCCTGAATTTTTTCAAATTTTTCCACCCACCGTGGAAAACCACCGTTTTTTTAATGAAAATTTGCACTTTAAAGTTGAATATTTTGCGAAAATCACTGAATCGAAAAATCGTTTTAGCAACCCCGTAATGGTTTTAAAAGACCTATCCAACGATACCCCACACTACAAGGTTGGATGAGAAAAAAAAGCACCCCCACTTTACGTCTACGTAATTTTTTTTTGTATTATTTTGTCGGCATAGTTTACATATATATTCGTGCAAAATTACAGCTTTCTAGCATTGATAGTCCCTGAGCAAAGCCGCGGATGGACAAACAGATAGACAGACATGGCGAAACTATAAGGGTTCCGTTTTTGCCATTTTGGCTATGGGTAGGGGTAGGTAAGGGTAGGGCTCCCTTATAAAAAAGATACTTAGTTTATTTTACGTATTTTTTATAAATCTGGACGATGAGAGTTTTGGCCTTACTGTACTGTAGATATGACGAAAATAGTAAAAATGTGACTTGCTGCATTTTAAAATTATAATTTTTTCACTTATAAATTACTAAAGATAACTTCAGAAAACACTGTCATAAGAAAGATCAGTGCCATTCGCAAGACCGTCAGTTTGCAGATCAGGGACCATTTCGCAATATGTACATTTCTAAATATTTACTTAATCATTTAATCATACTCGTACAATCATTGCTTTCATGGCTACATAGGATCATACACTAAAACATTTCCCAAACATGAAACCCTGTAGTAGGGCACTGCAACATAACTGAAAGCTATTTTCATAATTAAATTTCATAATTATTTTTATTAATTACATAATAATCGGATAATTCATAAATATGTAATATAATTAATTTACATATTCTGGAAAAATTCATGTAATGTGTAGTAACATTTTTCAATGAGGCACGCCTTTAATCATTTATTGAAGGATTTTTTCTTTTACGTATTTCTTTTATTTTTTCCCCATGGCGTCACGAATAAATATTTTCTTTCTTTAAGTTGTTGCTGCTATTCGTATTATTACGAGTATATTCATTATGATTAGCGTTGTTCTAAATAAAGTTTCGTCGTTCACCGTCAGTTGTACCAAGTTTGTTTTCGGAGAGCGAGTTCGGCTTCGGTTTTCCGGCGGCCGGTTCGACTCTCGAGCCCCACAACCGCAGTTTCCGTGTCTGTTTCGTCTGAAACTGTAACTTGACTTTCCCAAGGTTCATTGACCCGTGGAGCAATTGCAACGTTACATCAAAGATCTCTTGAGAGCAGAGTTGTCTTTGGTTTAATTTTATAAGTCTTTTATTTATGTGCTTTTCCACCGACGAGACGAGAGAATAATTCAAATTTGTATACCGAAATTGCAATTCTCTCCCAGCCCATCTTCGATAGACACCAGACCAGACCAGACCAGATTTGTCATTGGCTCTAATTTGTCGGCAGAGGGAAAAGCGCGCGTTAGGTTGTCATCTCCTGTCATAAACACTTTTTTGTGCATAAGTACTCTCTATAAGTTTTTATTCATCACTTTTAATAAAGAACCTTTTTAGTTTTAGTCCTTGAATCGATGGAGTTAAGTGCCAAGTTTCAAGTCAATCCCACTTTACTATTAGAGGGCGTATTGTCAAACGCGCGGGGCTTCACTCTCTCTTTCTGCCCTCATCCTACACCGTGTGGCAGAATGAAGCGGTGAAACGATTGTGATTCCATGTGCGTCAAACAGTAAGGTCTTGATCTACTAGGTCGTTGGCCTTGCTGCGTTGTAAAAAAAATACACGCGAAGGCAGTGCTAACAAACTTCAAAACCGCAGCTCGCGTTCAAAAGTTCACAAGTTAGGAAGCTCAAAGCAATTAGGGTACTACTGAATTAACTGTTTATTGTTTTAACTTTTTATGATCATGAAATGAGGGCGACATCACTGAACGCGACTGGGGGCACAGTGATAGCGTTTATAATGAGCTCATTTTAAATCCGCTATTAAATGGTCCAAAAATATTTGGCTCAGAGAAAGAGTCGCAGATGCCGTCAAACGAGTGGTGTGTTTGGAATAAAACTTTATACTATACAATGACTCTCAATTGAACATACAGGTATATATTATGTATAGAATTATCTTGTAGTAAAGTAGAAATTGACGAGAACATTTTTGAAGCTAATTTGTGTCTGTACCCATTTCTCTAGCATGATTTTGACCATTACAAAATTCAAAAAGTCCTCATAAACGTAAATATGGATGAAGGATCAAAAGAACGGACATTTATCTGAACAAATCCGAACTTATGACCATCGCCACCAAAGTTTTAGTGTAACCACAATATCGACGTTTATACCTACTCAAAGAATAAGTTTACATCCAAGCACACATGCAAGAATAAAAAAACATACATTATTTTGGTGTATAAATTTAAGTCGCTCACACCGCCACCGCACCCGAACCCACGGAAATATATACTTTTACAGCCGTTCTGTTTTCAATAAAACTTCAATCGGATACCTAGCGCCGACCGACGCCGAACATCACCGAACATTGCTGAGGGCGGCCGAACAGTCCCGAACGCGTGAGTGATATGTTTTGACGTTTACAATGATTCATGCTGATGTACATTTGTGGGAGAATTCATAAATTCGTTTAACTAATTTAGTTGATCGAAACTGTTGACTGATGGGTTATAAAAAGTAGTTTTTTTCACGCAACTACGTATTTTAACTATTGTAAGCTTATTTCGAGCGCTTGTTAAATACTTGTAATTGCATTATTGTTTTAATGGAGCTAAGAAAAGTAACGAAATATTGATGCAAACAAGGGAGTAATTTTAGTGTAACAATTACTAAGAAATAAATCAAAATGTATGTATTTACCTAAACATTATTTATAAGGAGCATTCTACAAGTTGACTAAATATCTTCGCCAACTGAAGTATGCGATAACACGTTAGTTGAGAGTTTGAGAGTAAACACCGTATATTTTGTTGACCATTATTTTGCTGTCGAGCCATTCGCGACTCTCCGTAATTTGGCCGTGCAATGCTAATCTATGTAGATAACGAGTGATGGTGATGAAAATGTTTTTAAGTCTTTACAACAACTAGGTAATTCGGCTACATGGTGACACATTTCCCTAGCCATTTGATTCCTAACCCACCGTAGAACGCTCTCACAGTGTCATAATGAATTCCCTCGTCAAGCAATGTGATGTCACTATGACTTTGTATACGACAAAAAGATTCCACGGTGGGTCACGATTCAGTTGGTTTCTAGTACAAGCGTCTTTTATGCAAAGATATTCACCAATGTAACAAACGAGCATATCGCGTGTTGTTACCATAACAATCGCAATGGCGAATACGATTGCAGTGGCACCTGTTTTCCACCGCTGAATAAAAATTGTAAATTCTATTGCAAAGGATATTCAACCATGGCTTGCACGCCGTTCTTCTTGAACACGACGATCCTCTGGACCTGGCCGTGCGGCGAGCTGATTGTGTGTATCACGTCCTGCAACAAAGAAAACAACAGTTTTAACTTCTCTATTTTATAGTATGTAATTTATCGGTTTTCCCATCAGAATTTACCACATTTTTCCAGAATAGGTATGCCTACACTAAAAAAGACAGAAAGTATAGTAGCTGCAGTTGGGAATCAAAACCGATTTATTATCAATCTGTGGTGTGTGCTTCATCATATGTATATTAATCCTAGCTTTGACATAGGTATACATGGTGTCCCAGAAACCGACGCAAAACCGTCAAGGGCTGATAGGCCTGCTAATTACTTCTCGAAGTTACTTATTCTAAGATTAGTAAAAATTGATTAATTTCTGAGTCAGTAACGTTTAAAAAAATTTTATGCAGCATATAGCACCTAAGAACGCCAATTATTATTGTAAGAGAGTAGGTATGGTCGACCAAGAAAGTGCTTTGCCAATTATAATGACAGTTCCTACTTCAGAAATAAAACAATAAGGCTAATTATCTTATTGACTCGTGAGTAAAAACAAGCTTTCACGTTTTAAACGTTTGCTAGTGGTAGGACCTTGTGCAAGGTCCGCCCGGATTGCTACCACCATCTTACTGGCTAATCCTGCTGTGAAGCAGCAGTGCTTGCACTGTTGTTTCGGCGTGGAGAGTAAAACAACCGGTGAAATTACTGTCACTTGAGGTATCCCATCTTAGGCCTCTAGGTTGGCAACGCAACTGCAATCCCCCTGGTAATGCAGGTGTCTATGGGCGGTGATGATCTCTTACCATCAGGATCGTTTGTCATCCAGTCGAATAAAAAAAAATGACATTAAATCTTAGGGTGGTAAACCAATTCCGTGATCGTCTATACAATACAATACAATGGCTTCGCTTTCAACTCGCCCACTTATAGCCAGTATAATAAATAAGGCTCTAAAACATAAATTCCATGTAGATGTTACGTGAAAACCGCAAAAAATATTAAATTCCCTACCATTTACAGCAGCACGTCCTGTTTTACCCCGAGACCTGGCCAATATTCTCGCGTGGCGACCCGTACTCCAGCACAATGCCGTCACGGCTAACGAGACATCGCATCTGAATATGCAAGACTAACTCCAGACTTAACTAACAGTTAACTTCCGACAGCTTTACGCTCGGTTACGCTAGCTGTTCGGGTGTAATTAAATGTTTGACGGTGCCGTGAGATTCAGTTTGGGTATATTAAGGGGGATGATAACTGGTGGCATTCAGATATCGCTTCGTTAATTTGATTTCAGACAACGTTATTTAACGATATACGAACACTGGAAGTCGAACTTAAACTTTGGTTTGACACAAGGGCGGATTAGTTTGTTATATAAAAATGGTGCATCCACCACCAAAGCTTTGCCTCCTCTTGTCTAAAGCAATTCTCTCTGTGTGCTAGCTACAATCTGAGTAAATTGAGTGAGAACACTCGCTTTTGTCGGTAACGTGGGGAATTGCAACGCTGATGACACCTGCGCACGGAGTATATAATAGCACAAAATACAGGGTGTCTGACCATGTGACTTTAAATCCAAGTTTCGATTCTACTCGCCTAACTGACTAACTTTTGTTCTGCAACATTTTAAAAAAATACGACGGCTATTTTTTTTTATACATTAAATGTAATTTTCAATGTATGCGATATCATGCAAAATTGACAGCACATTGATAAATGTTTATCTAAGAGATGTCAAAAAATATTTAAAGACCCCTGTACAAAAAAACAGCGATAACACCGCCGTGTCCGATACATCGTGACCATACATTCAACGATTAAACTTTGAGGATCAATAAATTATCTAAATACGGTATGTGACTATTTTGTATATGTTTTATAAATTAAAACTACACAATGCCTGTTATCGAATAAAGAAACAATTTTTAAGCTACCTTTACAAATAACAAAGTTATGAGGGTTTGAAATTCAAGATTAGACAGAGAAAGACATACTGGCATGTGACGTCACACGTCAGTACCGCCATACTTGCTGCATAGAGAAAAGCGTTTGAGAAAGAGACAGGTATATAGATTTTTCAAAAATTCACTATAAATCCAATTTTCAACCGATTTCAGTTTTCTCTTCGCTAAACACAGGCAAATTCAGGAGTTGTCAAATACCGTATTCAAGTTATTTGAAAATGTTACAAAACAAAAGTAGCTCAGTTATGCGAGTAGAATAGAACCTGGAATTTAAAGCCCCATGGTCAAAGACACTCTGTATAGCACTAAAAAACACCGGTGCCGTTACTGGCAATGATTTACTAGACAAGATAACAAAAAAATACATATTGTCACATATTGGGCACGCTACTCGTGCACTGGCACTTCTGAAAACGAAAAAAAAAACGCACTATAAAATTTCCAATCCCGCCTCTATACACTTAACCTGCAACGGGTCAAAGAAATTGCATTCGGCTTTATTCGGCTTTATTCGCCAACACTCGGCTCCAAATTGAATGACAGCGACGAGAGTGACTATCTAATTCTGCGAGCTAAAATAGATCCTATGTTAGAGCTTTAAGGTAGAGTATTGTGTTAGTGCAGCTTCAATTGTTTCGGAGATTGCCAGCGTTGATTATCAGATGTTTTAACAGGGAAAAGTGTGTTCGAGTGGCAACACTGGACTATTCGAGTTTTGCCTCTACTGTGTTTTTCTAAAAAAACTATTACGAAAATGGGCTTATCTTGAATGAATTAAGAAAAATAGAGCTGTTGAACTAAAGCAACTGAATTCATTTCATGACGGTTCAAATTGCTTTTTATTTATGGTCAATTCGACCACTAGACTACTACTACTTAGTTAAAGTTAAACTAATTACATTTGATTAAATACAGGAAACAGAATGAATATCTGAAACTAAATAAAATCTTAAAACAAATAAGAAATCATGAAGTCATGGTCATACAGTTAAATAGACATGCAAGAATTGTTCGTTTAAAGATATAAAATATGGTAAAAAAACCGGCACTGAAATACTCAGTGCAAAGTCAAATTAGACCAGATAAAATAAAAATTATACTCGGACGCGTTCGGAAACACGAAAGCAGCCGAGCTCACAGAGGCTAAGTAGGTAGTTCGAGTGTACATACCATACGCTCGGGAAAAACCGATAAGTGCAAATTAAACTTGCATATGCATAGAGAGAGTTCCGTATATTCGTAGACATTATGCAAATTTCCCAAGTTATTTTAAATGCCATAGACTTATAAGTTTTCCGGTAATTTATAAGCATATAATTGTTTTTGCATAGAAGTGTGTTGTGTCCGGTTAGAATTACACCTTTCCATTTCTTACGCGGATGTCGTAAGACTGAGCGACTGAGGATATAGGTTAATTAAGGTATAGGCGACAGACTAGCAACCTGTCACTATTGTACCGTTTTTTGTCAAACTTAAAACCTAAAATTGCCAAAAGTGGGTCCGAAGCGGTAACATTTCGTGTGCTCTGCCTACCCCATTTGGGAATACAGGCGTGATGTTTGTGTTGTGTGTGGTGGTTTTTAACCAACTTGAAAAAAGGGGGTGTTCGCAATTCGACCGCATTTTTTTGTGTGTTACCTCGGTTCTTTCTTCTAGGTGTACTGATGTTGATAATGTCTTTTTATTTGAGAGCTGGTGGTCCTCATGTCAGTTTCGGAGATATGGGTTTGAGGAATGGTCAAGTTTCTTCTATTTACTCTGAGGACTTCAATGTTCTGGAGTGGAAGTCTTCCGGCTGATGATGATGATATAAAAATTGGCACACATACCAATTTTCAACTCTATCGGTTCAGCGTTACGGAGCAAACTGGCTGTGACAAAGACAGACAGACGTGTGAGTGACCCTAAAAGCTTCCGTTATTTCCTTTTCCGGTTGAACCCTAAGAACCGAGAAAAATCTAATATGAACCCGGTACGAGATTCCAATTCCAACAAGTGGCTCGGTGGGATCGCGTGCGTGCATCGGAAGCAGGGTGCGGTGTACATTCGGTATTGGAATTATGGTCACGTGCGTTTTAAACTGCATTAGAAATATACACAAACCACTTCTGACTAGAGATGGCTTTTGTTTATAACCGTTGCAGAAGGTTCTTACGAAAAAAACCGGCCAGATGCGAGTCGGACTCGCGCACAGAGGGTTCCGTATATATATTTTTTTTATTATATGATGTAACTAAAAATTTACGGTTTTCGCAATTTTTCCTTTATCTGTGCTATAAGACGTTGCTTTGTACCAAATTTCAAGATTCTGAGTTCACGGGAAGTACCTTGTAGGTTTTGATTCCCTTGAGTTTCGAAAATTTGCGGCATAAACGGCTGTATCTTTTGATTGCGTTGGCTTAGAAGTTTGATTTTTCCACAGCTCCAAGGGACAGTAGACCTGAGTATTTAATATAAATTTCAGCTTGATACCTCCACGCGTTCCTGAGAAAAAGGGCCTTGACAGAAGGACGGACGGACAGACAACAAGGGTCCTATAAGGGTTCCGTTTTTTCCTTTCGAGATACGGATCCCTAAAAAAGAAAATTGTGCAGTTAATAAGAAAGGTACATACACTTTTCTAATGTAACTTTAGCGAGTTAAATTACAACCGCTAAGATTAGAGACATCGACGTGTTTTTTTTTGCAACGCTACTAATTTACAATGTAATTTTTGGGATATCCCACAGGTTTTTTGCGGAATTCCGGAATTTCATGTAAACTGCTAGACCTAATACTTACTCGTAGTTTACGCGTGCGAAACCGCGGGTAAATGCTAGTATATAATAAATAGAACAAAATATATCTTGAATTATAATAAGTCAATGTGTAAAATGTATTTAAAACTAACGAGTTCTAACGAAAACAACATAAATCACCCCGCACTCGACACTTTTTATTTGTCATCTCAGTACTTTAGGGTGATACGAAACGAATATGCGACAGAGTATTTAATACTAAGTATTTTCTGACAAAATGCAACCAATTTATTTTACTGACGGATCTATAACGGAAAGTAGTCGATTGATTCGCTGTACAATATTTAATGAAAAATGTTCAATGTTTGTAACTTCAGTAAATTTCATTATGCTAGTTGAGAAAACAAGATAAATACAAAGTGTTCCCCGACAAAACACGATGGCAAAACATTATTCACTACTTCTGTAATAATTTGTCTGTTGAAATGTAAACGTTCAAACCACTGTGAAACATTTAATCACAGCAGGGCTACTACGTAACTCGAAACTCGAAGTTCGTGTCGTGCAGTCCCTTTGACGTAGTAGCCCTGCAGACTAAGCCGATAAAGTAATCATTTTAATAAATGAAATAACAATAGACAGTGCAATTGACGGCGCACATACAAGGTTTAAAGTGTCGCACGGCGTCACGCCATGCGACACTTTAAACCGGTTATATCTTCATCACTTTTGTTTAACGCATTCACTGCCACCGACGCACAAATGCGTTTTCGGAACTTCGGCCAGTGCCGCTGTCATAATTATTCATACTTTTTGAACGCACACGTGCGTCGGTGGCACCAGTGGAAGTCAGGTGGCAGTGAATGCGTTAATGGACAAAAGAAAAAATACGCGTCGAATTCTATCCACGCCGCGCCGCAGACAAGAGTTCATAGTTGGCAATACAGAGCGCTACTGCTCACTCTCATACCAGGCCTCTTGGTCGCCTTTTACGACACCCACGGGAAGAGATAAATAAATAAATATCATGGGACATTTGAACCAATTACCTAGTTCCAAACTAAGCAAAGCTTGTACCATGGATACTAGGCAACGGATAAACATACTTATATAGATAAATACATGTTTAAATACACATTCGTTAGATTCGTTCTTTAGTTTGTCAATTGTGTTTTTTTTATTTTCTTTTGTACAATAAAGAGTTTACATACATAGATACACATTAAACATCCAAGACCCGAGCACAAACATTCGTATTATTCATAAAAATATCTGGCCCGGCTGGGAATCGAACCCGGGACCTCAAGCTTCGTAGTCAGGTTCTCTAACCACTTGGTCATCCGGTCGTCTAAATGGGTCAGTCATATTATAAAACCTGGCACGGCACGTATTCGAATGAATACTTTGTTGTATTTATTCCTATATTTGTATCAAATAATATTTCTAAAGGGTAAAATGAGTGACTAAAAATACTACATAGGATTCATACCTGTTCCGGTACTGGTAAAATACTCGCCGGCGCGTACAAAGAGGCAATTTATCTAGGTAATTAATGGGCCGGTTATATTTGTCGCGTTTCGCGTTTAATTCTCTCCAGAGGGACTATTTATACTAATAATTAAATACGTACGGCCCTGAAGGCGCTCGTTGAAATATTCGCTGGGAAAAATATAGAGCAATATAGAGTACCTACTGCCGTAAAAAAAACATAAATTCAAGCTCATGACGTCATGAAATAAATCAGTGAAGACACAGCTAGCGCTTTTTTGCCAAATAAGGATCACAATCACTCTTGAAGATGTTCCGAAATGATCGAAACTAGTCAGACCGTTCCTCACTTATAATAACCGTGAGTGGAAGTTTAATTTTGCGTGAATCACGAGAGCTTAAGTATAATATTAGAAGCACAGGAAGTGAAATTAGACTAGTAAAATTTTAAAACAACTCACATACATATATGCATGAATACCTAGCAAACAACTTAGTCTGGTATTGCTACCACCATCTTGCTCGCTAATCCTGCCGTGAAGCAGCAGTGCTTGCATTGTTGTGTTTCGGCGTGGAGAGTAAGACAACTGGCACGTGAGGTATATTACACCCTGGTGTTGCAGATGTTTATGGGCGGTGGTGATCACTTATACCCACTTGCTCGTTCGCCTTCCAGTCGTATAAAAAAAAAAAAAGTCATTAATACAATCCGTGAAAACCATTTTAGGGTTCCGTATCCAAAGGGTAAAAACGGAAACCCTATTACTAAGTGTTAGCGACGTGCTCATTAGGGCTTGATTTAGTTTTAAGTTTTTTGTATTAAACATATGGCAGGTAGGTTGCGTGTGTGACGTAGCGACAAACCGACAAACTAACGGGCAGTGGTCCTCATCCGACCGCGCGCGACACACACGTACTTACGCCCTTTCTTATTTGTACGTGGTGGTGGTTTTTTCGCGATTAAAATTGAGTTTTCTCGAATTCCATCTGCGTGTGTTTGTTACGGAACATCTACATCCCGAACACTAAGACTTCGCTGTCCGTCCGTCTGTCACCAGGCTGTATCTCATGGACCGTAACAGTTGAAATTTTCGCAGATTATATATAACTGTGGCCGCTCTAACAACAAATACTAAAAACAGAATAAAACTAAAATATGGAACCAGCTTCATGGGACAGTGTTCCCGGAGCGGTACACCTTAGGGATCTTTAAAAAACGAGCCCATCAGTCTATCAAAGGGCCGGCAACGCACCTGTGACACCCCTCGTGTTGACAGGTGTCCATGCTTGTTTTCCCCCTCTTATATATTTGAGGGGGTATCCCACACAACAAGCTAATGTCTATTGAATGCCGCTCTTCAAGAGGCTCATCGGCGTCGCCTTCGATGCGGATTTTTGTCGCCAGAGCCTTCGTCATCGCAGCAGAGTGGCTTCCTTGTCGGTATTCTACAGGCTACATTTCGGTGAATGTGCTTCGGAACTGCACGACCTTATTCTACCAGCTCCTTTCTTCCACAGGTCGACCAGAAGTGGGCGGGGTCTCCACCCTTACGTTGTCAGTATTCCCAAAATCTTTCAAAAGCGTTTTCTCTCTTCCTTCATCAACCGCACATCAATAGAGTGGAATTCTCTGCCTGTGACTGTGTTTCCGGAACACTACAATTTGGCCGCTTTCAAGTCTAGGGTGAATGAGCATTTCCTAGGCAAGCGTGCTCCATCGTAGGCGTCATCCTCGCTTTCCATCAGGCGTGATTGTGGCCAAACGCAAGGCTATATTGTATAAAAAAAATGTTGTACAGATGGTACGGAACCCTTCGTGCGCGAGTCAACCTCTAAATATTCAAGATATCATAATAAATGCGAAAATAACTCGTATCTTTCTGTCTGTTATGTTTGGACGACTAAACTGCTGAAATAATTATGCTGGTTTTTGGTATAGAGGAACAGGACTCTGGAGAAAGACAAGATACTTTTTATCCCGGAAAATTTAATTGGATTCTACGCAGGTTAACTCACGGGCAACAACTAGAAGACGAATAAAGCACAGCTCCAATCACATCAGACTATAACCCGAGTAAATCAGAAAGAGGATTATGTTTTTCCAACAATAATATCAATTTAAGGCCATACTTGATGAGCCGATGAAAAAGTCTCGTTATTGATTAACCTATTATTATTTATCAAATTATATATAATTATCAATACAAATAATGTTATTATTTCTAAAGAATATACCTACAACACCTACACCTACAAGAATGGTTTGTTATCAGTATCACCTTTGTACCGTAGAACTTTGTCGATATTTTTGCCCGCTTCGTCATCGGCGCCGTGGCTTAGTTGGTTAAAGCGCCTGTCTAGTAAACAGGAGATCACGAGTTCGAATCTCGTCGGGGCCTAGAGTGGGAAATCTTTTTGCATTTTTTTTCTTTTATTCAATTTTTAAATTTATCGAAGGAACTGTTCTGTTAACAATCTTTTATTTATATTAACTTACGCTCAGCCGAGCTACCAAAAGGCGAAGAAATTATTACCTGTAACAAAAAAAATATGTCTATTTAATGTTAACTTTCGATACCGTTAAAATCTTTGTTAAATGAATAAGTACAAATTTAAATAAAAAATAAAAACGAGTGAACCATATATTTATATCCAATCTAACAAATCTTCATAGGTACGATTAATTATATAATTAAAGTCTGACATAATTTGACCGAGAAGTAGATCGTTACTTTCTTATTCCGACGCATCTACTAGAATTATGATCACAGATCATATCTCGTAGAAAATATGTGTAATGTAATTAACCGTGAAACATTAAAATTCAATTTTAATTGTCTGTATGACAAACACTTAATTTCAAAATTGTACACAGGTGGATTCGCCAGGTGTTGAGGTGATATAGATAATAGTTACGAAGGCCAAGATCCACATAGAATCGGTAAGCCAAAATACTGAGTACCATAATAAATGAATATGTAGTTTTTTTTTAGCTTTTTTCAAAAAGGGGCGAAGCTGGCGTGCAAAAATAACTGACACGTCCTACCGGCCCTAGAAATAGAGTCGTACTAATCAGATATTTATGTACGCTGTGTTGTGTCTAATATTTTATGCTGGTGACTGTACCAACATAGACCTTCAACGCTGAACCCATCACTAGGGCCACGGTTATTAACCAACACACCGCATCCAATACACCTGATCAGCCTGCCCATTAATTATTAATTAATAACGGGTGCCGTTATCCAGTCTTAAATTACGGTTCGGGCGGCACGCGACGAATTACCATGCTAATAATTAAAGAGCGTTTATGAGTAATAGGTAAGTACGAGCCGATGTAAAACGGTCTGTTAAATTTTGAACTTGAATTCAACTTTCAGTACGCGCTGCCTGGAAGCAGCAGCGCGCTTACACACCACACACACCCGCACCCGGGGTTGAAAAAACTCATGTTTTTTTAATAAGAAAATTCTAACAAATCAATTAAAAAAAACATTTACCTATTTGATAGGTAAATGAAAAAAATGGTTTTGCGATCATAACTCTAATTTTTCTCAGGGGAACATTTTTATTTAGGTAGAATTGATGTATTATAATATTTATAGTGCTGGCAAAACCGCCAAAAAAGTTAAAAGTCATATAGACCATCAACTAAAAAAACAACGATTTGAATTTCGAGTTCGACTCGAGTGCCGATTTTGTTTATATTTTCGAAAATTTAATTATTATCCGTCTATATGAGTGACATAAATTACTGCAGTTGATAAATAAATAAATATCCAATCTTCCAGCTTTTTTTTAAATTTAAAAATCCTTTTTCGGATTTATATCGAAATCAGTGATTTTTATTAAAAAAAACATGAAATAAAAATCGTGATTTAAATCAGTATGATTCAAGTTATTCTAGCCTGGCCGCACCCGGGACTTTCTGATGATATATTCTGCTGTCATCCCGGAAACCGTCTCATCTTGATCTTCAGTATTTCGGCTGTAACTTCGGTCGACATACGTTCAGTATCGTGCAATGCAAGTCTCCCGGGACCTCCGCTCCGTACGCCGAGAGAGGGTGAGATTTCATTACTACATCTAATACGTTATCTGATAGAATAGACCATTGCGAATGGATATGTAAAAGTATAGTTTCTCAGAAATGGTTTTGAGAAGTTGAAACGGGCGATAGTGGCGCATACATGGTTCAGTACATATTTAGTTAATTTCGTTTTTTTTCGTCATAACCGTTTCGGCACGTATATCACATAATGTATTTAAGAAACGACACAAAATCTAATAATACTAAAACATTTTTACAGAATAACTAATTAATCATTCAAAACAAAAAATATCTTTAAAAATTTCCATTATATTAAAATTAAAAGAGATGATGCTCAGAGTTGAAAACTAAAAACCTAGCAAACTGAAACAATTACTTCGCGCACCCACGACCTAACCGCGACCATTGTTTCAATTCATTGATATGAACCTCCGTAAAGTGACGCCTGATTCGATAAATTAAGTACAGTTTGATTAATTCGAGTTAACACTTGACAGATGGGCGTGCCTTCAGTCAATTTTCAACTTTGACGTCATACAAATAAAGCATTTTTAGTATACCGCTACCCACGTTTACAGATTATGTAAAAACTATTTTATTTGTATGACGTCAAAGTTGAAAATTGTCAACTTGGTGTTAACTCCAAGTAATCGTACTGTACCTATTTAAAAATCTAGCGTATTAAAATTCTTGCGACTTGTCCTTACCTTGTCCTAATAAACGTACGGTGGTAATGACGCTGAGCGGTCAAAACGCTCACATATATAATATACCCGGTTACAAACAAAATCCATACTAAACTAGCCCATAAGTTAGCATCTGTTACAATGGGTTGTGAAAATTATTCTCTATTTAGTAGGGATCGAAAACATGTTAAAACCTTAAAGCTATAATCCGTTAGGAACGGTCAGAGATCGGAAGGATAATCCGGTCCGGACACGGCTACCGGACGGCAGCCAGGGTACCGTATTTTATTGTCGGGTGAAATAAACCGGGTTTCAACCGGGTCGGTTACGTTGCCGTGCCGTGGAAGAAGTTTTGAAAGGTCAGCTATTTTAACTTAATTGAATATACGATCAGTACGAGTTGAATAGATTGGACTTCCTTGATTTTAATGCCCGTCAGATATGGCATGTCTATCTTCTCTAATCAACTCTATTTAGAGTATTTTTATGATGAATAATGTATAATGTTCGATGCTGTAAAGTCAAACATAGCAAACAGAACGGGAAAACCGTTGAAAAAAAGATGATTCCATAATTTATTATCAAAGATCTTCAATCAAAATCTCGTACAGAATCCTCTTATTCCATCGACTCACGCTTGTCAATTTTTTTCGTCTTCACCCTGCGCTAACTCGAAGAGCTAACACTGAAAGATTTATCACATCCCACCTGGCGTAAATACCTAATTAATCTTGTTCGGCAAGTTTGCTCTAGCTTCCAATTTTACAGAGAAAAATCGTGGGTACTAAAAAAATAGAAAATGCTCGTAAATTTTCAGCGTTTATACCTGCTGAGCTGCCAACGTTGCATTTTTGTTAGTTTTTTTCGATTATCCCATAAAACTTGAATGAAAATTAAAAATGTGGTCTGATAGGTACTCTTAGAACTACTATTCTTTAAAAATCGTTAATAAACATTTGTTCGTTTTTAGTGTTCCGTAGCCAAAATGGCAAAAACGGAATCTTTATAGATTCACCATGTTTGTCTGTCTGTCTGTCCGTCCGTCCGCGGCTTTGCTCAGGGACTATCAATGCTAGAGCTGTAATTTTGCACGGATATAATAATATGTAAACTATGCCGACAAAATGGTACAATAAAAAACTGAAAAAAATTTTTTTACGGTACCTCCCATAGACGTAAAGTGGGGGGGGGGGTTTTTTTTTTCTCATCCAACCCTATAGTGTGGGGTATCGTTTTTCGATTTTTCGATTCATTGATTTTTTGCGAACACTTTCAAGTGCAAATTTTCAGCAGGTATAAACGCTCAAAACTCCACCTAAACATAACATTGATATAACGGCGATTGGATTTAAATCCTGTACTATAGTAATTCTTAAGTTTAACGTTATCTGTACGGCTAAAAGATTAATCTACTATTTCATTATATAGGTATTTGAAAGGTTTAGGACTAACTAAATGTAAACCGAAACAACGTCAATTGGTGTCTTAAATTTTGAAATTCCCCCATTAAACTATCTAAAAATTTACATTTCTGTATTGAAATCTCTACTCTAGTTTGTATTACAAATATTACAATGATAGATAAGTAAAATGTTTAAAATCCGTGGTTGTGCCAAATCCGGCAGCTGAAGTTTGTTTACATGTAGTAGTTAATTACCAAAACCTTTCAAGTACAGGTAGGCGTTATTATTTCTCAAGAAATATTACATAAGGCATGAAACGGTGTGTATGCTCCTTAGCTTGTGTTTAATCCGTGGCTTCTATTCGCATTTTAACGATATATTTTGTTTGAAATGTAATTACGTGCATGAAAAGTTTAGATTTGTCTTCGATGTTAGTTGACCAGATGTAAATCAGTTCTCTGTCAAATGTCTGCTAATGTCACCGTCGTAAATCGCTCTCCGCTTCCACCGTCAAAACCTAGCTCAATCTAGCGTAAATCAAATATCACATTACTACACAAACCTCGTATCTTCTTTTCACGTATCTCAAAATTGCATCTCTATTCTGCGTAGGCTAAAGTACTTTTAGCAATCACGAATCTCAGCTCGAAATGAGGTTGAGAAAGTGGTCGTCGTGTTATTCGTAAATGCATTAAGCGCCCACGTTAACGATGTCACCCGCCAAATGCTATGAATACTTAATTCCAAAAGATTAGAGCTTATTTTCAGAATATTTCTAGTTGGACAAGTGCACTAAGACTGTGGCTGATTTAAAATAGATGTTTTCATGGTAGTAATGTTTTAATACCGACGTTTCGCTCAATCACATGTGAAAAGGTAGTAAGTCATGGTTGGGTTGTATTTTATTTACGACTTTGCTGGCAACATGTCATAGTTCGTATTTGGATGTGTTTTTTTCTTTTTCTGTTGTGTTTTTAACGTAAACCTTTGACACGGCGGGCACGTGTTGTGGCCAGAGGTAATTTGTTTAGTTTTTGCTACTTATTTATTCAAAAAGATAACGCGTTTGACGACAGTTTTATTTTCATAAAGATACGGTTCAGTTTTGTTTGATCGTAACGCGTTTGTAAAGTTTACAGTTGTAAACTGTAATGTTAAATTTGTGGTTAGTCTTTTTTTATTACTAAATTGTAGATGTTCTTGTCGTAAGAACTACGAGAGTTCTTACGACGAGTTTGTTTTAGTTTTTGTGCTAGTCTAATGTCCCCATTTTGACAGTTTTGATAAATGTACAGGGGTTAATTTTATAAAATTTCGTTTGACGCTGACAGATAGTCCAAACAGTTCGTTTGGCTTTTTTTTTCGGACGTACTGTACCCCTAGTGTAAGTTTTAGGTTATAAAATACGTCTCGATCGCGTTTGCGTTAAAATCTCAATTTGTATGGAAACACGAACAGCGCCTCTAGCGGAACGTTTGCGATGTTCGATACAAATTGAGATTTTACGCGAACGCGATCGAGACGTATTTTGTAACCTAAAACTTACACTAGGGGCACTGTTGCTGTTAGCCTCAGACGGCTTTTGCAGCTTACCGGAGAGAGGGCGAGCAACCATATGGGCTGCTCAGCAAGTGGGTGGTTTAAACTTAGCATGCCAAAGGGTGCTCCTATTGAGCCGACCTCTGACTTTGGACGCTAAGGGAGAGTTTGCAAGCAATCGGATTTTAAAGTTCGTTAGGCCACCATCATGTCATGCTTTATCACTGTGTTACTCGCAACTTAAAGGGACAGAAGGAGAGAAAGAGAGACAAAAACTAATAAAATAAATGTGTTGCTTAAATGTATTTTATGCAGTTACGTAATAGAGGTCCTTAAAACACGAGTGTGATTCATAAAAGGATCACATGAGTGTTATAAGGCCTAATTACGTACAACTTGCATATTATATTTTATCTACACAAACTGAGTTAATCGACTAGTAACATATCCATCGGTGTTACGATAATATACTTAGCTTTAAACAACAACACAGCAAAACAAAAACAACAAACAAAATGAAAGCAGACACAATAATCTCCGAATGTTTTATTTTCAAGACGCAGACAAATCAGTAAAGTCCGTATTCTTATGTGCCCTTATTATAAGTGACATTTTGTATCGAAAAAATGTGTCTACGGATACCAGAATAGAGGCCCATTAAAATTGTGTGGATTTTGACAGTTGTTCCAAATTCGCAACTCATTACAGTACTATATTTGATACTGTAATGAACATTACGTTACTGTTGTTACCTACTACCACAGACTAGAAAGTTGTCATAGTAAACTCGGTTGATTAATGCTGGTCATTACCAACGGTTTATGAACGCAATTATAGAACTTATGATATGGGTGTAGATAAACCGTTATTCAGTTCCTTTGACAGTATTTTTACTGTACCTACCTCTATATATTTAAAATCATAATAATAGATGTAAAAAGTTGCATGACGATACTATTTATACCTACTTCAGTGGAAAAACATCTATTAAATAAATTCTAATAAACTTTCCTATGCCGAATACTAGACTAGCTGTTAATAAAGCGTAGGACATAAAAAAATTATGACAATTTAATATTCCGTGACACGCATTTTTTCGCTTCGCTCGCTCGTCCGGAAAGTGACCATCTGTGCCAGATGTCAGTTTTAATAAAACGAATGAATTGTTTCGCTTTTAGAATTTTATTACTACATTTTTATTTACTGCGTGATTCATATTCTACCTACATCATGATGGCTTACGTATCATTATGAAAAGCTGAGCAAGATCCAACCAAAAATTTCGTTAAAATAAAAATTACAAATTGCCGCTTTTTACCCGATTTCCCGAAGGAGGATTATGTTTTCCTAATTATTTTACAAACGCGGATGTGCTGAAAGAATTTTGATGAAATTCAGCAAACAGTTTATAACCGGAGGATTACTTTTATTTAAAGCGGGGCGTTAAGTTTGACGCCAACGCCTGTCTGTCTGTGTATGCCATCGTAGCTTTAAAACGGATACACCGATTCTGATGCGTTTTTTTAAATCAATCAAACTATTTTTGATATATTGAACTTTGAAATGACAAACACACAAAACAACAGAAACAACAACAAGAATGTCAAATCAATAATTTTCATTAATTCATTCATTCAATGTCCGCGGTTTTTTAATTTTTCTGAGTTAGTTCATTTTCTCTCTGTGTATCTGTTTTCTGTATCGCATACTATTTCTAGTGTAAAAAAAGAGTCATTGTATTGTATTGAATTGTTATCATTCCGGAATAAATCATGATTCCCGCGGGATAGCGGTTAATGAATTCTCCGTATCCGAAAAACCAGCAACAAAATGTTGGTTTAAATCAAATACATAGTTCTAAAAACTATTTTTTTCCATTGCTCTATGGGCTTATGTATTAAAATTGGCAGAATGACGCGCTCATTTTATTTATAGCAGCACGTATGATCGCCGATTGTCGAAACTTAGTAACCAATGGAGTACGCAAGTGATCGAGATACAATACAATATAATGACTCTTTATTGTACAACATAATACTAATAGAACCATAAACACCCGTGTTTTTACGCAAACGTACATTCCACCTAGTGTCTCAAAACTTTTATGTACCTAAACATTATTTTATGTTAATCGCACTCGCAGATGGCCAAGATACAGGCTCAGCCTAGTTTGGTCACTGATGGATAATGTAAAAAAATAATAATAATATTTCTTATTGGCAATAAACAATTTTGTACTTGTATTTATTTGTATTTCCAACGCACACTCGCACAGTCAAAAGTAGCGGATTAACGCTCTCGTACAACTCATCCGATAAAACTTAAACGTACGTTTTAAATAAGACAATTTGTTGGCACACGCTTAAATCACCGAAAGAGCAGGGCTCCCGTTCGGGATCGTTGAATTTCTTTACCTTTCCCCCAGGAGAACAAATGTAGTACAGAAACATATTAAGCTCATAAATTATTAAATATAATGACCCGGATAACTCACGTCTTAACTCCGAAGACGAAGGGCTACGGATTAGCCCGAAACATGTCGAGCTAAACTCGATTTAAGACGTGAGTTATCCGGGTCATTATATTTAATATGAGTGAGTCTCACGGTAGTTTCATGTTCAAAAAAGCTCATAAATTGTAATAAATGGCGGCACAAAGGTGATTCGCATGGTTCTTTGCAACAGTGGATTAGATAGATGAAGCACAGAATATCAAGTAGTACTTTTATTTTTAATCTATAAATATCTTTTTAATTTACCTACTTCGTTATTACCTATATATATTTTGTTTTGAAAAAGTGGCTCCATAGCGGTAACGTTTCGTGTGCTCTGCCTACCCCATTTGGGAAAACAAGCGTGATGTTTGTGTGTTTTTAAAAAAATGACTTGCTGCGAAGTTTTTTGCGGCGCATTCGTCTTGGCAATGATGGTTTTCCAAAAGCGCTGGTAATATAAGTAATATGTAAAAGATCCCTTTGCGATTTAATTACAGAATAAATTTGTTTTTCTTTTGTCGAAGTTATGCTCTTGTGTGGACCTATGACCACTGCTGTGATACGGCTGGTAGAATACCATCAGTGTCATTAATGGCACTGGAGGTATTCTACCTTAGCCTAGAGAATGGCAACACGTCTGCAAACTCATGTTTCTCACGCACTCGGGTTATCTGACGAAAACGTCAACTCCATGTTGTCTAGTTTGACTAACATTTAGAAACAATATTATGCATTTTATTAGGTACATTGCGGGGCTACGAAACTACAGATGTAACTGAGCGAAAGAAGTAAGTGGGCAATGTAACGCGACGCGCGGGATATTTCCCGCACTTCAGACACGACTCACGCGACGCAACCTGACAGAATGCCGCCAAAAATCAATGACTAATTATAGTTAGTCACGCGGTTATTCTTATATCCAGACGCGCAAGGTCAGTGCTCGATGACGCTGACTGAACAGATAGGCTAGCTTTCTGTAGCGTGGAGTGAAAGTTTTCGTTTGACAACCCACAAGGCCAGTGTGAGTTAGATATACCTATCCTCGGATGTAACATCTCGCAATTAGAGTATACGAGCTTAATTGGCTTTATTGTTACATGTTTTGTAATAATAGTAAGTAATTTAGTAAAAGTCAGAATGGCGGGGGTGGACTACCTTTACAAATGTAAAAAACAACTATACAAAAAAAATGTACTCGAAATGTACATTTAGTACCTACCTACTTTAAAAATTATGTACAGTCCACGTCATAAATAAGTGATCACTTTTGTACCTTGTCACTTTAACGTCATTTTTGAAAAGCCATACGAAATTGTGTAACGACTGGAAGCGACGAGGCACAGAAATGATCACTTATTTATGACGTTGACTGTATCACTTAGTAGGTGCAGTCATTACGATATGGAGGTTCACCCGCCATCCTGTCAGGACGGCGGGTGTATGCTATTTACTATGTACCTATTAATTAATAAAATTTGAAAAATTGAAAATTAAAAAATTACAAAATTTGTACTTAAACATGCCGTTAAAATTTTAGAAACCAGATTTATGGTTTCATGTAATACACGTTGTGCCTTCCTGTTTCATTTTGAAGATAATGTAGTTGAATACTGTGAATGGACCTTTATAGTCAACATATATTTTCACAAGTAATCCATGTGAATGCTTTGATAGGGCAGGGATATAATTCCCGGCCTGAGCTGACTTAATTAATACCCTTATCTCGGACGGGCATGAGGGCTCAGTAACTGAGACCATAATACGTTTAAAAGCCTAAGAAAACTGTAACAGATTGAAATAAGCGCACTCACCTTTTCACAACCACCATACATCGTAATCTAATATTAATATGTGTATTTTTTCTCCATCATCATCAGATGGAAGACGTCCACTGCTAAACAAATACTTCCTCCTTAGAACGCCACTACGAATAACTACAGGCCACCGGTTGCCAGCAACTTTCGCAATGTCCTAAAGTCCTCATAAGAGTCTAGGTTCAGACACATCTAAACTAACAGTAAAGATTGACTTAAAACTACTGTACCTACTGATTTAAAAAAATCTTTCACCTATAGAATAATGTCAGCGAGCAACATCCCACTATCCCACTAATATTATAAATGCGAAAGATTGTCTGTTTGTTTACTTGTTGGTTTGTTTGTTTGTTACTTCATCACGTCTAAACCACTGAACCGATTGAATTGAAATTTGGTTTACAGATAGTTTGAATCCCGGCGAAGGACAAAGGAAACTTTTTATCCCGGAAAATTGCATACTTCCCGCGGTATAGCGATAAACAAATTTTGTAACAGGCTAGTAGGCTATATTTTATCCCGGAAACATGAAAACTTCCCACGGGATGTTTAAGAAATTGCGGGCAACAGCTATTTTAAGGTAAAAGCGTGAAACATCCCAAACCGTTTGTCGTCCCGTGGCGTACCCCGGCGACGCTTTGTCTGTCTAGACGAGCTATTTTTATTGTTAATCGATATAGAAACGTTCGTGCCACCGCTCGCAGTGCCTGGCACCCGAGGCATGCTGTAAAGCATGCTTTTTAGTGCCACGGCGATAAGACACGATGGCGACGACGCGACGGGGGATACACCATACACCATGTATTGTTTCGGAATTGACAAACATGGTATTGAAGGGTCGGAACTGCAGACTGGGGCGCGTCTTGGTTTGGGCAATCTTCTTCAATATGTCTAGTCCCGGATCCCTATAAGAGGTATCAAGGGTAAAATTCGCCCAGCGTTGATCGCTTGGCTGTCAGAATTCACGTCAAGATAACAAACAGCGGTCATTTTACACTCCAGTGCGAGTATATACTGGGTGCTCGAAAACTATTGTCTTGTTTCTAGCTCTGCTAGCTTCTCGTTCATCGTCACCTATGAGACTACTACTTAAAAGACTTACTGGCAGAGGTCCAAAAGAAATCCTAACTTTTAACCTTGCTATTCAGCAAGCACACGTACAAAATATGGCATCTCAATGCCACAACATTTTCACCAATAAAATACCGAAGTGTTCATAGAAATGGACACGTCATCAATTCATCATAACTCAGAAATTGCTATATTTCTACAACGCTGCAATTCCAGCTTTGAAACTATGAAACAATGAAACACAATTACCAACTCTCTTTCTAATGAGATACAATCTTATTCGAGTGCTATCTCAAGCCCCGCCTCGTTGCGAGTTTTATCCGAGTTGGCGGAGTTGCCATAAAAACTAACTGTTGGCTTCGAATACTTATATAATGGTCCTTTCGTTATTGTTAGCGCCTTGCGATGTTGTCGGGAATGATTATTGCTTTTGAATTCGGTGTAAAGTGTGTCATATTAACTGTCAAGGACTAAATAAAGGTTAAATACTTGCGTGCTACGTTATTAGATGAAAAGCTTCTTAAGCTTCGTCTGTAGGCATTAAATGATTGAGATAAACTTTAATTCGTTGTTTGTATAAATGTAGTTTGGCAAAACAGAAGCATCTACAATACCACTAGATAATGTGATGCAAAATTCCGTTTCACGGTTAACGCGTTGCGTTAAACGCAGTGTTTATCGCATACAACAACCAAGCGCTTTACATAGAAGTTTATTTTACGATATAAACAAGAAAATAACGAAGGATTTCGCGGAGAAATATGCAATGAGCTAGTGCTTATTCCAATTCTGAAACAGAACTTTGGCGCGCGGAAAACATGTTTATTTACCTCGACGTTTCAGTGCTCAAACAAGTGAAGCTAAGTTTGGATTTTGCCATTTTTCTTGGCATCTCGGAAGCACATTATTATCCACTAGTTACTCGCGTCGTGGCCAATACATCACGCTGGAACTTCATACTGACGCCCGGCAACTTAAAATAACTTCAAGACGATAGATCGCCTCTATATGAACCAGGAGCTGAGGCGAGAATAAGTTTCTGTTAAAAATTCCAACCAATGTACCCTAAGTTTCAAGTCCATCAGATCACCAAAAATGGATCCAAATCAACTTGTAAGATTTTAAACGAAAAAATAAATAAGTGAAAACGTAAAAAGCTTGTAAAAATCATATAATATTACCTTACTAATAAACTACACTACACTAATTTCTCCGCTAGACTAAAATAAATAGATTACTTACTCTTTTTTAAGCGGATTTGTTAGCGGAGAGGTAACATAAATTAGTGCAGTTCATTGATATAGAGCACCGCAAAGGCCTGCATTGCGTGCAACTGTGTTAAAAATAAAGTTGTGTTAAATATTTGTGATGTATACATATCATTTAATAATATTGTAAATCTGTTTTAAAAAAATATATATATTCCTCGTTGAGTTTCTTGCCGGATTCTTCTCAGCAGAGGTTTTTCCGAACCGGTGGTAGATTTTTTTGACATTCATAAGTGCTTGTTATAGCCTAAATTGAATAAAGATATTTTGACTTTGACTTTGATTGCTCAATTATTTTACGGAGATTTTTGCGTCAGGATTTAAAAGCAGACTTTTGCCGTCGGCTCCCGGTTAATTGTAGCCAAGCAAAGTGAATGTGTCGCGCATGACGGATTACGAGTCAAGTTAAAAAGCAATTTGGCGCGCGAGCCGCGGCGTTAGTTCAGCTAATCTGCCAACTAGCGGCCAGCCAGACGTTTTGCAAACCTCGTAAGAAACCGATTGTCAAACAAGAAGAGTTGATTTTAGCTTCAACGTATACTAAATTAAGTACGCTGGAACAAACGAGATTAAGGCGAGACTTACACAATTGGTTATTTTTTTTAATAAACAGCATGGGACAATTGACACCAATGGGGAATGGATGAAAATTTTAGAAACGCTTGAAACTTTTTTTATCTATAGGAATAACCTTTCAAATTAACAAAAAAAAACAGATTTTTAAGTAGCATCAATTAATTAAAAAAATGAATGAGATCGTTTTGCGAAAAAAAAAATACTCCTTTGCGGCGGTATGGCGGCCATTTGGAACCGCCAGAAAAATATGGCATGGTGTATTTCGTGAATGACAACTCGACGATGATTAGCTGTGCAAAAATTAGCCTGTAACAAATGGATGAATTGTTTTTTTTTTAATTAATGTATTCGCGTCGGTATGGCGGGCTGTAAGCCACACCGGAGAAGTCTGGCATTACGCTACCGCCTACATGTTTTTTATCGACTATCGGAAAATACAAGCATTTTCGTGGAACAAATCGTTCGATTTTCGTTATTTAGGGATAAGTCCGCCTTTGTACAAGTATCTTAAAGTTTGTCAGTTGTATTTTGTTATTTTCTTTTGTACAATAAAGAGTTTACATACATACATACATACATTTATCCGACACGTTCGATTAACGCCCACGCGATTGGGCAGCCGGTACCAGCGCTACGACCATCATTTTCCTTTTTGTCATTCCGTAATTAGACCCCTGAAGAACCGCCATACTGGTCAAATGATCTAATATTTTGTCACCATCTCCGGGTCTATAAGGTCAGTCCTCGCAAGCAAGCTCGTTGCATTCTAAAGTCAAACACTACGGAGTTTATTAAACATAACTTTGCGTGAGCGCACCAATAGAGTTCACAACTCTGTTTCCCCCTGGTAAACGCTGGCTAACAGCCATTGGCTGGTTTCCTGTGATGATAAAATGGAAAGTTGCGAGCTTCGTGTTTGCGCAGACAGTTTCGAGGTTGCATTTGCTGCTTGAGTGTTTGTTTATTGCGTGACAGATAGTATTTGTTTCGAGCTAACTCAATATTGTATGTTTGATTTAAAATTTCATTCAATATGTTATATTTTATAAGATATTTAAATGAAGAATTTATCTGGAAGAGATCGCTCTGAAGCGATAAGGCCGCCTATTGCTTACCTTGGTAAATTTTCATGTACTTGTGTTTTCTGTACTGCTTTCTGTGTGTTGGTGTGCAATAAAGAGTTATTGTATTGTATTGTAAACACCTGAAGTTAAAAAATAAATGCATTGAACTAAAAAATAAGTGGTTCCCCTTCACTATTAAAATTTAGAAACAATCCGACCAGTTTCGGTCTTTTCGGGAGACCATGGTGACTGTTTATGACGTTAATGCCTAGGCAAAATACTAACTGCATGATCTTTTGAAAAGATCGAAACTAATCGCCCATAACTGAGTTATAATCGTGAGTAGAGCCGTACATTTTTTTTATTGTTTTATTAATTAATCATATTTAACGAAATCTAAGTAAGCAATATTAAAATCGAAGTTGTTCGTTTTGTCAAACCGTTGCCGCAAAAATATAAGTAGGTCGTCCAGAAAGTACGTTTTAATCAAAACCCGGAAGACGGATATCGAGCGTGATATTAATTTCCTTTTTGTCAAGTTCTGTGTTTGCCTTTCAAGTAAACTTTTAATTGGTACACATCAAACGCGGTCCGGCTTTCTCTTTTCTTTTATTTTCATGGCGTTATTGTGTGTACTATGCATATATATTTTCTAGTAGTAAATTCCAGTGCGTAGCTTCCGACTCTATCATCATCCATCAGATTAGCGCGATGGTACCACTGACATCAAAACTACAGTAAATTGACAAGTTTCGTCTCCATAGAACGATAACGATTGATTGAAAATATGGTATTAGTTATGTACTTATGATTGAATTTAAAGTCAAGTTCAAAGATCCCGTTACATATACAGACACATACAGAACCAGAGAATAATATTTGGCCATTGTATTAAAAGTTAGTTACAAGTGTAGCTAATAAAAGCGTGTTAAAGTACATAAGCGAGTAGCGACCACACAATATCGGAAGGCGCAATATTGGTAGGCCTTCCAACTGGTGAACTGATGTCATGGTAGATGGATGAAGATGTAGAAACACAGGGAAGCTTAAAGTTCCAACTTACAGACTGGCTAACACCAAAAAGTCGTACTACTGCTCTAAATAAAGAATATTAATTTAAAATAATTAATACATAATTTATTTAAAGAAAAAAACATTATAACATTCTTTGAGTCTCACTAAGGCCAGCAGTACACATTAAAACACCCAAACTACCTCTATTAAACAATTAAAATTGCTTTCTTTATGCAAGTAGCTGAGATCTTTCTTATGCGCCGAGCGGGACGCAAAGCGCATTATTTACAATGCAACGTTTGCACCTGCACTTGTTCAGAAGCGGAGAGAGCTCTCATTCCAGTCTCTAGTTTTCTAGGTAATAAATTACATCTTTTGTTGAATATTTAAACCTCTGAAAACAGGTACGCTATCAAAGGATTTAGTGCAAGGTATGCGTACTGCGATTATTTCCCCTGTTGCTTTGTTTAAAATAGCAAAACTTAGTAATTAAATTTTCAAATGAATCACGGATTGAAAATACAAACTGAGACATAAATGCACAGAAAAACCAGAAAAAGAGACCAGCACTGGGAATCGAACCCAGGTCCTCAGCAATCCGTGCTGCGTGCTATAAACCCTACACCACTGCTGGACAGGAATCTAGACACGAATTTTTCCTATGCATACATATCTCAGGTTGCTTGTTTCTACTATGCTACTTAAGCAGCAGCACTAGCACGAATTAAGTATTATTGCATAGTAATTGTTCTACGAGATGCTTCTTAGATGTAGTGAATAATATTTGCGATCGTATTTTGTTGGAAAGCTCGTACTTATCTTGTTTTTTCAACTAGCTTACTGAAGTTTACTGAAGCTACTTGAGAAGGCAAGATAAATACGGAATTTTCCGTCAAAACACGATGGAAAAACATTATTAATTAGATCTGTAGGCCTCGGGATGTCTACGATTCGACAGTTGATTCAGAGCAGTAGATGGACAGCGCCAACTGTCATTCTGTGAAATATTGATAAATAACACATTTATATTAATAGTGCTGAAATATTTTCAGAATGATATTTTTTTTTATTCGACTGGATGGCAAACGAGCATGTGGTTCTCCTGATGGTAAGAGATCACCACCGCCCATAAACATCTGCAACACCAGGGGTATTGCAGATGCGTTGCCAACCTAGAGGCCTAAGATGGTATACCTCAAGTGCCAGTAATTTCACCGGCTGTCTAACTATCCACGCCGAAACACAACAGTGCAAGCACTGATGCTTCACGGCAGGATTAGCGAGCAAGATGGTGGTAGCAATCCGGGCGGACCTTCACAAGGTCCTACCACCTGCAAATGATATATCATTCTATGTAAAAAACGCTTGTATACCTAATACGTTTGATATGTCTGTCACACAGGCCCAACTGTCACAAACACCACAAAAAATACTGACGCGTTTCGAACTACTTAATAGCTGTATTAGTGTATCTATCAAAGTTTGAGTTGTTAATCACTAACTGAGCAAACGCCCAAACAAAACGAATGCCATAGGTACCCAAGGTATGCCAATAAAAAGATATCCTACACCTGATTAACATAAACTACCTTTTCCATAACGGGAAGATCCCACGGGACATTAGCTAGTCATAAATAAAAACGATCAAACATTACACCAGCACGGTAACAAAATCAAAAAGTTACCAGCCTAAAATAAAAACACCGACGAAAATGAGGATGTTACAGTAACTTATACCAAACTCACACAGTAATTATGTTCCCAGCGAGTCCACTAATACATCGAGGAATCGCCCGGCTCCATTACTGAGCCATTCAAAATTCACAAGGGCCGAGCGGAAAAATTGTATGGCCAGTCCGAAAAATTTCACCCGGCAAGGTATTCCGCCTTCGCGCTTTGCATTTTTAATATGTGAATACATGAACCCGTAGCGATTTGTTGGGAGATAATTCACTTGGTCCACAAACTGTTTCGGTTTGTTAAAAAACACAAGGTAGCCAAATGTAGGTATTTACAATATTCTTGTTTTAATTTAAGCATCTTGAAGCTAATTTTACAATTTAACTACCGGTGACCCGAAGACGGACGTGTAACGTAAATAAATGAATTATGAACATGTTGGCATTTTTAGGGCTTGGTATGAAGATTTCAAATACTTTTATAATTTTAAGATAAGTTTTGAAGTCATTAAAGAATTTTTTTTTTTTTTATTCTACTGGATGGCAAACCAGCAAGTGGGTCTCCTGATGGTAAGAAATCACCACCGCCCATAAACATCTGCAACACCAGGGGTATTACAGACGCGTTGCCAACCTAGAGACCTAAGATGGGATACCTCATGTGCCAGTAATTTCACCGGCTGTCTTACTCTCCACGCCGAAACACAACAATGCAAGCACTGCTGCTTCACGGCAGGATTAGCGAGCAAGATGGTGGTAGCAATCCGGGCGGACCTTGCACAAGGTCCTACCACCTGCAAAAATATACAAAAACTGACCATTCCCTTCTCTCCGAAAGTAAAATAAAATATATGTATTCTATATCTATCAAATACAGGAAACCTATGAATATATATAAAATGTAGTCGTACGGGAAAGTTCAAAAGCTCGTCGAGCCACAAGTATGCGAACTTACTGTTTAATTTATTCTATTGTGTATATTTAGTGTCGACTTTTGCCCAAACAAATACTTC
The DNA here is from genome assembly GCF_025370935.1 of Choristoneura fumiferana. Taxonomy (NCBI): domain Eukaryota; kingdom Metazoa; phylum Arthropoda; class Insecta; order Lepidoptera; family Tortricidae; genus Choristoneura; species Choristoneura fumiferana. The sequence goes on from NC_133500.1 coordinate 9,761,033, forward strand.
TTCTTTAATTTGACCGCGCTGTATTAAGCTCAGGCGTCGGGAGGGCGGAGCGGAAGCGTTTAGTGCGTAGTGCGCTTTTCAATCTAAGCTGCGGAGGCCCATTTGCCGCGCAGGCCTATTCGGAGCTAATGGCAACTTCCGGCTCTTACAACATTAATACAGCCTTTGAGACGCCGCCGAGTATACTATGCGCTCGCCATAACTGACACACTGACAAATTGTGAAGTGTGCGACACATGACTAAAAATAAAGAAGATCCTACAAATACTGCATTGAGACATGGGATACTTGATAATAATATCCCGGTAATGCGTTCCCGTGGGATAATATTTCAAGTTTAAACAATAGAGGGCGCTGTCCAAGAATGGTGACGTACCGTACCTCGGCTATCAAGGTGATGTGTTAACTTCGTTTAAAATCAACAGATGGCGTTGTACGAGCAAACGTTGTCCTTTCAAAATGTTACCGAAAAATGTTCTAAACTCGCGTGGCGTTAGCATCGTAAGGTCCGTTTGACGTTTTGCTCGTGATTGGTTAAAAAACTAAATGAGCCAATCGCAAGCAAACGTCAAACGTCAAACGGATCTCACGATACTAACGCCATCTAGCGATATTTCGCCTCTGTGATAACCCACATTTACAACAGTTGAGTTAAGGCGTTATTAAGCTAATTCTAATACGGGCGAAGCCGCGGGTTAAGGCTTATACGTAATATAACATTATTCTTCTTTATTTTTAGTTTTATGGGATGGTTCGATTAGGTTGCGCGTTGTCTATTATTGCAGTCACTCAAATTGCTCATAGCTAGATTTAAATTAACAATGTTTTTCTTAATCAAAAACCAGTTACTTCAAAATAGATTTTTTACGCTAGCGAGCTTTCGGTTACATATTTGAATATCGAAAATTAAAATACCTACGGTTAAAATGTCGATGTTCAAAATATCGAAAATTAAATTATCGATTGTATCACAATATCGAAAGTTGTTATACCTATGGTCAAAATGTCTAAGATTGAAATGTCGATTGATTAAAATATCGAATGAGTAAAAATATCGATAGCCAATCCAAGATGGGTCTTAGGATGGCAACGCATCTATAATACCCCTGGTGTTGCAGATGTTTATGGGCGGTGGTGATCTCTTACCATCAGGAGACCCACTTGCTCGTTTGCCAACCAGTCGAATAAAAAAAAATGAAAAAAAAATGTTTTAGTCAAACATTACTAAACCACAGTTAGTTATACCTCTAACTTGCTTTGTAGCGGCGCGTAAGTTTCTCCATTTTACTTCGCCTTCTCCACAATGCAAGGGCATAAAATAAACATGCAATAACGCCCGCCGCAGTAAATCCCCTGCCCTGCCCTTATCCCCGGGGGGCCGCTATCCCGCGCCAGTTGGATTTCCCACGTAATCGTATTCGGGTTAATTGTGTTTACGTATTAAATTTTACTTGGTTTCATAATAATGCAATTGGGTATTTAGTCCCATCGCTGGGCACACGCCTCCTCTCAGGATAAGAGGGCTTGGGCCGTAGGTAACACGCGGGCCCAGCGCGGATTGGGAATTTCACACACAACATTGCCTTGCATGGAAGGTCGGTATGTCTGTTAGGTTAGATTATCAGAAAATATAAGACCCTTTTTTTTCATCTGTCAATCAAACGAAAAATTACAAAGATGAGGCACTTCAGTTAGAAGCACTTCATTAGTGGTAATTTGTTTATTTATTTCTTTGTCACTTATAATTTAATTCAATCTATTTTTATTAACGTGAAGGTAAGTGGTTTAATGAAATAAAATAATTTCCTTGCTCACCCGCGACCTTAGCTAAGCTTATGCAAAATATGCGTGTTCATGCAGTTCCTCCACCTCCACACTGTAAGAACACACACAAATCACACAAACCCATCTATCACCACCACCACACTACACTGACGCGTTTCGAACTCAATCAGCACGCATAATCAATAGCATGGTGTACGGTTGTGTCACTCTGAAGATGAGCTCTGATTGAGTTCGAAACGCGTCAGTGTAGTGTGGTGGTGGTGATAGATGGGTTTGTGTGATTTGTGTGTGTTCTTACAGTGTGGAGGTGGAGGAACTGCATGAACACGCATATTTTGCATAAGCTTAGCTATCGTAAGGTCGCGGGTGAGCAAGGAAATTATTTTATTTCATTAATATGGACCTCCGCAAAGTAACGCTTGATTCAATAAATTAGGTAAGTGGTTTATTTATTTATTTAATTATATATTTTAAGGAATCTAGTCTAGTAATAACTAAGACTAGCTGTTTCTCGCGTGTGTCATACATAATACATAGTTCGGTATCTTACGGTCCATTAATTATCATAACAGCAGAGTGTGTGACGCGTTTATACTTTGTTTACTTTTACTTAAGCGCCTCGTATCGAATTGCGAGCAAATCTCAGCTAAATAATGAATGGACACGGCTCACGCTACAAGATTGTGCGGGAATAATGTACGCGGCGGGACCGGGAGAATACTCCCGCTTGTTGCTGCTGAATAAATAATACTGATAGTGTATAATCGTATAGAATGAGGCCTAACAAAAACAATACAGTCAAAACTGTGGTCTCTACCCATAACATCGTATCATACCATGACCGTAACAGCAACGTAAATATTATTCTTTGTATTGGAAAGTATGAGACTATGCCCACTAGCACGTTTCCTAACCAACGGTCGCCATCGCGTGTCATGGCACTTGACATCCCGTTCCTGACACGCTCCTATTACGGCCATGGCATGATACGGTGTAGTGGGTTCGGATTATATATATCGGATGTAACGACCACGAAAAAAGTTTCACAATCAAGTGTTAATTAAATAAATGAAAACCAGAAAGTAGTTTGCTGATCGAAAACATAGTGACCTATAGTCTAGTCTTTGGTCTACGAATGAGAAGGTTAGAACTACAGTTCCCACGCGGGCCCAACGCGGATGGGGAAAGGCACACTGGACATGCATGCAATTTAACTTTACCGAAGAGCTAATGTTAAAATTACAAACTTAATTTCGCAAAAACTCTGCGGTGCGATACCTGCCATAGGTCAAACCATTAACTTTACGGTTTGAACTATGGCAGGTTAAATAGTATAATGGCATAAAGGTACCATGGCAAATTCAGATGATGATCGGAAAATCGGAAATCAATGAATTTCTCTCCGTTGTTTGAGCCATGTTCCAATTTATTTCGATATACTAAAAACTTTTTACTTACATTAGAAACGGAACAACAACAATCAATATAGAACTTCTCACATACAAAGGGTTGGAGTAATTCAATATACCAACCAGCTACTCGTAAAGTAATATTCCATCGACCCCGTCTTTCCGAGCACTCTTCAAAACAAAAACAGACCCAAACCTTGTTAAATAAAGCAGCGTACAAACCGAAACGAAACCGCGTAACTTCGTTAAATAAACGAGTCCCCCCCCTCCCCCCCTTATGTATGTACCCCTAACAACCACAAGGGCAGTATGAATTTTTAACGGCGGATGCGTTCAGGTGTAGGCAGTTTCGGGGATTCTTGAATTTTTGACACGGCCTGCGAACATGTTCGTTCTAGAGACTCGAGGCATGTTTTTTATAAGATATCATAATTTCAAGCCTACATCAGTATGTACGTACCCTCACCACCTGCTGGCAGAGATTTTCCACCGGCGAGGCGAGACGAGACGAGGCAAAACGAGAATTGAAATTTGTATGATGGTGCCGGCGGCTCGCGGCGGGTGCGCGAGAATGCATACAAATTTCAATTCTCGTCTCGCCTCGTCTCGTCTCGCCTCGCCGGTAGAAAATCACCATACTACGGTTCATTTCTTGCGGAACTTTTTGCCACACACGGCGAAAATTTTGAAAATCAACTTGCAGCGCGAGTATTTCCGGTCCGGTACAACTTGGGAACCTTCAAAAAACGAGCCTGCTCATTTGTCAAAGGGCCGGCAACGCATCAACACTCGCAGTAGAGGAACAGCACCAGATGGAAGGACGACATCTGCCGGCAGTACAATACTAGTAGAACGCAAGTTTCGCTTTCATCAGAGCATAAGTAATTTATTAGCTATAGCTTACCCGGAAATATTGTAGGTATATGAAGCATTTACGAACGGGCGACGATATGTAGACCATCAAAATGTCGACTTACCTGAAAAATAAAAAAAACTTTTAGAACATCCTATTCACAAATACCTGCTCTGCTCTAGTCTATAAAATTTTGTAACAAAAATTTTAACCGACTACAATAAACCATGAAAATAATTTTCTACCAGTTAAAAGTCGCTTCAGCACGAGGCAGCAGAGCGGGAGTAATGGAAACCCGAAAACAGTAAGTAGGTAAGGTAGAGGATTATAGGTGCGCATTATTGACATCCTCCTTTTTTTGAAGTCGGTTAAAAATACACGCAACAACAAAACTAACGTGTTTTGTTTGAAATAATACTAGGCCGAATAACCGCCGTTTATTATTGTATTTATATCTATCAATCGTAAACGAATATCGCGTTGCAAATTAAGACATATGGCGTGTACACATCGACTGTACGATCAAAGTGGACACACCGTCCAGTGTCTATAGGTAGTGTTGTCGTGTATGCGACCATTACGTTGAACATGTCAGACACTGCTCTAATGCAATGTTCAGTGGTGTCGCGACACCGTGAACGTATGTATAAGCATTCTGCTAACTATCACCCAGTGTTTTGAATGCATAGAGTTCATTCAAGCACTGTGAACATTTTTCTCCTAGTGTGTTACTAAATATAATGTAATCAGTATGAACGCTTATATTGGATCTGGACCAAATCATTGGATCGAGCTTTACAATCCCAAAATCCTCTCCACTGAACGTCATTACTACATACTACAGAATGGTGCGTATGGTTCCAACGGAAGACCAGCGTCGGCCGCAAGGTTGACATCATGCTGAGTTGGGTTCGGACCATTTCGTGACAAAATTTGTCTCGATTTCCGTTTTTCTTTGTTTCTTTTTGAAGCTGTTGAAATAAAGAAATATAAATATTTACCGGGATGATGGATTTAAAGCTCACGGAACTCGGCGATAGACAAAATAATGTGGGCATCTCGATGTCTCTTTGGATAAATCGTGTTTATGTATAAGAAAAACAAATGCGGGTAGTTCAAAAAACTCGCGCGCCTAAACGAAGGTACTCTACATTTCCGTCGACTCGTAATTCCGGCAAATGCAATGTAGTCGAGGTAATATTAGCAATAAATAGTTCGTGATTTAAATCCCAAGAAATTTTAGTTATGAGTGAGAATCACTTACATGTAGGTAATATGTTTGAGTTCGAAACAAAATGCCGGTAGCGAATGCATTTCAAAGTGATCACAAACCCCCAAATTACTCCAGAAATACTACCGCTAACTGGACAATTTAAACAAAAACATTGTGAGAAACGGTCACATATTTAAAATGCATTCAACAAATCAACACAACAGAGTGACTGTTAACTTCTCGCAACATCGAATCACAATGAATGGGCGCAATCCGCGGAATCATCGTCAAATCTATATTTATATGTATACAAAAACAACAGACGGCGCATTCGACACAGAGCTGCTAGGGTTGGCACACATATTGTCATGCGGTAGCGCTAACATTTCTGTTGACAGCCTAATGACAGCTGTGTTTACTTATGCTACTCGCCGCTGGAGGGCGCTGTTATAAAATCGTAAATATTCACATGAATGTTAGTAAAGATTTTATTATTAGAAATAAATACTCTAAAAGGGGTTCTGAATAAAAATAGTTAATTTCCTGAGTTTATAGTTTATTAAAAATTGCACTCTTGTCTGCGTCTTACGGTCTGTGTCTAACAGCTGATTCGGACAGCTGATCGCTAGTCAACGAGCTTTAAAAAGGAAAGCTCGGCTAGAACATAATAAACGCGCGCGTGTAGGAACAGCCGCCAAGTCGCCTTGCTTCGGGAAGAAGGGTTACGAATTGGCCTGAAACATGGAGCTAAACTTGATTTAAGACGTGAGTTATCCGGTATTATTTTATTAAATTAAAAACATTATAAACGGCTGACATAATTGGTACTTGCGTAATAAATTAATAGTATAATAGTCATAATGAATAATATCTAAAACGCATGATGTACATTTTATATAAAGTCGACGTCCGCGTGGTTAAAGCGATTCGGCCCTTGATGGTCTTCCACAGTGCCCATATATGCTAAATGATATTATGCCCCCCAATGATAGAATACACTTCGATCATTATACAAAATGGCATAGTATATGTATGTGTTAAACTTAGCTATACATTAAATTTTCCGGGTGGATCTTGAGGAAAGATCTAATTAGCCGATTGTGTCCACTGCAGTACCTAAGTAATCGGGTATAGTATAGTTTCCTGGGTAAAAAATACGTGATGTCACGCCGTGCTTAAAATCGTCGCACATTATTTTATTGTTTAATTGTCATAAGAAAAAATATTTGTCCAATATATCCCGATAATCCAGCGAAATTGTGCACTTTCTGAAAACGGATGTACCACTTAATTTATTTAGTTAACGTATCTTATAAAAAAATCAAGTATTGTAACTTTATAGATTTGTACGAATTTTGTAGGTACACGCATCCCTAGTTGAACGGGTATGCCTGCGGGGATGGATTGCGGCCATTTTCATTTTTTATTCACAGTGCAGCACCTGTCGGTCGTTCGCGGGTATTGAAGCGAGACGTCAATAAATAAAATAGTTTTCCTGCTCTATGTATTAGGCGATAAATAGAAACGCGTGTGAAAAGGCAGGTTAGGTTTACAAAATGCTGTTTCTAGGTTTCCGTACCAACCGTAGAAAAGCAGCGGTCCTCCGAAGAGAAGGCTCTTCAATAATAAACGGCCGGATCGATGGCTGAGCGATTGTCATTACACGAACGAGCAGTCCCTAAGGGGGTCGAGGTGTTAATACATTTTCCTTAAGCATCACTGTGATGGTCGAGCGAGGCGTCATGTATCTCTGCTGTTGGTCCGCTGGGACTTAGAAATTAAGCTAAAAGAGTAAAGAGAGATTAGCCAATTTAAGGTATCAAAACAGTGGCTTATTAAATCGAACATTGGCTAATCAGAAACTCATTGTCTCTTCTTCAATCTCGTAATTAGCGGAATCATAGAAAGTACGGATATTTCGATCAAAAAATATTTTCAATACATTTTGTCCACAATGCAAATGTTGTCATCATGAAACGGACTAATTCTTTACGTACAGTTAAACTCAAAAGGAGCTGAAACACTTAGTTAGTCATTGATACTGGTTTAATACTATAATTGGCTTTAATTCATCATAATCAGCCGAAAGACGTCCACTGATGAACAAAGGCCTCTCCCTTAAAACGCCGCAATGAACGACAACTCGCCTCTTGCATCTCCCGGGCTATAGCATCATTAAAATTTAATTGAAAGTTAACATAAGCTAAACAATAGTTCATGAATAGAGTTAAGTCCAGTGCTAGAATAGAATGTACGCGTCGCTGATTAGAGCTAGTTAATCAGGTCCCGCGCCCGGAAGCGTGTCGGTGATCGATTCTTGGCATCGACCGGACTATTTGTCAGGGAATGCGATGCGGCTCGATTGCAGGCCGCGGCGCAAGCGGCGAGCGAACGGCCGATACAATACAAATACAATTGGGTAGTTTTCTGAGTAATAAAAAATAGTAGATTGTACAACAAGAGCATAAAACGAGCCATTTTACACGAGACGTTCATATAGCCACCCGAGCCGGTACGGCGAGGGCGGATAGACACGTCGAGGGGAAAATGGGTTTGAATGCTCGAGTTCTACACTCCACTTTTCACTTCGATGGCGAGGAAATAGCAACAGTGGAAACAATTGTTCACTTACTATGTACCTTTTATTGTCCATGCAATTATGATTTTTTAATTTTATTGATCTATTTCCATTGATTTGGTTGAATTTTAGATTTGTATAAATTAAAAAATATTTAAAAAAATGTACGAACTTCTTTGTTTGTGGCTGTTTACACCTGATTGCCTTAGTCTTAGACGAAGATTTTACTTCACGCACTAGAGCATAAAAAGTCATTTTATGTCGCCTAGATCCAGCATAAACACCACCTTTACGAGCATGTGAAGTGAAAATATATTTTCATGACACTGCTTGAAAATGTGGCCATAGACAACCCTTAATCTAGTACACAAAACTGCCTATATACGTACATTTAACAACTGACTCATTATGGCTTGCAAAACACAACAACAATGTAACACATTACGGTAACAGGTCGTATCAATATATGTATTTCAAAGTACGATACGACTTTTTAGAATATATTTCAGAATTTCATTCCCGGCGTGCTGAAACGACAATCAGACCAATCAAAAGTAATCGCCTGCTGCATGTGAAATTAAATTGTTTTTCTTAAAGGCATAATATGCACAAAATGCTATATTTTTTTTAAATATGAAGAAACGCCACAGCATCGCAGCAGGTCGGACATGACGAGGATGACGTTTTGATGAAGTGAGTTCCTTTTCTTATCACCTATATAACCTTTATAAAGCTAAGTGTACAATCTCGATAAAAGCCAAACTCATATATTTATAAAAGTAGGTACAACAATTTCTCTGGCCCCAAAATAATAACCATAAACAACAATCGCTCGTCCCTCGGGCCGTCCGCGTCTGCTTAGCGTCGGCCAAAAGAGGGCGCTTTAATTGTAAGCTATTTCGGTCGCTTTGAGCGCTTTTTACAGCGCCGTTCGAGCGCGCGATTTACACGCAGGCTCTGTTTCTTGTACGATGGGTTTAGAGCTTTAGTGTCTTTTATCTCAAGGAGTCAATGGCCTTCTTAAGGGTTCTATTGTTTTTAACTCAACGGTAACAAACGCAACACTAGATGGTAACTTGTTTCGAGCTGTACGAGCTTATTCTCAAAGCTACAGTGAGCACACGGCTGTTCCCAAACAAAACGAACGACGTACGTACGTAATGTGTACGTCATTTGTTTTGTTCAGTACTCAAAAATGATCTATATAGGTAGGTACAGTCACCTGCATTAATATCTGCCAAAGTGGAGTGTGCACAAATATCTGACACGTCTTAACGGCTCTAAAAATAGAGTCGTATCAGATGTTTATTGTTTGTTGTGTCAGATATTGAGTGCTGGTGACTGTACAGTTAGCAACCTGGCAAAACTAGATTTGAATTTAGTACAGCACATCAAAGTTACTAAAGTTTTGGTCAAAATAACATAATTTTTAGCACTAGTTTTTAAGCTGGCTGCACCTTTTGTTGACTGATCTTACATTGTCATTCAATCTCTGTATCTTTATGAAATTTCAAGTTAAGTAAAATTCGACGTAAGATTTGAAACGGGCCAGTTATTAAAATACAAACGAATCATCATCATTACTCAGCCCCAGGACGTCCATTGTTGGACATAGGCCTCCCACACAAACGAATACTGCAAGTTAAATAAAAGATTTCGCAAAACTATAATAATGCAAACGAACATCACATCGAGTGCAATTTACAACGTCCCACACGTTACTTTAAAAAAAAGCGCGTATGAATGAAAAATACTATTCCACGCCAGCCATCAAAACCCACTAACTCATCCGCCATGTTGAACAAATTGCTTTTTTTAACTGAAACATAAACAAAACGTCAGACGTTAATCAAACCGAGCATCATTCGAAAGAACTACCGGCGTTTAATACAGGCGACAGGTTGAAAACAGTATGCAAATTGGAGCAAAAACTAAATATCACAAAATTGAATCATAATATTTCAGTTGGGTAAATTAAACTACCCTTGCAAGAGTAAAAACATTTTTTGATCGAGCCAACGCAAAACGCGAGCGAAGCGTCTACGTTTCAGCTTGAGACAAAATACTTTTGCATGCCTGTCCAGTTGTACTAGTCTACAGGTATCACGATTCACGTCAAATTTTGTGAGCAGGTTCGATAGTTACATGGGTTTTTAAGTTTCCTATTTTTTTCCAAAATGGCGGAGCCATGGGGTGCGAAAACAAAAAAGTTAAATATTTGACTCATTTCGAATACTAGCGAGGTCAACAGCTCCTAGAGCCACTACTTTAATTAATTAAGTTAAATAAATTAAGGGTCTTTTTCACCACCCATTGATTAGTTTTATTTGACGTATAAAATGTGATGCCGTCTCCGTCTATTCGAACAAAACAAACAGAGACGGCATCACATTTATCCGTCAGATAAATTTAATTAATGGATGGTGAAACAGGGGGTAAATGTATTTAACTATATTTAGCCGATGCTCATAGGATAACGCATGCAGGATGTAATGATATTTCGAACACAAATTCCTGGTCAGCCAGAAACTTGGCTGGGTTGTTCATTTGGACTTGCTTAATCAATACCGAATTTTGTTTGTGATACTTTGTATCAAAGTGACTACACCCATAACAGTTCCGAGGATGACTGACTGGCTATCACATAAATTGATAGCGTCCAAGAATACCACAGGGTAAGCTTTCTCAGCTCATCGCCCCGCCCTCTGATCCCACACCTAACAGGCCACTCAGCCTGAGTGGCCACTCAGGCTAACAGCAAAAGTTCGGAAAAAATGTGATTGACTGGCAGACCACGCACAACCTAAGCAACTAAACTGTGCTATTGAATAAATGTCTTCTTTCTTTCTTTCTAACTAAAGCTGACTTGAAGTTTGGCACACGCTTAAGCTATGAGTATGATGGTTTACTAATTTTTCGGCGAAAAACGTTTGGCAACTTGATTCATTTCGCAAATTTTCATTTCCCAACTGTTTAATATTTCTGAAACTGTAAATATTTCAGGATTTTTAGAAAAGTAACCTAACCTAAAGTTTTAGAGTTTGCGAAATGAAAAGTTGCGAAATGAAAAAGGTTGCCAAACGTTAAACGTTGCGAAATGAACGGATACGGATACCGAGTATGATATGAGATGCAAGAAAGGACTTTTCCTGATGACTGAAATGTAAATTGTATACTATATCCGTAGTAAATAATGTAAATATACAAAGTCCTAGCATAGAAAAAAGCCTAGCTACTAACATAATAAAGAAGTAGGTAAACTTCGCTAGTTCGTGTGTAAGGCCTGTGATTTCTGGAACAACCGAATCAATTGGCCTATCCCAGGAATGTGCAAAATTCCAGGCGACAAAAACCGATTCAGGTGAGCGTTCCTCGTTGAGTTTCTTCGAAAGATTTTTTCCGAACAGGCGTTAGATTTTTCGACATCCATACGTGCTTATCATAGCCTAAATTGAATAAGATATTCTGACTTGACTGGAGCGGTTAGTGACCACTCTCTGAGATATTACGATTGAATATTCTGTGTTACGTACTGATTACACTATGTGTCCTGTTCCACATTAAATACCCACAGTAGTACAATGTTTGTTTTGACTGCGCTCCGCAATGTTTTGTTAACAAGTTCTGTTTGGGTACAGAATGGAATATTTAATTGGGTTATTATCATTCTATCAATTTAATAAGGATACAAGTAGAATCGGTGCTTTATTTCAATGACTTGACAAGAGAGAACAATGACAGTCCTGTACAATGGCAATAGGTCGGGGTGCCAGTCTGAAGCGGGGGGGGAGAGGGAGAATAGCGTTCGGGCCGGTGCAACCTGGGCAATAACGGTAGAATAATTAACAAATGGCCATTTGAGAATACGGGTAAGTTGTTAGGTTGGATACCATTATACAACTTTTTGATAAAAACATCGACATCACCATCTATTTCTTAATTCTTTCTATTGTGAAGGTTGCCAGGAAGAGATCGCTCTGAAGCGACAAGGCCGCCTATTGCTTACCTTGAAAAACTTTCCCAATGCACCTGTTTTCTGTACTGCTTACTATGTAGGTACTATTCCTTAAAGAGTCATTGTATTGTACTGCGTTGTATCAACATTGGCGAAATCAAATAAAAAAAATAAAGAACTCTTATTTGGCAGAAATTGACATTTTCATGTGTCACGTCGGGTTAAATAGTTCTATTTTTTTTGATCACAGTAATATTTCAGGATGAAAAGCCGATTATGAAATATATCTTATATTTAAAGCGATTCGATTTATTATCACATTTAAACCTAGCTTTGCTAGCTGGCTTACCCATCGAAATGCAGTTTGTCAAGATGCAGTAAACACGTCGTAAATAAGAAAAATAAACAGCTTAATGTTATAAATTCGTTTCGTTATTCCAATGCACCATCCAATAAATAAAATTCGCGACCATTCGAGGATTCGATTATACGACTTCTTTTTAAAATTCCAGCCAAGCGTCGTCGACAATTAAACGTTGAAATGGCTTGAAAAATATTTTTATTTTCTACGAGAGAGATAAACGAATTCTATGTAGACTGAGTCGTAGACATAAGCTAGTTAGATCCTCCTTTTTACGGTTCCGGAGCCAAAATGGCAAAAACGGAACCCTTATAGTTTCGCCATGTCTGTCTGTCTGTCTGTCTGTCTGTCCGTCCGCGGCTTTGCTTAGGGACTATCAATGCTAGAAAGCTGTAATTTTTCACGGATATATATGTAAACTATGCCGACAAAATTGTACAATAAAAAAAAATCCAATCCCATAGACGAAAAGTGGGGGTGTTTTTTTTTTCTCATCCAACCCTATAGTGTGGGGTATCGTTGGATAGGTCTTTTAAAACCATTAGGGGTTTGCTAAGACGATTTTTCGATTCATTGTTTTTTTGCGAAATATTCAACTTTAAAGAGCAAATTTTCATTAAAATGGAGCGTCCCCCCCCCCTCTAATATGTAAACCGGTGGGTGGAAAAAAAAAATTCAGGATGGAGTAAGTATATCAAACTTTCAAGGAAAACTATAACGGCCAAGTTTGCTTGAGAATTACAATACAATACAATACAATAACTCTTTATTGCACACCAATACAATTAGAATTATTAGTAGTTAAAGAGTAAATAGCAGCCTAAGGTATAAAATATACCTAAACTTGGAAGATTCCGTATAAAATACGAAATCCTTAGAAAATATTACTTAATTTTTTCGAAATGGCTACGGAACCCTATTTCGGGCGTATCCGACACGCTCTTGGCCGGTTTTTTAACAGATGTAGTACTTATAAGACTTAGGGGCTGTGTCACCATCCATTGATTATTGTTAACTGGGTTAAATGTGATGCCGTCTTCGTCTATTCGAACAAAACAAATAGAGACGGCATCACATTTAACCGTCAGTTAACACTAATCAATGGATGGTGAAACAGCCCCTTAGAGTAGGTCGTAGTACTTAGTTGGTAGGTATAGTAGTACTTAGTTTAGGTCACCTGTTTTGTTATTTTACTTATTACTTCAACGTTCTCAAAAGTAATTTTTAAATAAACAATATGTGCTTTATAAAGTTCATTCGGCCGTTATTCTTAGTGTTAATTTGTTCTTTATAAAGTACGCGAGAACTGACGAAAACATATAAGTTAAATTTGCAATGGGCACGCCACATCGCTCAAAGACCACATTGCCGTTGGGGGAACAAGGTTCTTGAGGTGTGGACGGCAAGAGTAAACTATCACACTATTTCGCCAAGAAAGTCAAACTCAACCGCCACGACCGCTCTGTGGAGATAAGCAACTTAGAAGAAGAAATTGACAATTATAAAAATACTAGCTTTTGCCAGCGGCTTCGCCCGCGTGGAATTCGGTTATCGCGCGCTCTTCTCTCATTTTTCAGGGATAAAAGTAGCCTATGTCACTCTCTGGCCCATAAACTATATCTATGCCAAAAATCACGTCGATTCGTCGCTCCGTTTCGACGTGAAAGACGGACAAACATACAAACACACACACTTTCGCATTTATAATATTATATTAGTATGGATTAAGTTAGGAGAGCGAATTGATACTTCTCATCGCGAACAAGTCAACTGAACATCCATTTAGCTAGAATCAGACAAAGGACGTTTTCTCGATAACTGCGGTAATCTATTCGGAATATCGAACGATTTATACTGGCAAGAATAATTTTATCGACCGACGTGACTAAGAAGGCAATTATTCTACGGTAACTGATGCGTGTTAAAATTAACAAGTCTCCAGATCAAATTCAAGTACGTTTTTCTTTGTCTTCCACACCGCAGTGTTGGAGGTCAGAGTTCTTAGTTGGCAACTGAGAGCGCTGCAATCGATTTTAACATTAAGTCCTTTAGTTGCCTCAACCGCTTGAAGGAGTAAGTCCGCCTTATTCTTAAACCATGCATGGCGCAGTCAAATATACTACATAGCATGGCTTCTACCTATTCATCATCATTCATCATCAACATCATATCAGCCGTAAGACGTCCAATGTTGGACGATCCCCCCATAGATACAGTGGCTTCGGTTGCAACCTATAATCCTTATCAAATAGGTTGGGTACGGTGACATTTACTTTTTTACCATTACACGCCATGAATGTTTCAGACCAACACATAAAAAATATTCTTGAAAAAATATATATCTCCACAGCTTAAAATATTTCGTAATAATAAACACCAATCACTTAAAAATATATTATTTTGGTATAAAACTAAAACAAAAATTATAATCTCGTCAACTTTCATCGTGTGAAACGGAACTCAATGAATGACAATAGAGCTTGACTGTACCTACTTATCGACCGAATCGATTCCACCATCTTGTCAAAACGTTACGAGCAAAGGTAAACGTACGGGTGCTCGTCACTGTCCCAATAGCTTCAATCTTATGTCATTAAATAAAAAATAAAAAATATCATGGGACACTTGACACCAATTGACCTAGTCCCAAACGAAGCAAACCTTGTGCTATGGATACTAGGCAACGGAGAAACATACTTATATAGATAAATACATACTTAATACAAATTAAACATCCAAGACCAAACATACGTATTATTCATACAAATATCTGCCCCGGCCGGGAATCGAACCCGGGACCTCAAGCTTCGTAGTCAGGTTCTCTAACCACTTGGCCATCCGGTCGTCATTGCCAATAGCAATAGAGATGATAGCAGGGTGTCGTCTATTGGGGATTAGCGTCTCTTTCACTCGGACGTTTACCTTACCATTGTATACGCAGTACAACAAGACATTCTGTACCAGTGAATTGGCCAGCATTAGCACGAACGTATGACGGTGCGAAAAGCGGGGCGGCCCGCGCGGGGCTTCACGATCACGGTCGGTATCCGGGGCCACGTTAACAACTCTGCGATTTGTATTTTTCTCCCCACGGATAGTGAGCAGGGCTGTCGCGCGATCGTGAATTATTTTACCATTGAATCAGGATTTTATAAGTTATTTTAGGACATACTGAGAGTAAGTTGCACTAAGTATTCAATTGACGACCAATATCAAACTAGCTTTCAAATCTCGGAATAAGTAGGTGGGCGTTTTTTTTAAAAAAATGCACCCTCTTTTTTGAAATTTTAGAAACAAATGTTTTTTCCTACTTAGAATCAAGAGCACATTCGATTCCGATCGTTCAAAAAAATGACAGTTCGGCGACGTTTTTTTCATACACTCAGTAAGTAAGTAAGAAAGGGTACACTTTTTTTTTAAAACGACCATATACTCTAACAAGCCGAAACACGGGTTACGTCGTTCTGGTTTGATAAGCTCGATGGTATTGTTTGTAGATGGTATATTGTATTTTCATCCGAACTACGCATAAATCTCATGTTTCGTGTCAATATCATAACAGAAAGAGGATACGAGTATCTATATACATAGTTACAATTGAAGCCATATAAGCGATAATAATAACACTTATGGCAATATGTTTTATTAAATGAAAGTTAATCCGGATAAGTCATGTCTTAAACCGAGTTTAGCTCGACATGTTTCGGGTTAATTCGTAACTCGCAATCGTTCGCGCGAGCAGAGCGGTGACCCGCAGTGTGCGTGTTGCAGCTGCCGCCGTCGCTTTGCACCTTGAAAAAGGGCTACAAATTAGCCCGAAACATGTCGAGCTAAACTCGATTTAACACGTGTGGTATCCGGATTAACTTTCATTTAATATGAGTGAGTTTCACGGTCGTTTCATGAGCAATATGTTCTGGCAACCCTGCACAAGATTTCCACCCGATCAGAGCTGCGTCATCAATCAGCGCTCGTTCGCACTCGATTACCGGCGCCTTTGTGCCCGCTGATAAATGATAGTGGCTCATTCATCATCTGCTCATTAAAATCTTTAGCAACACCCCCTACGAGATAGGTCAAGTTCTCTAGTGAGTGAGACATATAGAACTGATTAATCTGTAAAAGTTCCTAGTTGTACTGGGACTGAGGCGCGAAATAAACCCACGTCAGTGTTGGTCGGGTTTTTTAGCCAGATGCACTAACCATCCCAGCCTATTTACGTCCCACTGCTGGGCACAGGCCTCCTCTCAGAATGAAAGGGCTTGGGCCGTAGTTCCCACGCGGGCCCAGTGCGGATTGGGAAATTCACACACACCATTGAATTACTTCACAGGTGTGTGCTGGTCAATCACGATGTTTTCCATCACCGTAAAGCTCGTGGTAAATTTCAAATGAAATTTCGCATATGAATTTCGAAAAACTAGAGTTTGATTGAACCCACGAACCTCTGCTAGATGCACTAACGTTTATCTTATAAGCCAGCAGCAACAGACCATCTATACTTAAAAGATTTTAAAATCCTAGCCTAGTGGTTTGAACTAAGGTCTTTTGAGGAAAAGATCGTGGCTTCAAACCTAGACTTGCACCTTTTTAATGTTATACGTGCGAACTGCGTAGTTACATTTAAAATTTACCATGCGCTTTGCGGTGAAGGAAAACATCGTAAGAAGCTTGCATTTACTTGTGAAGAAATTCAATGAAAGAAAAAAGAAAAAAATAAGTAATTTATTCACATTCACAAAGAGACACAAATACAACAAAATAAAAAAATAACACTAAACAGCAAACACAAATAAAACAAAACAGAAATACAAAAATGGAATACACGATTAAATGGTGTGTAAAATTCTCAATCCCTAATGAGCCGTGGGAATTATAGCCCAAGGTCTCTTAATCTGAGAAGAGGCACGTGTCTGAAAGTGTTAGCCAGCATTCTACTGTTGTAGTGGATAAAGCATAATACTCGTGGATCTGCCGTCATATTTTATCGGAAGAGTTCGTATTTATCATGCTCTCTTAAGTAGCTTCAGTGGCCATCGTACAGCCGTAGGGGTAGGACGCATAACATTTGACACTGAATAATAAAGTTCATAAAGCCTTTGACCAGTGTGTGTTGCCAGTGATGACTTACGGATCTGAGACGTGAGCGCTAACGATGGGCCTCGTGAGGAAGCTCAAAGTCACTCTAAGGGCTATGGAGAGGGCTATATAGAATCAGAAATGATGATATCCGCAGTAGAACTAAGGTTACCGACATAGCCCAAAGAATTGCGAAACTGAAGTGGCAGTGGGCGGGGCACATTGCTCGCAGGACTGATGGCTGATGGGATCAAAGGGTTCTCGAATGGCGTGCGCGGACCGGGAGACGAGCTGTCGGTAGGCCTCCAACAAGATGGAGCGACGACCTGGTTAAGATCGCGGGATCGCGGTGGATGCGGAAAGCACAGGACCGGTCTGAGTGGAGAGCCTTGGGGGAGGCCTATTTCTAGCAGTGGACGTCTTTCGGCTGACATGATGATGATGATAAATAAAGTTCATATTAATGAGCCACCTACCTACCCGTGAGGTTACCTACGAAGCCGAAACGTGGACCTTGACTGCGGGGCTAATCCACAAATTCAAGGTCGCTCAGCGAGCTATGGAGAGAGCAATGCTAGGGGTTTCTTTGAAGGATAAAATCCGAAATCACATTATCCGACAAAGAACGAAAGTCACCGACGTTGCTCATTAGTTCGCTGAAGTGACGTTGGGCTGGCCACGTCTGTCGCATGACGGATGAACAATGGAGCAGAGGAGTCCTCGAATGGAGACCACGGACGGCAAGACGTAGTGTAGGGCATCCTGAGGCACGGTGGACGGACGACCTTAAGAGGGTCGCTGGCGGCGGATGGATGCGAGGGGCTTAAGACAGAGTGTTGTGGCGCGCCATGGAAGAGGCCTATATGTCCAGAAGTGGACTGCTGTAGGCTAATGATGATATTAATGGGCATGAAAATGTCGCTCATTTAACCCTTAATAAGGTAGAGGTGATTTAGAGACCATATTGCATTGATTTGGAAATTCAACCTTATTGTTTAAGTAATAACAATAGGTTACAATATTCATTTTAATTATCGAAAATATTACTAGCTTTAAAAATAACCTTTGCCAGGTATGTATTCGATAGCTGCTTTTGATTCTGTGGTAGTATGCTTCAATAAATGAAGCCTTATTAAGGGTTAATATAATAAATGATAAACACTGCAGGTGCCGTCGCACTCCGATAGGGATCCGACTTTTCCCTATGGAAATTTATTACACACTTATATCTGTATTTAATCCCTTATGTAACCTCTTTACATAATGAAAACAGTCCACAATCCCAGCAAGATCATGCGCCGACGTATAATTCTAAACAGTGCAACGCCGAGGCTGATCTTTGTTCCCACGCTGTCTCGAGAACAATAACAGTCTTGGAGACGAGGTGTGGTCCAAATTACAGGATTCCAGTACATATATCCAGGTTACAAAGAAACTTTATTACAAAAAGATATGGAAAAACAGTGACTGAAAGATGAAAATCAAGTTAATTTGTCTTTAATCGATTTGTGGGAAAACTTCTTGAGTAAAGCAAGTAACACAAGAGCTATCGTTGTGGAGAGAAGACGGCCTATATCCAGCATACGCAATAATTTTGTTTGTATTCCTGCATTGCTTGTTATTAAAGTACAGATCAACCTGTCGCCAATAAGCAAATATACATAAGCGATAAAGTCTGTGCCAATATATATATGCGCATATATCGCAGTGTGTCTGTCGAACTATCCTCTAGAAATGCACTCAAATTACTCTACTCAATACAGTAGTTATGTACGTATTGAGTTCGTTGACACAATGGTCCTCAAATTTTCATCCGAAATCTTATTCTGTAAGACTGCTATAGACACCGTTAGCGGTGACGAAGATGAGTATTATTCGAATAAGTATTTTTATCCGAATAAACTCTTTGCGAATAATTTAACCGTGAATAAATCATGCACTCTAAAATTACCAAAGCAAACGGAGCTAGTCTATAACTTGGACAGTGCACAGTACACAGTGCACCAAGACACCTTCCCCAGCCTCCCAGGGTCCCGTCACACGGCAAAGCGTACACGCTCGCTGGATTGCAATATACTGTGTGGAATAATTCACACTCACAATGTGAATGACGGGAGAAGCTATACGTCCACATTTCAAAGCACACTTACAAAGTGCATCTGCTTGTGTGTATTAGTGTCTTAAAAGTCCACACATATTTATGTAGTAGTAACGAACAAAAAAGTTACAGTTTTTATGCAGAACTAAAAATAAGACGAATAGAAATGTTAATTTCTCATCTCCGGCCTTTATACGTTCCACGGCTGGGCACAGGCGTCCACTTAGAATGAAAGAGTTTGAGCCATAGTGCGGATTGGCAAGTTCATGCACACTATACAACTGCTAAGCACATGTGTACTGGTTTTCTTGTGATGTTTTCTTCCACCTTAAAGGTCATGGTAAAGAAATGTAATTTCGCACATAAAAATAAATACAAACATTGGAACATAGAACCTCCTCCTTTTTTGAAGTCGGTTAAAAACGATCCTCTGTTTGAGAGTGCGTAAAAACCACTACGCTACTGCGACTTTTTTTACAAGCTTTTATTTGTAAGTCGTGGTTTCAAAATTTGCAAACCATTTTGGGCTGATATTTGGCAACAATACTATACTCTGGTAGTGAAACTCTGGTGGTCCAGTCTGAATAGTCTCCGCAGGACGGAGCTGTTCAACAGTTAATGACATCGACTTGAAACTTGGTACGATGAAATCGCAAGAATAGCAAACAAAAGTACAGTCAGCAAAAAATATTTAACAAAACTTTTCACAGAAGCGTTATCGTTTTCTAGCGCTCACGCTCGCTGGATTGCAATATGCTACATGGAATAATTTACTCGGGAGCTCTGTGCAGTATGCACTTCGCCTGACGGGCGTGACATACTGACACTTGCGAGAGTTGCGAGTGTAGGGTTACTGAAGAAAAAAGGTACGGTTTTTACACAGAATTGTCCCCAGTTTCATTGTAGCAATCCAGTAGCAAGCAAGTAGGCCTATGCAGGTGGTAGGACCTTGTGCAAGGTCCGCCCGGATTGCTACCACCATCTTGCTCGCTAATCCTGCCGTGAAGCAGCAGTGCTTGCACTGTTGGGTCTCGGCGTGGAGAGTAAGACAGCCGCTGAAATTACTGGCACTTGAGGTATTCCATCTTAGGCCTCTAGGTTGGCAACGCATCCGCAATACCCCTGGTGTTGCAGATGTTTATGGGCGGTGGTGATCTCTTACCATCAGGAGACCTACTTGCTCGTTTGCCATCCAGACGAATAAAAAAAAGGCCTTGCTAAAGACCAGTGCAACGAGAAGTGCATACTAATTTTTGGGACCCTTCAGTACAGACGTTATCGAATCCAAAGTGAACGAATTATGTTCCGGAAACACGATAACATCAGCAACACGAGGAACCCACTTCCGGCCACTTCCGCGTTTATAACGTTCCATCCCGAAATCCCCTCTACCGGTGAACCGTCATCTCGGCACCGTAACGTCATCGTGAACGGATCATCCGGCTTACATCTGTCAGCTGCTGAACCGCGACTTGGGCCAGGATTACGTGTTCCTTGACATCTGTAAGCATTAAACGTCGCTTTCGTTGTGGAAACATTTCGTAAAAACTCTAGAATTAAAAGGGACATTTGAGAGTTCAAATTGGAAGTAAGCAAGATCGACAAGGCTAAATTCACCTTCAAGAATCGTAGCAATTTACAAATTTAAAGTCAAAGGCAAAATATATTTATTCAAAAAGCCTCTGTTGAGACGAAATTGACAAGAAATTCAACGAGCTATATTTTTTTTAAAAGTTCCTTTTAATTTACATATTAAAATGACCGTATTCACAGAAACTAAATACAATAGAGCCGACAGGCATATCTAGAAATGACGGCAAGAGACCGGACGGAATGTCTCTGATTCCGTGGAGTATGGGACGTGTGCTAGTGTGGGATGCAACTTGTGTTGACACACTGGCCCCGTCTCATCTCCACCGAACATCAATAAGGGCAGCAGCAGCAGCAGAAATGGCAGAAACTGCCAAAGCAGGAAAATACAGTGGTCTCGGTGCCGAATATGATTTTGTACCTTTCGGCGTCGAGACCCTTGATCCGTGGGGCCCTGGCGCTCTGAGTCTCTTCAAAGATACTCAGAGAAACCACAGGAGACCGAAGAGCTGGCAGTTTCCTCGCTCAACGCATCAGTCTTGCGATCCAACGGGGAAATGCTGCCAGCATCTTTGGTACCATGCCGCTGGGTTTTTAGATTTATTATAGTTTTAGCTTATTTAATTTTATTGTACCTAATATACCTTTTTTTTAGTTGGACCTGTATTGTTCTGGAAATAATAATAAATAAAATATCGGTCTTGTCAGCTAGATCAGCGAGCCACAAAAAATACAAAAACCTTTACAAACCAAGCCAAGTTCAAAACTAAAATGACGTAAACGCGAAATAAAAACTAACATCTACCTTTTCTAACGCCAAAATTACGTTTGGATCACAGCATGTACACAGTCACCTGCATTAATATCTGCCCCAGCGGAGCGTGCAAAAATATCAGACACGTCCTACCGGCCCTAGAAATAGAGTCGTATCAGATATTTATGCACGCTTTGATGTGTCAGACATTGGTGCTGGTGACTATACAAATCACGAAATGAAAATAAATAAGTGCTGTCTCATTTATTAAGATCTGAATTGGCAAGTTTATTGATTATGTACTTGAAGTGAGCCGGCATGGTCGGTAAATCAGTTCGGGCGACGTTTAGTAGCACGTTAGCAACATTGTCGTCCACGTACAGTATGTGAGTTTATAACCACTTGGATTTATGCAAGATCAACTAGGTCTCGGTTAAGCAACGGATATTTATTTTGCAAAATTGAATCACCAAAGCGACGAGACATAAACGGATATTACCTTTTGTATTATCTTTGTCAGTGCGCCTCTCTCCTATTTCTGTAGTTAAAAAGAAACAGAACGACGATTAAGCTGTAAGAGTACCTAACGTTACCTGTACTATATTCCATTCTATAATCAAAGTGAAAGTCAAAATATCTTTATTCAATTTAGACTACGACAAATAATTTAATGTTAATATTCATTTCACCAACAGATTTATGGTTGAGACTGTTTTGTAGAAGAAAAGTTCATATTACAGTTGTAATACTTAAGGTTTAAACAAAGGATATTAATAATCTCATAATTTGCGTATATACTATTTATTGATATTTTTGATATGCACATAAAAATATTGACAACAAATCACGTATGGAAAACTATGGTAAGCATGGCGGCCACAGGGCCACCACACCATGACATCTCCAATTGTGACTTCATACGGCATCTGGGGGACTACAACGAAATTTGAAAATCAAAGTTATTATCGTATTGGTATTGTCCCTCTCACTCTCGTATTAAATAACTAAGCGTCAGCGGGATGGCAAGTTACGAAGTTTGAATTTTGCACTTCGTAGTATGGCCTGACGTTTGGATTGGTTTCTATATTCGTGGTAATTTGCGTTCTTGAGTTTTAATTTCCTGTTAAGTTTTCTGTTGCCGGTACCCATTTAAGGTCTAAATGAAAACAAAATATTATAAGACTATTTTTATATTAATGTGCATGGGTTGGTTACATCTGGAACGTCACAATGATAATGACACTTGTGACAGTGACGTTCGGCCATCTTTGGTAGCTTTTTTGGAATCTAAATATGGGGTTGAGTATAGTAACTGCTGGGAGTATTGGGGTCAGGGTGAATAACCTTTCATAGTAATAGTTAAGAAAAAACGTCATAAATCTATAGACAAATAAAGTAGGTACGGAAGAAACACGGAACATCGTTAAGGCGAAAAGCTTTTTAGGTAGCAATCTCGGGAAGCATTAAAGTCATTCATCATTTAGCACATGCTCAAATTGAATGTAATATTACGTAAATAAACTTTTTATTAGCACTCGTGCATGGATCACACTGATAAATGATATATAACACTGATGTTTGTAGCAATAAGCTTGAATTCAATCAAGGATACAAAGACAAACTTTTACATCTGACAATTTTTTATTGAGGAGTGGTTAAAAAATCAAGACGTTCATTCTGTAAAGGTCGCACAGTTCTTTTACTAGATCATTTTTTATACTACCATTTTGAGAAAGATCATCATTGCAGAGATAATGTGCCGCAAAAAACTTGGCAGAGAGGTTTTTTTTTCAAACAAAAGTTATATAATGATTCTTTTAACTATTATAGCTGGCAACACGAAGTAGGTAAATAAGAAATATGTGGATAAAAGATAAAAAATACAATAATGTAGGGTATGATACGGCCACACCCGATATAGTGAGAATGATGAAGACATCGTCGGTTTGGGAGTGCACGCGCTCCCTTCGCTTACGTTATTTAGTTTAGTAGTCTTAGTTTACATTTAGTTCCTTTGGACGAGTTTTTCCGACAATCAGCTATACGTTTCGGCCGACGACGGATTAGGACTTATGTGCATTAGCAGCTGAATTCACTTTAGAAACGTTTGGTTGGATCGTACGAGTTCGCCCGACAACCGTCGGGCGTATTTCGCCTCAACCGCAACAAAAAATAAAGGCTTAAATATTCCGCGGCATTTGTTGTTTCACTTTTTTGTGCCACGAAAGTGAAACAAGAAGAAATATAACATATATGTTATGAACAAAAGTTGCTAAGACGATGACCACAATTCACAACTCAATTGGCTTTACTTACCAAAGCATTTTTTTTAACAAAAACTGACAATACAAAACAATTTAGTACAAAAAGTTCCTCCACAAAAAGAAAAGAGGCCAATCCAACCATTCACATATCCTCTGGTATACAAGAAAGTCGAACAACAAATCCCACCAAATATATCCAAGGATGTTATCTCCGTTGTTATAAAAAGAGCAATAAGCAAAAAGGGAGCATGTTTCCGTTATGAACCGCAATAACAATAGAGAACGTTGGACCACAGGAACTGGCAATAATTGAACTTGTAGGCTGAAGACGCGGTAGAAAGGAAACGGAATCATATCATCCGTAGGACGTACACTGTTGGACATAAGCCTTCACCAATCATGACAGAGGAGGGTTGCCAACTTGACACTCGCCACGCTTGGCTAGCGGATTGGTAAACGCAGTATAGGATGTTAAGGTTGCCAAGAAGACGCAACTGCCCTTTTTCTGGTCGCTTCCTTCCGCAGTCGATCCCTTAGCTAGTTCCTACAGGAATAGAGGAGGGGGACATCATTCCCACTAACACATCACTCCAGTAATCGGAGCGGGTCGGAGGTTGAATTTTTTTTAGACTCAAGCCAACAAATAGATAATATACAGTTCCACTGATGGAAAGTGACCACCGCTTCTTGTGGACAACGACAGCACCATGCATACGAAGTTTAGATTACAAGAAAATTATAGCCAGCAAAAACTACCGCCAGCTTAAAAGTTAGTTATTTATTTATTTATTTCAAACCATAATATCATCATATCATGCCCTGTCTGCACATTGTATGTCGACGGCATATAAAGCAATATGGCGGGCCGAGTTGGCCGCCAAAACGTATTTATACAAAATTAAGACATTACTTTTTATATTTCAGCGCAAATGAAACAGAATGCCACAATCAAAATAAAAACGATGGACTCGGAGGCGCCGTTAACAAGGTGATTCTTATGCTGTTACATTGTTTTTTAGGGTTCCGTAACCGAAGGGTTACAAACGTAAGCCTCTTTACTCACGTCTATGTGGACAGAACAGAATTGAAAAGATTTCATATTTCTAAGACTATAATTTAATTCGTTCTCTGTATTCTGTTTGGAAAGAGAAAGACGCTGATATTTTTAAAATTTCGCTACGATTATTAATTAATTTATTACATTTTTTTTAAGATGTGCTAATTCTTAAAGGGCATATCTCTAATAAAAAAAAATCTGACGTAGACGTTGTCAAAATTATGAAAGCTCCTTTTTCTGGTGAAAAAGGCATGGGAAACATATCTATTCTGCGGTAGTTTTGGCAAATTCAGATATATTTTTTTCAATTTTCAGTATTTTTTTAAATATGGAGGAATAAATTATAATAAATATTTTCCCATGTTCAGGAGGCAAAACTCTTTCGATTCCTGCAGTAATTTACAGGTATAAAACAAATGAAATCTTGTCAATTAACTGATGACGATTAAATATTATATACAGATGTAATGCGTAATAGTTTTTTATTCACAGCACAAGACACAACAATATTATTAGGTACAAATGCATAATGCTAAAGCGTTAAAAACACCCCAGCGCTGATTTTCAGCCAGCACCGTCGGTGACCCCCGGACCGTTATAAAGGCATACCCTCCTGAGCCCCCCATTTGTAAACTAGAAAACAAATTTATTGCGTGACTTTAAAAACATAAAAATTAAATTTATTACGTAAACATAATAATTTTTTACAACTACTATGCACTCACGTGCCAAGTATCCCTTACGCGGGCTTAAACGAAAAAACTAGCCAAGTACGAGTCGGCCTCGCACACGAAGAGTTCCGTACCATTATCTATACAACAAAAAGACATGTTTACGTTTAAAAAAAATACAAAATATTAAAATCAACAACATGACCGTACACTCGGAACGCCTGTCTCACCTACATATACATTTGTTGTTGTAGTTCCACGAAAACCCAGTACCCATATTGCGACGCAACGTCGCGCATGCACGTTTAACTATGTTATTTATTTTATTGTATATGATATATGATAATTGATTGTTTAATAATAACTTCGGCCGAATACTACGTCTGTGCACTTTTCGCAGTCCCTCCAACTGGAAAAGATTGTTAGTCAGCTCAGTGCCCTTAGTGTAAGTTTTCTGTTACAAAATACGTCTCGATCGTGTTCGTATGTCACAACAGCGCCCCTAGCGGAACGTTTGCGATGTTCGTGTTTCCATACAAATTGAGATTTTAACGCGAACGCGATCGAGACGTATTTTGTAACCGTTAACATACACTAAGGGTACAGCATACAATAATTTCACTTAGTTCTCGGTGTTCTCGGCAAGGCGAAAGCGTTTGGTTACATTTGGTTACATAAAAAGTTCATCATCGCATACGAAAACTGCCATTTGATTGCGATCGTGAGCGTCAGAAACGTTAGGCGAAACGGCCTCTGGTCCACGTAGGTACATAATATTTTAACGTTTGGGCTTCACTGAAAACCAGCTTTGCTGCACATAAAGTGTCGTAAATAACACATGCTGAGTAACTGAGCCGAGGCCCGTTATGATGTCCCTTCGTGTCACCAATTAATTTACTTGTACATATTATATTGTTAGTTTTTAACCCCCGACGCAAGAAGAGGGGTGTTATAAGTTTGACCGCTATGTGTGTCTATCTGTGGCACCGTAGCTCTTAAACGGGTGGACCGATTTGAATGCGTTTTTTTATTTGAAAGCAGGTTTTCTAGCGATGGTTCTTAGACATGTTTCATCGAAAACGGCTGTTTTTGAGATATTGAACTTTGAAGTGACAAAGTCGGGGGTTTTCCAACTTTGTGTTGGTTAGGTTATATTTAGTCTTATTATTGTAAGGTTGGTTGTGGTACTGATGGACTCAAAATAAATATTTCTTTCTTTCGATACGATCATCGGAAAAGAATAAAAAAAAAACCGCGCAAAAGACTGTGTGTGTAGGCTGGCTAGGTTGAAGCATTCTCATTGTGTATCACTGTCAATATCAGTACTATCACTACAATGTTAGTACGAGTAGGTTCAAGTTCACTAGTACCCATTATTATATTATATAATTTAACAAGGAAAAACGAAACAAAACAGATTAATTTTGAATGTATTTTATTTTTAGTACATTTCAATGAAACAAAACAGATGCAACCAGCAACTTATCCTGTAAATGAGATGGAAGCTATAGCCAAAAATTTTGCGAAACAGATGGCTACCAAAACGTTCCTTTATAAAAAAACCCGAAAAAGCCCTAAGGAAATAAGAGAAAAAAATATAACATCGGTAAATTGCAAAAGGGATACATACAAATTTCAATTTGCTGGTGGCGAAACATCTACCCAACATCCGCCGATACTAGTTTTAAGAGAATCTGTGTCAGACAGCGCGAATATCAGCAGCAAAGGTAATTTGGTTAAAATAAAAACCACGCTGTTTATTTTTCAAAGCTCGTATCTGACTCTCTCGTGTAGAAACATAACGAACCGCACGTACCGCATCATAAGATGCAGTTTTCAAAGTCACGTAACCTTCGAAGGGATCTCGCAAAAGTAACTATACGGGGATGTATTCTCGAATCGCACGATAATTAGACACGCCCATCATCTGCAGGCCAGGCGACAGGGAGTTGATTAATTATCCTTTTTTTGTGCCGCAGCAAAACTCTGTTATATTTTTCAGATTCATCGAGCGTAGATAGCTGCTGAGATATACAATATATATGTACCTTAAGCAAAAAGCACTTGGGGACTACGCAATAGGGTATTTAACAATCACCATCAGCCGGAAGACTGTTAAACAAAGGCCCGGATTTCTCGCTATGTCGTCGGGCCATGCCAGGCGTGATGCGTTATAACCACTCGAAAACCTTTCTTCTACAACGGCTATCTGTTCTTCGAGCCATACGGCCTGTCCATTGCCACATCAACTTACAAATTCTTCAAGTTGAAATAATGCTAGCAACATAGCAATAAGTTCTTGAATCTTTTTATATCATGATCATGACACGAAGAAAAGCCCGAATTAGACTGAGATCTGTAATAAATTAAAATCCTCCAATTTCATCGAAAAATACCAAGAAAAACGAGCTTTTGGACAAAAAAAAACTATTTTATCCATTTCATTACAATAGCGTCAAAGCTCGATTCAATTATTGTGAGCTTTGGCGCGATAAAGCTCCGCATAAATATGGGATTGCTAGTTCGAGAGCCGACGACACGATGCCCCGAGATAAGTTTGCAATGGACATGCATAGTAAACAATTCACGGACAGTACGAAAGGCTAATAGAATGCAGGGAGCCTGTAGTATATATACTCGTAACTTTACAGCGGTGTCGAAGGCTCTGGATACGAAAATTAATCACTGCATTGTCGTCAAAGAGTTCCATCGATCGAATCCAAAATAGCCAGCTGGTAACTAACAGAGCCATCCCAAAGGTGGCTGCTCCGTGTAGGGACGGCTAGGCCTCCGTATAAGCAAAAAAAAATCTTACTATCTTGCTCCTCTGCTATTACATGCGCACTATAGCTATATCTGTAAGACACATAATAATTTTGTGTAATCCATTGATATGGACCTCCGCAAGTAGCATCTCCGCAGTAAGTACCGTCTACCTTGAAAAGGATACAAAATCCGATTGTGCGTTTCTTTTTTCAAAAAAAGTTGCAAAACTTCGTTACATAGTCATTTCAATGTTCAATATTTTAAAATTGACAGGACCGATTCTGATGAAACATAGCTAAGCATGGAAAATCGGCCCATCCGTTTGAGAGTTACTATGCCACAGATACTCGTAGACAGACAAAATTGGCCTGAAACTTAGATAGAACACCCCTCTGTTTGCGTCGGAGGTTAACAACCGTAGCACCACAAAGAAGCAAGACAACTGTTCCTTCCATGTACACTACAGCGCTTGCATCTGGACCTAGTCCGTGTGCACGTTCAATTAACTTCAGCGGGATTAGACCGTCACATTACGGACGAGCGTCCCGCATTTCGTTAGCGGTGATGCCTCTGCTCAAGTGCAAGCTGTAACGTAGATGAGTCTGTGTAATTCGAGTGGACGAAATTAGACTTCGTTTTTATTGTTTGAACAAAACGTTTTTATTTTTTTAAACGACATCAAAAAGGAGGTTCTTATTTCGGTTGAATTTTTTCAAGTCTGTTACTTCAAACTCCGTCGTATTAAATGAATTCGAGATAAGTAATTTTTTGATTTGTAGGGATTAGAGGCTTCCCGTATAGTTCCGCACGGAATTGAAAATAATACCATCCCTAAGAACAGTTACTTTCTTAAAGCAAAATAATGCAACATTCGTGACTTTCATTTGAACACTATTATTTTAATTCAGCACGCCACAAATTTAATTAAAAACCGAAAACAATTTCCACCTCAAAATGCCATCAACGAACCGCCAAATGACCATTTTATAATCAACATAGAAAATTAAATCCTCACAACAAAGCATCAAATAGCCCTCCGCAGAAACATAACTCTCATAATGAGGAAATACCAAAGACAAAAGACATAAATCGTCAGAAGGAATAAATTCGCCGAACTAAGTTAGATCAAGCCGTTCATTATTATGTACTAGTACAGAGTAAAGTGGACCCTCCAAGTTGCGAGCAAGATTGTGTTCTGCGTGCACAAGCTCTGTAGTGGGGATTTAATTAAAATCTCGCTGAAGATAGAAAACAGGACTGTTGTCCATTGTCAGACGGTATCGTAATCTGATATGACTAATTGACAGACCGTTCATGAGTTTTGGTAAGGAAATTAACTTATATTAGTATTTATGATTGAGTTAAATAAACTAATTTAGAACAAGTAAAGCACTGTGCTTGTGTCGAAGCAGTAAATTAACACAAAGAGCTATGCACATAGGTTTGTCATGAAACAAAAGTATACGGTAGTTGTAAATAACAAAATTACGAAGGCAACACCCAAAGGCGTAAGTGAAATAACACTATCAACATGATAAAATTTTAATAGATATATCTTATATCGTCTCTTATCTCTATGAATTTTGCCATGTTAATATTTTTTTTTCGCCGCAATCACGTTTAATAGAAAATTCGCGTGAATTTTCGGGTTTCAACAAAAATAAAAAGAACTCCGAGCAAAACTGACTCGCACTTTACTTTTAAACGTGTAAGTCGACACATTACACCTTCGTTGTACTTAAAACATGTGCAAACTTCACCATTTAATGTTAAAAAAGAACCACTTAAATTAAACGTAGTAGGTACCTAATGCGTTATTTCAAAGCTTATGAAAATTAATCGCATCGCCTCACAATGGACACTCGCACCGAAGGAATGCTTATCTTCATTTAAGTTTACTTTCATATTAATTTATGAAACCGTCTCGACCGTGCGCTCGTTCCAATATCGCGGGCCCCGACCGAGTTGCTAACACACTTACGAACTGCTATATTCTGCTTACTGCGACTTACCTGTGGACAGAAAAAAGTTTTTGTTAAAGTACGAAACGCGTCAGTGTATTGTGGTGGTGGTGATAGATGGGTTTGTGTGATTTGTGTGTATTCTTACAGTGGAGGGAGGTGGAGGAACTGCATGAACACGCATATCCTGCATAAACTTAGCTATCATAAGGTCGCGGGTGAGCAAAGAATTTCTTTTAGTTCATTCGTGTTAAATATACCAAGTTTTAAAAACCTCCGAACCAAAGGACTGAACAAACTCGACCCCGACCTAGAACGAGGTCAAACCGAAAAAAGTAACACAGATTATTTGACAAGGGTACCTACTATTGTCCCTGGTAGATCCTTAGCGAAAAACCTTATCAAAGGTACCGGTAGGCCCTACGAGGGCCTATGTCTTGTGCACATGAAAACAAAATTAAATCTTAAGTTGGACGGCGTAAAGATAAAAATAGGATATCTTACGTTTTGGATATGGGTCCTTTCAATTATGAAGTGATCGTTAGGTTCATCTGATTGCGAGGATCGGACTATTGACATATTAGTATAGATAGTGCCACCAGAGTTGAGGTCACGCACACAAGAACATATCGTGTAATGACAGCTCATTCATTTCATTCATTCTCCTTTTGTGCAATCACCTCTTTTTGTGCGTGTAATCATTCACTTCAACTCTCGTGGCACAACCTATACCTACTATCACGGTGTGATGAGATGACTGCTAGAGCAAGATGGCGCTGTAGCTTCGAGCGTTCGGCTTGCCATAAATGAAAAAGAAATTTCTCACATTAAAGTATGAACAAATATAACATAATTGCCGGTTGCATTTTTTTTATATGCAACCAGTAATGACCAGCATCCCTGAGATCGCATTCCCGGAGCGGTACAACGTAGGGATCTAAACGAGCATAATATCAATCTCTCAAAGGGCCGGCAGCAGACCTGTTGTTGCGTGTGTCTATGGGCGGTGGTGATAGCTTCCCATCAGATGATCCTCATGCTTGTTTGCCCCCTCTTACATAAAAAAACAAATAGAAATACCTATTACACACGATTTTATTGCAAGACTGTGTGTAAATCATTTTGAGTTCTACAACCGCTCATCCATTTCTCGTACTAACTTTACATACGGTGGATTGAGGAATGTTAAAAAAGTTCAAAAGTAACTTCTGCATCTAGCCCCAGAATTTAATAAATTCCCTGAACCTCTATAAAATCAGAAGGCCACTTTACATTTTCCATTGTAAATCTTACAAAACAACAAATTATCTAAGATCAAGAATGCACAGCAAAATCCAAAGATTAAAGCCATAATTCCAACGTTGAATAAATAAGGCCTCGGCCAGACAGACGGACGTTAGTAAGGCAAGATAATCAGCTTCAGTATCTTTCTGTAGTCTGTACCGGGGCTTAGTGTGAGCAACGAAGCACTTTAAAGTATGAATGTCTAATCTTAAAGTGGAACTACGTCGGCCGTGTCAAGTTAGTTTCGTACTAGGATGTCTGTCTCTCTACAAAGATACGTACATATTAAACTACCCTCCTAAGTTTGTAATAAAAATAATTAATGATAAAAAAAAATGTTGACTGTCATCTAAACTACAAATCCGTCTCGAATCTCTAGCTAATCTGATCTCTGTGATCTCTGTGCGGAACCCTCGGCGCGCGAGTCCAACTCGCACTTAGCCAGTTTTAATTTTTGGACACTTATAAAGAAGTTTATGAAAAAAGTATATTCGAACAAAACAAATAGAGACGGCATCACACCTAACCGCCAGTTAACACTAATCAATGGATGGTGAAACAGCCCCTAAATAGTTTAAATTTGGCCTCCCCAAACTAGAGGTATGTCCAATCATCATTACGTTACAATGCACCGCGAACTCGAACGAAACGCAAAACGAGAATGTTATTGCTGGACGTTTAATTACTGCACAGCAATAAATCTTGCAGTATCAAGGGTTGCCAGATCAAGCGGAATATAAGGGCAATCGTAGCAAATATATTGGGATTAAAATGCACTATTAAATTAATATTCTCTTTTGATTCATACTCTTAAATAAAAAAAAATAGATAAGTCGTCGTAGATAATCTCACATTGTACAGGAATGAAATGACCATAAATCACGCAAGAGTCAATAACAAAATGAAGTGTTTTCATTAGATCATTAAATATTTACGGACGTTACTTTTTCTAAGCGGATATTATAACAAAATCTAAAATGTATTCGAAGGACTCTGCTAGGTACTAAGAATCTAGAAGCATCTTAATCCATTAATTATAGTAACCACGCGAAAGTGGTAGGTACTGGTGTGTGAGACAACCCTAAGCAAGAGCAAGAGTTACTTATGACTGTCGAAACCAAGCCATTGACGTAACACTGGCGCGACCTAGGTCTTCAATTTATGATTAAATCCACGTATTCATTTGGATAAAACGCACAGCATACAGTTTAGTGAGCACCAAGCTAAGATATTGCATAATTAAAAAAAAAATGTAGCCAGCAGGAGTGTTTGAAGCCATTGGGCTTATATTGATATATACTATAGTATGTAGGTGAGGTAGACGACTATAGGTCCACTCCTGCTGGCTCGTGCTGAGGCACCGACCGACTTCAGACTGGTAGAAAATTATTTTCATGGTTTTTTGTAGTCGGTTATTTTTTTTTTTTTTTTCTGTTACTATTCTAATTACAACCGCTTCGTTGGTGCCAATTTTATCAAACGACGATGTCCAATCTCTGTATTATCAGAATCATATTGTACTGAAACACCGTCAATCCTGTATCAATTAGCACAAACGCTTAATACCGTGTCATCTATCACTGTCAGGGTATTATGGCGTGTTACAGCATGCCACGACCGCACAACACAGCCACAATGGAATCGCACGGTCGACTTAACCCGGGTGCATTTAAATGTAATGCAATCGGGAATCGCGAACGACGGCATTGCATGTAAATCACCGGCTGTGATTGGAATGTTCAGAGATGATTATTTTTTATTACCAAATGCGATTGGTTCGTTTAATTACAGTAACTATAGGCAACTTTATTCATCATCTTCATATCAGCCCGTAGGACGTCTACTGTTGGACATAGGTCTCCCCCATTGACCTCCATTTGCAAGAAAAAAAATTAAGCAAATAATAATAAACGCAGCCCGTCATTTCTGAGAATCCTTGTTTTAAATAATTTCAAGTTTGTGCTTTAAATTTTCAAAACCATTTTTTTAACCTCTTAGCCTAATTTTGTACAATGGGTGGCCGAATGTTTTTTTAGTTAATTACTGTTTTGTAATGATGATGATGTGATTACGTTTATGTTTTTATGCGCTTTCTACTTATTTATAAGTATACTTACATAAAATAAAATATAGCGTTGCGTTCCAACTTATTTGGCAAGAAAGTAAACTGTCGACATTTTATCCATCGAAAAATACACAAAGAATTATAAAACGATTGAAAAGTACTTTTTTACGTAATTTTTACTGAACGAAATTCGGCAGATCTGGAAAAAGTCTTGAATACTCAACTGTGTTACAACAACAAACTGTTAAATAAAGAAAAAGTCTAAAACTATTATTTTTCGGGCTGGGCACTACATGACCTTTTTTCTTGCAAATGAGTTGTACTTTACCCCCTCAAAAAGAATGCAATTCAATAACCAATCCGCCTGTACAGTATGGTGTGTCCGTGCATTGCCCGGGTGCAATAAGTCCGGTCGTGACGTCACGCGTTACCGGCTGCCCCGGCAATATCGAGCTGCCGTCAAAATGGACGTTTCAATGGAACCCAAGGCGAAATATTTTCAAGCTCTGTGCTATGAAAATGTTCGAGTTCAAACACGTAAATGTGTAGAAATATTTATTCACATCTTCGAGCTGTATAGGACTAAAATGTACTTTCCATTGCTAGGCATCCTCTCACAATAAGATACATTGGGCGGTTCCTTTTTAATGTTTCTTAGTCAAAATGAAAAACGGAACTCGCTATATAGTATCGCCATGTCTCTCTGTCCGTCCGTCCAGGGCTTAGCTGAGAGACTATATTAGGTAGTGCTAAAAAGCTGTAATTTAGCAATATGCCATAAAAAGTGGTGGTATAAAATATAGAAAAAAAAATATTTTTAAGGTAACTCCCATAGACGTAGTGGGGGTATTTTTTTCGCCTCTAAATTTATAGTATGTATGTCTTGTATGTATGTATGTATGTATGTTCAAACACAATGCTATGTATTGTTTCAGAATAAATAAATAATAAAAAAAGTATGTATGTAAACTCTTTATGGTACAAAATAAGTAACAAACATTGAGATATATGTAAAATGGCGAACTTATCCCTTTAATGGATCTCTACCAGTCAACCTTTGAGTGGATGACTTTGACCTTATAATGTGGGGTATCGTTGGATAATTTGGATATGCCTTTTTAAAATCAAACATAAAATATACCTACTTAGAAAATTCAGTTCAAAATACAAAATCCATAGAAAATAATAACTCGTTTAGTACCTACGATAAGTAATTTCGTATCGGCTACGGAACCCTATCCTGGGCGTGTCCGACACGCACTCGACCGGTTTTTTTTTTGAAACTTCAAAGCTCATGGGGAATTTTGAATGAAATTCTGAAATGCTCTCTGAGGAGCGCGTATGGGCTGGAACCCATGAACTATCTGCCTGAGAACATAATTAAAACCATTTTTGGTTGCCTCGAAGAGATCTCTTTCAAACGAGAAGGCCGCCCATTTCTTACCTACTTAGTAATTTTCTCTCTGTGTACCTGTTTTTTGTACCGCTCACTATTTGTGGTGTACAATAAAGAGTCACTGTATTATATTGTATTGTAACATATTTAGGGGTTGTTTCACCACCTTGATTAATTTTATTTGGCGGATGAATGTGTTGCCGTCTCCGTCTATTCAAACAAAACAAACAGAGACAGCATCACATTTATCCGTCCAATAAATTTAATCAATCTATCCATTTTTGAACCAGGGGGTAATTCTACGAGTATTTTACCAGTCATATCGCCAGCCTTCAACTTTTGTCTTTTTATTAATATCGATTGATTATTTTCTCAATGTCGCATCTTATTTTAGTTGCAAAATCAACTTAGTCTCGATCGACACAGAGAAGATATTTCTAGGAAGCTATCGCCCTATTTCATAATGAAATTGCCGTGACATCGTCCCATTACATCTATCAATAACTACCGTATTCCATATTCAAATGAGCCTGAACGATTTTAGAAACTAGGTCAATAATACTGTTACAAATAAATTACCCTAGCTAGAATACCTAACTGATGCACTAAATTTTTTTTAATTAATAATCATCGTC
The DNA here is from genome assembly GCF_025370935.1 of Choristoneura fumiferana. Classification (NCBI taxonomy): domain Eukaryota; kingdom Metazoa; phylum Arthropoda; class Insecta; order Lepidoptera; family Tortricidae; genus Choristoneura; species Choristoneura fumiferana. The sequence goes on from NC_133500.1 coordinate 9,796,807, forward strand.
TTTTTCGCTGACTGTAGCACTATTTCTTGTCTGTATTTGCACTGACATTCGACTTACATACAAGTACTTGTACCAAATGTCAAGTAAATCTGACCACAGAAAGTGGGTCTAATAACTTGGGTGGCAACATTTGATCTATTTGACAGTGGCGCCCGTGGGTTTTTTTTTGAGAGGTTCTGATTGTTACGTTTTTCTTGCCTAGAATTGCAGTGATTGTGCAAAAATTTATTGTGTATCTTGTGTGTTCTGTGTATCTCGCAGTAAGTACCCTGTTCTTCTCGCCCCCTGTATGGTGGTCGGGGCTTAGAATAACACCATTCCCGTCTAGGAATTCGTAAGAGGCGAATAATAGGCATAACCAGTGTTTCAGTTACCGAGATCCCTTAAGTGGTTCATTTAATAGTTCTTTTTTTTCCTTTTAATAACTCTTATTTTAAAACTGCTTCACCGTTATCTTTAAATTCAAATACTCTGCCGACCTTTCACCACTTTCCGTCAACGGCCTATTTGAATTTCAACTGTCACTTGCCACAGTTGAAACGGACGGCGTTTTAAAATTCAAATCTTAACGATTACTTTTAAAACTATACCCTAAAGTTAACTAAATATTGTTGCATTAACTAAATTCAAATACGTAACGGTTCAATTCAAATTCTACCTACTAGTTTTCATCAAGTTAAATTTAAACCGTACTGACACACCTAATTTACAGGGCAGCTCCGTACGGCTACAGCTTTCTCCGCTCTGCACGGCTACAACTTTCAAAGCTCCGTTCGGCTACAACTCTCACGGCTCAGGCGGCTCCTTTACGCCCTAACCTGACACTAAGCCCTGACGGCCTTAACTTCCGGAGTACTGCACATCCTTCCTGGCTCGTCCAAGACCCTGATCGTTCCGGCGTGGAACACTTGTCCAGGCTGCTCGTTCCTGCCGCCCTAAGGCCCCTTTTGACCTCGGCACCGACGACCACTCAGCTGGACCAGGCCCCCCTGCTGTGGCCAGCCTCTTCGTTCCGGGATCTTCTCTCCGACTCCAGGGAAGTGTAGGCCAGGGAGACCGAATAATCAAAACCGACATCTCATTAAAATCGCTTGAACTTACTACCTGAGATTCTCGTAATACTTTTACTTTTAGTCTGTTATTTTTTGTGTTAAATTTTTAATTAAAAAATTGTTAAAACGTCTTATTGTTTTACTCAAAGAATAACTTACTAGGCCTCCTTTAAGGTCAAACCTCCCCTCAAGAGGTCTGCCCTTGACAAAAGTAGTACTTATTAAAAGTAGCTGAAACTTAGCGCCCTGACTTTCAGCTATTTGAAACATAGTAAACTGAATATTGTTGTCTATTGTGACAAAGTACTAAAATTTTACACTTGTTTTGGAGTTTAATGGTTCATGAGGTTAATTAATGTTCGAGTTTAAAAACGGTAAGTATTCGGAAACAATTTGACAAAAGTTACTGCAAGGACGTATGCACACAACTATGCAAAACATCTACATACATGGTACACTACCATAAAAGATAATACCACTACTGTGTGGATTCTTACCATGGTACTGGTACATACATCTAATATCCCTTACGCCCGTACATTCCAACTGACAATAGAACGATCGTTGCACCCGACTATAACCCGACGGTTGGGCATTTGAATTTGAAATGTTCGATATTCAAATCCTGACGCGCAATTGGACAAACAAGAGCCAATCGCGGCGCCGATCTCTTTTGCGTTAGCGACAAATAAACCGAGAGTTACGTAAAGAGAGAATACGAAAGCGAAAACTTTTTTTGTACAATTAAAAAAAGACGCTTTGAACCTATCTATTTTACATATTTGGAAAAAGTATTTAATTACAAATACATCGAAATTTATTGTAGGTAATCGGATTGGCTTAAAAATAATTAAAAATACTGTGTTCTTACTGAAAGCTAATATAATCTTCCGTGTCGACAACGCCTGCGCTATATGTTTGCATTAGACGCTTGACATCCAAGTGCAGTCGCTAATGCACGCATTACGGTGTCGCTTGACACAAAGCGGGCGCAGTTGTCGGTGGTATTGTTTTCAGGCTAGTCAATTCGTGGAATAATTGAAAATTGGCTTGTTCTTTTGATAAACCCCTTTCTACTTCATGACCGTCAAGGAAAATGTTTTATAAGTGAAAGAAAGAAAAGCTCGTGACATTATTATGATTTTAGCTACGCTCACTTCGTAATCCACGCCTCTCTATTTTGTTCCCCTTACACAAATGTCGCATAAAATACTATTTTCTGCCTGACAAAGTTACTTTCGCAGATTTTAAATGCAGGTAAAACTAACAACTCTCCTATAAATGGCATTTTGATTAGTTGCGAACTCAAGCTTCATAATAACAGTGAACAATCAAGAAAAACACAGACTCAACTCATTTTGAAAGCCGTCAAACTGTAATAGCATAACCGCTGTAATTCATTACGCCATAATGAGTGTTCGAGGTTACATGGCAACCGCGAGATTTAATTTCGCACTCGCGCTGCCTACGTCGCAAGGAAAAACGCGCACGATATCACCGTACAAGAAGGTACAGTCACCAGCAACAACATCTGACACAACAAGGCGTGCATAAATATCTGATAAGACTTTATTCTACACAAAATCGTTTATCATGTTATTTTTTTTGTTGTTTATTCCTATACTGAAAATACAAACCGAAACATAGATGCACAGAAAAAACAGAAAAATAAGACCATCACTGGGAATCGCGTCGCTGCTTAAGTGACTAAGTAAGAAACACAAGCTGAGATATGAGGTGCATAGGGAAATTCGTGTCGGTACCGTTGACCATCAGTGGTGTAGCGGTATAGCACGCGGTACGGATTGCCGAGGACCTGGGTTCGATTCCCAGTGATGGTCTTATTTTTCTGTTTTTTCTGTGCATCTATGTTTCGGTTTGTATTTTCAGTTTCGGTTTTACGGGATGACCGTAAAAGTAAAAATTTGGAATTGAAATAAAAAATACAAAAAGATTCCAAAAAGCCAATCTTAAGTTTATTCCTATTTTAAAATTTTGTTGTCTTTGTGAATGTAAATAAACGTCTTCTTTCTTTCTTTCTTTCTATTTTTAGGGCCGGTAGGACATGTCAGATATTTTTTAATCCGCTGTGTGTGACAGGTAATAATGCAGGTGCAATGCGTCGTTACATAGTATAAATTAGATTCAAGACATGAACAGATTAGGGCGCAGCAATTTATACATAATATTTAATAAGAATTACATTAATGGTGTGTGTGTGAATTTCCCAACCGGCACTGGGCTCGTGTGGGAACTACGGCTCAAGCTCTCATTATGAGAGGAGGCCTGTGCGCTGCAAGCAGTGGGGACGTATAGATGTGATGTTGATATTGTCTCAAAAATTTCAACCGCTATTACTCGTATTTGAGAGAAGAATCTTGTCGCAGGTGATTTTGTGCAACGTTTATGAAATTCACGTCGTAATTTTTTCCACGGGAAGTTTTTCGAAAAGCCGCTATTTGAATTCATCTGCTAGATCAGCTTTAAGCTCGCTAAGCCGCCAAAGCCCCGGAATGTTTCAAAAGACTTCTTGACAATACAACTTTCCTAAACACCTGCGTGGCGTAAAACGAATAAAGCAAGTTCAGACGTTTCACGGTAACAGAATTATGGAAAAAAAGCTGCGATAAAAGTAAATGACAGGAGATAAGCGTGCTTTTTTCACCTTTCATCTTTGGGCTAAGAGAATATTTTTTAAAAGACTCCCGTAAAATACATTAACTTAAAGGGCACTTTCGCCGCGATCTGGGTGAGCGAGCGAAGTGTAGGCGGCATTAACCCTAAATAAGACCCCGTTTATTGGAGCATACTACCACAGAATCAAAAGCAGCTATCGAATACATACCTGACAAAGAATATTTTTAAAGCTTTCAGTAATAACAATGGAAATTGTGACGTATTTCGAAATTAATAAGGTTCAGTATCCAACTCAATGCAAGTGGTCGCTAAATCGCCTCTACCTTATAAAGGGTTCAAATATTGGGACAGCTTAAGAGTATCTACAATCGTGAGCATTGAGAAACTCGATCAAGTGATCAAGTGCTAGTCGGACTCGCGCACCGATGATTCCGTAAACGACGTTTTTGCCTAATACCGACTCACCCTTGACCGATTGTTTTTATATGTTGATGCGAAGTACTATTATTTTCGAGTTTGAGGTTTGTATGCTTAAACGTCAAATCAGAATCGACCCACGAGTATCTGATCGAAAACTAGTAAACTTATCTTGTATGAAGACACCCCTTAATTTTTAATCAAATTATTTTTTTATTATCTGCTGTTGTATGTACTGGCAATAAAAACACAATTTGTGTATGTACATTTCCGTTGTCTATCTATTATAGCTCTTGAGATATAGCCCTGTGACAAACTATATCTTAGTTAGTTTAAAGTAGTTCGTAAAGGTTACCTTACCACTAGATACCCACACCCACAAGGCTCGCTGGAAACTGAAGCTAAAACTTACAAAATTTACATGGAAAAAAACACTTCCCATAAAAAACCCAACACTCCCGTTAATCACTTAAGTGACAGTAACCGAGGGATACTTAGCGAAGTCGCGACATACATTAGCCGGGCGGGACTCGAACCCGCATCAGCCTAAGTATCGTCCTAACTCAGTGCCAAATCGCAGATCAGGAAACCGCAATAAGGACCCGTCACCGCAAAACTGTAGATGCTCGCAATAAATAAACCGGATTATTGAAGTAGCTGTGACAGATATTAGGAGGAGTATAAATACTAAGTATGTTAGTATTACCTACTTAATACTCGGTATCGGACCACCAACTCAAAAAGGCGACCTGGCAGACCTAGACGGCGATAGCGGAATGAACTGGACTACTTCTTGAAGGACTGGCCCTTGTTGCAGTGGACAGAGAGTTTAAGTACCGGCGGGAGGCCTTCGCTCAGCAATAGGACAGAATAGGCTAACAATAATAAAAAATAATGACATCATCATCATCAGCCGGAAGACGTCCACTATTGAACAAAAGCCTCCCCCTTAGAACGCCCGAATGAAAGACAACTCGCCACTTGCATCCACCGGTTGCCCGCAATTCTCACGATGTCGTCAGTCACCTAGTGGGAGGCCTGCTAACGCTTCGTCTTTTGGTTCGCGGTCGCCACTCGAGAACCCCTCCCCCCCCATCTATTCTGCGAGCGATGTGGCCCGGCCATTGCCACCACGACATAGGAACATGAAATATCCGGCAGCTAGTATTTTTACTTAGTATTTATACGCAGTTCGTGGAAACACGAATACTGAAACGGCCCTCAAACTAGCGAATTAAACACGAAACCGTGTGGTTACCGGAACTATACCTAATGGAGTAATTAATGTACTGCACTCACTACATTATAGGTTTTTATCTTAATTATAAATATAATCCAATTTTTTCTCTACGTGTGTGGTTTAACAAATAAATAAAAATGTGCTTTAATGGATCAATTTAGAACATGGTGAAGAAACATACAAGTCGTTGGCATATTTGACATCTGACACTTGGTCATCATCATCATCTCAGTTGGTTTTAGCGCACCCTCTTAGGGACTATTCTCTAAGGGGCTGCGCTAAGTCTATATTCATAGGAGCCTATATGAATAAAGGCGCCACGCCAAAATTCGTCTGGAACAGACGCGTAGGCCTGATGATGATGATATGAATAAAGGAAAGTATACGTTTTTGTTTGTCAGTCTCATAAGAGGCTGTGTCCAACAGTGGAATGTTTATGTATCGAACTTGTTAGGCAATTCGGTGAATTTATAAAAAAAAAAACACTATGAATAAAACAGTATGCCAGGAACTACTTTGCAGGTGGTAGGACCTTGTGCAAGGTCCGCTCGGAGTGCTACCACCATCTTGCTCGCTAATCCTGCCGTGAGGCAGGAGTGCATGCACTGTTGTGTTTCGGCGTGGAGAGTAAGACAGCCGGTGAAGTTACTGGCACTTGAGGTATCCCATCTTAGGCCTCTAGGTTTGCAACGCATCTGCAATACCCCTGGTGTTGCAGATGTTTATGGGCGGTGGTGATATCTTACCATCAGGAGAACCACTTGCTCGTTTCCCATCCAGTCGAATAAAAAAAAAGTAGTAGGTTATCTAGATAGATCTCGGCATCTCAATCAAATGCCTCCATAATGCTGTAAATAAAGTGTTGACATACATACATACATACGAGTACACATGCGCATCAACAAGACCCCTTTTTTTAAATTGCTATTCCATTTCCACCATTAATAAAATTTGTACAAAGGATTTTAATTGCGAGACCTCGTCACCTCACGCCGCCAACTTTAATACCCTTTCGACTTTTTTATTCGTCCCACTCACTCAGAATAGGCTGAATTATGAAAGCCTCAAAGAAGTCAGTCGCCGTCGAAAGTTTAAAATACTTATAAATACTTTTAGCTAAAATATTCTTTTAGTGAAAAAGACGTTTCTGTTCAAAATTATTTTTTTAATTCAAGCTGTTTTTGCTGACTGTACTTTTTGTTGACTGTAGGTACTTGGATTTTCATCCAACTTACACGTATGGCTACCAATTTCAAGCCAATACAACAATGGGAGCTATAATTCATTTTTTTTTATTCGTCTGGATGGCAAACGAGCATGTACCTATTTGTTCCACGCAAACATCAACCTCGCAGTACATATCGTGAACATGCGTGGACAATGATAAATTGTTATTCAAATGTAATAAAGTTGCTTCAAACTCCGACGGGCACTGGTTTATGCTACGCGGGAACAGTTTAAAACAGTTCTGACACAATTTTTAACAAGTCATAATGAACAAGAACAAATTAGCGTGCCAAACAGCCGTGCTCTTTCCCTTTAAGATATCGATACCGATACAAGGAAACACGTAAATCGATACTTCCTGTACTGCTTGACTCGTACGCCAGTGTTGCCACCTCAGTTTTTTTTTCCCAAAAGCTACGCGAAATTACTATAAAATAGGGCACTTAATTTTTTTACCCTAAATAAAAAAAAAAACTAAGCTAATAAATGCAGTTTATTGATAAACTAATAGCTAAACTACTACACCGTTTCGAAACATTATTGGAATGCACCCATTAGTCATCTAGTTCTATGTCATTTGCAGTATTTTTTTTCTCGAAATCGTACATTTCATTCGAAAACTATTACCCAAAAAATACCCTAAATAGTATTTTATCCTAAAAATACCCTTAACTTGTAAAAATACCCTAAATTTAGGGTAAAATACCCTAAGGTGGGGACGCTGTCGTACGCAAAATTAACGTTCTGCAATCGCCAATCCGATTGCCAAGCGTGGCGATTACAGCAATACCCCGACAAATCTTTATAAAAAAAGACTTTATTTCATTCAGATAAAAAAAAAACATTTTCTTTGTTAGTATGTATTAGTCTTATAATCTAGTGTTAGTCGATTTATTGTTATTATTTATTATTATTCTTTTTTTTATGGAAAGTCCAACAGTAGACTTTTTCGGCTGACGATGATGTTGTTGACAGCGTGGCAAATTACGCCAAACCCCGTACCTACTATGAAAACACATTTGGCTTTTGGCACGGGTCAGTTATTATGTAAAAAAAACTCGTGTCTGGTTTGAGTTAAAAAGTAAACCAGCTTGATTCGTCAGTTGATTCAGTAGCCCGCACCGTAACAAAACGATCGGACGACGCGTCAAGGCGTTCGGGGGAAATTGCGGAATCGATCTACGGACGTATCGACAATACGCGTCCGATATGATGAATTGGACGTAGGTTGCAACGACCTACGGTTTCGCTGGAACGAACGTGCGAATAAGACAACGAATATTTTCTTTACGGCAAGTTGAGTGGTGGAGTAAAAGCACCTGACTCAAACTGATCTGATTTTAATCACATTACATGCTAGCTTATATACAAGAATATATCTAAGATAATCTATAGTAGGATTTATATATCTCAATACTCAATACCACAGTATTCCAAATCATCGACACGATCCAGATAAACCATGTGCTACATACCGACACATTTTCCTTCACCGAAAAACTAATGGAGAACGAAAAATATACCCTACACATGAATTCCTAAAAGAAAAAACCACTGTAGCTCAGTGATCTGACTTGTGGGCTTTCATGCAGATGACCTTAAGTTCGATCCGGTAGCTACGGAATGAGGGCTATCGTTTTTTGTCTCACTAGATGGCGCACTGTTGCGTGAGGTTTTTAAGTATGGCTTTCAAGGTCTGTTATTACGGTGTGAAAACAAAGTTTAGATTAAAATCATCTTTAATACACCTTAAAACCGTACCATAAAAATATCGAGCACTGCCAGTGTTGCATAGTCCCGTTTTGTTCGAAAAAAGGAGGACAAAGGTTTCCGAAAGACTAAACTGTCTCAAACACGACATTCATGGCCCGGAACGTATATTTGCCATAATTAATTTCAGATATTGCAAAATATTTCACAAAAATATTCTAATTTAAATAAACCCGCGTAGCTCACCCAAAAACTATGAGATTTGACATTTCGGAGACCTCACGCTACACTAGCGCCTCTAGTGGAAAATTCATACGCGATAGCCCTCATTGTAAGCAGTATTAACAGATGGTCAGTGCTATCATTAAAATCGTTGAATTTGTTGAAAAGTCAGCTCGCTTCCCGGCCTAATAAGAATAAGTGATAAATCATTGAAACCCAGTTGGCGTTAGATAGAACATAAGTTGGAAACAATCCGCGATGGTAAAGTTGCGTCTCGTAAATTCATTACAAGCTTGGGCAATAGCCAAAGAGCCCTGAAACGGAGGGGTTCCTGATTAAAAATGAAAATAAATTTTGATCAAGTTCGTTAATTGTCTGATGTGCCAATTTATTTTGAAATCCGAGGTAATGGATGGAAGTATGAGAATTAAACTCAGACGTCACTTTGCGCAGATCTTCAAATAAACACCACTGCCACAAATATAAAGTATAAAATTGTAGTTCAGCACACGAAAGTGATTGTTAAAAAAATACAGATCAATAGGCCTGAATGTATCGTTTGTTACAAGTTTCAATTTCCACACAGCATTTTATTTCTGGAAGTAATTTTTCCAGTTTTGTTATGTTACTCAACTAACATAACGTAGGTATATTCTATAAGATGAATTAAATTTTGAATTCATTATTTCGTCAACATAGGCTTATTTATTTACGTGATAAACAAACAAAAGAACAAACTATAATGTGCCTGTTGGCGTGCGAAGTAATCATCAAAGAAGAAGAAATCATTTCCAAGAATCCTGAAAACAGTACGGTTCATTATTTTTATTACAAGCTTTTATTTAGTTTCACCTGTCCCGTTGTCTGTCTGTCTGTAGTTAAATCTTGCAAGTTAAATTTGACCAACTTCCAGTATGACTACTTGACTTGAAATTTGGAATACTTATGTAAATTGCGTGACAATACAATAATCAATAATAATAATAGTAGTGACATCCCGGTAGTCCAGCCAGGATCGTCTCCGCAGGACGGAACTCTTCAACGGTTAATAGCAACGACTTGAAATTTGGTATGCAAATGTAGTTTGGATGACAATGCAAGTACAGTCAACAAAAAGTACAGTCAGTAAAATAAGATTGTATTCAAAATGTTTTTTTATGGTTAGGTTATTACTCATCATGATTATTACTATCAAAATTATAAACATTAGTAGCAAAGTAATTTACGAATCGCGAAGACGTAGAATGGAAACCAAACATCGTGCAAGACAGAATAAGGTGAGAGACATGACTGAGCGCTCCCTAAGGTTTCATACAGACATGACGTAACGTATCGGACACAACGTATAAATACAACTTGTTTACAAGCACAAATATAGACAAATCAAACGGCTTAAAAAACATCTTAGATTATTCGGGCAGGTGGAAATGACAATGAATATTTTGAAATACTGTGCAAAAAAATCTATCAATATGTAGTACGTTGCCTGCATTTCGGGATAAGTACCTAAAATAAGTACAGTTCAATCGCTGACTGGCAAAAATGTATTATTTTAACAAAGACTTATTTTAACTTTCTTACTATACTATATACTTCATAATATATGCATTCACATACTAATATTTTAAATGCGAAAGTAACTCTGTCTGTCCATTACCTCTTCACGCTTAAACCACTGATTCAGATTCACGCTTAAACCGCTGATTCAGATGAAATTTGGTACGGATATAGTTTGAGACCCTGGAAAGGACATCGGATAGTTTTTATCCCAGAAATTTGCATTGCGATAAACGAATTCTTGGCAGATGAAGTTGCCAGCAAACGTTATATACGATTTAGATACGGCAATTTCAGCGCAATACCTGCCCCGCGTTCGACGGCACTTAAATACCGCCGGGCACTCCTTAGCACTTTGAGTCCTCCGGGTACGCTTTGATCGCGCCCTGTAGCACTCGAGGGACGGCTCTTCAACGAGTGGGACAGACGGTTTGACGGCTCTCAGAAAGATATATAAAAAGTTCCCATCGACGAACTCTAAAGATTTTCACGATTGAGCCTTCAGTTTGATGATTGAGATGACACTTTTCCCGTATGATTTTTATGATTAAAGCAGTACGATCATTTTGTTAAGAGAAGCCGTGTCGGCCTAGTGGTTTGACCTCCGGATTTTTGAAATTTAAGTGGAAAAAAACTCATGTTTTAAAATTGTCAAACGAAGTCGTATTGATATATTATAGTAATTAACTAACACACTTCGAATAAAATTCTGGCATAAATAAATTAAACGCGTGTTTGCGTGTTTAAAACGAAACCCTTACAGGATCACTTTGATGTCCGTACGTCCGAAATAAATATCAAATACCCCTATCCCCGCTCCCCTTCAACCAGTGAAATTCGAGTCAACGCAAGTCAAAGATACAATCATTAAAATAGATGTGTCCGTAGGTGTGTTGTCGGGGGATCAAAATGGGGGATATTTTAAGATATTTCGATACAGAAACTTACAATTAGTTATGAAGGTAGGTCTTCTAGCACAACCATAGAAAGAAAAATCTAAAACTGAAACCAATATTAAAATGGCACAATACACTGCTTACATTTTGATAAGAAGGAGAGCTTTGTACGAATCACCCAAATACGAACTCGTAGTCGTGGCACCAAACGAGGCGAGCTTTAACGAGCCGATCTAACCAGTTAATTAGTAGATAATATTCACAGGGTAGCTCACCATTAGCATAAACCGTGTCCGACAGGAAGTTAACCGGACGAGTTAAATCAGCACGCGTGTGCGCATAAAGCTGGCTGTCCATTTGCGTGACAGCTAGGAAACATAAATCCGTTAGTGTGCGGCTGTCCTAAGGAAGCCATTGTGATCGCTCTGATTAATCTTGGTAGTGTGCGGCAGACGCTAAGATCAATAGATTGTTCTTGATTTATATACGATTATGACTGTCGATTGCTAGACCAAATAATTATTTTACACACACACACACACACACAAACATCACGCCTGTATTCCCAAATGGGGTAGAAAGGGCACACGAAACGTTACCGCTTCAAGCCACTTTTAGCAATTTTAGGTTTTAAGTTTGACAAAAACTGTATAATAGTGACAGGTTGCTAGCCTGTCGCCTACGGTATACCTGCAACCTATATCCTCAGTCGCCTCTTACGACATCCACGGAAGAAACGGAGAGGTGTAATTCTAACCCGGCACCACACGGGTAAAAATTATTATAGTATAAGGAAATGATAATACACATTTTACACTGTACAAATTGCAGTAAGTACAAAACTAAATTTAATAATCTGTCAAGCAAGAAAACAATTCATTGAATCAGGCGGTACTTTGCGGTGGTCCATATCAATGAACTAAAAGAATTTCTTTGGTCACCCGCGCCCTTCTGATAGCTAAGTTAATGCAAGATATGCGTGTCAAGCAGTTCCTCCACCTCCACACCGTAAGAACACACACAAATCGCTCAAAAACCATCTATCACCACCACCACAACACTACACTGACGCGTTTCGAACTCAACCAGAGCTCATCTTCAGAGCAACACAGCCGTACACCATGCTACCTACCAAATTTTAGACTCATTTAGATATTTATCTATTTATTTGAGTTTTTTTTTAGTTCGTTACATGTCATATCATCATCATCCCAGTATATGCGTCCACTGCAGGGCACAGGCCTCCCTCAGAATGAGAGGGCTTGGGCCATAGTTCCGCGGCCCAGTGCGGATTGGGAACTTCACACACACCATTGAATTGCTTCGCAGTTTGTGCAGGTTTCCTCACGATGTTTCCTTCACCGCAAAGCTCGTGGTAAATTTCAAATGTAACTCCGCACATGAATTTCGAAAAACTCAGAGGTGCGAGCCGGGGTTTGAACGACCCTCTGCTTGAGAGGCGATGGTCAAACCACTAGGCCACCACGGCTTACTCGTTACATGTATGTCTAGGGAATTCCCTTGGGGATTTAATAAAATCCCAGCATTTCGATACAACTGCCGGATCTAATGTTTTACGCGTGCGAAGCCACGCGTAAAGTCCAGTCGACTATAATATGTACAGTCAACGTCATAAATAAGTGATCACTTTTTTACCTTGTCACTCTAACGTCATGTTTGAAAAGCCATAGGAAATTGTGTAACGACTGAAAGCGACAAGGTACAGAAATGATCACTTATTTATGACGCTGACTGTATCTAGCTAGCATTTTCTGCATCTGCTACAAAGGGTTTCTCGCTCGTTCTGATTATCAGGATTAATAAAGGAAACAAGGGAGCTGTGGCGGGCAGCGAAGCAAAAGATCTAGCGTTCCGACCGACCGCGCCTTTGGCTGCCAGCCGATCGGAATGGTCTAGGTTTAGCATTCAAAGGAATCTAGGCGTGTTTGATTATGAAGAATTATCCAGCCTAGCGCGAGTTTGCTATATGCATAGCCAGCTGTTCACGTCGGAATAGATTATAAGAAAAAAAGAAAACATAGATTCGTGACGAGACGACATGAGAAAAAATAAATGAAGAAGGGACAATAGTATGTAGGTAACTATATATTTATAAAACGTGGTCTTTTCCGTATCGGAACTCATTGTCAAAACTAATTTCCAGCCGACATTCTTTTAACATCTTATAACAAACGTGCGTCAGCCACTTCTCGTCAAACAACCGACCACAATAAAACTCAGCGATCTAATTACCCGTGTAATAAACGCCCCAACACCTACCCCTACCCCCCCCCCTCCAACCCCGCCCCGATCCACCAAATTAACATCAAACGGCGCAAAACAATCGTAGCGACGTTACATAATTAATTATAATGGTTTCCTTCGAAACAAAAACGACGGGAAATCATAAAAGCGGTGAAAGACTGACTCGAGCACGCATTGTACGAAAGTAGGTCGTAGGGTAACTTTAAAGAGGGAGGTTCACCTTAACGCCAGGCAACATACCCGATGGGGTACGTGATGCTTTACGGATTACTAACGTTAGGGCAAAAAGATACCTAAAGTACCACATCCCCAACCTATTTTTCTCAAATTATCATTTTGAAAAAAAAAAAAACATTAGACAAAATAACTTATGTACTTGCCGCAATTTTACAGTTAAACAGCATTTTTTTCAAATTGTTGTTTGACAAATAATTATTTGATAATATTTTATTTTGTCATGTATCATTTCGGTTTTTTTTTATTGAATTATCGTTTGACAAAATTTCAAAATACCATACTTGCCCCAAAATATTGCATGGCGTACGATTTATACATACATACTAATGGAGATTAAATTCCTAAGAAAGGTTATTCAGGGTGTACAAAAAAAACTCATACCTAACCTAATAGAGTAGCTTCTTGACAATTTGAAAAAAAAAATGTATTGCCTAAGCCATGCACCATACTTCACTACACTTGGACACCTACATCACCAGAGGATTGCAAATGCTTCCAGCCTTGAGGACTAAGATGTAACATCTCGTGTATCAATCCTACGTAATTTCACAGGCTGTTTCACCTCCATGCCGGAACACAGCATCCCAAGTAGTTCTATCTAAGATGATGGTGGTAGCTATCCGGACGAACCTTTCACAGGATCTCAAAATCACTTGACTAATTTAACCCTCACATTAAACCACATCCACTTAAAGCTACATTAAGAACATTCTCAACCACGGAGATTGCTTTAGTTATTCTTAATTTAAAATTCCCTTTTAATTTCTTAGTGGCGGTAAAAAGAAACTCCCCCAACTCTACTCCCCGCTTCTCGACACAAAACGTCTCCCATTTCCTTGCATTAAAACTCTTACAAAGGCATCATTTTCATGCAAATGTCCGAAAGTTGCTTTTAAATTTTTCCAGCTTTAAAACGTTCTTGCATGGTTAATGCGAGTAGGTAGGTAGGTAACTGCATTTTCTATATGCCGTCAGTGGCCGAAGGCGATAAGTGGTCATTGGTTGTGGAATAATAAGATAAGCTCCCTCGAGTGATAAACAAAGTAATACCTGCGACCGAACTGCGCTTCGGCTAAAACTCAACGACGCATTTTTCCAGAGATAACGTAATAGGCGCGAAAAGAACCGATCTACACAGGATTTAGTCCAGGGTATAAATATCTATATAGTCAAAGATAAAGTATACATCGACCTTATTTTTAGTGGCATAAAGGTGTATAGATATTTTTTACATCTTGGTGACGAACAAATATTTATGACCGTGAGACTGTCCTTTGGTATTTACTTAACGACCTTAATTCCAACCTCCCTCCGAAAAAAAAAACTTATATTGAAGATCATGTTTGTTTATCTTTTAATGGGTATTTAAACTTTATTCGGAATTAAATAACGTTCAGTTCTCACATGTATGATTTTATTATTATGGACTTAAGATGACAGCAGAGAAATATTAAATTATTTACTTTAATAACAATATTAATGAAGTTTACTCATTTGCAGATTTCTCTAACGTTAATAAAATAATAACCACATGGGCGACATAGCTTCGCTCGGGCTAAGACTCGACAGCACGCGTTTTTATCAAAGCTAAATTAGTTGTTTTGTCCCGAAAACTGTCATACAGTAAATTTTAATCAAATTCATTAGAGTGATTTCAAAAGAAATATATCTATCTATCTAGAAATCGTTTAGGTATTTATTATACAAAATAGATATGTAACAAAGACAAAGAATCTGAGATAGGCCTAAAAAATAAATAATTCCATAAGAATTTGATTATTAAACACTTTAATGAATTACTTACATCAAGAATATATTACATAATATCTTAATAACGTTATCAGCCCATAGTCTAGTTAGTCACCGACGTAACATATCTTTAGATAAATTTTCCCAATTTACGGGCTGTTTCACCATCCATTGATTAGTGTTAACTGGCGGTTAGGTGTGATGCCGTCTCTATTTGTTTTTTTCGAATAGACAGAGACGGCATCATATTTAACCGTCGGTTAACGCTAATCAATGGATGGTGAAACAGCCCCTAAGAGTAATTGATAAGGCAAATATTTACCTATTAACCCTTTACCAGGCCCGAAGACCAGCGTGTCTTAATACGTACTTTATATGCTGTTGCAACCGTATTGAACGCCTTGTAAAAAAATGTATTTATGAAAGTCGGAGATCTTCCTTTAAACCAGAAATAAATATGTGGGTTACGGTTATCCCATCGCCTGTCTAAGTAATGAACTGTCATACTAGATTTTGTCGTATTATATTCTTGATCAGGCCAAGGGATATATTCCACCCACATCTTATATCGGTTATAATAGTCAAGATTTAACTCCAAATCTGCTACGATACATTATATCAATCACTGAAAACATTATTTTATGATCTTCATTCATGACACGCTTTAAAATCCAATAATATATCTTTAGCAGCCGTTTAAAATCCACTTGACGAGTGATGTTAGTGGTTTGTTTACAAATTCGAACACTTTACTGAATTTAAGAAAAACACAAGCAGATATATCGAACCATTTTTTGTTATTTTCATGATTTTAATGATTGTAAGGTAATATAATCATATATTTTGCTAAATACTCCTGCGTCCTTGTGATAGGACTAGAATTAGGATGTGGGATGACTCTATCACATTGCCTGGCTAGAATTTCCTGTGTGGGAACTATTCTTCCCATGGCCCGATTAGATTTTGGGTCTCTTTGGTACATGAATTCGTTCTAGGTTGAACACAAAAAACTTTTATTACTTACGTGAGTTTTTATGACATGACAAGACAATTTACCGGGCCATGGAAAAATAGCTCCCACACAGTTAAACTCTAATAAGGCCATGGGATAATGTCAACCCACATCCTAATTCTGGTCATACACAATAATGCATGAATATTAGCAATGTTTACGATTACATTAGCTTCAACACTCAAAATCTACAAATATCAAAAATTGTTCGACCTATGTACTTCTGTTTCATAGAAATTATGGAAAATGTTCGAATTTCTCCGTAGTTTTCTAAAATTAGCGTTCAAGTGAATTTAAACGGCTGCCAAAGATATATTACGCAATTTAGAAGCGTGTTGTGAATGAAGATCAAAAATAATATTTTCAGTGATTGACAAAATATTTTGTAGGTGGTTTGGAGTTAAACTGACTACGGTTACGATATAAGATGTGAGGAATATATCCCTTGGCCTGGTAAAGGGTTAAAGCAATAATGTAGGCGCAGAAACTTTCTATACTCGTACAAAACAATAATATTGATAGTGTTAAATAACAACATCGTTAAAACACAGCAGTCCATTATGTCATTCAATACAATGGATTTGTTTTCAAGATATGGACTCGAGATACTGTCGTTGGTCATTCTCTTTCATTATTTTATCTTTTTATGTCTTTCAAGGATAAATAATCATAATATTTTCATACTATATATCGAAAATAATAATATTTTTATGCTTATTATATCGAGAAGATACCACAAAACATTACCACCAAGACGAAATTCTAGTAAAAAAAACACTATTTTAGTTTACCTAATTTTGCTTTTATTTATAATATGTATGTTTTTTGGTAAGGTATTTATTGTATGGGCCATGTTGACTGAATTAAACGGTTTATTATTATTATTAGCCTTTAAAACTTGTTTAACAATTATTTACATCAAGGTTAGCAAAAGATCGTGATAGTTTAAAGGCTTCTTTGAATCACATTTTCTGTTTTAACATCTAAGTTTATTATGAGTATTTCTCAAAAAGTTGTCCCGTCATGAAATTGTCAAGAAATCAGTTTTGTCAAGAAATTATTAACCCTAAGGACGAGATCATAAAACATAAACTAAAACTACATAAAAAATCCAAAATTTCTTGACGTCAGGAAAACGTCACGAAATCTGAGGAAAAAATTGTAATTTTGTAACTACATCGAAACTTTCTATTGGATCCAACAACAAAGATTATCTGACTTTTTATCACTTTTACCACAAGGTTTTGTATATATTTTAAAACAATGTTACCTACTTATTTTTTGTGGTGAAATAACGTCAGGATTTTTTTTTAAATAAGTGGACAACTAAAAAATTGAAAAATTTACAACTTTTTGAGAAATAGTCTTGTTTGTACATTCGCTATCAGATATTTAGAAGATGGTCAAAAATATCGGCTTATGCACTTTATTTTTAAGGTTTTAGAGTTCATGTTTCGATACTTTTGATCACCTTGGTACACCGAAATTTGATCCGCGAACATTCTAAATATACTCCGAGTACGTATAAAATCATACAAAGTTTTAAAATAATTTATTATTATTATTCGTAGTGCTAAAATAGTGATGAATATAATATCACCTTTTATAATTATAACAAAACCTACTGCTTTTTAGTTTAGGGTTCCGTAGTCCACAAGGAACCCATAAAGTTTAGCCATGTCCGTCCTTCCATCCGTTCGTTGTTTAGCTTAGAGACTGCTAGCTCTAGAAAATAAAATTTTGTATTTATCTATCTATCTAATACCTTTAAACGAGCAATTCTAGTATATATAATCAGAATAATAAAAATAACGTTACCATTGTTCCCTAACGACAAATAAAGTAATTTCGGAGAGAAAAGTATCATCAAATTATTCTCTACTAGTGTGTCGTCTAGTGTGAAGTCTACTCGTACTGCTCTAGTGTGTCGTCCTTTTCTCTATTTAGCAGTTTACCATTTGAGAGAAAAAGTCGGTGAATCTCTTAACTTAAGTGGCCATTTATGTCACTTTGATTTCACAATCGTTTGCGTTTATTTTGTTGTTTACTTCGATCAGCGTCATACGCAGCGAAAACCGTGAGCAACAGTTATTTACTGCTGCGTCATTATTTACCGCCAACATTAATATTAATATTCCTCCAAATCCCGTAAGATTGCAGCCATATTCATGCAAATCTTCCATTGTACATTCAAACTTACAACATTTTAATAAAGCTTGAGTTGCCGGAGCCAACCATTGCAATTCAAATAATGGTAAACAATGGTTGTACGTTTTTCATCAACACATTCACGCTCATTTGTCTATTTTTTAGTATATAGTTCTTTTCAATTTCACTGTATTGCGTTGTTGATTAGAAACAGCTTTGTTCTGTTAAAAGTGAGTCATTATTTTGAGAAATTTAACTTTAAAGCGATTTGAAAAAATGAGTTATAGGCATTTTCACAAAAAAAGTGTACCCTTTCTTTTTTCAATTTTGAATAAAAAATGGTTTTACTCAGAATCAAAAGTACAATGGATTCCGATGGTTTGAAAAAATGACCCAATCAAAAATGTCAGTTTTGTGACGTTTTTTTCCTACATCCGGTATGAGCGTCACAAAAACTGACTCATAAAATTAGTATGAAAAAATTAAATACATTTTGAAAGAAAAGGTACATGTTTTCCTGAAAACGCCCTCATAATAGACGATAGAAGCATCAAAGCGAAAAAGAATAAAAATTAGTTTCATGCTCTAAATGCTGGAGAATATAATGGGATAATCTATTTGTTGAAAATAGTCTGAAAATTTCTGCAGTTTCCATACATTGACTTCCGTGATTTAAATCACTCAAATTTTCATTTACGTTCAATTTTTCACCCTGTATACTTGGTATCGTCATTTTATTAACGAGATGACAGCAGTTGTAAATTTTATAATTCGTTACACCCACGAAAGTCGACAAATTGAAATTTAAAATTTCTTAAATTTAAGAGTGTCTGTAAATTATAAAAAAATATATTGAGTTAAATGTATCCATCTTACGAAGCAGCATCTTGCAGGTGGTAGGACCTTGTGCAAGGTCCGCCCGGATTGCTACCACCATCTTGCTCGCTAATCCTGCCGTGAAGCAGCAGTGCTTGCACTGTTGTGTTTCGGCGTGGAGACTAAGACAGCCGGTGAAATTACTGGCACTTGAGGTATCCCATCTTAGGCCTCTAGGTTGGCAACGCGTCTGCAATCCCCCTGGTATTGCAGGTGTCTATGGGCGGTGGTGATCTCTTACCATCAGGAGACCCACTTGCTCGTTTGCCATCCAGTCGAATAAAAAAAAATCTTACGAAGGCAACGATTTATACGTACTTAGTTTTAAAACTTTCTGACAGTTGGCTCTGTTAGTTAGTAGGCACGGACGGGCAGACAAACTTTTAAACGTAAAGGATAAATCAACAGAAAAAATAATACTAAGTAAACGTGTTTATTACTTATTTTATGATAAAATGCGTTTATCAGTTACAATACGATCAAATGGAAACAGTTACTCTAAAGATAATAATAAAAAATAAAGATAATGAACACGGAAACGTAATATCAGAAAAAAAAACTTATCTGTTCATACAACTGAATCGTTTTATGGAAAGAAGTGAGTTCCAAATCAATAAAGGAGGAACGACAGCTAACGCTTACATTATTAGAAATAAGGCTTAACTATTTACCACCTATTTTAATCACTTCTACGTATGACGACGCCACTTTACACGGAAACGCAACAGAAGCGGCACCATCAACAACAATACTAGCAGCGTTCAAATTGGGAAGAGTCCCGCTAGCAATAAACACTATAGTCTCAGCTATCTCTTCGGGTTCTATAACTGTTTTATTTGGTAAGAAATCGGACATCATTTCAAGGGTCTCATCAACGTCAACATTCAGATTAGCCAAGTAGTTCGTTCTAGTATATCCTGGTCGCACAGCGTTCATTTTGACTCCTTCAGCCGCGAGTTCTACAGCACTTGATCTGGTAAAGGTTTCCATCGCATCAGCGAGAATGGCCAGCGCTACAAGCCCAGGGCGGACTCGCAATGGTGCTCTAAATACATTAACAACATGACCCTTAGTCTTGATCAGATGAGATAAGCATTTCTGTGTCAGTTCATACGGAGCGCGAACATTCAAAGCGAATAATTCGTCAAAATTATCCATGGTCAAGTCGAACATTGATGTCGGTGCGATACCTCCGGCACAGTTTATCAAAACATCAATCCTTCCGAAGATTTCGACTGTTTTTGCTGCAATTTGTGTGCAGCTGGTTTTTTCTGTAAGATCTAAGAGAAGACACAGCGGTAGTTTGCCTGAATATGCTGCACACTCTTTAGAGACCGCCAGGAGTCTTTCTTCGTTTCTCCCTACTATAGTTAGGGACGCCCCATAAGCAGCGAACCTTTTAGCCGTGGCTGCACCAATCCCTGAGCTTGCGCCCGTCACGATCACAACTTTCTCGGTAAAATCCATTTACCATTTAATATTTCCGTCACACACAACGACTGCCTCTTACCACGCTGGTGCGAACACTGCGTATAATTGACTACGTTTCAAGATAAGGCTTATGATATCTCTTCTAAACTGCTGAAACATTGCTAAGCAAAACGATATTTATACACAGTATCTTTTAAATAGTTAATGACGAATCATCCAGTGCCGTAAAAAAAATATGAAAATGTTATATCAAATCTCAAACATTAACTCGGGATTTACAATTCTAAACAAACGTTTCTTACACAATACGAGTAAAACTAAATACTAAACTTAGTCACACTATTCAAGTAACAGAACCGAGTTATCAAAGATTATTTCTACAATATCCTCATCGCTTTTAGAGTCACTACGCAACAGAACCTCCGCCATCAACCACTAAACTAGCTGCGTTTAAATTTGGAAACATTTCACTGGCAGCCAGCAAAATCATCCTGGCTACTTCCTCTGGCTCTATTATTTTCCTATTAGGGACCATCTGAGCCAAAACTTCAAGAGTGTCGTCAAAGTCTTCATCATCAACGTTAATATTTTCCAAGAATCTAGTTCTTGTATGCCCCGGTCGCACCGCATTCATTTTGACTCCTTCGGGAGCTAACTCTACCGCACTAGATTTAGTGAATCTCTCTAGAGCATCTGAAATCATGCCTAGCGCCAGGAAACCTGGTCTAACGCGCATGGGAGCGGCGTACACGTTGACAACATTACCTTTAGTCTTCACTAGATGAGGTAGACATTTTTGGGTCAGTTCGTATGGCACACGTAGATTAATGGCGAACAATTCATCGAAACCCTCCATAGTAGCATCGAATAACGATGTAATTCCTATTTTTCCCGCACAGTTCACTAACACATCTATCCTTCCAAACGTTTCCACCGTTTTCGTTGCTATTATTTCGCAGCTGTGATTTGCTGTTAAGTCGAGTAGTAGCCATAGAGGTTTCTTTCCTTGAGCCTTTTCACAGGCCTTGGCGACGTCCTGGAGTCTCGTTTCGTTTCTTCCAATAAGAGTTAACGTTGCACCATGTGCGGCGAATAGTTTGGCCGTCACAGCACCGATGCCAGAACTGGCGCCTGTCAAAACAACAACTTTGCCGGTGAAATCCATCGGTTTACTAAATGAGTACGACGACTTATCATTTAACACATACGTCTGCCACCAATCGTGTAACAGCAAACACTGATACGACCATTTATTTACACTTATCTTGCGGCCACCGTATCTATATATTTGATAGTTACATCACAGCTTTTTGTAAAACTCGCATACCACATAATAAGCACAAAACCCAACTTAAGGTCAATGAATCCAAATATAACCACAAGAGATACGTCCATATGAACTAAAACATAATCAAGGTCAAACATTATGTTCAAACGACATGATGATGATATGTCCCTGTCATGCCCTTAAACAGGGTTGTAATTAGACCTAAGGTGACTGTACAAAGTGCAATGATGAAATAAATGAATTGAAATGTTTGACGACCGGATGGACAAGTGGTTAGAGAACCTGACTACGAAGCTTGAAGTCCCAGGCTCGATTACCGGCCGGGGCATATATTTGTATGAATAATACGAATGTTTGTTCTCGGGTCTTGGATTATTATTATTATTATTATTATCGTACGGCCTTTCAAAGATACAAGTCCTGCGTTTCTTATAAAACTAAATCTAAATTATTTAGCCAGTCTATAGCCTCCCCAGAGCATCTGTTAAGCCCCCTGAAGCCGCCAGCAAAACGTCGGTTGGGGCACTCCTCCACGATGTGGTAGGCTGTTTGCTGCGGAGCGCCGCAGTCACACGCTGGAGAGTCTTTAAGGCCCCACTTGTGCAGGCAGTAGTTGCAGCGGGCGACACCCGAGCGGATGCGGTTCAGCGTCGTCCAGTTCTTACGACTGGCTTTGAAGCCAGGTAGCCGGGCAAACGGGTTCTCCACAAGGACACCCGCTGAGCATTCCTGGGACTGCCAGTCGGCTGACCAGGCAGCCCGGATATTGAGAGGTTGGCGGATGACGGGATCTGACCAGAGCGGCTTACGCGAGGAGAGTCGCTGCGGTATATGTTTGTCCAGGGTTCTAGTAATCGGCAACCTGTGCGGGAGTTGGGTACCGATCGCTTTACCCCATTCTGCCGCCGCTGCCTGTGTGCGCCTCAGGTGCGGAGGGGCTATGTTAGCCAGCACGGAGAGCCAGGGAGCTGGAGTGGGACGCAATGTCCCCGTGACTATCCGCATTGCCCGGTTCAGCTGAACGTCGACCTTGCCTGTATGAGCGCTCCGATACCACACCGGGGCACAGTATTCTGCGGTGGGGTATACCAGGGCCAGGGCGGAAGTCCGCAAGACATCAGCGCGAGCACCCCACGTAGTCCCAGCCAGACGTCCTATCAGGTTCACTCGGGTTTTCACCTTCTGCGCGGAGGCCTCCAGATGTGCACGAAAAGTAAGCGACCTATCTAAAGTGATACCCAGGTATTTAGGAGTAAAATTATGCCGCACCCTTTCCCCGCCAAAGAGCACGTTCAACTCCCTATCAGCCATGCAGTTGGTAAGATGGAAAGCGGTGACCTCCGACTTGGATGGGTTTGGGCAAAGTCGCCATCGCTTATAATATGAGCTCAGGACGTCGAGGTCGTCGGTGAGAACATCATCACCCTCCTGAAACTTCCTACCCTGACATGCCAAAGCCAGATCGTCAGCATATACAAACTTTTCGGCTCTCGTAGCAGGCATATCGCTTGTGTAGACGTTGAAAAACAGTGGAGCCAACACTGAGCCCTGGGGCAGTCCGTTTTTTATCAGTTTGAAGCCGCTCTCTACCGCTCCAAGCATCACTTTAATCAAGCGAGGGCCAAGCATGCTTTTAACTAATTTAAGGACCCTCTTGCATGGCGCTATATCGATCAACTTGTGAAGCAGACCGTCCACCCAAACAGTATCGTAGGCTGCCTTAAGGTCGACAAAGGCAGAAAATGTTTTAAGACCATTCTGGAATCCGGCTTCGATATAAGATGTTAGCGCCAGAACCTGGTCCGCGCAACATCGGCCCGCCCTGAACCCAGCCTGCTCCGCGGGAATATGGGGGTTGACAATTGGGTACAATCTGTTATACAGCAAGCGCTCCAACAGTTTGTACGTGACGCTCAACAGTGAGATGGGTCTATAACTCGCAGGGTCGTTAGCTGGTTTTCCTGGCTTTAAGATAGCTATCACTTTGGCCCTCATTAGGATCGGTGGTAAAATACCAGTTTCGAGGATGTTGTTAAAAAAGTTTGTTAGCCATCTCTTAGCCCGTTTTCCGAGGTTGACCAGGAATTCAGGGTATATATCATCCATGCCTGCTGCTTTACCGCTCCTGATTGAACGCAGGGCAGACTCCAGATCGAGGGCAGTGAATGGGGCACCAAGGGACTCGTGCTGCGAGAGTTTCCCAACCTTTTCCGTATTACTCTTGCGGATTGATTTAGTGAACGCCCTGTCCAAGGAACCGCTCTTCGTGAGTTGCTGCAGGCGCCTAGCGATTTCTTCCGGCCGCACCGCGTTCTCCACTGTCGCAGGTGCCGAAGCACCTCCCAATTTGCGGAGCAGAGTCCAACTCCTTCTACTGGAGTGCGTGAAATCGAGGCCCTCCATGTTTTCTACCCATTTCTGTCGGCGGGACTCGTCTAGCGCGTTCAGGACGGCGTGGCCTGCCTCTGGCTTGTTGGTGCTCAGATACTCCTGGTACGCCTCCTCCACGTCAGCATTCCATCCGGGGGTGTACTCCTTACGGCATCCCCTAGGAACGTGGCGATTAGCGGCAGCGAGCAGCACTCGGCAGAACCGACCATAGTTTTCTGTAGTAGGTTTAATCCAGCGGATCGTAGAATCTACCTGCAATCCATAAGAGGCCCAGTCAGCACTGGAGAAATTCCAGCGAGCTTTAGGCACTAACCTCACCAGAGGGACTTCAAGGCCGATCGTGATGCATGCTGGTCGGTGCTGGCTCCTCGGAAAGTTACCTAGAATCGTACGAGCCGCAGGCACAGGGTATCCGCGCTGATCGGTCGACACAAAACAGAGATCGGGGTTTGTGTCGCGTTGCCACCGCGCAGAGCGAAAGGATCCTTTGTCCTTCGGGTCAAACACGAGTTGAAGTCTTTCCTGCTCCGCCCAGTCAGACAGAATAACACCATTAGTGTCGCTGGCTACGTAGCCCCAGGATGGGTGGTGGCAATTGAAGTCGCCGACATACACGCAAGGATGGGGTTGTGTGTGTAGAGGAGAGCTTGGAAACACATTATTAGGAGGCTTATAGACCGACACAATGGTTATATTTGAAATTTTAAATGTTATTACTTCTAAGCCATCAGTACTACTTATATCGATAACTGAGAAGTCAACTAAAGTCGATTTTGAATACACTGCCGACCCATAAATGGGCGACAGTGTATATGCCAAAAGGTTAAATCCGGGAATGGTGGCCCGTTGGTCCAGCTTACTAATATTGTCGATGTGATGTTCTTGGAGAACTATCACATCGATGTCATTGTCACTTGCCGGTCTTGGATGTTTAATATGTATTTAAATATGTATTTATCTATATAAGTATGTTTATCCGTTGCCTAGTATCAAACATACTTTAACTACACAAGTGTCGTTAAATGTGCAGGTAAATAAAGAATGCATGTGACAATTGTTGCTGTTTAATTATAGTTAGTAACACAGTACATTCATAACGAGTTTTCCTTGTGTTAAGTTATATTTAAACAACAATTATGTCATTATTATAAATAGCAGTCCGTTTTTTAAGATAACAAGTTGAATTTCCACATTTGTACATCAGAAAGTGTCACAACCAAATAAAATACTTTCAAAATTGCGATGCTGAGCCGTCAACGATCAAATTAGAGGAATTCAAATTAGGTAAAGTGTCACTGGCAGTAAACAATATCATTTTCGCTATCTCCTCGGGTTCAATAACAGATCTGTTGGGAAGTGTCTTCGCGAGTAGATCATAGGTATCATTCATCGTTTCCTCGTCGAAGTTAATATTAGAGAAGTAGTTAGTTCTCGTGATTCCCGGTCTCACCGCATTCATTCTGACACCTTCGGTCGCTAGTTCTATTGCACTAGCTTTAGTGAACCTTTCCAATGCATCCCTGATCATAGCGCAGGGCATGATCCCAGGCCGCGTTCTCATGGGTGCACTGAACACATTCACGATGTTGCCTTTGGTTTTTACTAGATACCGTAAACATTGTTGCGTGAGATTGTAAGGTACACGTAGATTCAAAGCGATTAACTCATCGAAGATGACCATTGAATTGTCGAAAAGCGACGTGCAGCATAGCTTCCCCGCGCAGTTGATTAACACATCGATTCGGCCGAACGTTTCAACTGTTTTCCTAACGATTTCCTCACAGCTGTTCGGTGCTGTCAGATCCAAGAGTAGACACAGGGGTTTGTTGCCTTTGGCTTCTTCACAGGCTTTTGCCGTAGCGAGTAGTTTTGTCTCGTTTCTTCCTATGATTGTAAGTAAGGCTCCGTGAGCGGCGAAGAGTTTGGCGGTAGCAGCACCGATGCCAGAGCTGGCGCCGGTGGTAATAACGACTTTGCCAGTGAAGTCTAAGTCCATGGCGTGACTGCCGCGGTTCACACCTCGCGACTGACTGTCTGTCCGTCGACAAAGTCAAGGTTATTAAGTTGTATTTTCCTCTCCGAGCGTCAACTCGGACCGGTTTGGCAATTCATGTCCGATGCGTTAGCGATCAAGTGGCGGGCGTTCTGCCGAGTCACGGTGATTACCCAATTACCTTACTACATGTATTTTATCTTTACTATACTTTAACAAGCCTACACCCGCGACTACGCTTGAATTATTAGGTCTTGAAGTCGAATAAAACTTTATGGATTTTACTCTAAAGTCCCGTAGCAATTGCCAAACGAACAAAAAACACCTGTGAAATAAACACACAAACTTTCTCGTTTATAATACCTATTAGTATGATAATCACACATCTAACTGACGTCAGATTTATCTGTTTAATGTATGGCGTTATAATTCGGCGAAACTGTAAATAAAGGATAATGTTCTATTTAAGGAAACATTGGGCAACACTTGGTAACATCCGGCTTATGTTTTTAATCCTCGACGGGCATGATTTGCAATTAGCGGGATATCTTGCCAGTACGTCTGCACCTACAATGACCACGCAAATTTATTTTTCTAATATCGCTATCAGTAACCCAATGAGATGCACTGTGTGATCGCAACTTTGACATTTCATTATGAAACGTTTCACAATGTTCTTTTTCGTACTGCAAAAGGCGGGAATTAAAATAAATAAAAAACTTTACCGGTATATTATCTAATGGCCAACAGCCATTCTATATTTAATTTATTTAATTATTGTTAAATCGACTTTATAGATTAATTAAAATATGTTTACATAAACAATTATTGAATAATGAATACAGTTTTTTTTACAGTTTTACAGTTATTATTAAACATTAATATTTTAACATTATTTAATTTTATCATTTTTATTAGGTACTAAAGATAAGTTAACATTTCGTATAGCTAAATTGAATCGTCATAACTGAAAACAGGGATTGATGTGACACCGCTTTAATTTTAGCGATATTGCTAATGGATAAGCTCCTTAGAGTGCAGTTTGTAAAAATGCCAAAAGCATCCGGGATTCAAATAGTATTTTCAAAAACAATAAATTTCAAACAAAGTAAACAAAATTGCATTGTTCCACAATCGCGCATTCCAGAGCATCATAATGCAATATATCAGTTAGACCCATGATCGCATATCGGCAGCTATTCTTCGGGAATCTAATATTTTCTGCAGTCGCCCGTGTCAAAGCATCTTATCTCGTATTTCCAGCGTACCGAACTGCAATAAATCAGGATTTATTCGAAACAGAATAGTCCGATGACAGCTCTTCCACAATTTATTGACAGATTTATTCCTGATTTCTCCTTTTCCGTTCGCCTCTATTATGTTTTATTAAATTATGTCCCGGCGGACGAATTGGAGAGAACGAAAAGCAGGAAAATTAAGTGTCATGGCTGTTTGTCGTCGGGATCCGATTTTTGGACAGTGTAAATATTGTGACCCTGGAGACCACAGTTAATAATAAGTTGTTAAAAAAAAAAAAAAACATTTTTGATTGTCATCTAAACTACATTTCCGTTCCAAATTTCAAATTGATGCCTTAACCATTGAAGAGTTCCTTCCTGCGGAGACGACCCTTGCTGGACCGTCCAGGACGTCACTGCCAGATTATTGTATTGTCACCAGGTTTACATAAGTATGCCAAATTTCAAGTCAATACGGCTACTGAAAGAGGATCAAATTTAGCTTCATAAAAGCTAGTGAAAACGAGTGTGAGGAACGGAACGTTAATGTGACAATTGTCTTCTCGTCCCTCGCTCACTCTGGAATTTTTTTATAGTGCAATGAATAAAAACCATTAATTAATTAACGCGGTTTCAATTTTCTCATCAAATCAAAAAATAACCTTTTTTGCTGACGATAATTAAACACACACACATACTCACTCACTTACACTTTATCTAAAGATTTATATAACACTAATGTTCGAATTAAAGTTTTTTCTACTTTTTTCAATATGTATTTAGCTGCATGTCTACTAGATCTAGATATAGAGGAGCGGGACCTCCTGGCACAAGTATTTCTATACTTAAAAGGAAGTCCCAACCTTGATACTATAATTGTAAACACTAAAGAATGCAATAAAATATTTTCATTTTCATTTTCATAATTAACTGATGATGATGGTTTTCGAGCTATAAGAAATTATAATACAAGAAATTTTACCTTGACGACTGTGACTGTGAGACCTTCACAATTTGTAAACCAGAAAATATTTAAAGGTGTGGGATTACTAATTACGTTGATAAAGAAAAACATTATCTTGTAACTATTGATAAAGGTATTTACACGATGATATTAAGGATAATAGTAAATACCGTAAAATCATTTGCCGATAAATGTATAATAGTCAGTACGTGGTTTATTTGCTAGTCTAGTGTATAATATAAATTGCAATACAGGCTACGTAAAAATATTATGCCACCTGCAGCAAAAACAGGTGTGATTAAAAGAGAGGTGATAGAAATCTATTTTAATAAAATGGCACCAGTAGATGGTGTTTATTATATCTTAGGTACACATGTTACAATAAATGATAGCGATCTTATTTATTGGGTCTAACTGGATTGGGATCCTGGATGATTGAAAGGTGATGGCGGATGAAGAGTGGTTAAAGACGTTGTTGAACAAGGTAGCCAAGAGACACCAACTCCGAGTTAATTCTTCGTTCGCATCCTCCTATTTCAAATTCAAATCATTTATTCAGTAAATAGGCCGCAATGGGCACTTTTACACGTCATTTTTTTAAACTACTAGCGCTTTCGGAAAGACTATCATTGCCAAGAAGAATGCACCGCAAGAAACTTGGCAGAAAGTTATTTTTTCATAAAAAAATAATTACAAATAAAATACTTAAAAAACTACAGTATACAATTGAAGAAACAGTAAACAAAAAAAAAATTAGTTGGCTTGCGGTCTCATGTTGGCATGCAAAGTCAGGAAAGGCATCGCATTCATTCCTGACACTGACGATGATGTACTCGTATAGTGACTAAACTACACCAAACTCAACAATGATGGATGCTTTTTCTTTATAATATATTTATAATTGCACTTCTGCAATTATACTTGTTTTCAGACTGAAAAACAACTACTGGAGTCATTAGATATCATATTATAACACTGCCTGATAACATACAAGAACCTTGAAAGTCGATAACTTCGACACGGAATGATAACGCCAATACCGACAAAACAGAACATAACGCCAGTATATTAACTAAAACTGTAACAAACGGTCGTACATTTTGTGATTCGTTTCAAATTGTATCCCAGAAAAGCGAAAACAAAAACAAATGTAGATAAATCAAAATAAGAAAAAGAATTTGTAGCTGATACAACTAATGAAATAAACGTTACTTCCATTCAAGTTGAAGATAAAACAAAATGTATTAGATTTCACAAACAATCGGTGCAGTGAGTGCTAAACTGTTTGCTGCCAATGGCGCGCTGCCCTGCCTCGTCGGTCGCAACGAAGCGAAGCTCATGCAAACAGCAAACGAGTGTCAAGCAAAAAAGGGATTGGTGCCCCTGTGTCTATTACTAGATTTAATACGGCCAGGAAACTGCGAGATAGTCATACGCAAAACAGCTGAAATTTACGGAAAGGTTGACGTTTTATTGAACTGTGCCGGTCAGTTAAAAATGTCTTCAATGATCGACGAATGCATGGAAACTTTCGACGAGTTGATGGAGCTTCATATACGAGTGCTGTACCACTTGACACAACTAGCCCAAAGGGAACGTAGTTAACGTTGGATTGTCTACCGTG
The DNA here is from genome assembly GCF_025370935.1 of Choristoneura fumiferana. NCBI lineage: Eukaryota > Metazoa > Arthropoda > Insecta > Lepidoptera > Tortricidae > Choristoneura > Choristoneura fumiferana. The sequence goes on from NC_133500.1 coordinate 9,826,981, forward strand.
AGGCGATGTCGCCCAGGATTCTTTAGACAGAAGTGGACGACTTTGAGTTGAATGTCGCAGTGACTAAAATCGATTAAAGTAGTGAAATGTGCTATATGGCACAGTAAAAAAATTAAGACAATAAAATATATGGAATAAAGAGTATAAAGTATGAAAATAAAAAGTTTTATTTTTCTGTAACCTCCGTAAATAACAAAACGCTTGTAGTATGTAGTATTGCAGAGATATGAAAATTGATTTTGACTTAAGTAGAGAATTTGAAATGTAACAAAAACTAGTTGTAAATCAAACACGTTAGTCATCACTGCATATTTGTTGCTATATATAGATAATCTTTGACTGCGAAGAGTCAAGGAGTTTCTTAAACGCAAGATAATTTAAAAACTTAAGTTTTTTTTTAAATAAACTGTCCCGTGATTGACCCGTATCTGCAGATGAGGCCAAAGGTGTATCTCACTGCAGGGTTACTACGAAACCCGAAACTCGAAGTTCGTGTCGTGCGTTCCCTCTGACACTTATACTATTTAATACGAGAGCGAGAGGGACGGTACGATACGAACTTCGAGTTTCGAGTTTCGTAGTAGCCCTGCTGGTTCAGTAACAGCCTATTGGCCTACTAAGCGCCCTAGCTTGTATTTAGTCCTAGACGATGGAAGCGAATTCCATTCCTTAGCAGTTCAGTAAGCGTCAGTAATTTTCAAGTTTCTCTTCAAGCGTTAATTATACCCTTAATAACATAATTTTAAGCCGCAGGTACCCCACCATTCAAAGCACCACACCGCTCGCAAACGCTCTATTTGTCAGTTGGCGAGGGAAGCAATAATTCTGCGGTGTCACTCGGACGCTTTTGATTTACGACCGTGTCGCCGCTGACTCGTGGGTTAAATACCTTTACCTTCGTTATTATGCAGATGGAGGTTCACAGTCGAATGAGTATATTTTTGTGTGATTGTTTGATGTAGACAGCGGTCGAGAAAGCTTACCTGGAACAAGCAAAAACATATTATTAGATAGATAGATAAAAAACTTTATCACCTTACCACAATAAACACGGCTTATTAAGTAACATAAACATGATGACTTAAAAAATAACATGCATCAGTTCCGCAATTTATCTACCTTGGGATAAAAAGTGAAAAAAGGTTTTAAGCTATGAGTAGGCGAGTATTATGAGTTATAATAAGAAAAACAGCTCATAAAAAACATAGATTAATCCGATAAGCTTTTTAACAATAGGATTTTATTTCCGCTTTAATTTTTTGATCATTAAAAATCAATTTAGATTTACGGATGATTTTCTGTAAACTCGTGAACGGCTTTTCTTGTCGTTTTTTAAATAGCAGATATTATTCAAAACTCAGAACGTGAAAAGTGATCGGACATACTTTGTATGAGCCAAGAATGACCTCATAGAGAAATCGCCCTTAAATATCGACGGTTAAAAGGCTATTTGATTCAATCGCCGCGTGCGCGAGAGCGTTTTAAAGATTAAAAAAAGAATTGACAACCACCTCCAATTTGCCAAATGGGGCGACTGGTATCCAACAGTGGACGTCCTGCGGCTGATAAGATGATCATACCCTTTACAGTTTACATAATATACAAATGATTTCAAATCATATGATTCCTGAACTACACCGTCTATCGTTTCCACACTAAGTTTCATAGCGAATTCTACTGTCAAACGATCAGATGTCACTCAATTTTTCTGTGGAAAGGGGCCGCATCGAATTACGCACGATTCAGTTGGTTCGAAGATTATGTTTACCTTGACACTGTCACTTCGTATTTGAACATTTGTATAATAATTAGTACTGTAACAAGATAATGAAGTGTAAAGATGCCTTTGATCTCAACTGTTTAGCGCGTGGACCATTCATATAACAATAAATTAAATGTCCACAGACCTGTTAACTTCCACGTATCAACTTAAACATCCTGATCTAACACCCGTATTGCTGCCCAACTCAATTATAAAGTCACTCGGCATATGTAAAACTACAGGAGTAAAGTTGCATGATTATTCAACGTCTATTATTGTCTGCCAAAAGCGTCACGGAAACAAAAGTCGTTTTATTGAGTCGCGACACGCTGCCAACCCATTGGACTGGAATGTGCGGCTCATCATTGGACATCACGGAACCAGAGCAAGAATACTGCGCGCTGATTGGTTAAATTTTGACTAAGCGACTGTTGGACAGGAGGGTCATTGCATAAAGTTTGGCGTATTTTCTACAATCCGGTCAAATTAGCCAAATTGGTGCAATTTTTGGAACACCGTTATAAATGATATTTTCATAAATGCAACAGTTTCGAACATTTGTACCAATTTTTAGGTCTATGCGAATTTTTATACCTTTGCGTGGCTAAATAGACTGGATCAATGCTGAATTAATACTCTCCTCTCAGAATTAAAGGACGTGGGCCGTAGTCACCATGCGGGCCTAGTGTGGATTGGGAACTTCACTCACACAATCAGGTTTTTCTCACGATTTTTTCCTTCGTAAAGCTCGTGGTAAATTTCAAATGTAATTTCGCACATGAATTTTGAAAAGCTCAGAGGTGCGAGCCGGGGTTTGAACCCACGATCCTCTGCTTGAGAGGCCATAGGTCACACCACTTGGCCACCACAGCTTCATATCCACGGAAACCTAAGAAATGGGTTAGTTCCCGTAGAAATTACAATAAATCTCTAGCTCCAGTGATTTAAGCTGTGCCCTGTCGTATGTTACTATTTTATTAATAGAGCAGACGCTACATGGACGATATATGTACATATATAACAAACCTACATATAAGCCACGATGAGGAAACCCCGTACCCGGATCACGGCCTAATTAGATTTGTAATTACGCGTCGACATGGCAACAGCTCCTATAATCTTTCCACGCTACGGCCGTGCTTCGTACGACTTTGTTTGGTTTACCATTATTTACGTTAAATTCGATATAACTATTATTTATTATGGTAATAACTTAGGTGGCACTTGCCACTTGCAAGTCTGAAAAAAATGTCTACTAAAGTACACTGCCAAAGCTTCGTTTAATTTGAGCTTAATTCTCTTTAGGGCTGTTTCACCATCCATTGATTAGTGTTACCGGCGGTTAGGTGTAAATGCCGTCCCTATTTGTTTTGTTCGAATAGACGGAGACGGCATCACATTTAAACGTCTACTTACGCTAAAAAAATGGATGAAAAAGCCCCTTAGCTTAGTAAATAAATATCTCTTACCTTTAAAATGCTTCAATCTGTACTATACAACTAACTGCATATGTATACTAAAATATTTTTGACTCGCTTTTACATTACCAACCGTGCATTACAGCTACGTTTGTGCAACACACATATGTTCTGCAAGTTAACACAGAATTCACACTAGACTAACATACAAAATGCTAACGCGTTACGAATTCTCTACGAGTTCATTATAAGGGCACGGCACGCACGTGCACGGTAAGTAGCGGAGAAACAAGATAAAATTGTTGTTGTACCAAATTTCAAGTCAATCCGTTCGCTACTAGTAGGTAAAATCCTACTTTACAAGATTAGATCCTAAAAAGCAACACAAGTTAAATGAAAGCTTGCAAAGCATCATAATTAACTCATGAATCTCAGCAATTAAGTCCGTTAAGCCTCGGTTATTTATTCTAATATTAACTGACGCTCTGTCCGCGGCTTGGCACTGGTGCACTCTTAAAATACAATGCAAAAGGAGACAATAGTGTTTCTGGCTGACTCATGACAGTATTGGGCGGGACAGTCGATGTCAGACGTGTCGAGTCGACGTGTCTAACAGGGTTCTCTATCGTTTCCCCGAATTTCATATGCCCGAAAGTATCGATTTCTAGAATTTTCATTTGCCATAAAGTAATTTATTTCTGAAATAGTAATTTCTTCAGAGTTGATATTAAACTAACCTAACCTAACCTACTGCATTACATATGATGACATTTAAAAAATCCTACCATGTACTAAATACTACCATGGTTCAATATATTTCATGGCAAACGTTGGTATGGAAAGTGAAATTCGGGCAAATGAAATTCGGGCAAGTAAAGGTAAACGGTCTAACAGTGGCATGGACCGATTTTCGTTAGGCAACTTTGAGTAAGACGAGCAGAAGTAATATAATGTACGTTTTCAAATGAAGTAAACCCATTGACATCTATGTACCTTACGGCACCTAGACTGGCTGTTTTAGACCCGGAGGTGGGGACAAAAAATATTAGATTATTTGTAAGAAAGTCGTCATGAAGGTTCACTACTGATCCGACGACCAGGGCCAATCTATCGAGAGTGTAGCGACTCAGAAGAGAAGAGAGACTCTTGTATGTATAGGCCGGTCTCTGGGACAAAATCAAATGTTGTTATGCACTTTTGCAGAGGAAGATGTGCGGTTTGCCTGCTTTCTTCAAAAATGGAAAATAAGAAAGACAAGAGGTAAAATAACACAACATAAACAGCTCCTCGACATAACAGACTTCTCGGGTGGTGTCAGCTCATCTAAGTGTTTTGTGATCTCAACAGTCTTAAATGTTCCTTTCAGTACGCATCGCCATCGCCACCATATTTTAACACGCTCTGATCCACACGTCACATTTGCTTCAGGTTTCAACCAACATCGCACACTGACGCGGACACGATGCACGCTACATCCAAAACCGCAAAGCATAAATTCGTACTACCACCACACAATACCAACCTATCATTATTTTTGATTATTGCTAATTTAACCAGTCACCCGGTGATGATTAGTAGCAATCATTAGTCTAATTTTAACTAAACCCTAGGCTCGTGAAGCATGCGGCGCGCTGAGAGTTAAACGAATGATCTACAAGACTGATATAACGATCTACATTGTAACTGTCTTGTGTAGAGTAGACTGATTTTCTTTGTGGACAGACAAATGGCACGCGTAAATGGCAAATTGGACAGAGCTTATGCCTCAGCCTCTAGGTTGAGGAGTTAGAAAATTGGAAAGAGGTTGTAGTTCAGAGTAAGCTATAGAATTCTGTAGCTCCGCAAAGTAAGGCCGCCTACTGCTTACCTCAGAAAGTCTCTGTGTATATACCTGTTTTCTGTACTGCTTGCTATGTGTGGGTGTGCAATAAAGAGTTATTGTATTGTATTGTACGCCGGACTCAATCAATCATCTAAAAAAGCATTTCAAGTGCTTCATAGTTATTATTACACCTGGGACTGGAACGAGACAATTTATTTCCAAAGTTACCTCGCCGTTTCAGCCATACAACAGCGACCGTGATCAATCCTGCCTCGTGAAAATTGTGATAGTTTAAAACGATAAATTTTAAGTTCTTGTCGTTCATTCAGTCCTCACAAGACTTTTTTTCACTTCATAGTAGACCAACGAGCACGCGGGATTTCTAAATATGGACACTGGCGACTCCACGAGAGTCACTGGCTGACTTTTATAAAAAGAAAAAGACTCCTTTCTTACACAAGTTCGCACTACAATAACATTACCATTCACACAATTACTTCTGTAATATCAATCAACGTGCTACCGCACACATCTACATCACAACTCCGCATGTAAGAGCAACCAAACCACCCCCCTAATCATCTCCAAATGCTCCACCGTGATATCCATCCCTACCCCTAATTTCACCGAAGTTACCGGAATGTCTGGCAGTAAAGCGTAATGACTATCACTAATCATAAACGTCGCGGATGTCCCACTGCGCGTAATTAAGATACAGCCAGAGTAGAGAGATTCGTCGTGTTTGGGTTGGAGTTTCTGCAATTCTACGTTTGTCTCTCTCGGAAAATATATCACATGTTAGTGATTATTCCAATAATATGTATTGTAAGACATGGCCGTCAACAGGTGTCACTGTGACTTTGCACATAAAAACAACGTTACAAAATCACATACTCTCCTGCTGTTCCTAATGCCTAGCGCAGTCTCTGTTACTCAAATCACGACGCTGTGGAGTGCTGTGACTGTAGTGTTATTTTGGATCAATTACTTGTGTGATAACGGTGTGTGACAAAAACACGGTCATATAGCACCGCGACAATATCGTATGGTGATATGAGTAACAGGCGTGACATAGTCACGTTGACATAACAGTGTGACCAAAAAAACGTTCATTACAGGACCGTGACGTGTCACTAATAACATGTAGTGACACGAGTAACAGGCGTGACAAAGTCACGATGGTCCCATGGGACTACTGGGAGTAAATCGTCTCAGTTGTCCCATCAATGGGACAACTCAATGGGACACTCAATGGGACTAGTGGGATAGACGGGACTTTTCACTGTGACTTTTTTGGAATGGAATCGTCAATCACTGATCAAAATGTAACGAACTAAAATAATTTCCTTGCTCACCCGCGACCTTACGATAGCCAAGCTTATGCAAAATATGCGTGTTCAAGCAGTTCCTCCACCTCCACACTGTAAGAACACACACAAATCACACAAACCCATCTATCACCACCACCACACCACACTGACGCGTTTCGAACTCAACCAGAGCTCATCTTCAGAGTGACACAACCGTACACCATGCTACCAGTTGTTTGCATAAGCTTGGCTATCGTAAGGTCGCGGGTGAGCAAGGAAATTATTTTAGTTCATTGATATGGACCTCCGCAAAGTAACGCCTGATTCAATAAATTATTCAAAATGTAACGCTTTTCCCCATGTCTATTGTAACTAACTATCATTGATATCTTAAAAATAAAAACCAGAGGCGACGCGAATTTAAGGTATCCGTTAACCTTTCATACCCTTTGGCACTTTGGCACTGATCAGTAAAGCAAAATTTAAGGCTATCTATTTTAATATTTTTATCTTTATCCGCGTTATTGTTATTTTTAAGACAGAGGAGGCAAGAATGCAGGATTCTTTTTCCTTTAATCTGTTATACAGTCACAAAATCGATGAATACAAAATATATAATATATCTTTCTAAGTTTCAGATATTATATAGGCTACCCTGTATAAAGTCTGTAAATACTTAAAGGTCATAGTGAAATCAGCAATGCTACCCTTGCCACTAACAAACCACAGCGTGCAAAGTGACAGGCGGGTAGTTGGCGAAAAGTTTAAATTTCCGGCCGCTCACTTGCGAGCCGATAACGGACGCGGAGGAAATTGAATAAATTCTGTATTAAACAACGACATTGATATGTATCGATCGCTGTTTTTAATACGTAATATTGTAAGCTTAATGTTTCAGTAAAATATTATTCTGATAATATGGACATGAGACATCATAACTGGTGATCCATTGAGAAATCAAATGACGGCAATTCGTGCAAGTTTTTTTCAGGGCCACTAAAATGGTCGCTGTCATTGTGTGTGCGCGCATTGGCAACAACGAAGCGGTTGTAACTAGCTAGAGTAAAGTAACTGAAGATACAATATACTCAGCAGCAGCACAAAACTTGGCCCACTCTCCATACAAAATTACCTAATACACCTGCCTAATGCAATGAGGGCTATCGCGTATGAATTCGCCACTAGAGGCGCTAGTGTAGTGTGAGGTCTCCGAAATGTCAAATCTCATAGTTTTTGGGTGAGCTACGCGGGTTTATTTATAATTAGAATAATTTTGTGAATATTTTGCAATATCTGAAATTAATTATGGCAAATATGCGTTCCGGGGCAATGAATGTCTGTGTTATGAGACAGTTTTGTCTTTCGGAAACCTTTGTCCTCCCTTTTTTCCGAACAAAACGGGGACTATGCAACACTGTACTGTGGCATACTCGATATTTTTATGGTACGGTTTTAAGGTGTATTAAATATGATTTTAATCTAAACTTTGTTTACACACCCGTAACAACAGACTTCGAAAGCCATACTTAAAAACCTCACGCAACAGTGCGCCATCTAGTGAAACAAAAAACGATAGCCCTCATTGCATTGAGGGCCAGATTTTTTGCAGCCCTGTATATTTTAATCTTATGCTACTTTCACTCGTAATTTTACTACTCACGGGACCTGGTACATGTAGGCGTCGTCCTAGACCACTAGGCGATTAAAGTAAAAGTTATCATCATCATCAACAGCCGGAAGACGTCCACTTTCATTGCTGAACGACACCGACAACTCACCACTTACATCCACCGCTTGCCGGTAACTCTTGCGATATCGTCAGTCTATCTAGTGGGAGGCCTGCCAACGCTTCGTCTTCTGGTTCGTGGTCACCACTGGAGGACTTTTCTCCTCCAACGGTTATAGTTCTTCGAGCAATGTGGCCCGTCCATTGACACTTTAACCTGCATACTCCTCGAGCAATGTCGGTGACTTTAGTTCTTTGGCGATAATCTATCGCGCAAAGAAACTAGGAGCATCGCTCTCTCCATGGCTCGTTGCGTGACTCTGAGCCTCATGAAAAATGGTATAGTAATAGTAAATTTGTGACGGGCCGTAAGCCCGCCAAATCATAGCGATACGACGTCATCTGAAGCGCGATCACCACTCGCCCTCGCTCCAAATAGTCGCCGTCAATTGCCGCGCACATCTGCAGATGTTATTGTCAGCTTAATCCTTGTTTATAAGTTCATAGGAATTCGGCGCGTCGTCAACGTCACGCGTATAGGTAAGGTTAGTTTGTTGGGTGTTTAACGCTATAAATACACGTTTGACGGGACGATTTGTTCGCGAGAGCGCCGAAAATCACTGTGATTTCTGTTCCACGCAAAAGCAGCTTGAAATCTTATATATAAAATAATGATACATATATTTTTGTTTGAAAAGTCTAATTGCAATTAAGCAATTTGAGTATAATGCATGTGCGTATAACTTCGTTTTTAATAATTTCTTCGTCGGAATTTCGCTTTCAGGATTCGAAATGCCACCTAATGTATTTTATGAATACAGAAGGTTAGGTTAGACCAGTTTAATAATAGTACCGAAAAATATACTGTTGCAGAAATACAACACTTTTTATAATAATAAATATTTCTTATTATAAAAAGTGTTTTATTTCTGCAACAGTAAGTATATTATTACGAGCAGCATTTTACGAGCTGTCGGTAGGCCTCCAACAAGATGGAGCGACGACTTGGTTAAGATCGTGGGATCGCGGTGGATGCAGAAAGCAAAATACCGGTCTGAGTGGAGAGCCTTGGGGGAGGCCTATGTCCAGCAGTGGACGTCTTTCGGCTGACATGATGATGATGATGATGAAACGAAATTTATGGAAAAAGGTTATTGCACATGATATTATTCGGGTAGAATCAATTAATGTAATTATTACAAACGTCTGTACCCGACTCATAGATGCTATTATTTGTCTACAATGTAGACTCTTCATAATAATATATTACATGATATTTTTTATTAATTTTAACATAAAAAATACATTGAATACGTCACAGCGTAAAACGATCGCACGCAAGTCTCCCACCAAAGTCCACAAAACACTCCACCAAAGTAAAATAATTCCGAATAAACATTACGAATCCCGAATCAATTTCACAACTCAGCCAATAAACAAAGATCAAAGTTGCCAGCGGTATTGCTTTCAAAACATCGAAACATTAGCAATACGACGCACAAATCAAGCATAAGTTGACATTAAATTTGGAATAATATTAGAAAATCGAGCACTAACTAAATTCAATCGAATCAACCACAAGCCAATTTATCCAGATCTCTTTCATAACTTCCTCGCACCATAATTTTCCTACAAATCAAAGGTCACGTTACACTGGATGGTGGCCTGGCTATACTCCAACAGTGACAGGCCTGTTGAGCGTGTCATTGAATACTGGGACGTAGTGTATTCGTAATAAAGTTGTAAATCAATCGGCGCGTGTCAAGCGGGAAGAGTTATTGGATTTTGATAGCTGTGCGGTGTCGGTATTCCTGCTAGCGAGTCTGTCGCGAGAAAAGGGACGCTGGCCGGGATTCAAAAGAGATTTTGTATAACTCTCACATAACACACAATAAAACATAACATAACATTACATTATCAACTAGCAAATGGGTAAATATTTCTTCACAAAAAAAAGTACTATCGAGCCAACTGAATCGTGATCCACTGTAGAACCTTTTCGTAGAAAAAGTAATAGTGACATCACATAGCTTGAGAAAGGAATTCATTGTGAAACTTACTGTGGGAACGTTCTACGATGGGTCATAGACAGGAATCAAACGGTTCGACTGTACCTTGATGTTATATCCATAACATTACTACAAAACTACAAAAGAAGTAAATTTGCTAAGTACTTTCTTATTGCAACGATATTTTTCGCGTATATGTGGCTAGTGTTTCATAAAAAATATCAACTTCTTGACCTAGAGCATTAAACAGACGACACATTCGTTGTATGGGAGCATTGTGGCTGACATTATTGTTAGTAGTTGGTACAGCAAACAAATTTTGGTTTCGCGTGCGCTTCGTACCAACCCTAAAGCGTATACACCCCAGCAGATTCCCGTCGAGATCGCCATATTAATTAAACGTATTAATTAAAGTTAATAGAAGAGTTTCAATATTTTTTTACAAGTTAACATAAACGATTTATACAGAATTTACGGCTTATTTATTCTTTTATAGTTCTACTTGTTTAGTAACAACCTTAATCACAACTTATATTATAAATTACTATAGGTACAGTCAAGGAATTTGATCTCTTACCCACTTTGGACTTTGTCAAAGTGACGTAATCAATCAAAACGTAAGAGACTTCTTAAGATTTTATTTACAGTGTCACTTTGAAATAGTTCTAAGTGGATAAGAGATCAAATTCCTTGACTGTACTATGTATGAGCACATCGCACATTGTTGAATGAATTCGATTTTTTTCGGTTTTAGCTGTACTGATTTAGGTAATTTGCAAAGCAGACATAATGCATTTCGGGCATTTTGCCACTAAGACTTAATGCGATTTAGGTAATTTGCAAAGCAGACATAATGCATTTCGGGCATTTTGCCACTAAGACTTAATGCGATTTAGGTAATTTGCAAAGCAGACATAATGCATTTCGGGCATTTTGCCACTAAGACTTAATGCGATTTAGGTAATTTGCAAAGCAGACATAATGCATTTCGGGCATTTTGCACCTAAGACTTAATGCGATTTAGGTAATTTGCAAAGCAGACATAATGCATTTCGGGCATTTTGCCACTAAGACTTAATGCGATTTAGGTAATTTGCAAAGCAAACATAATGCATTTCGGGCATTTTGCACCTAAGACTTAATGCGATTTAGGTAATTTACAAAGCAGACATAATGCATTTCGGGCATTTTGCACCTAAGACTTAATGCGATTTAGGTAATTTGCAAAGCAGACATAATGCGTCTAAGGCAATAAGATACTTCGGCGTTTTGCGTTTTAGATGACCAGCTCAGGAGGGATCTTATACAGTGTTACCAAGTCAATGATATTTCCCAAATGACTCATTTCCCATGTTTCATGTAGGAAAATCTTTTATTTTTATTTTAAGTTAAGAATTGTTATAAAACTAACCTAATCTAACCTAGAGGGTTCTACAGGAAAGACCTTAAATACATCCTGAATAGTTTACAGTTTCAGAAAATAAAATCGTTCGTCCATAATTGTGTACTCGTTTTATCTCGTCCCTCGGGATTGCCCGCCAAAATATGTTAATACCTCGTCCAAGTGAAAAATATCGAAATATCTTTCAGTTCGAGTCCTGCTCATTTGAATAACAATGGCCGACGATATTATTTATAGGAAATCGAAAAGCACAAGCAACAGCTGAACGGGAAATACATATTTAGCGTCTTTTTTTATTTAGAGACACGTTCACTGAATAAAGTGAGGTTTAATGTAACATCCCGTTTCCGTGTAACATCCTGGTTTGTTTTATATAATATGACCCTTTTCAGAACTCTAACGTTTTTAAAGAACAGTTGGGTCACAAAGCATTAACGGATTGTCTCTGGCATCTATAGACCTCGCGTGTTTTTCGAAACAGTTAAAAAGGCACAAGCCTCTCAGATTAAGAGACTTTCAAACGATAGTCAGCAACAATAGTATAGTCAAGGGCAAAGATATCGACACGGCCAAAGTTACAAAAATATGTATACACGACTTTACGCACTTAACATCAAGGCCGTGTGTACATATTTTTGCAACTTTGGCCGTGTCGATATCTTTGCCCTTGACTGTAGGTAGTGCATGCATAATGGCAACCATCCGCACGCCTCCCACTTTTTTACATGACAACTGAGTAAGATTTTTTTTTTTTAATCTTTTTGTATTTTTTTATTTCAATTCCAATTTTTTTTTTCTTACTTTTACGGTCATCCCGTAAAACCCATACCGAAAATACAAACTGAAATATAGATGCATAGAAAAACCAGAAAAATAAGACCATTCAATTCCCAGCGCTGGTCTTATTTTTCTGGTTTTTCTATGCATCTATATTTCAGTTTGTATTTTCGATATGACAACTGAGCTCAAAATATATCATATTAAGAGAAGTCTCTTCGTTCCATTCTCCATACAAACGTAGTCCCGGTCTCATTTGAAAACTAGGCAACAGAAATAGATAAAATTTTGTAATGGACTAGACGAAATTATCTATGCCTGTGGTTTTTCAGATTTTCATATAAATGTGTAATATCAGAATTACAGGAGCTCAAAAGTCGACAAAAAGAGATGTCAACTTTGCACGAGAATTACAGACTAATAAATCATTTTTACAAAAATCGAAAAAACCACAGGCATAGAAAATATAATGAAATGCTTCTACCAATCAAATCACCAGTTTGTATAATTAAGTAATAGTTCGATCTGTTTATAAATTCGATCTGTTTATAAATTTTGTGTTTAGTTGTGTATTGTTAATGTGATGTTATTTATGTACTGTCCGTTTAGTTCTCATGGTAAATGTTGTTGCATGCCTGTTATTGAGGTACGGGCTAGGCGAGTTTACTATTAATTTTAAGTGGTAAATGTAATTGCTCTGTACTTTGTTGGTGTGTCTATTAAATAAATAAATAAATAAATAAATAAATATCTTGATTGTAAAATATAATTGATTTCTGTGCTATACTTTTCGTGTAATATGAGGACAACGAAACCCAAAATTCAACCGCCCAAATCTTGAAAAGCCTACAGCTATCTCGCTCGATATAAATTACGGACGTCGTTGCGGAAGGCATGGGGGGGACGGCTGCGAGCGCTTATGTCACGAGCGATAAAGACAGCAATATCCCAGAGGAATACCTAACGCGGCCGCGCGGCCGGCAGGGAAACTTCTCTTAACACATTCTCCTGACATAAGTGCCGCGCCATTGACAGAATTTTGCAAGTTTTAACACACTCATGCGTTTGTGGCACCTGAAGTTCCTCCGAGCCGGCAGAAAATGTAGTACACAGAACAATGTCATAAAGTATTATCATAATTCATAACATAAGCATAGGCCATAAAACGTACATAACTACAGCTTAGTCTTCTCTTCTCATAGCTAAGAATACCTAGATGCCAAACGCCTTACTATAAAGACCCACAGTTAATTACATTGCTCGCCCTGTAGGGCCCTGTAGGGGTGACCTGTCGTTTCGCCGAGTTTCATTACGCAGATTTTCGTTTCGCAGACAACTATTGGCAGATTTTTCTTTTGGCTGAGCAACGTTTGGTATAATTTCGTTACGCCTATTATTCGTTTCGCCGAGTAGTCGGCAGGAAGAATAGCGAGATGCAGATTTACATTTAGTAGATTGTTTGTTTCATAATTGTTTCAGTAAACCGAACAACTGTTCGTCGAGACACAATAAGCAGAGTTATCATATTATGGCATTCATATTGTTCAGTCGATTTTTGTTTCGTAATCTGCGTAGATAAAATAGCCAAACGACAGGTAGGATTTTACTGAGTTGACTATAATAAATATACTAGCTTTTATCAAAATGAAGTTAGGTGCGACGACGAGCGTCAGCGAGGAGGAGTGTTAGGTAGAATTGCGACCAACAACGCACGAGCCGAGCGAGCGAAGCGAGCGTGCCGCGGCAGCGGCCGGCGAAGTGCCAGAACCGTACTGCTAGCATCGCGACATTGTTTGTTTAGACTCCAATACAAAATAAATACAAATGATGGTCAAAAATACGTTTATTACTTGCGTTATAATATGTTTAAAACTTGTGAGGGTACATAAGAAAATCATAAAGAATGCGCGGTCAGCACGGCGTGTAAAAATGCCAATAACGCCAAAGTGTAATCCACACATATTCGCGGTATTGAATGCCATTCCCCATGCGAAACGAAAAGATGCGAAAAGTTGATATGCGCACCGTTACAAAAGCGAAATGTTGTTCGACCAAATGTGCAAAATGTGTAGTGATTAATAGGCTAAACGAATTTCTGCAAATAGTTGTTCGGCTTACTGACTCATATGCCAAGTAAATAGTCTGCTAAAGGTTGTGTTACGAAACGTTAGTCTGCGAAACAATACATCTGCGTACAAATTCATCGGCGTACCGTTACTCGGCGAAACGTTGTCTGCCAATCAATAATCTGCCTAAAAATAGTCGGCGAATCATTAGGTAACCCCCTGTAGGACCTATAAAACAAAGTTTGGTTTTACCAGCCAAAATAATAAACAAGTCTAAAGATTGGCTTTTGTCGGACACAACATGGAGTGCATCTCGCTTTCTACTACTTTAGGTGTGGAATTTTTCCTTCGAAAACTAATGCGACTTAACGGGAAATATGTACACGGTATATATTTGTTCATAAATAACCGAGTTAGGAGGTAACAAATACAAAAATATACAACCCAATTGAGAATAGTTCTGCAGTCGATTGAATAGATATTATATGCGCTCACCGGTGGGACTCCGTGGGACGTACTTAAAAAAATGGATAAATGATCAAAAAAGCAAACACAAAGATAATAAAAACCCACATTTGACACACAAACGACCAGAAGCAATAAGGAATAATTGATGTTTGCATTGTCCATCTGAGGCGCGCCGTAATTACGCACGTCGAACCTCCGCGTCCGTCTGTCTGTCCATCAAACGGGGAATTATCCCATTCAATATTCGTGGCTACGTACGGTTCGACACTCATTGTTGTATGGAATGACATGCCAAGTTTATGCCGCGATTAAATTTATCATATTTCATAATATACGATCAAAAAGTTTAGCACGCATATAACTCTTAAAAAACCATAGGTATATTGCATGATACATACTAACTCAAAAACCATTCTTGCCTTCAAGTTAGTCCCTAACTAGAGAGTAAAAAAAATTGTTTAGTCTTTTATGACCAATTGATAACTTCATACAATTTGGTCGCCCCTTTTAAAAATCTACGTGCAAATAAAACCTCCACGAAACAACACATCACACGAATCATCGCGATTTGAAACTGACTTCAAATACTGAAGGGCTACCACGAAACTCGAAAATCGAAGTTCGTATCGCTCCGTATTAACGCGATGACATAAGCGTCAGCGGGACGGCAACATACGAAGTTCGAATTTTGTAGTATAGGGCCTGGTACACAGGCGACCGCGCGAAATGGTACACATATAAATATCGCGAGGAGAGTGCTTTGTCTTTATTCCGCGAAGACACAAATCAAGGATAAACATAGAATTTATGAGGGTAACGTATGACGTTATTGTGGATGTAAATAATGAAAGAGGTAAGTCGTGTTGCGACGGCTATTTGTGTTCTAGAATATATCAACAAAGGATTGTACGGAGATAATTGTACAGCTGTAGTAATAAAAAAATACAAAAATAACATGACCGATTTAAATCTTGCTAGTTGAATTTCATTTTAACGGTATTTTGGTATGGATAGTGGTAGACGGTGGTAGATTTTTTTTGACATTCATATAAGTGCTTGTTATAGCCTAAATTGAATAAAGATATTTTGACTTTTGACTTTGACTTGATATGCAGCTAGGATAGCAACATAGCTACAGTCAACGTAGTCAGAAAAAAAGTATTCAATTTTTTTCAATCAATTCTGCTGTGGTCATGGGTAAGTTAACTCATGTGCGTTTTTCGCAATTGTATGACGACTTTGTTTTATTGTTGTCAATGTAACAAACTCAGAAATGAGTGCAGTGCAGTGTGCTGTACGCGGAAACCTCCTTTGAGCGACAAAAAATGTGAACAAAGATAAGACTTAAGGCAACTCAGTCGTTTGTACAACACAAATAAAAAACAAATTGAAACCAAAACAAACACGTCTTTATTTACGACATCACTATTTATTCAACTTGTGCACTAGTATTATCGGCCAGCAGTATACAAAAGAACTGAGCTATGGCGGCGTACACTGGCAAGCTTATCTGCTCCACTCCATTAGGTCGATTGGTACACTTTTGTTTGCAACGCACTGCACCGGCTTCAATTGTAGCTGTGCATTGTTTCGCTGGCAGACGTAAGAAACAGGGGAAAATGTGGTTTTAGAAGAAGCTTTAGAACTAGTTCTGTGGGGGGGTAGGTCTAGTTTGGCTTGCAGTTTTAATTGAATTAAAAATAAAACCGCGCACATAACGGCAGAATTACGTGGCAATGTTGGCCGATGCCAGAAGGCGGTTCTGGGAAACACCCGGCTTTATCGTGGAAACAAAGGATGCTATCGCTGCTCCCGTTTTTAACCTGACTTTAGAATAACGTCTAGATCCTCAATTGTTATTTGTATATTTACAGTATCTATTCTCGTGTCGCTATCTTTGCCCCTTGTTATACGAGAAATCAGAGGAAAATGCTTAATGTTTTAGCGGCTGACCTTGAGTCTATGTTCCCGTTGAGGGTCTACAGGATATCATTATCATTATCATTCTACCTACAATGTACCATCAGCCAAATATGTGGTCTACCACCCTAAAGTTGATAATCGTTTGCATGTCATAAAACAATAACGCCAATATACATGTCTATCAACTTGAAAGTTCGACTTTAGCGACATCTCATTTGATAGGAACTGCTTTAAAAATTGATAGACCACTAATTTGGCTGATGGTAAGTACATCAAATTATATTTTGTTCACATTAAATTCAAGTTGCACCAAGCCACAATAATGATAACCAAGGTTCGTAAAACGCGAGCAAAATTCATTAGGGATGGGTCGAAATTCGTTTTACATTCGGTTTAACCGAATTTCGGCAGCTTGTGCCAAACTTCGGCATTCGGCCGAAATTCGGTTTAAATGCCGAACATTCGGCACCAGAAAAAAAGAACCTACTATCATTGAAATATGGAACAAAAATGAAATAAACTCAGCACCTATTCTTTTAATAAACATCTTGAATTAAAAAAAGTTTTTGGTTCGCAATTTTCACAATCTAAACATTTTAAATCATTAAAGGTGTATTCAACAATCAAATTTAACAATTTATTCTTATCTACGCGTATTTAAAATTTACTGCAATGAGAGATGTTGTGGTGAGTCTAACATCTGGTAACATGGTGTACGGTTGTGTTGCTCTGAAGATGAGCTCTGGTTGAGTTCGAAACTCGTCAGTGTGGTGTGGTGGTGGTGATAGATGGGTTTGTGTAATTTGTGTGCGATCTTACAGTGTGGAGGTGGAGGAACTGCATGAACACGCATATCTTGCATAAACTTAGCTATCATAAAGGTCGCGGGTGATTAAAGAAATGCTTTTAGTTCATTGATATGGACCTCCGCAAAGTAACGCCTGATTCAATGGATGTTTTTTTTATTTTCACCGAATGTTCGGCCAAAGTTCGTATTCGGTTCAAACCACATTCGGCCCATCTCTAAAATTCATTCAGTTGTAGGGAGGGTTGTCATAATTGTCATACGTTATTTCAATGGATTTTGTTCGCATTTTAGGATCCCTGGTGATGACCATTGTCAAACAAGCTGTCAAACCTTCATTTCTGCAGTAACAAAATAAAATACGTACGTTGCAGAAATTTAAATAATTTAATTAATTATAATTGTAAATCTGTTTTAAAAAATATACTTCGTTGAGTTTCTTGCCGGATTCTTCTCAACAGAGGTTTTTGCGAACCGGTGGTAGTTTTTTTTTGACATTCATAAGTGCTTGTTTTAGCCTAAATTGAATAAAGACATTTTGACTTTGACTTTACTTAACCTCCTGAGGCCCACGTCAAATTTCGATTATTAGAATTTGAAACTTAATGTCAATTAGTAAAAGTTGACATTTGCTTTGACGTATTTCCTAGGACGTTGGGCCTTACGAGGTTACGAAGAAACTTGACGGTTGATTTGACATAGATAGGTTAACAATCACTTATCATTATAGTAACTTGGTGCAATTGATGCTCCAATTTATTTTTATACAGTGTCGACAGAGGAAAAAACTTTCTACCGCTGCTGGGCCGCTCTACCAGATTCAATCGCCTTCGTTTTGGGAGACTCTATTGAAAAAAAAAAACTCTTTCAAATGAACTCGTTTAAATGTACATTGAAAAGGCATTTTAAAAATTACTGATAAAACGAAATGCTCCAATTTCTGAAAAGGGGTTTTAAGAAACAAAGCATTTTTAAACAATAGGTTTGAGAAATTCAATAATCGCTTAAATGAAACCAAAGGTAAAGGGCGAATGGAACGCAGTTCGGGAAGACTAGATTTATTCAATGACTTCGTTAGCATAGAATAAAAAAAACCGGCCAAGAGCGTGTCGGACACGCCCAAAATAGGATTCCGTAGCCATTACAAAAAAACTAAGTAATATTTTTCTAAGGATTTCGTATTTTATATGGAATCTTCCAAGTTTAGGTATATTTTATACCTTAGGCTGCTTATTAAGAGTAAAACTACTAATAATTCTAGCCGTTATAGTTTTCCTTGAAAGTTTGACATACTTACTACCATCCTGATTTTTTTTTAATTTTCCACCCACCGGTTTACATTTTAGAGGTGGGGAGGACGCTCGATTTTAATGAAAATTTGGACTTTAAAGTTGAATATTTCGCAAAAATTCAATGAATCGAAAAATCGTCTTTGCAAACCCCTAATGGTTTTAAAAGACCTATCCAAAATTACAGCTTTCTAGCATTGATAGTCCCTGCGCAAAGCCGCGGACGGACGGACGGACAGACAGACAGACGTGGCGAAACTATAAGGGTTCCGTTTTTGCTATTTTGGCTCCTAAACCCTAAAAATAGCCAGCCACCTCTATGCTCCTCAAGGATTTATCATCATCATCAGCCAGAAGACGTCCACTGCTAAACAAAGGCCTCCCCCTTCGAACGCCACAATTAAAAACAACTCGCCATTAGCATCCACCGGTTGCCCGCAACTCTCACGATGTCGTCTCGTCAGTACACCAGGTAGAACGCTTCGCCTTCCGGTTCGTAGTCGCCACTCGAGGACTTTTCTCAATCAACGGTTATCTGTTCTTCGAGCGATGTGGCCCGCCCATTGCCACTCAAATTTCAATTAGTTTATGTTGTGTGTTGTCTGTCAGGCACATTAATCTAATATGTAATCTACTACTTAGTTTTAGAATTAGGTACGTGTCTACGTGTTTATTTTGCCACTCCTTCAAATTTGTTTAGATGGATGAATGGAGCAACACTAGTGCTACTTTTAATCCCGATATTCCCGCATGGGATCCATACAAAATTCAAAAGACTTAGCCGCTAATTCTAGACACCTATTACTAACACTTCTTGAGCTTCATCACGCTTTGGTGTAAACCGTCTCACAATATTTATATTGTTTATTTATTCTATTAATAAACCTGGTCCGAACATGCCCAACGTGTCTCAGGAGTATTCGTATCTCGAACTTACCTGTAAAAGTGAAAAAACAACAATTTAGAATTTTATTTCATTCCATAAAACTATTTATGGGGTTCAGATATGCGAGGAATGTATTTTTCATGAGCCAATGGAAACGTCGCTTCATTTACCTATCGTCGTTCTGCTCAGCTGTTTCCACTAGAGCCGTGTTGGGCGAGGATAGGTAACGGAAGTGTTTCTATTGGTTCATGAAAAACAAATTCCTCGCAACACAGGTGCAGGTGGTAGGACCTTGTGCAAGGCCCGCCCGGATTGCTACCACCATCTTGCTCGCTAATCCTGCCGTGAAGCAGCAGTGCTTGCACTGTTGTGTTTCGGCGTGGAGAGTAAGACAGCCGGTGAAATTACTGGCACTTGAGGTATCCCATCTTAGGCCTCTAGGTTGGCAACGCATCTGCAATACCAGGTGGTGATCTCTTACCATCAGGAGACCCACTTGCTCGTTTGCCATCCAGTCGAATAAAAAAAAACATCCTCGCACATCTCTGGTGGAAAAGCAGCCTAATACTATTAGATACAAATTGATATAATACCTAAGTAGTACTTACTTTCGTACAACACCAAGTTACCATAACAATAAAGCTGATACGGTAATGATGATAATTTTCAAAGATTCAATTACAAACATAATAAGACATTGTCAAAAAAGCCTTCCAATCAAAGAAGGCTTTTTCAAACACAACAAAACTGTAAACAGCTTATTACGAAGATGAAACAAGATCTCTTGAGAACATTTAACAAGCATGTTTATCCCAGCATAACTGTTATAATGAGAGTGAAAATAACACGGCAATAAGATCGAAGCGTAGCACAGAGTTCAATATGTTAAGTCGCCAGTTCAAAGTAGCACGATATTTCGCGTAAGTACCTTCTTAACCCATATATGCCCAGAACTATTTTTGGTTTCCGATTTCTTCTTTAGCACAGACGTCACAAATAAGCGATTTATTTTGAAAAATTGCGCGTTAGCTGATACTTACCTATACCTATTTTTCGATGCAAAAACGAACCACTGGGTATATATGGGTTAAAGGGCGAAGTCAGACGAGCGTAATATTTCGAGTTGAGAGTCGCCTATTTTCGGTCGCGTAATTTTGTTTTCATACATACTGTGTCTCATTTTGGGGAACACCCAAATACTCCGAAATATTTTATTCCGAATTTGCTAATTCCGATTTTCAAAACTCCGATTTTCACAATTCCTAAGACATATAATTTCGATTGATTAAAAACACGATTTTTTCAAATTACAAAATATAGATTTTTTTAATACTTATCCGATTATAGTAACTCCGAAGAATGAATAACACGAAACGTTATTGGCCCGAAGTACAGTATTCCGATTATCAATTAGCGAAATGTGACATTCGGCAAAATAAACTTCGTGGTTTTAATAATCGGAATTTTGAATTTCGAATCTCGAATTAATATCAATAAATTTAGGTTAATTGACCTGTATAACATCCTTCTATTTGCCTATGGGATTAAAAAAAAAACTGGTACTGAGACGCAAATGTTCTATTTATTATGTCGTATATTTTAATTAGTATGATTAACTGGATTCAACACGCCTTTGCGCTGCTCCGCTTTAATAGAGCAGAGGGCTTCTCCAAAATTCGAAAATCGAAGTTCGTATCGTACCGACCCGCTCACTCTCGTATGAAATAGTATAAGTGTCAGAGGGACGGAACGACACGAACTTCGATTTTCGAATTTCGGAGTAGCCCCGTAGAGGCCGTATTGTCTAAAGCGAGTTTAGACTTGCAAGAATAATCGTGCAAGTTGCATTACATTGCGGGGCCGTAAAGCCAACGAGTTTGTAGTGGTCAATCGAGCGCCGCAATGTAATGCAACTTGCACGATTTTTCTTGCAAGTCAAAACTCGGCTTTAAACAAAAAGGCCACAGGTCATCTTAGTCATGTGCTAGCTATAAAATACTTCCGATAGCGGCCGGTGTGTGCTTTTATTTTGATAACACAGTGTAATATAATTATATCCAGACATGATAAAGACTAATAGTGCGGAAAGCACTATTCATCGCGTTACGAGCTAAAAATAGCTACAGTATAATTTATTAGGTTTTATATTAGTTTGTACGTACGTTACTTAAGATCAAAGAAATAATAATAATAAAATCTAATAATCAAGGGCTCTTCAAGGCTATAGTGAATAGGCTGTTACTGAACCGGTGAGATACACCTTTGGCCTCATCTGCACTTAACATCAGGGGATAGGGGTCAATCACGGTCAGTTTAATTAAAAAAAAATAGAAATGTCACGTGCAGTAAAAGTCATTGTGTAACAAAGTTAATTAATCAAACATTGGGTTACTTCATACAAATATCTGCCCCGACCGAGGATCGAACCCAGGAACTTAGTGATTGGCGTGCATTGGGTTGCGCCACCAGCACTAGCGCTGCACTCTGACTTTTCGGCTATTTCCGGTCTTTTGACATTAACTTTCAATTATTTTTATCACTATTTGACGTAGTTTTTATTACTTTTAATGGTTAGAATCTATTGTCACACTATACGGGGAGTGGGGCAAAACGTGTAATTCAACTGTCATTGGTCAGATAAACAAGCAACTTAACTCTACATCACCAAAACTCGGAATATCTGGAAATTTAAACTGAAATTAATGGTATCCCTCATTTTTAGCACCGCGTTCGCTAGATAAGGGGGTTGTTAACGCCGTACAAACAGACAAACAGGCCATAATTAATTCGGGGCACGGAGCTCGCTTGTTCCTTAATAAATCAAGCTTATTTTAATACCTACTTTAAAGTAATCTACTAAGACAGCTTCTAAGCTTCTACTCGTAGCTACTTACTTTGCCGTCAGTTTCCAGAAGAAAAATCTGACTTATTTAGTGGGCCCGCAGACTTACCATTTTCAAGTTGGCGAACTAAATTGCACTTTGCACTGTATATCAATAGACCAGAAATTTAATGATTGCCCGCAAATCTATGAAACTAAATTACTACTGTATTGGTATACAGTTGGTATACAGTACAATTTAGTTGGCCAACTTGAAATAGTAAGTCTGCAAAAATTTCGTTTCGAAAACTTTTTTAATAACATTTCTTGGTTGTCAGATTTTTATCGGAACTCGATTAAAATTGCACTACATTATTTTGTTGATTAAAAGTCACTTACTCGTATATACGAGTAAACGTGTTAAAAGGAAAAGTTCTGACTGACCAACTCATCAATGCTCGACCTAAACTCTTAGGACGCTTTAGATAGCTGAAATTTCGCATAAAGTCTGACAATTTGTCTCACAGCCATCTTTATTGGTACGGTAAGATTGCCAAGAAAAAAACGAAACATAACAAAACAGAGGACTGTTTTTCACATGCATAAAACCTATCAAACGGTCGGCAAATAACCAAGGGAACGGCGGCCATCGCGTTAAATAAACAGAGAATCCCATTTCGGGGGCTACATACGCGAAACACGACACACATAGTAGTGTTTTGTCATTTTAGGCCGCAGAAAGTTGTTTTAACTTAGTCCTTTTTGGGTATTTCTTAACTTATGGTTTGGAATAGCTTGTTTCATGGGCCAATAAGCTCGTAATAACCCCATGAAGGACATAAAGAAACAGTGAAACTACACTATTTGATGGGGCTTCGTTTGTCACCTTTCGGAAACCATAAAACAAACTACAATAACTACTTTTGGTTGATTCACGTGTTATTTTGCTTCCATATAAAAAAAGCTACACTATTTTACCTCGCTTCTCCGCTCCAAATCAAATCAAATTTAGATTTATAGCGAAGCAAGTTAGATAGTGTAGTGCAATAGTAACTAAAATACGGTTCGTTTGATTAATTACGCACCGAGTGGCCATTTAAAACACATGGCTGCATCTGCGTCCTGGATGCCCCAGACTCGGACCACAGACGATACACTACAGTGCAACCAATGATAAAGATTTAGGGGCTGTTTCACCATCCATTGATTAGTGTTAACTGGCGGTTAGGTGTGATGCCGTCTCTATTTGTTTTGTTCGAATAGACGGAGACGGCATCACATTTAACCGTCGGTTAACGCTAATCAATGGATGGTGAAACAGCCCCTTATAGTTTCAATATCTTTTAATTGATAGTGTATATTGTCTTACTTCAACTAAATCGAACTAAATTTCGGTGAGTCTCTGACTAAGTCTTGTATATGAAATTTTATGAAATTGGAATAGGTATCTATTTTAGGATGTGTATATCTAAAATGATTATTCGTTTTTTTATTTCATATATGAGGTTGAATTAGAGACCCATCGATTTGGTAATGTTTAAATGCCTAATAGAAGATGCTTAATAGTTATTTACATTTTTACTTCAAATTTGAAGTCAGGCTCAGGGATTATAGTTGCACATGGTTATGTTTGTTTGTTTATACTCTTTATTGTACAAAAAGGAAATACAAAAAGGTCACAAAAAGTGTTAAGTACAAAGGCGGACTTATCCCTGAAGGGATTTCTGCCAGTCAATCTTAGAGTGGTAGAGAAGAGCAATCAAAATAAGGATCGACAAATGGAGCAAAACATGTTTAGCATATTCATATTTTTTCGTCACGTCTGTGACGACAAGCATGGCAAAGGGTATACGAAATATGGTGTTGCAAACCAAAAACATACCTAATTAATGAACTAAAACAATTACTTTGCTCACCCGCGACCTTATGTATCATGATAGCTAAGCTACGTTTATGCAAGATATGCGTGTTCATGCAGTTCCTCCAACTCTACACTGTAAGAACACATATAAGTCTATCATCTGGTAGCATGGTGTACGGTTGTGTTGCTCTAAAGATGAGCTCAGGTTGAGTTCGAAATGCGTCAGTGTATTGTGGTGGTGCTGATAGATGGGTTTGTGTGTGTTCTTACAGTGTGGAGGTGGAGGAACTACATGAACACCCATATCTTGCATAAGCGTTGCTATCATAAGGCCGCGGGAGAGCAAAGTAGGTAATTGTGTTAGTTCACTGATATGGACCTCCGCAAAGTAACGCCTGATTCAATAAATACCTAATTAAACTATTTGCCAGACATTCCGAGCGAGCTCATTCTTCGAAGTGCCAGCATCCGCTGATAGCGCACAGCTTAGTGTATAGTGCGACCACCATACGAACAGAATTGGCAGTAAAAAACGTTTTGTTTTCTGTACTGCTTGCTTGTGTTGGTGTTCAATAAAGAGTCATTGTCACATTGTATTGTAGTTTAGTGTTCTGCCAACCTAAAACAATAAAACTTGTGTTGTGGCTGGCCGATAGAAAATATTCGACCCATGCTAACTACTAGTGGTCAGTACGTACGGTAGTTAGATATTCTGTGCCAGTATCTACGGCCGGTATACAGGGTGCGGTCAGTAGGTAATCGAACGGCTTAATTCCGGACTGAGTGCCCGCCCGGTGATTAACAACCCCTTCTAGAGAACTACCTGTATATAGCGAACTCGGTTACAGCCGCTCAAGTGCAATACAGACGGGGCGTGTGTGTGTGTTCGGAACAGAGGTTAAAATCATGAACATATTAATAACTATGTACCTATTATTATTATTGTTAGCTTATTGTGTCCCTCTGCTGAGCTGTGCAGGTGCTCTTAAATATTAGAAATCGACCATATTATCGATCCCATAGTTCAGATAGTTTCAAAGACGTAGACAGTTTTGATGTATATTAATAATTTCATTTAATGACGGTGACGGTACCATAAATGCCAAGAGTATCTACAAAAAGCGGTATATACCGGTATTGGGGTTGATATTAGGGCTTAAAATCGTACCAACAATACCGGTTTTACCACCGGTACCAGGCGATGATTTTCATTTTGATGAAACTTAGTTTAAAAATAGTAGGTGCAATAACAACAAAAATATCGCAGTAAAATTGAAATTACTACAAAAATGCCTATTTTAAAAGCCATCATGGATATCGTGATGATCAGCTAATTTGTTTTTGTTGTTAAAAAAACTGCGTTGTCCAATGTTTCAAGAGTAGGTACGTAGGTACGTATTAGCGAAAATAATCTGATTCCCCATTGAAAATCGAAGTATACCAATAAACGTTTCCCGTTAAAACAATCCTAATCCTCTTCGAGTATCATAACAACATAAATTCAATCATCATCTCAGATAACAAAAGGGCAACGTTCGCAGAAAATCATTTCCGTATTAAGATTTTCATCTCACCGCAATATCAACTCTTTCTGAAAACATTCAAGATTCAAATCCTTTTAAAGGCAATCGCGTGCCAGTCTAAGAAATATTTGCTATTTGTTAGTGGGTTTTATGGTGATACGCCGAAGTTTGGCTTTAGCTTGAGCGCGGTAACAGAGATGGGTAAATCGGTTTATAATGAAACGGTACGAACACGTGGGAAGAGTGAAAGTTTTGCGGAAAAACCGCGGTTTCGTGACGCGGGCCAAGTAAAAAGCGGTTAGATGTATTTGAAGATTTATAAAAACGAAACAGTTCAACGGTTCTCTAATTTTTATTTTTATTTAAAACTGTTAGTATTTCAGGATTGTTCTAATATAAACCTACCTAACCTACAGGGTTCTAGAGAATAGTCATGAAATATATAGTTTACACTTTCAGAATAAAAAATCGTCCAAATTCAGAATTCAGCATTTGGCCAAATTAAATATTTGTAAAAAAAAATTTAGTTACACATTAGTGAACCGAATTTGAGACCGTGCTAAAATTGGGAATCCTGGCTTTTCGCAGAAAATATATTTCACAAAACATACTGTTACGACTGACACGACGAGAACTGTTACGTATGCAGGATATATTTCAGGACTATCCTGCTTGCTTAGTAACAATACTGAAATTTTACAACATCAAAAAAAAATCGTCCGCCCCTTTCAAACAGTTGGAAAATTAATAATTTGGGAAAAATATTTTCGGCGAAAAATTAGAAAACCAAAAGCCTCTACCTCCCTAAACTTGCGCCACGACGCGCAATTGCACAGCAGAACGGCGTGAACGTGAATATTTTTTGATCGGCGCATGCACATTACGTGGCGCCCGATAACTATGGAAATCTCTACCGTTTCACAGCGAACACAATGTCGGCATTAAGCAATCGAGATGCGAGTGTTTTCACTAACTTTCATTTAACTTGCGAGCTAATGGAGCGCAGTATTCAATCGATAGAATCAGAAACACAGACCTGCCCTCCAGAACTCAAATTGTCGATGTGGGGTTGAAGACCGCACAATTAAAATGGGACTGGGCGGGACACGTCTGCGGTATGCATTCTGGTCGCTGGGCTAAAGTTATCACCGATTGGGTTCCATGCGACGGGCACCGGAGCAGAGGCAGACCTTCCTAGGAGGAAGGAGGAGGAGATGGCGGGACGTTTAGACCGTTTCCAGCCACACTGGCAAGATTCGGGCTGAAGTAGGGACGAGTGGAAGAAAAAAGGGGAGGCTTTTGCCCAGCAGTGGGACACACTACAAGATAAGTAAAAAAAAACTTGTTACGCTCGTATGTAAAGCTTAGTATAGAACGGCAAGGAAAATCATGCAAGTTGCATTGCATAGCTGCGTTCGATTGATAACTTTAAACTAAAATCATTTTAATGACGACTGTAAAACTCACCCTGTATGACAGTCTTTACTCTGCTCTGCAATATTTAAGTAAGAACAGCAAAGTAAATCAAAACGACACTTCTAGACATACTTCGAAAAAGTAGATCAGTAAAGTTTTTCTCTCACTCAGCTTTTTAAGTCGATAAGTATAATTAACTTCAATAACAAACCCTTAAACTCCTTTATCACTAGAGTATTAATATCATCTCGGTTAACAAGAAAAAAACCATTTTCTCCCGTCAAAGGGAAGTTCCCCTAATCATTATCTCCCCAGCCGCCCGCGGGCGAAACTGGTTCAAGCCGGATATTTACGGTTTTGTGCGGATCGCAGAAGCCGGGGCAAGTTAGCTCCGGATTGAAACTGACTGCTGCAAGTTCCCAAAAGTTACATATTCAGTCGAGTTGTCACGTTACACCGGGTGACATTTACGTCCACAACATTTATCTTGAATACCTACTGAATAAGTACAATAAAGTATTTACATACATACATACATAAGTAACATTAAGGGGCTGTTTCACCATCCATTGATTAGTGTTAACTGGCGGTTAGATGTGATGCCGTCTCTACCTGTTTTGTTCGAATAGACGGAGACGGCATCACATTTAACCGTCGGTTAACGCTAATCAATGGATGGTGAAACAGCCCCTAAGTAATGAGAAAGAATATAGACTCGAAGAACTAGAAGAATACAGGCTCGTGCAAAAAAAAACTTATTGTCATTTTAGTCTCGGCTGATGATGATGATGAATTGATGAACGTTTAAACATACGCATCTCAAACTACACTGACTAAATGTCAAGCGTGGGTCGGTCTTGGGGAAAATATTTATTAAAGTTAATAATTTGTCAGTTAGCGACTGTAAGGAACAGTTTGCTATTTTAGACATGTAAAGTTAAAGTAAGTAGGTATGGAACCTTTGGCCGGTTTTTTATTATTTAATTTTCATTCGTCTATTTACGAGTTTGAAGTGGAGAGACTCTACTCTATCCTTATCTAACTTGTATCATATTCCACAAAAAAAAAACAACTTGTTCTCATTTTAAGCCCACCCTTGCCTAGTAAAACCTACCAACCCCAATATCGACATTCTTCATCAAACGAGGGCCATGTTGAATATAAACAAAATCATAGTTACACGCTTGTTCCCGGCCGTATCCCGAACGCCTCGGGGCAGCCGGGGCGATAGCGGAAGCGGCCGTTTAACGACACGTCCGATATTGATTTATTGACTACTACCCTTTGTGGCCGGCTCTCCCCCGCACAAATAAATTTCAACACACAGAAAAAAAAGCAATTGAGAAAATAGAATGTTAATCTATGCCCTCGCTCGCGTAGGATTTGAGTTCGAATCTGGGTTCGAATGTTTGTATTTTTCGAAATTAATTTTGACATTACATGTTTGATATTCATCAGAATTTTAAAACACTTTGTATGAACTGGATAGGATACTTTTATTTCCGTAAAATTACATAGTTTCGCTAAAGCTCAAAGGATTATTCGTAGACTAAGAGGCTGTTTCACCATCCATTGTTTAGTGTTAACTGACGGTTAAATGTGATGCCGTCTCTATTTGTTTTGTTCGAATAGACGGAGACGGCATCTTATTTAACCGTCAGTTAGCACTAATTAATGGATGGTGAAACAGCCCCTAAGACTATTAATAGGAACCAGTTTCTTTTCTGGCTGCCAAGTTCCATCACCGACCGAACTACAATACAATACAATACAAATATTCTTTATTGATCACCAAAAGCAGTACAGTGACATTACAAAAATAAAAAATAAGGTAGACAATAGGCGGTCTTATCACTAAAAAGCGATCTCTTCCAGACAACCAATTACTCAGAAACTACTCCATATAAATAAGTTTTTGGTCGATTGTACTTTTTGTTGACTGTACTTGCATTGCCACCCAACCCAAACTACATTTGCATACCAAATTTCAAGTCGATGCTATTAACCGCTGAAGTTTCGTCCTGCGGAGACGATCCTGGCCGGACTACCAGGATGTGACTACCAGATTATGATACCAGGTTTACATAAGTATACCGAATTTCAAGAACGATATAGTGTATAACCTGGAGTGAATATTTTCGGTAGGCTCGGAGAGTGAGATATGTTTGAGTTAGGTACGTCTTCGGAAGCCAAATTAACAGCTAATGTACACAAGCTCGGTCGTACCGATATGTAATAATCATTGGCATCATTATAAAAAAAGGCAACCCGGCAGAAATCGAGTTGATACGGTGGCACGCCACATTAACGGATAACCATAGGTACTTAAATAGATAGATATCTATTTCTCATACAAATACCTGCCCCGAGCGGGGATCGAACGCGGGGCGTCAAGCTTCGTAGTCAGGGCATCTAACCACTGGGCTCGGCCGCTATTTCATAAACAAAAATGTTTTATTTAAAAACTTCCTATGACGTAGCCGCCACACGATGCCGGTTTGCATACAGTGTCATACATACATGCACACGAAAAGGAAGCCGAGACTATCACCGCTTTTATACTGTTTATGGCTGCGTGTGCGAGAGAGGTAACAATAATGCCAAATACAGAGTACGACGTCATGGGGCGTCCATGTGCAGACACTGAAAGTTATACATCACAATGCAAAAACAAATAAATATAAAAAATTACTAACTCCTGTTAGTAACTTCGTTTCGAAAGAAAAATAGTTTGTACAAAAGCAGAATTCTCGTCGTTTAAGCGTGAACTAACAAGCACGCACTCGCAATAGACCTCTGTCAGCAAATCAAAATGGAATTAAGTATAGGAATAGTAATAAAAGCTAAAGTTAAATTAGTTATACAACTAGTTTTTTCCGACGCAGCACTGCAAAGATATGACATGAAATATGTAATAGGTAAACAAGTTCTGAAACAATTCATGCTTTGCATCTATCACTTTTCTGCCCCGCTTTCTTTCAAAAGAGTCACTTAACTGTTCTTAGGTTTTCAATTAGGTACATATTTTTAAACAATTCATAATTTATTTCGTTGCATCCCAACAGCAACAATCAGACATCCAATAATTTGACATAGTCGCAACCCAGTAGCAGCACACATTTTCCCGTCAAAAACAATATGATTTTACAAAAAAACTTCTCTCATTGCACTCCGTTTATCTCGACTTACAAAAACAACCACCGGAATATAATACCAATTACCTGCCTTTTCGCGCTCTCGCGGGATTCCAGCGCAAGCTTTACAGTTCGAGAGAGTGGATTACAAAATTGAAATTAATTGGTGCACACGTTTTAGTGGCCGGCTGTGCTCGGTGAATTTAGGGTTGTAAATTTTGCATGTTTTATACTTTTTGTTACAAAAGGTAGCATTTGAACAAATGCAGAGTTGACTACGTTTTATCGGCAGCCTATAATTTTATTTTTTATATTATTATTTGAGGCAGAAATCGCAGATAAGAGTCGCATAATACAATACGTGGAAGAAAGATGTAGGTAAGTCAAAACAATTGAATAATGAATGATGATTCGTCTCAAAATACAAAAAATGAACTGACGATTATTCTCAGCTAGATTACCAATAAAAAAAATTGCCAGCCAATTGAGACAAGTACTTGCAAGTAACTGCGTGTATCATATTAGCATATTTCGACTTAGGATCATCTCAGAATAAGATTAGTTCCAAAAAAAAAATTGCTTCGCAGGCTCACGATTGCATAGTAAACAAATGTAATTACATGAATTTCGAAAACTCAGAGGTAAGTTTTCTGCTTGAGAGGCGATAGGTACGCCACCACGGCTTATACGCAAGTACTACGCGGTTTTGCAAGTAACTGCGTGTATATGTAACATATTCTGAAAAGACATATTTCTTTTCTGACTCTTATAGTTTTAGTGATCATTTATGAATAAGGGTGTTCTATCTTTTCAAAGTACATATATTAAAAATGCCGGCAACTAATAAAAGCAATGCTTGTAAAATGTTAATATAGCTATAAAAAAGAGTATGGCAGAGCGGCACGGGCTGGCACCAGCGCGTGCGTGCGGCGGGCGGCGCCGGGGCGCGGCATAAGCTACGAGCGATTGTTCTTGCCCATACATTTACAAGAAAATAGAAGTATTTGTATTTGTATTTTGTAGAAGTTTAAGTTTGTGTTAAATACAAACTTTTTTCTGATTGACAACTAACATATCTCCAAGTCAATCCGATCCCTGGAAATGGGTTAAATTGTACTTTCAAGATTTGACCCACAACACCATATCAAATAATTTATTATTAATACGTATTTTCAAAATCTTTAAATGCAGTTTTTTTTATAATCGAATGTTTTCTTACGGCAAAGATTCCTATCTTCAGCATATAGACGATTTTGCTTCCAAGTGGCGTTCAATAAAGAATATTTGTATTGTATTCTACCTTGGACTAGACATATTAGCTATGAGATGAAGGGCACCGTGATTATCTGTAAATAAATGTTTCTCCTCTGTAGCAAAAATGTCTAATGAAAACCAGATTTGACTGTCGCTGCATTAAAGGCGTGCCCTTACCCACGAGAAGCGTGCAGCGGTGAATCAATATCAATTGATTCTAGCCGACTGACGGATAGATTGTCGTCGTTATACATCAAATTATATAGTAATAAGGTTAAGTATGTATTAATGACAACTTTTTCAATTATGACCTTCGTACGCAACAGCAACACGACATATGTAACATTCGCCATCAGAAAAAAATATTGTTTAGTGAATTCTTGTAACTCTCTATCTACAGAATGTTTTATACCTTTGAAGTAGTTTATCGGTCAGTATCTTGCATAAGGGGTTTAAAGAAAGCAAAATTCAAATATTTATTTGGTTCCATCAGTACCACCATCGTAAGGGCGGGAGTTGGTCGATCCGAGTCCATCCCAATCAAATAAAATTTTTTTTGGAGTTTGTAATTTGTACAGCACAGACGAACATTTCCAAACTGAGAAAATGCTGTTTTAAACAACCTCATCTGAGTTCAAAGATGTATGTAAACCCTATTATGTACACAGTTATACAATAAAGTTTATTTATATTTCTATTTCTGTAGTTAGAGCCAAATCTCAAAACATTTCATTATGAGTAAAGGAGAAAAATTGCCTCACGTAATTTATGGATATCCTCAAAGTCTCACTAATTATTCACCACGCATGGAACGTCGGAGTGCCAGCAAATTAATTTTCTTGCACATCATTATATATTTATTTTTAAACCAATGAAAATTTACAGCATTACAGTTCATTGTGTGAGTATACCTACTCGTACATACATGCAAGCGCGACGCAGAGCGGGATACGCTGGCTGGACGACATTCGACGGCACCGAAGTCGAGACTGGATCAAACGTGCACGAGATCGCCAAGAGTGGAAGAAGATGCCTCTATCCTACTACTAACATCATCCAAGATTGGATAACCAAAAATCCGCCATGATGGCGCGACAAAGACGTTTTTTTTATTTTATTTGTATGTTTTTGTATGTATGCATATACACAAACCTCCAAATAAAACGTTTTAAACTTTCGTGATTTTCACACATAGTCAAAATACCACAAAGGGACTATCACGCTAAACCACACGAGTTATATTTACCTCGACGATTCAACCACATTACAATGGCCGTGGTCACGAGCAGACTTAGATAAGTCCCGTTTGTGGTATTTTGACTAAAACCTGCAAATGCCCAGCAGTGGGAAGCCATATAATCCAGTATTCTAAGCAACAAGTTCCATCAGCGCCGAGGGGCCCAACTTCGATTCTCTTTAAGTTACTTACAACACTCTTATATAAAAAAGCAATCCGATTACCAACTTATATTCGTTTTGCGAGTTGAAGCGTTGAGGGATCGAAATACGTTCGCTTTGATGGAGAGGGAAAAGTAATCAAATGATGAATATACTTACTAATAAAAAGGATGTTTGATTACCTTTACAAGGGGAGAAGTTTGGGAAATAAAACTGGCGGCTGTATTTTAATAGGCAACACCGCTGGAACTTGTCCGTTTGTTTGCAGTTCATTTAATTTTTATATTTAGGGCTGTTTCACCATCCATTGATTAGTGTTAACTGGCGGTTAGGTAGGTGTGATGCCGTCTCTATTTTTGCTTTGTTCGAATAGACGGAGACGGCATCACATTTAACCGTCGGTTAACGCTAATCAATGGATGGTGAAACAGCCCCTTAGAAGCCTAATTTTACTGACAATAACCCTCTTTTTCATATTATTTTAATTATGTTGATTTAAGTAATAATTTTTTTAGCCCATTAAAGTGTCCCACTGCTGGGCTGTTCCCTTAGGGTCTGTGAATTTTTTTCAGGATAACAAATAGCCTATGTCGATACTCTCTGGCGTATAATAAACTATCTCTATGACAAAAATCACGTCAATCCATCGCTCCGTTTCGACGTAAAAGATGGACAAACATACAAACACACACACTTTCACATTTATAATATTAGTATGGAGTATGGAAGTATGGATATGGATTATTTTGTAGCAAATAACACAGTTTAGTAACTGGCCACCAATAAAATGCAACATCCAACAAGCAGCGCGAAATGAAAACAAAAGAATAACGTGTATCTTGTCACAGCCCTCGTCCCCGCTGCGCGTTAATTTTACGTTATTTATTGCTTAAAAAAAACATTTATTTACCTTTCGTGAAAATTTATCTAACTGATGGTGAAAATCGCATTAAAATCCCTTGCGCAATTTAAAACTAATCGTACATTCAGAGAGACAGGCGATGGGAAGCCAATTTGTTTCCTACTATCTAGAGAAGAAATTCTAAACACTATACTATATGATATCATTGGCGTGCAGTGGGTCAATCCTATGGTAGGCAGGCACCCCCCACATCAGACAACACTAGCGCCACCTACCCTCAATGCACGCCCCAGAGATATCCCGTAGGTATCGTACTTGCAATGCAGTCGTACATCAATATCACGCGATTAAAACCTGGCACTGCATATTAGCGGCTAGTTAACAAGCCCCCAGGGCCTTACTGTGTTAGGATCGGGATGGCACCCGGCGGACTAATAATTAAGATTCATCCCCTGAACACCCCCCAGCGTGCTGTTTGTAATATGCACTCGGGTACACCAGACGTTCAGATTGTAAAATGCATAGGTAATTCTATGCTGGAACTGAAACAATTATTTTACTTTGCTCACCTGCGATCTAATGATACTCGTAGCTACGCTTATGCAAGAAATCTTTTCTTTCTTTCAATCTATCCACACCACCACACTACTCTGACGCGTTTCGAACTCAGCCAGAGCTCATCTTAAGCGCAACACGACCGTTCACCAAGCTACCAGATGTTAGAACATCTAACTATGTAGATATCAAACAAGGAGAGTTGTTTGAGGTAATACAGTGCAATTTCGGGATGTAATACAATACAATACAATGTCTCTTTATTGTACACCACCAATAGTAAGCGATACAGAAATCAGGTACACAAAGAGAAGGCCAGCAATAGGCAATCTAAAATAAATAGGCAATCTTTCATCCTAATCAGTAATTTTCCAATGTGTGTACGTTTCAAAAATGTGCTAAAATGTCACGGCGTAACGTCACGCGGAACTTTAAAGTACAGTCAGCAGCACCAATATCTGGCACAACAAGCGTGCATAAATATCTGATACGAGTACGACTCTATTTCTAGGTCCGGAAGAACGTGTCAGATATGTTTGCACGCTCCGCTGTGCCAGATATTAATGCTGGTGACTGTACTAAGCTGAACGGGTGGAATCGGCTCAGTGTGATTCGTACTTTACTGGCTATAAATATATTCATAATTTTTTGTTTAATTGATAAAAGAATAAATACCCTGTCCAATATGTTTTGATAATATAAGAAAGAAAGTGCTTCTTTGAAGTAAGTGCACATTTTTCACAATCCTGTTTTTATAACATTCACGTCTAAGTTTGCTGCAAGTGCACGTAATTACGTGAGCCCAACTTCTAATTAAAAGCTAGGTCTATTATTGTCACCAAGAAGCTTCCCTCACACATAAACAAAAAAAAAACAGATTTAATAAAAGTCAGTATCAAAATTCAAAGTTTAAATTGAAATATCTACACGCCCGCGCGGACCCAACCGTGTTTTTAAAAGTTTCACGTATATCATTTTCATTCAACTTTCAAATTAAAACCGATGATCTCTTGGGGGCATAATTTATACCAAACTTGGTGTAACCGGTACAGTCGTATGCGAAAAGTGGATTATTATACTGATATTATTCAGGGTTTAAGAAACTCTAAGATAGTCGCGTTTATATTTATTCCTGAACAATACAGTTATATATACACTGTGTCCTAAAATGAATCAGGAATATTTCAGCTGACGACAGAGTAAGTTAGACTGTACTTACTATCGAATCGTATCATGACTTCGTGACCTACTGTGGAACCTTTTCGTAGAATAAGTCATAGTGACATCGCATTGCTTGACAAGGGAATTCATTATGACACTGAGAACGTTCTGTGGTGGGTCAGGAATCAAATGGTTAGACTATAAACCCCTATAAAATGATTTTCCGACTTTTTAAATTATTGTTAACAATGTTTCCATACATACATCGTTGTACAAAGTCTATGGCATAAAAGCGTGGCTACATCCAAACTAATATTACAAATGCCAAAGTGTCAACCAATGAATCGATTTAGATAATGCATAGTTTGAGACCCTGGGTAGCACATAGGATAGTTTTTATCCCAAAAAATTGCATAGCTCCCGAGGGATAGCAATAAACGGATTCTTAACAGGTGAAGTCGCGGACAATCCATACTATTATTATAAATGTGAAAGTAAGTGTGTTTGTGT
The DNA here is from genome assembly GCF_025370935.1 of Choristoneura fumiferana. Taxonomy (NCBI): domain Eukaryota; kingdom Metazoa; phylum Arthropoda; class Insecta; order Lepidoptera; family Tortricidae; genus Choristoneura; species Choristoneura fumiferana. Next base: position 9,863,139 of record NC_133500.1, read on the forward strand.
TTGTCCGTTTTTCACGTCGAAACGGAGCGAAGAATTAACGTGATTTTTTGGCATAGAGATAGTTTAAATATGGACCAGAGAGTGATATAAGCTACTTTTTATCCCGGAAAAATGCACAGTTCCCGAGGGAACAGCGCGCGATAACAGAATTCCACGCGGACGAAGCCGCAGGCAAAAACTAGTAGTCATAAATGAAAATTCCGACGAAACACCTTGACATAGTGTTCAATTCAAGTTGACACCAACATCTAAAAACATCCTGGACTCTTATATTTTTTAACTCATTTACCTGGCAGACTGTACCGGCCGTAATCCGACGTGACGGGCCACAGTTTTTGCCGGGTATTTCCCGTGGGCACTGTACACTGGGATTAACTTCACATTTAATTTTTAACTCGCCCAATTATACCGCAATTATCTTTTGAGCTGTGACCGCTGGAGACGCTGACGCAATGGTTTGTGTATCGGTAATTTAATTATTAGCTCATTAACGAAATGCATTTTCTTTTCTAAACATGCTTAGGTGTTCTTCTTTAAAAGTTTTACTTTGTCGGAAAGCACACCAACACAAAAAGAACACGGGTACACTTTTTCAAAGCCGTAGTTCATGCACCATTTTTTTTTATTCGACTGGTTGGCAAACGAGCAAGTGGGTCTCCTGATGGTAAGAGATCACCACTGCCCATAGACACTCGCAACACCAGGGGGATTGCAGATGCGTTGCCAACCTAGAGGCCTAAGATGGGATACCTCAAGTGCCAGTAATTTCACCGGCTGTCTTACTCTCCACGCCGAAACACAACAGTGCAAGCACTGCTGCTTCACGGCAGGATTAGCGAGCAAGATGGTGGTAGCAATCCGGGCGGACCTTGCACAAGGTCATTTACAACCGTCCGTATCACAAACGCGTAGGTACATTTCGAAAAACTGCAAATATTGAGCAAATGCACGTATGGTAAAGTGTATAATTCGAGAAAGAGATCTAAACGGAAAAAATTACATTTTAGGAGTGTACAGTGGGTTAAAAGAGTTCCGTATGACTAAATAGGGACATTACTACTTAACAGCACAGTCAGAATTTCGATTGATTTTACTCTAATAGTACATTGTGTCTTAAGGGCGGTAAATAATGAATTACAAACATGAGTCTATTAGAAGCCTGAAGTCGAAGACTGAGGGCTTGAATGAGTCGATGTTCGTAAATCTAGTACCGCCCGGGCGACACACAATGTTTTTCATCACATTTGGAAAGGAAAAACTAATATTTTTACAAAAATTGCCGATACCGCTGGCTGCGCTCTTGGTAAGCGCCAGCTCCCCGCCGCCCCTTCCAATCCCGCAACTGCCTGCATGACCTGCGTGCGTGGTACGGGCAATTACTCATTTGCCGACCTTGGGTTTCATGACAAGAGGTCGAGGGTTCTATTTGGGGGTTGCAACCAAGGTAGCCTGCATGTTACGACATTGTTTACCAGCAAGTGTGATGAAAAATATTACCCTGTACAACTCGCTCTGTTCGTAGCAGTTAATGCCTACGTCTATTCCAAACAAGGCATTCCAGTAGAACAGAACCGCCAGCACGAGTATAACAATAATAATTTAAAGCAAATTCAACGTTTAGTTTAGTTTGGAAACTTAACCGAGCGGGTACCAAGCTAGCAGACGTCGGTCCGGCACACTGCATGTGTCCGAGGCAAGGCTGATGGGTTAGGCCAGGCTTAGGCGCAAGCGGGGAGCGGGCTGAAACTAGCTTATAGGGATATGCAGATCCAACTTAGCACACGCCGGGGTCCAATTGAATATAGGTAGGACTCGGGTCCATGCTGTTCAGCGAGCGGGCGCTCGTGACCGTATTCTTTATCTATTTCTACTCTCATCGTATACCTTTTAATAGAAAGATATCGTGAACGCGATTTTGATTCCGAGCGCACTAGACATTAGACAGTATATTTATAGCCTTCGGTTGAAACGTAAACAAAATAACATCGAAACTTATTAACTTCGTGTTAACGAATACGTCAGACTTTCGGGATTTGCGTGCATAGACATGGGCCTCGTATGCATCAATGTGAAATACAGTTGTTGATATGGATTATAAAACAGCACACAATTTAGAGCAAGAGGTTTTTCAAATAAGACCTTTATTAGGTCGGCATCCACTAAACAAGTTGCATGATTTGACTGCAATCATCACTGCAAGTTAAAAAAATCTTGTAAAATTTAGCCAAAACGCCGCCATCGCATGAAATAATGCACCCCAAGTCCGCCGGTCCGCCCGCAAACTGCCAGCGCCAAATTCTAATTTGTAGCTCCTTTACTTAACCCACCATTTGTCTCGTTTGACTTCAGTTTGAAGTATGGAAAACTAGTTCTGCTAAGTTTTACAATCCCTACAAAATCTCCAAATATGAATGGAAAAATAAAGTACCCGGATTGGCACAACTTTTTAAACAAGCAATTTACAAAGCACAGGATGTACACATGAAGCCATTCTTATTAAGCGAATGTTCATATTAAGTAACAAAATGTCTCTGTATCACTTTTTAATGTCCCCTCATTCATTACACCTCTCCCCTCGCGTCCCGCACGCCCCATCCACGTGCGATATTTAATCCGGCTCGAAGGGCTCTGCGTCGAGATTATCATCGAAGGGCAGTCCGATCCGTTTAAAGCAGTGATTACCAACCTTTTCGAAGTGTAGATGTATATTTACTTGAGTGCGACTTTGTGGGAACTACACGTTTTTTTTTCGACCAAAGATAACAGGAGCAAAGTTCAGGAACATGAATTATAAACTGACAAGCGATTGACCTCCATCTCACATGATGGTAATTTATTAGCACTAAATTGTACTTCTCCGGAAAAACAGACGACTGAAGTGAATTCCATTCTATAACAATAGCTCACATCGTAGAAGATAAAAAAATAAATAAAATAAATATCATGGGACACTTGACCTAGTCCCAAACTAAGCAAAGCTTGTACTATGGACACTAGGCAACGGATAAACATACTTATATAAATAAATACATACTTAAATACATATTAAACATACAAGACCCGAGAACAAACATTCGTATTATTCATACAAATATCTGCCCCGGCCGGGATTCGAACCCGGGACCTTAAGCTTCGTAGTCAGGTTCTCTAACCACTTGGCCATCCGGTCGTCAAATAAAGAGAGTAAGATGAAGATAAGCAGCAGCGTACCTTATTTATTGTACAAACCTCTAATTATTTGTTTTACTAACGATGTAAGGTTGAGTGAGTCTTGAAGTTAGACAACTTTTAAAGTGATAGTTTTAATTGACATCTAACAAAAGTTGTAATCCGTTCGTTACACACATTTTATCTCGTGGTTTTTGTAGTTTACTGTGAATTGTGTTCAAAACTTATAGAAAAGTTGTGGACACTTATTTTTAAACTAATAGCGAGGACGTCTTCTTTGCGTTTAACACACAATACAATCAACATGTTAACATCACCACTATTTAATCAAACTTTTTTGGCATTACAATCCAGCCTTATGACTTTTCCGCAGGGCCAAGACTTAGTCGAATTGTATAAAAAATTTGGATCACTTTCAGGTTAATTTTCAATTCAGTGGTGTTTTCTGTTTGTTCCGTTTTGTTAATTAAAAAACAAAAGTAAACTTTCCACAAGTAACCTGTCCACCATTAAGCTAAGCGCTGGTTCGTGGGCCAACCGGTTGGGAATCACTGGTTTAAAGAAACCGATTGGAATCTCGGCCGGCGTAATTGTTTCTAATCCGTACGGACTTGCCGGATATCCGATTGAATTTGATTTCGTATTTTATTAAGAGGAATAAAAATCTTCGTATGGTGAAGAGGGGAGGAGGGCAGTTTATCTTATCTAAAATCCTACATAGAAAATTGAAAGTCATATCAGGCGGCAAACCACAAATGAGTGACCCTCGCCGTTTGTTTAAGGTAGATCGAATTGGAAACGGTCGCAGGAAGCCTACACAAAGAGTTTCGTAAAGGAAGAAGAAGCCGGAACAAGCACAGCAAGTTCAGCAAGTTGTCATTCTGGCATTCTTTTCTGTCGTAGGAATTCGTGTAGCCAAGGCTTATTTTTTGTTAATTTATTGTATATACTTTCTTACTCAGAAGCGCTTGTTAAGCTTGTGTTAGTCAAAACTATCTATCTTGAACTAAAATTTATCATAATTTTATGTAACTTTTTATGAACATGAAAAATGCCATTATTCGTGAAACCACGTGTCAATTTAGTGTTTTTGTTTTCAATCATAATATCACACTAAAATAAAAATTCACGCCTATTTTTGCAAAGACAAAGTAACAAAGTACTTCAGTAGCTTAAAGATAAAATAAACTTAATTCAGACGTTACAACGACCCACTCGGAAAGTTGGACGTGTAACCTCCGATGCAACCGTGAGTTCAAACCAGGAAATACGTGACACGAGGGTAGGATCGTTAGATAACTAACTTCGATGTGCATCTGCCAGAGAACTTAGGGTTGCCAAACCAACAGTCATTCAAAACCATTCCAACAGTTATACGCGCGGACGGGGCCGTAGCGAGTGTAACGCCCGCCTTCCAATAAAACGGGGTGATAAGGGCCGTAGGTTGAGTATAGCTGGACTAGATCTATTAGTGTAAATTATCCCGTGTTATTCATTATTTACCTACGTATATGAGACTTTTATAATTACGTCACGCGTTGCTCACTCATACACGCATCACGTGCATGCCTTCTGGCACTACACTATTCTAAACTCATCTCTTATACAATTTGTTAATTAAATACTTGAAAACTTGTAAATAGTTTGCTCAGAATCTAGAGTAGAATCGATTACACTATAATTATTATAAAACAGATTTTGTGTGTGCATGTGAGTGTTTTAGTTGTTCCCAGTCTAAAAGTTACAAATGCAACACGTCAATTAAATGTTTTAGTGAAGCTATTTAGATAATTTATTACTGCCCGTTTTCTGTCAGTTCGATTTTTTCTGAAAAAAAAGAGAAGTAGGTACAAATTATGAATCAGAAATCGTATAAAATTAATGACTTAGAAAAACATAAGAATATTTTTTTTTAATTATTGGGTGCGTCTGAGGTTTCCATTACGTTTTTTATCAAATGCCAACCCTACGCCAGCCACAAGCGGTAGTTCGGCATAGCATTAAAGGAGCCTTTCTCGAGAGCCACTCGCTTCACGAGGCGGTTAGTTGAGGCGTGAAAGCAGTCTTTTGTCTCGAGACATTCAAACCATTTACTAATCTAGCTCTTCATGTTTCTTAAATCGCTTCTCCAACTAGCGAAGGTAATCTGTTTAATGGGCTAGTGTCATAATCATAAAAAATCTAATTAATCTGTCAGTTACATTATCACAAAATATTGGACACTTATTTTTTTTCGTTTAAAAAAGATCTTCGGGTGCTCCGGACGAGATTTGAACCCAACCATCCGAAAACTTGATCGCTCGCATATGCACTTATTCATAGTGATTTCGTTAATAATTGCTAATGAGAATAAGATACATTTATTTCACAACTAACATAACGGTTAAGTATTCAAACTTGACCGTACAAAACACGAGAATACACCCCAGGCCAATAGTATGGAAACAAAGTTGTTTTCTTAATATTTCCGTTATTACTATTGTGTATTGGTAATGCAAAACTTACTTTAGGCAGCCTCAAAAATTAAAAACTACACCCAACGTATTTTATAATATATTATGCGGATGTTTTACCGAATAAAAACAAAAAGTTTTTATGCAAATAAAAACTTTGACTTCGACTTTGAATAATATAAGTACTGTAAAAGAGTAAAAAGTATGTAAATTTGGAAGAAGTTACAAATTAACCTTTTTAATTTTCTTTCTACGCATGTTGAATTTAAAAATTTACTACAGAGAATTTTAGTTATTTAATTTTAAAAGGTTCTATTCTCATTTTAAATCTTTTGTTTTCGAACCAGAACTAAAATAAAATGACATGTTTTCTATTGTCACATACTTAAGCTTGTTTCCATACTTTTGGCCTGGAGTGTATACTTCCCGAAAAATGACTCTAAACATCTGTTTAAGGTATAAAAAAAAAATGTTTATTTAGCAAAGGACACTTGTTACATACAGTTCATGCGATTTATCTATCAGACTCCAAACTAGGCTGAACTAGATTGGTAGCCTGCGAGTGTGTTTAACAAAATTAGCTGCAGTGTGACAGAAATTATTGTTACAAACTAAATAGGTATTAAAATCAACGAATTTGCGATTGCAATGTGTATATGTGTGTGCGTGCGTGTACGTGTGTTTGTGTATGTGTGTGAGGGGGGAGGAGGGGAAGGGGGGCTTGAGTTGTAAAGAGGTAATTTTAATAGATTTTAAACAAGGTAGCGGTAAAGTGAGTCTTTAAGGCCGCGGGTGAGCAAAATAATTGTTTCAGTTCATTGATCTATCTGGCACTTATTTTACACTTTGTATAATCCTTAGAAGCCTTTCTTAGTTCGTCAAAATATTTATTTATTCAAATTGATCCGGTTAATTTCTTCCGCAACTCGATAATGCTCGCTATCAGACAATCTGCTAATTGGCAGAGAGACGGCTCTTGTTTTCGCTTCTTGTTTGACTTTGACGTTTCCCAACACTGATTTACATCAAGTTTGATTGGTCCGATGGCCTGGGATCCTTTGAAAGTCTGTGGCATTATTTGCTTTGTAGTAGTCTTTTGGAAGTATTAGGCCTTTGCTCAGCAGTGGGACAAAATAGGCTAACAATAATAATAATAATAATAATAAGTAGTCTTTTGGAATCACATTTATAATTTAAAAGTAAAGCCTAAAATTATCATCCCAAGTGGGACGTTCTTCATCATCATCAGCTTATAGCAGTCCACTGCTGGACATAGCCCCCCCCCCCTTTTTAGCTCTTATTGCGTGGCCGTAAAGCTTTTTTATCCGCTTTTGCCGATTCCGCGTCCATAGATGTGGAGAGACCCTAAGCGTAAAAAAACGTATTTAAAACGATAAAAAAACACAGAAATCTTCGTAGTAGCACTCTAGCCACTTAAACAGCGAGATCATTTTTCACTCTGTCCACCTAGCTCAACGACTCGCAGGTCAAGGTCACCTGAATTATTCAGAGACAGCCCTGCTATCAACAAGTTGACACGAATTTAAAAACAAATTCCCTAGGAAATTCCTTGTGAAAGCTGTCAGGGTCACCACTGAGCAGAAATTCAAGGGACTTTTAATGTAAGTGCGAAGCGTGGGTGTCGTGGGTGAAAGTTAAATACCATGTATATTTTTTTTCATCACACTTGCTCGTAAACCTGGCTACCTTGGTTGCAACCCCCCAAATAAAACCCTCGACCTTAATGTGCTTGTCATGAAACCCGTGGTCGGTAAATGAGGCATTGCCCGTACTGATACTGCTGCGCGCTGCCAAGAGCGCAGTCAGCGGTATCGGCAATTTTTCTTCTGATAGACTCTCGTTCGTAATTCCTTATTTACCGCCCTTAAGACATAATATACTATTGTAGGTAGGATTAACTTTTCAAAATCAGAAACGTTCAGACAAAAAACTGGATATATTATAATACAAAGTATATGGTGATGATGATAAGAACAAGCTGTGGAGAGATGTTTAAAATGGGAAGTCCGGGTTTTGAAATTGCCCTAAATTTGTTTACTATTTTTACTGCAATCCGAAAAAATATAATAAATAAATGTGAAGACTTTTCCGAACAAATAACCCTATATTTATAAGTAGGTACCATATATCTGGTAATATAAATTAAAAATTCTGTAAATTTTTCTCTGCCACTGCCAAGTACTACGAGTAACACCGTTTGGCGATTTGCCGGCTGATACTCGAATCCATCGACGCTAAAGCTTGTGTGTCATTTCGTAATTTGTTTTTCATGCACCTTTAGTATGACGCCTCGCCTGACCTTTACCACTGAACTATAAGTTTTTCATGTCATTACGCGTCACGCGTCACGCGTCAGGCGTCAACACGGAATTATTCACGGTATAATAGCCCGCTAATGACCGCCGCGACAAATTGGGTCGGTTTTTTTTGTGAACGAGCTACACGCGGGAGGGTAGATTGTCGGTGTTATAGTCTAAATAGGGTGTTACAGTGGCGATTCAGATCTTGCGGGTTAATGTGGGGTGTTAAAATTATTACGGAAACTGTTTAATTTTGATAATCCTACAATATTAACGTATAATATTTCTGAGGGTTTCGGAACACCATACAAACAGCTTAAGAACTAAAAAAAAACCTTCGCTCACCCGCGACCTTATGATAGCTAAGTTCATGCAAAATATGCGTGTTCATGCAGTTCCTCCACCTCCAAACTGTAAGAGCACACACAAATCACACAAACCCATCTATCACCACCACCACACTACACTGACGCGTTTCGAACTCAACTCAACAGAGTTCATCTTCAGAGCAGCATAAACGTACACCATTGCTACCATACTTAGACAGATGAGATGTAAGATGTTAAACAGGATAAGCGCTAGGGAAATATTCAAAAATAAATAAATAGTATTTGTGCCGATATGGGGCATGATTTATATGGATTGATTTGGAATGCAGGTGTATCTATCTCACGCGCGATCGATACCTTAGGTATATTCTAGTAGGTATATAAGTTAGCAGTTCGAATAAAGGAGTTCAGTTCGGAAGTTCGAGCAGTTCAAGTTAACCCTGTTCAAGGTAAAAATATGCCCGTGAAAAGTCACGATTTGCTAGTGCGATGCTATAGAGTAATACGAAGTGCTCGTCACTGTCCCAATAGTTGGCATCTTTAGTCTTACGTCATTAGCAATAAAGATGACAGCAGGGTGTCGTCTACTGGGCATTGGCGTGTCGAGCACTCGGACATTTACCTTATATTCAACTGACACATTTTTTCTTCGCCAAACATATAATATAGTAGGGGTGAATAGAGTAGGGGTGACCTTGTGAAACAAATGCAAATCACCTGTTGATGTGCTGCCCTAAGGAAGTGACCGTTCTCGGGGCGTTCATAGAGTTAACAGACGCGATGCAAGCCGATAGCGCGAGTCGACGACGGTACTGGTTGAAACACGGTGCCTTAATCTTAACACGATAACACGAGCTTAGTTTAATACTCGTATTCGCTAAATTGTGTTAATAAACATCCCATATAAAACTGATACCAAAGTTGTAATTGAAACGTTAAATTATACAAATACGTTAAAGCCGTGCAGATTAAATTACTAAATGTAGGTACAACGTGGGTACAAATGATCGCTGTGTATCAATTTTGAATGTGTAATAAACTTAATTTTAAAATTTGCTGTTAATGTGAACATTTAGTTTAAAAGCTTTAGGTAAATAATGTAAGAAACGCGACACACTGACGAGGTTTTATTTATAAAAAGGTGGTAGCATTTTTCAATGCCGTTAGACCCTAAATAAAAAATAAAAAGACAATGGACGCGAATAAACGGAAAATTAACTAAAAATAAACTTTGTAAGAAACTCGTTCATTGATGTTTACTACTAAATTCTTTTTCAGCTATTTATAAAATGGCTAGCTTTTCCCCACGACGACGAAAATTTGTTCATCACAATTCCACGGCGCGCCAACTATGCTATTCTCCGGAGTAAAAAGTATCATAATGTGTTACTACCACCAAATGTGTTGTACCAAATTGCAGCAAAGTATACTTTTACTTTATGTGCAAGAGCAACTAAAACAGCGATGTCATCTTAATAAACTTCCGTAATATCAGTAATATAAATAAGATTCATTTTCATACCACATAAATCGCCAACTCATCACCCTTTAACATCTCAAGGTCGTCCAATGTTTGGCCAAATGTTGGCGACAAACGTTTGGCCAGCACCTCATTTGCATGTGCCGCGGGGCGCGCTTTGCCTGGTCTTATACGCTTTGGCCTGCTTTCGTGGTAAATGGCGTACGCGGGGTGCCTGTGTGAGCGGCTGACAGACTTCTAGTTAGCGCCCAAGATGAACTCTTGTGAATACTTCGCGTTTCAACTTTCAAACGTCAGTGTGTCGCAAGTGCGAACCAGACTATCGCTCCTCAGAGGCCTTATTGTCTAAAACACTCGCAGTCACAATCGCTTTCACCACTTCTTTCTGTAAAACGGTAAGGAAGAGGGTAGAAAGAGATGGCGAATGCGTTCCTCTGTACCTTACTGTTTTGTGATTGCGGCGCTCGATTGACCACTACAAACTCGTTGGCTTTACAGCCTCGCAATGTAATGCAACTTGCACTATTTTTCTTGCAAGTCTAAACTCGGCTTTAGACAATACGGCCACAGGATGAGTCAATCAATCGTCGGCTGCGAGGTGGCGGATGAAGTCGATTAAGGCTGGGGGTTGAATTTCTGAGGGATTAAGATTTTATGTCAGGCCGGACACATCACGACTACGCACGACGTACGGTTAAGTGAACGCGAAGAAAAATCGTGCAAGTTGTATTACATTGCGGTGCTCGATTGACCACTACAAACTCGTAGGCTTTACAGCCTCGCAATGTAATGCAAATTGCACGATTTTTCTTGCCAGTCTAAACTCGGTTTTAAATTCGTATTTTCCATTATACCGTCCCTCTTAGTAAATAAGTACCTTTCATTTTCCTGTGTGAATTTAACGATAAATTTCGCACGTTTTTTTCGCTTAGCTAATCTCTACTCTTTACTCTCCTATTAAATGCTACAAGTGTTAACCGCATGGCACGGCTAAATTAAGCGACATAAATTCAGGTGCGGTAAGTGTACGATCCGGGACAATAATAGCTGATCTGATAATTCAAGCCTTTATAGCAATTTACTTGAGGCATGGAATTATCAGGCCGTACATTATTTTCACTAATTACGGGCCGACAGTTACAGATCGTACTTTAATTGCACTAAGACATTCATGATCAGCCGCAGAACTCCTGTTAACCCCCGACCGCAGTTCAGTTGTACGGGACCGTCATAAATAAGTGATCACTTTTGTACATTGTCACTTTAACGTCATGTTTGAAAAGCCATACGAAATTGTGTAACGACTGAAAGCGCAAAGGTACAGAAATGATCACTTATTTATGACGTTGACTGTACTTAAAATATGACGTAATTCCGACAAATGTTTTGAAAACCACTGCGAAAATCCATAATATTGAAAACTGTCCATTGCACAGTGAACACTGGTAACATTGTATTCAGAAATCGCTCGCCGCGCCGCTCGTCGCTCACAGCCATGGCTCAGCCGTAAGTCAGCTTGCCCGCGGCTACGAGTCGCTTCTTGATCGCTTCGCGGCCTTACTGTCTTTGATGCGGCTATGTTTGTCTCCCAAGCTCTTGTTTATACGTGATATTTTTGTAGTCTGGTTTCAGCGCAAAAGATTCACTAATGAAACGTTCGTCCATAAAGAAAGAAAAAAAGAAAGAAGACATTATTCACATTCACAAAGACACACAAATACAACAAAGTTAAAAAAATAAAATAACACTCAACAAATAATACAAAAATGAAAATACACGATTTTGTAAGTCCCCGCAAAAGTGAAACGGCCGCTGACTCAGCATTATGCTGAGGCGTTAGACGCCTGCAGCGCTGATATTCTGTCAGAACCGTCTGTGACTCACGGAATGATGCATAAGTATACTTAACTTATCCATATGTAAATAAAATAAGACGATACGACGATAATTTAGACGACCAGATGGCCTAGTGGTTAGAGAACCTGACTACGAAGCTTGAGGTCCCGGGTTCGATTCCCGTGTCGGGGCAGATATTTGTATGAAAAATACTTATGTTTGTTCTCGGGTCTTGGGTGTTTAATATTAAACATATACATATGTATTTAAGTATGTATCTATCTATATAATTATATTTATCCGTTGCTTAGTACCCATAACACAAGCTTTGCTAAGCTTACTTTGGGACTAGGTCAATTGGTGTGAATTGTCCTGTGATATTTATTTATTATGATTATTATTATTAATAAAGTAATAAAAATAGATTTAATTGTAAGTAAACAAGAAAAAAATTACAAGGGCAAAGAAGCGTCTAAGCGTGCGTCGACTCGGGTTTGTTGGGTTCAACAATCACTGTTCTAGATTATATAGATATGGTTTTCACGTAAAATGCGTGAGGTTATTTCTTGCTTATTATACTTACTTACTTTACGTATTACTCCTTTCCTCTCATCCACTCAAAGGTTGACTGGTAGAGATCCCTTAAAGGGATAAGTCCGCCTTTGTACAAGTATCTTAAAGTTTGTCAATTGTATTTTGTTAATTTTCTTTTGTACAATAAAGAGTTTACATACATACATACATACATACTTTACACAGCGCCGGCCTAGCCCTTGATCAAGGTAGAGTGAAATTATCTACACCGTTTCCGCACCTTTCAAAGGGCGCCAACATAATTTTATTTTGCACTGGAAACTGGAAAATGGCGCCCCTTGCTATCTAGCACCTAGAGCGACCTATCCCCTTGCTATACCCGAGGGCCGGCGCTGACTTTAGATATTAAAAACACATTATCCCATATATAATTTATTTCTGAGACAGTTAGCAAAGTTCTGGGGGGCCTAGGATCTTGATGTAATGTTTTTCTTAATCAGTTAAATGACAAACAAAATGCATTAAATAAATATCATGGGACACTTTACACCTTGTACTATGGGCACTAGGCAACGGATAAACATACTTACATAGATAAATACATAAAACACCCAAGACCCGATAACAAACAGTCGTATTATTCATACAAATATCTGCCCCGGCCGGGATTCGAACCCGGAACCTCAAGCTTCGTAGTCAGGTTCTCTAACCACTTGGCCATCCAGTCGTCAAATACTTCTGTAAAAGGCATCCACGCAATTGAAGTCCTTAATCTTTAAGAAGTAATAAAAATTGTTAGTCAATACAATAAGAGCTATGCAACAATCTTTAAAGGTATCAGAGACACAGAAAGAACAGTTCCGTAAGGCAACCGCAAGACTGATAAAACCATCAGTTAAGTACGTCATACATAACCTTTGCTATATACTTGTCATCATTGAGATCTCCCAAAACACAATCGGGCAACTTGACATCTACATTGACGACTTTCTATCTAGAAAACAACATTTTTTTTTGTTGAATATCTAAGGAAAAAAATATTATAAGAATTGAGTTCATCTAAAAAAAATATGCATTGTATCGTAGCATTTAACGATTGTTCATTGAATACTGAACACGGTAATGAAGTACGTTTGTAATCAATCCACGATCACGATTGACCCGTTAATCATCAATCAGACTAACTCCCCCTGCCATCCGAATAATCTTCAGATATATCTAAGATCCCCCCATTACGACTGCTGGTAATGAGTTCGATGGGGGATGAGTTAATGTCTTACTTGAGTATACATATATTCAGTCAATAACCTTAGAACATATACAAAAAACGTAGAAAAGTGTGTCTCCGCCACTGTACTTTCAAAGTTCAATATCTCATAAACGCCGGAATTGATTTTAATGAAACTTCACAAGAACTATGATTAAACTATAGCATTATAGATTAAATTCCATCAGAATCGGTCCATCCATTAGAGAGCTATGATGCCACAGACACACATGCACGTCAAATTTATACCACCCTCTCTTTTTGCGTCGGCGTTTAAAAACCAGAAACCGTATACGTCTGTTCTATGTCCATGTATTTGTTCTATGTCTGTTTTTAAGACGTTAAATAAATGTATTTTCTTTCTCTCTTCCTTTCTTTCTTTATACGCGTATGTTTTTGAAGCCACAAGCAAAAAAAAAACCGCATCGAAATCGGTTCTTACGTTTGAGAACTACAGACAGACATACATTTCAGCGTCCAACATCACACTTATAACACCCCTCTTTTTGCGTCAGTGGTTAAAAATAATGTTGTATAAGTAGTTCTATCATGCCTATTCGTCCAGCTGAAAACTGTCGTTCCCCACATTTTATACGATGAACATTTCAACTTGTTGAGCGCGCTGAATAATTCACAGGCTGTCACCGGTTGAGTTATGCTATTGTCTGTGGGTGAGGTTAGATTTTGTGGGTTCAACCTTTGACCGACTGTGCATAACAAAGTAGATTCTGCGTCTAAATCAACTGACTTGTGGTTTCGATATATAATTAACACGACGTATTTGTTACCGGATCTAGATCGTGATTTGAGCTCCAGTAAATGATGGCGATCCGACCGATTTCGGCCATGGCGACCACCTCGACTCCTAGTTAGTATGAGCTCCAGTGGAGCTTCTACGAAATTCGAAATTAAAAGTTCGTATCATACCGTCCCTTTCACCCTTCGTATAAAATAATACTAGCGTCAGCGAGACGGCTAGATACGAATTTCGAATTTTGCACTTCGTAGTAGGTATAATAGGTCCTGATATTTCGACGCAGTTGCATGATACGTCCAATGTAACTAAATTTGTTATTATAATCAACTACATAGATCGGTATTTGAAATGCCGCGAAAATGGGTGCTGGGAAGATGACTGTGGGTCGGCAAGCGCAGCGTAGGACGTCCACCAACGTGGTGGACGGACGACCTCGTGAAAGCCACGGGGTTCACGGTGGATGCAGGCCGCTTCCAACCGAAGCAAATGGAGGTCTATGGGGGAGGCCTATGTCCAAAAGTAGACGCTCTACGGCTGATATAATCTTATGAAGATGGGTGAAGGTTTTTTTTATGACATAGTGTGAGAATTAGAAAGTGCGCCTATTGCTTACCTTGTAATTTTCTCTCTGTGTACTTGTTTCTGTATCGCTTACTATTTGTGGTGTACAATAAAGAGTCATTGTATTGTAATGTGCGTTGCCTGCCTAGACGGTTAAGATACTTAGAACATTTCAAATGCCGATAACTCTAATATATATAAAGCATTATCCTTCCTATAACATTTTCAAATCTTTATAAGTATCTGTGCGCATTTGAAAAAGTTATTACGAAGCATTTACTTCACACATTGAAAGTATAAGCTAATAATTTTGTTTCCGTACGGCCCATGGAATAAGGACGGATGTCTCGAAGCTCCTATATATATAGCAACGAGGTGTCCCGTTATCAACCTTTGTACGTGAAAACGATAGGATCTCTCATAAATTGTCCTCGGACGGAGTTTTATTTGTGCCATGGAGTGTGTCAGTGAATTTTCAATTGAATCGAAGCTCGAATTGGGTCAGAACGGAACACACGGCTTTATTGGACATTGTACGGACAGGTGGTAGGAAAACATGAGCCCAAAGTTCAAAATATGTTGTAAATGCCAGTATACATATTGGCCGTGCGATCGCTTTCGATCGCTTGATTTCCCGTGTTCATATCTATATGATTTATTTGGTTAAGGCATTATAATACATCCACAGTGAAATATAAGAATATTTTTAGCAGTGGTAGATCTTTCGTTGATAATTATACCTCTGAAGTAATTGTAGTTTTTTTTTATATCTAGAAGCCTTTTCTCCGCTTGTGTTTTTATATATATTTGTGGTTGTTATTTGACGTCAACTGCTGTGAAAAAAAGCTAGGATTTAAATAATTACAAAGACAATAATTTAAAAAGATAGTTGTACTAGCAGTGTGAATTTGAAGATTTACGCTTGCAGGACCGAATAATAATTGGGAATATAGTATTTATATTTCCAATTATTTTTTGCATTCATAAAGAGGCCTGCTTTATTTATAATTAACTTCGTATCATTGCATTAACGGTGTTATTTCATAATGGCATCTAAGTGGTTTTAACGCATGCTCGTGAAATGCAAATAATATTCAATTTTACCACTATTTTGTTATCTCATAATAGTGGCGTTGAATTGTGGTTTTAAATTAACCGTTTAGTGTTTTATTAGTTTCGATTTGGTTGTTTACGATTAATATTAATAATTTTTGTTGCAAGCAGCCGGTGGATGCAAGTGGCAAGTTGGCGTTCTAACGAGGCTTTGTTCAGCAGTGGACGTCTTCCGGCTGATGATGATGACAGTTCTACTGAATCACACGCTCGCGAGCTACACATCTCTAATCGTAATTTCCATCATACAAATGACGCACCTTCAGGCCGTGTTTCTTTCCAAGGTAGAAAGTGAGCACGGAAATGAGTAATTTCCGGGAGCGCGAAGCAAAGTACGCAAGAGATCCAGAACTATAGGTTGCTGCAGCCCCATATAACGCTATACATACATGCAAGTACTTTCATGCAGAGACGATCGCTGTATATACGTTAAACTGTGTCCGTACGGAGTCTGCTCCGTGAGTGGAAACCGCAGGGCTACGACGAAATTCGAAAATCGAAGCACGTGTCGTTCGATCCCTCTGACACTTATAATACTATTTAATACGAGAGCGAGAGAAACGGTACGATATGAATTTCAATTTTCGAACTTCGGAAGAGGCCCTCTGAGCTTATGAAGCCACTGAGATGCGACCCGGTACCTATCTTTATAGACAGAATCAATCGCTACAGAAATAAAAGATACGTGTAAATTAGCCCAGGGCTTAAATTGGCCATAATCGGTCGGGAGTTTAGAAATTTATTAGAAACGGTCGTGTATTCGATTTGCTCCTGATTATATTATATGTGTCCCGATAGTGAATGGGATAACACGAGTTAGTTGGAAATACAAGCGGTTAATTACAGATAGTTTAATGAGATAGCGGAGGGTTTGTTATCCACTTAAGATTTAAATGTATTGTCCCAGTTGTCACCCGCGGCTGTATCAAATAGTTGGTTTTCACTCGATAACTGGAATATAAAAGGTTTGTCAAAATCTGTAAACTTAGTACTTAGTTGTAAGCAACGCATATTCTAACTTAAAACTTGAGCGACCCAGATAAGCTCAGTTTTTGTTTGTTTTGGAGAAAATAGTAACGTATCTAAATAAGCTTTTAAAAAACGTTAAATAAATAAATGTAAAAAAACCTCCAGTCTAAAAATTGTCCCCGATCGAATTCATCCCTATAATTGAAAACTAAGATAAAATATCTAGATTTTTTTTAAAATATTATCTATAATATTTTTAGCAGAGAAAGATACCTAACAGTATTAACCGTGATATACTTTTACCGAGCTCCCAGTATTTCAACGTACGTGTAAAAGTAAAAGTGCATGATCACAGGTAGGGTTACCTAATGATTCGCCGACAATTTTTACGCAGATTATTGAATGCCAGACAACGTTGCGCCGAGTAACGGTACGCCGATGAATTTGTACGCTTATGTATTGTTTCGCAGACTAACGTTTCGTAACTCAACCTTTAGTAGACTATTCTGTTGACTGATGAGTCAGTAAGCCGAATAACTATTAACAGCAATTGGTTTAGCTGATTAATTACTTCACTACACATTTTGAACGTTTGCTCGAACAACTTTTCGCTTTCAAGTTTGTGTTTATTTTATATTGAAGTCAAAACAAACCAAGTCGCGACGAGTTCGGTTTGGTTGTTGGTCACTATTCTACCTAACACTCCTCCTCGCTAACGCTCGTCGTCGCACATAACTACATTTTAATGCCATGTGATAACTCAGCTTATCGTGTTACGGCGAACAGTTATTCGGTAAGGTGAAACAATTACGAAACAAACAATCGGCTAAACGTAAATCTGCATATCGCTATTCTTCCTACCGACGACTCGGCGAAACGAATAATAGGCGTAACGAAATTACACCAAACGTTGCTCGGGCAAAAGAAAAAGTTGTCTGCGAAACGAAAATCTGCGTAAATAAACTCGGCTAAATGACAGGTCACCCACAGGTAGACTAGAGAAGTTTCAAGTGGGTGTAATGTCGTGTACACCGAGCTCTGTATAGCTTCATTCTCCTTCGATCATGAAGAAAAGAGATGCGTCAAAATACCGAGAGTTCCCTTAACTTAATTTAATCACGGTCTTCATCTCATAAATAATATGTCACAGCCAGTCACAGGCAGATCATTAATCGGACACTCAGTCATTGTGATACCTTTCTTTAATAAACGGTTGTTATGACATAGCGTGATACATTACAAAACTAGCTGTCGAATAATTCGGTCACCGCTATCTCGCAGAAACTACGCAATATTTCGGGATAAAAACTATCCTACGAAAAATTCCATCTAAACCGGTTCAGCAGTTAAGTTAAGAGGTAAGAGACCGAGATACAGAGTAACCGCATTCATAATATAAGTAAGGAAGAATATTGACATAAAATAAATATTTCCTTAACTGTACACAGTAAAACCTACATTCTAAATTAATCTAACTTATAAGTTAAGGCCCCTTTTCGGGTAAAGGCCTCCTCCAGTTGTCTCCATGCTTTCCTGTCCTCTGCTTTCCTTGTCCAGTTTTTCACAAAATTACCTATCAAAAATTCCTGTGCTCATAAAATTCCCGGAAGCATTGCACACGAAAGCTAGTTAAAAATAACTCCACTTACCGCAATAAGCACTCACAACTTTACAACGTCGGTGCGCACGTTTTAATTATGCCAAATTGACATTTAACATTTTTCCCCGAACCCCCGGTATAAACGCATAAAGCCATTTTGGTATAAAAACATTCACGTAGCAATAAATTGCGGCATTAGTGTCGTAGGCATGATGTGGTGGACCATCCATGTATTGCTGCAGATTATTTCTGTGGCTCCAGTGAAAAGGGGTACATGTCGAAAAACCCAAGTTTACAGGAGACGCAAAAAACAGTTACGCCCGAGATGATTCAAACTTACGTTCATTACACTTGTATATTTACATATACTCATAAATGTGGTATGTTAAAGCACTAAATTAATTGCGCTCTTTCTTATGGGAATGTTATTTTTGCTCTTGATCTATTAGTTTATAAATTAACTACTTGTATCCAAAATAAAAGTATAAAAATAAGTGTAAAAAGGTTCAAGTGGTTATATATATCGCTATTCACCAAGTTTTCGTAATTTTATACGAAGTGAAAAAGGGTACGCATCCGGAATGTTTTTTGTAGTACATGTATAATATTATTCACAGAAGACTAGCTTACGAACTAATGGTATAGAAAATGATTGCATTTTTCAATTTATGCAGTTCTTTGGACTTAATTACAGACATAACAGACATGTAGCCTTTTGCACGTTTTTTTTTATTGTGTTTTTAGTTATAAGTAGACTTAAATAATAATGAAAAATTCAAAATGCTACTTGTATCCAAGTTGAGTGAATAAAACACACATGAAAGTATTTAAATATCTATTCAAAAAACGCTATAAATTTTTCAAAAAGCTCACCTGCAAACATAAAAATGCTAGATTAAAACAAACTTAAAATTTCTCATCATTAGTATCTAAGTATGTCAAACACACTAGGTAGAGGGGATTTTCCGCGTCTTCATAGAAGACATACCGTGTGCCATTGATCGTCATCATACGTCTTGTATTCTAGTCAAAGTTAGGGAATTCTGCCTTTTTAAAACTGAAAATTGCATTCTCAGAGATATTGAACTTTTGTTTGTCCTCGTTATTTTTTGTAGTTGAAGTGGCCCTTTCACTTACCTGCTTCGCTGTTGCCCCATTCGGAAATTCCCCCATTTGATCATACCTAATTGACAGTCTCATGAAATTTTTAACATGAAACTACCGTGAGACTCACTCATATTAAATATAATGACCCGGATAACTCACGTCTTAAATCGAGTTTAGCTCGACATGTTTCCACAAGGGTATCGGAGCACGTACGCAGCATGAGGAAACAGGACGACAAGGGGTCTGCTGTGGCCGAGCACTCAAAGAACTCGGATTCGACGCACTATATCAGATTTGATAGGGTATCTGTACTTGCGAGAGAGAAATTTTTCATTCCGCGGAAAGTGCGTGAAGCCATCGAGATTAGTCGTCGGCCGAATTTCAACCGGGATAGTGGTTGGACGGTACCTCCGAGTTGGAAAACGGTGTTAAATACTCGTGCTGCGTCATCGGTGTGTGTGAACGTACCTTTACAGAGCGATGTTGTTAGTGTTGTGTGCTACCCTACATTTGACAGTTGTAATGATGATGAAAACGCGGGTAGTTGTGTGCCGGTGTCAGTTTCGTCGGGTAGTCGCGCGAGCAGAGCGGCGGCGCGCAGTGCGCGTGTTGCAGCAGCCGCTGAGTCGCGTTGCTCCGAAGACGAAGGGCTACGGATTAGCCCGAAACATGTCGAGCTAAACTCGATTTAAGACGTGAGTTATCCGGGTCATTATATTTAATATGAGTCTCATGAAAACCCAAATTGAAAACATTTTGAACATTCATCTCAGCGAGCAGGCATGGACCCAAGCCACTTTACCGATAAGGAACGGCGGCTTAGGAACTCGCAAAATTTCAAGTGTAGCTTTGCCGGCATTCCTATCTTCGATCCACAGCACGCTAGATCTCGCAGATAGAATACTTAAAGCTCCAGCGGACATTAACTACGAGATTGCATGCTTGAACGAGGCCACGAATGACTGGCTAGCTGGACCGAGTCCAAATCTCCCGCCAAACCACATAGGCAAAGGGCCTGGGATACAATAGCCTCCGTCACCACCTTATAGGCATTAATAGAACCTTTAACAGGCAGGGACCGGGCCAGACTGTTAGCTGTGTCCAAGCTAGAATCTGGTTACTGGCTCCATGCATACCCCTCGCCCAACACTAGAACTTTTATCGACCCAGACACTACGCATAGCTGCTGGTCTACGGCTGGGAGTTGGGATCTGCGAAAGTAACAACTGTGTTGCTCCAGTGGGGCTCCAGTGGACCGTCTCGGCCAACATGGCCTCTCCTGTTCCTCGGGCGCCGGCCGACTGTCCCGCCACGCCACTCTCAACGACATTCTCAGAAGGGTTTCTTTAGTGCCAACGTTCCCGCTGCTCTGGAGCCCCAGATTGTACGGAGCGATGGCAAGCGCCCTGACGGAATGTCGTTGATACCCTGCGCTGGTGTGGGACGCTACCTGTACAGACACCCTGGCGGCGTCCTACCTAACAGCAACTATCAAACGTGCGGGGGCGGCGGTAGACGCCCGGGAACGCCTCAAGGTCACAAAATATAGCTGTCTCGGCGCCTAATATCATTTCTTTGCTTTCGGCGTCGAGACTCTAGGTTCTTGGGGTAAGGGTGCGCTGGAGCTACACAGGGAGCTCAGCAATAGGTTAAGGGAGGCAACAGGCAACCCTCGCGCCGGCAGCTTTCTCGCGCAAAGAATCGCAATCGCAGTTCAACGCGGGAATGCTGCCTGCGTGATGGGCACCATGCCAAGAGGCCCACCTCTCTTTTTTAATTAAAGTTTTAGTTTTAGATATTTAAATTAAATAATAATTTTAGTCCTATGGATATTTTTTATTTTCTTAATCATTCTTATTAAATGATTGGTGTCAAGGGATATATCTTAATTAATACCCTTAAAATTAATGCAATGTGCAATATTAGTTTAATAATAAAATTGGTGTAAAAGGATATAACTTAATCGCGTAACCGTCAACTGCGCAGCTCGCAAGCGCGTTCTCCCTGCACAAGTCAGCGCACACGATTGTGGCTCATCCGTGAGCTCATTCCTCCACGCAAAGACTTATATCCTTTTCCACGTAAACTTTTTTAAATTCGATTTGTGAAAACGGGCGCAGCTCGACTTAATCTTGTATTTTATTTTATTTTTTTATGTAAAGAGATTGAACTTAACTTGTATCAATGTAAACTAAATAAATCTGTTCTTGTTTTAGGGGTTCAAGTGTGCTTAGATTTTTTTACACCCGCCATATGAAAAAACAGCACGTACAACTAAATTTAGATCATAAATCACAAACAAAACTTTAGTTAATAGAAATACAACTTGACAAGTACCCTCTGTTGCTAACTTTTTTAAGGCAGTTCTACCCTTGACCACCAGAAAAGTCCGTTGTTTTAAAAGATATCTTAGATCCGTTTACACCAATCGATGCGTTATTTTTTTTTGTGTTTTTTGGTCTATATAACTCAATTTGGCCAAATTCAGACTTGTACCCTTTTCACTGGAGCCACAGATTTATACTCCATTCTTTCGCACGACCGTACTTTCGGTTTCGGCGTTGGCGAGTTTCGGCTAAAATTAGAGTTTTGGTTTCATCTGCCGCAACTAGGATCGAAACCGAAACCGAGTTCGTCGTAGGCTAGCGTGAGACGTCTGGGATGGGAGTAATCGGCATGGTGCATAGTGGCTCCATCACCCACGCATTTACTAATAGGATAGTGCCCACAAAAAATGCATTTAGTCTTTCAGTTTGTGGATGCAAGTGGCGAGTCGTCTTTCATTGTGATGTTCTAAGAGGGCAGCCTTTGTTCAACAGGGGACATACACATTTAAAAAAGCTAGGAACGCAACTTGAAAAAATCATACACTAGAATCGCTATCGCATACACTAGTTTCTATTACGGTTTCGGCTGAAACTAAAACAGCGACCGAAATTCGGTTTCTAATTTCAGTGAGTGAATAATATACACAACGTATACTGTGAACCCCTGCCATGGCATGGCATTACAAAATGCCACGTGCATTCGTGGAAACTGTTCCACGGCCTAGTGACCTAAATCGCTAATCATCAACTGGATATCAAATTAACGGACACTACTAGAACAGTGTGGTCCCGCCCCGACTGCTGAAGTTTAAGCTACTTAACAGAGTTCTGGTTTACTAGACTTTTTTAGTTATTTTTTATTTTCTAAAGCAGCCGGGACAAGTTCGACTTTGCACATGTATCTCAACGTTTTGTCAACTGTGTTTGTTTCTTATTATCCATACTTAATATTATAAATGCGATAGTGTGTGTGTTTGTATGTTTGTCTGTCTTTCTAGTCGAAACGGAGCGACGGATCGTCGTGATTTATGGCATAGAGATAGTTTATAAACTAGCCAGAGATTGACATAGGCTACTTTTGATCTGGGAAAAATGCACGATAACCGAATTGCACGCGGGTGAAGCCGCGGGCAAAAGCTAGTAGTACAATAAAGGCTACCCTTTACATACATACATAACATCTATTTAGCACTTAACACAACAAGACAGGAGAGATAGAATACGGTAAAGATAACTGATACGATATGAAATAAAACAAGAATAGCTTTATTTAGCAATAATAATAATAATAATAATAATAATAATAACTTTATTTTACCAACAACAACAAAACATTTTACAATCACGCAAAGTAAATATTTTACTTAAGTCTAAAGGTGGGTAGGTACATATGTTGTAGGTTTATACTTTGAGTATTAATGATGTCCTTTACTCCCCGTACTAGTTATAAACTGTATCACGGTGAAGTAAGATTCGTCATTCTTAAATAATGTACGTTTAATAAAACAAGATTTTAACATAACTACAAATTTGAGGGTATAATATAACCGAGGCAGCGCAGCAGTACGTAAATGAGAATCTTAGTAGTATATGCCAAAATCACACATGCATTTTAGATACTATCTAAACAAAACACAACACTAAGCTGCTACAAAATATCTTAAAAATTAAACAATGGGTACTGTATATCACGTATGGAGTTCGTACTCGAGTGTTTGTAAGTAGGTTAAGTGCATGATTATTAGAACTCTGTATCAGTGTGTATGTGTATGTGTGTGTGTGTGTTGGACGAGTTGTGTATCTATGGGTGAAAGATTGTGTGTGTATGTATATGTATGTATATGCGCTTATGTGAGATGAGTTGTGCATGTGTGAGAGGAAGGATGAGTGAAAGGGTGTGTGTGTGTGTTATGTGTATTAAGCCATTTTATTAAGAAGTTTTTCCGTGTCTTCATAATTAAGTGCATTCAGAAATTTATCCAGGGCTCTCCTGGATTCATAGAAACTAAGGTTCCGTATGTGCAGATTTCTGCTAATACGATTGTAAATGAACGGTCCTAGAAAGGTTTGGAATTTATGAGAGAAAGCTGTCTTGAATTTCGGGATGGAGTAAACTAAATCATTTCTACGTCGAGATGGGGAAAAGTCGGGTTGCTGGCGATGTTGATCAAGTATCAGATTCTTGAGGAATAATTGTCTTATTGTGAGCACTGAAGTATCTTTATACAGGGTTTGTGTTGGATATCTATAGTACTTAAATGTCATGACTTTGAGAACGGCTCGCTGGGCACGTTCTAGTGGCAACAAAGCAGTTTTTGAAGCTCCCCCCCATGCTATTATACAGTAAGTTGCGATTGATTGACAAAGTGCAAGGTATATCGTGGTTAACAATTTACTGTCACAAACAAATCGAAGGTTTCTAAATATATAAATTAGTTTCCTGACTCTACTAGTCAAATTAGTGATATGTTTAGTCCAGTTGAGGTTTTTGTCCAATTCAATACCCAAATATTTAATATGGTCAGCAGTTTCAATCAGGTCACAGTTGCAATCAGACTTCTGAGTACAGGAATGAACTTTAACTAATATTGTTCCAGGTTGTGGTTGAGTAGCATTGCGAATACTGAAAGTAATGTATTTGGTTTTCATGGTAACAATAAACAAAAATAATAAATAACTAAATAAATATCACGATAAACTTGACTACAACTGACCTAGTTCCAAGTAAGCAAAGCTTGTGTCATGCCATGGCTTATGGGTATTAGGCAACGGATACATACACTTAAAGACATATTAAACACCCAAGACCTTAGAACAGACATTCATGTTTCATACAAATATCTGCCTCTACCGGCATCGAACCCGGGACCCCAAGCTTCGTAGTCAGTTTATAACCACAGGGCTAACCGGTCGTCTAGTCCTAACCAGGGTTTCTTAAAGTGGGGTCCACGGAACGCTTAGGGGTCTATAGCATGTGTATCAGGGGTCCGCAGTAGGTCAGTCTGTACATATATTTATTAGGAAATTTTCAAAAATATTTTTTGACAGCAGTCCATGGAACTGTTTAAATTGTGAAAGTGTTCCGTGACTGCAATAAGCTAAAGAAACCCTGGTCCTGGTCTAAACATATCTTCGACATGCCTAAAATGACAGATTTCTATATGTGCTAGTTTTTGGTGGTAAGAAATAAGATCATCAGTGCCGATAGTCATACCAACCATATATCAGCCTCAGACAACTATCTCAGGGATGCTCAAACTGCCACAAGCCGCGAGAGCGATTCTAAATCTTAGCACTTGGACAAGTTAGATCTTGCCCCGGCCCCGACCGCTTTTCGAGGTGCCGCGGGCAACGCAGATACGTACGATGCACTTTCCAGTTTCAAAACTAATGATTCGGCACTTAAAACTAGAGATGGGCCGAATGTGCTTTGAACCGAATACGAACTTCGGCCGAACATTCGGTAAAATTAAAAAATTCGGCAGAATTTCGGTCGAACATCGGTTCAATAAATTTCCTCTAGTTAGTTTTAAATACGAGTAGACAGATAAGAAGATATTGTTAAATTGGATCGTTGAAAACATCCTTTAATAATTATATATACCTACTTAATGATTCTCAATGTTTAATTGTTTGTGAGAATGGAAAACCATTTTTTTTAAATTCAATCTTCGAATTGAAATCAAGATGTTAATTAAAAAAGAATAGGGACTAAGTTTATTTCATTTTTATTGCATATTTTGACACTCGAAATGGTACAAGTTCTTTTTCTTCTAGTGCCGAATGTTCGGCATTTAAACCGAATTTCGGCCGAATGCCCGTTGAGCAATCTATGCACTATGCACTAATCTATGCACGTTGAGCATCAACACTGCTCGAAGGACCGTTGGGGGAGAAGGATTGTCGAGTAGCGACCACGAATGGGAAGACGAAGCGTTGGCATGCCACTTACTAGGTGGACTGACGACATCCTCGACGACGGTGGATGCAAGTTCTTACGGCAAGGCCTTTGTTCAACAGTGGATGTCTTCCGGTTGACGATAATCACGGAGATGTGAAAATAAAAACAGTTACAAATGGAAGTTCTTTTTTACTGAAGTGTTGTACTAAGCTGTATCTTGTTCTACTCACTTGGGTTATGTTAAATACATACGAAATGTTGATTATACATACGTAATTATTAAACAGGATCAGCAAGGGTACATACCTGTAACAGAAAGGGTAAAACTTAAAAAGACAATCAACCGACTTAATAAAAGGAGGAGATTCAGTATATCAATATCGATCCACTGATGGTCCCAAAGCAGGACCAGGTATTATGCTGATTTGGGACCATTTCGTGACCATGATAAGATTGATAAGTAATTTTAATTGTTTATTTTATTCTTTGTAATGTCACGAATAAATACAATACAATACAATAACTCTTTATTGAACACCAACACACAGTAAGCAGTACAAAAAACACAGGTTTATGGAAGCATTGTATTGTGGCTTCCACTATCTATTTATAAATATTATTATTATTTAATTACATATTATAATAAAATACAAAATATCCATAGGACTGAAACTACTATTAAATTAAAATAACTAAAACTAAAACTTTAATTAAAAAAGAGAGGTGGGCCTCTTGGCATGGTGCCCATCACGCAGACAGCATTCCCGCGTTGAACTGGAGGTTTATGGAGATTTTCCAAGGTAAGCAATAGGCGGGCTTATCGCGACAATGTTTCCTTTCTCTGTTTCTTTTCATTTTATCGTTGTCTGTTTCTTTCGTTTTGTCGTTGACTAGAAAATATTTAAAATAAATAGTAATCTCAAGTTTGCATGAAATAGTAAGTTGAACTCGAAACTTTCTACAACTTCCGAAACTAAAGCAGAGCCCATTTGAAATCTTGTTATTATACGAGAATAACACCTTTCAGGGTCATACCCAATTCGAAATAATAATATGAAAAAATTAATAAGTATTATTAGCAACAAAGATATCAATACAGCCAAAGTGCAAAAAATATGTATACACGACCTTAATGTTCAGGCAATAAAGTCCTGTATACATAGTTTTGGCATTTCAAAGGTATGTATATTTTTGTTGCTGACTGTACGTACTCGTACATTGTGAAACATGCTGCTAACTTAGCCCTTTAAGAAACCTCTTTCTTTATTAAGGTATTATAAAATAATGATGATACTGAAAAATCTACCACAGCCATGACCGCGTGCAATCACCAGAGCAGTGGTGAGCGATTTTGTAAGGGCGGGTTTGCCTTTCTTCTGCGCGTGAACGGTCGTTTTGGCATACGCGCTTACACGCGCCCTATTAGATTAAGCCCAACACACGTCTACTCGCTCATTCCTGTGTGTTCACTCGAAACATGAAATGTAGGCGGTTTCAAACTAGCGTTTTTTCTGCACGCATACTGTCGTTTCGCCTACACACACATCCAAAAACGAGCTTATACGCGCGTATAAAACGGTGGTCTGAAACGATGTTCTCGGTTGCGCCTATACGAGCTTTTAATTATGCGCGTCAACGCTCGAATAAAACAAAATCGCACATGTACGTACACGCGCTTGTCGTTGTCGCGTATACGCGTGTGTGTCGCTAATAACTCGCTAAGTGGTGTGCGTGTCGACAGCGTAATGAACAGTGAATGCACTCAATGGGCTTCGGTCACGTGTAGTATCAGGCTGTGAGGTGAGACTTAATACCAGGATGTTCCCATACTGTCCAAGCGCTAATCCTTTCAAAGACTAACATCCCAAGCCATTATCGCCACTCCGGCCCAGCGGGATAAGCTGGGCAAAGCTCAAAGGCTGTTCTTTGCTTTAGAGTACAATTTCGCAAGGCAAACTATTCAACAACAAGTAAAGTACAAGGCAAGCAATAGGGAATATGCAAGTGTGTTTTTTATTTCTTGTAATATATCTTCGTTGTTTGACAAACCGAGTTGTGCAATTTTTTTTTAAATAGTTATCTTAAAAAAACACTCGCAAATATGGACGTTTTAAATGGTCAATTAGACCACGACAACCACAGAAAGTTTTTTTTTACATACGAGTACAACTGACCCATGATTCATTCTTATCTCACGTGACGAAAAGTGCAGATGGGCCAAAGGTGGATAAGTAAACGAAGCGTTTCATTGGTTCATGAAAAACACATTCCTTGGACATGTCTGGTAGAAACACAGCCTAAGCAGAGCATCGTGGGTTTAACCCGTGCTTGCACTTGTGAGCTCTTCTTGCCTGCTTTCCTTGCCTCATAATAAATATTCCAGTATCTTCTCTTAAAATATTCAAAGGTAGCAAGCGGAACGACCCACAAAACTTTGTAGTTAATATCAAAACTAATTTAACTTGAGCTACAATCGTTATCCAAACTCGACCTGCGAATAACCGGCTGACGCACAGACTGTGTTTTATTGTGTATTAAACTAATATTAATTCCACAAGTTGTTAATGGCGACAGCTAATTTGTAAAGTTTTAGTTAGTGCCACATGTTAATTGATTAAGTGCTTCACTCGCTTGTGGATTGCTGTGTCTAAGATTAAAGCACATGTGATAAATAGTTGTCACGAGATTCATTTATTTTCTATATTACAATTTAGTAGTCTTTACTCGGGACCGTATCAGAAAAGTCGACACGTAGAAGAAAGAGGGTCGCCGACATAGCTAAGCGAATTAGCTCGTTGAAGTACCAAAGAGCTGGCCATATAGCATAGAGAACACATGGCCGTTGGGCCGAAAAAGTCTCGAATGCTGATCACGGATCGGCAAGCGCAGCGTAGGACGGATGACTTGGTTAAAACCGCGAGTTCACGGTGGATGAAGGCCGCTGGAGCCGTGGTGGCCTAGTGGTTTGACCTATCGCCTCTCAAGCAGAGGGTCGTGGGTTCAAACCCCGGCTCGCACCTCTGAGTTTTTCGAAATTCATGTGCGGAATTACATTTGAAATTTATCACGAGCTTTGCGGTGAAGGAAAACATCGTGAGGAAACCTGCACAAACCTGCGAAGCAATTCAATGGTGCGTGTGAAGTTCCCAATCCGCACTGGGCCCGCGTGGGAACTTATGGCCCAAGCCCTCTTGTTCTGAGAGGAGGCCTCTGCCCTGCAGTGGGACGTATATAGGCTGGAATGATGATGATGATGAATGATGAAGGCCGCTTCCAACCGAAGCAACAGGAGGTCTATGGGAGAGGCCTATGTCCTACAGCGCACGTCTTACGGCTGATATGATGAATACATGACCACGTGGGCTGACTAAATTGTTATCCTTATCAAAGGTGACAAGCGTCTTGTACGGAAACTATCGAAAATGCCTGTCCCTGACAAGGGTCTCGGCAGGTAACGCGATTATTAGAATATTTTTGACAACCCTATCCGACGGGCCAATCTAAAATTGTGAGCACAGGCATCCTCTTAGAATGATAGGGCTTGGACTACAGTTCTCATGCGAGTCCAGTGCAGATTGGGAACCTCATCGTTGAATTATTCACAGCTGAATTATGAACTATTTACAGATTTCCTCAATGTTTTCGTTCACCATGGCATGGTACATTTTTAGGGTTCCGGAGCCAAAATGGCAAAAACGGAACCCTTATAGTTTCGCCATGTCTGTCTGTCTGTCCGTCCGCGGCTTTGCTCAGGGACTATCAATGCTAGAAAGCTGTAACTTTGCACGGATATATAAGTAAACTATGCCGACAAAATAGTACAATTAAAAATTTAAAAAAAAAATTTTTTAGGGTACCTCCCATAGACGTAAAGTGGGGGTGATTTTTTTTTCTCATCTGACTCTATTGTGTGAGGTATCGTTGGATATGTCTTTTAAAACCATTAGGGGGTTGGTAAAACGATTTTTTGATTCAGTGATCTGTTTGCAAAATATTCAACTTTAAAGTGCAAATACACACAGGTGCACGATACAGGCTCAACCTAGTGTGTGAACCACAGTTAAACTTTAGTTCATAAGTAGCATGGCGATTGATATTATATCTTTATGACTGTGTAATCAAATTGGGAATTTGGGAAATTTTCATGAAAATCGAGCGTCCCCCCCCCTCTAAAATCTAAACCGGAGGGTGGGAAAACTTGAAAAAATTTAGGATGGTAAAGTATATCAAACTTTCAAGGAAAACTATAGCGGCCAAGTTTGCTTGAGATTTATTAGTAGTTTATGAGTAAATAGCAGCCTAAGATATAAAATATACCAAAACTTGGAAGATCCCGTATAAAATACGAAATCCTTAGAAAAATATTACTTATTTTTTTCGTAACGGCTACGGAACCCTATTTTGGGCGTGTCCGACACGCTCTTGGCCGGTTTTTACATATAATTTCGCACATACATAAATTCCGAAAAAGTCAGACATAGGTAAATCTATTGTGATTTAGTTTTACCACTATGAGGATAATTACTTATTTTCCTCCGGTTCAGAACAACTGATTCGTTTGAAGAGAGACAGGAAAAATTCAATCAAACAAAAAATTACCAAGATGAAGCACGTCAAAGTTCGGGCGTGCGGGCCCGCGAAGTCACGCGGAACTGGCTGTAACTTAATAATTTTTTTGTTTAACTAACAAAAGAAAACATACGTGTCCGATACTTTCTGATAATCTAACCAACAGACTAATTAGATTTTTTTAGATTGGTTATTTTGGAGTTTTTTTGTATTTTTTATTTCAACTCCAAATTTGTTACTTTTACGGTGATCCCGTAAAATCATCGTTCATCGTCGGTCATCGTTTTTTTAGGACAATACCCTTTAATTTCGTCGGCGTAGTCCACATATATTCTTATTACTGAACTAGGCTCCCATTTTCACATTTATATATATGTCGGCGGCCGATCGTAAAATCCGTCAAATCACAAAATTCATAGGCATATCATGAAATGGCGCCATTTCATGAATTGGCTTAGGGACATCCTCCATTTCGTTCAAAACTCAACGTTTAACGATTTGCCTAGTGACGTTTAGGCAAATCATGAAATTCCTTGGCATATCATGAAACGCCGCCATTTCATGATTTGGCCAGTTTAGGCAGATCATGAAATTCCTAGGCATATCATGAAACGCCGCCATATCGGTTCTGGCACTTCGCCGGCCGCCGCCGCGGCACGCTCGCTTCGCTCGCTCGGCTCGTGCGTTGTTGTCACAATTAATACTAACCACTCCTTGCTTCGCTCGTCGTACCTAAATTTTCCTTTTTTTCGGCATGTCACGATGTGCCCGGTATAGCGCTAGGAATATCGACGAATGCGTTGCTCTAATCGAACTGCCGTATTTTTTCTCAGGCACATCGTGATATGCCTGGCCAACTTTTAGCCATCGCCATTGCACGATATGCATAGGAATTTCGTGATCTGGCGGATTTTACGATCGGCCGCCGACATATACACGAGCGCAGATGTGTCTCGCGGCGTTGACGCTAGCACAATCGGCCTCGCCTCACCGCCGCGACCGCAGCCGTCTCCAAACACTCGACAGTTCAATCCAACTAAATACGTTTACACAATTAACGCAGCATACTCGTACGTTTAATTACAACCTGAGGTTTTCGCTACTTAACAAGGTTATTTGGGAAAACATTTACGTTCGGTTTCTAAGACTTGGCTGTCACGAAAATGTTCAAGAGAACGTAGAGTGAGACAGTAAGACGTGTTAATAAAGTACTTTTGCATGTCTTAGGTGTAACAATAGGAAAAGCGTGGTAGCTGTTGTTTCTTGTTGTGGTTGGAAGAGAGTGCCGCAAAAAAAAGGCAATTTGTACAAGCACAATCTGACGTACCTATATGAGTAATTCTAGACAACGGATTACTCATATTCACATACAATTATACCTGGAAATCGACAGCGATTATCCAATATACACTAAAATATGTTTTTTTTTGCATTTTAGCAACTTGCCACCAGAATTTTTTGATAAGGTAAGCGTTAAAAAACACCTTTTACTGAAAAGTAAAGAGAGAGAGAGACTACTACGACTACAAGGGTAGACTACATAACTACGAAAAACTAAAGTCCGAAAGTCGGAATCATAGAAAATTCTAGATCTCTATCTAGAAAGGATCTCTCTCATAAGTGTAAACCATTTTCTTAATAGACTATGTTGAAATACCACCAAAAGATTCATCGCTAAGTCGGTAAATCATCATCATCATCATCACATCAGCCGTAGGACGTCCACTGTTGTACATAGCCCTCCGTCAGTCGTTAAATGATATTTGTTAAATCTATGAACTTATCTAAAACTAGTTAAAAGTTGTGCAGTTATCTCTACTTGTTTATGGCATGTTTAAAAAAAGAAAAAAGTGATTAATTACGTCGCACTGACTTAAGAAAACAAATTAATAAAACCAATTCGATGTTCATCTGACTTTATTTAAACATGTATTGTAAACCAAAACACCCAAGTTTTCAGCAATGTCTATCCCCCTTATTCATAAAACTTAACAAGCCTTTGTTAACTAACAAATGCTTTGTCCCTTTCTAACAAATACAAATGTCGAAGTGACAGATAAGGACAAACGAATTTTAGCGGCATTTTAACTAAAATAGGTTGTCGTTTATGAATAAGGGGGTATATCTTTATCTTTTAAAACACTTTCAATTCGCGCTCCGAAAAAAG
Organism: Choristoneura fumiferana; assembly: GCF_025370935.1. NCBI lineage: Eukaryota > Metazoa > Arthropoda > Insecta > Lepidoptera > Tortricidae > Choristoneura > Choristoneura fumiferana. The sequence goes on from NC_133500.1 coordinate 9,895,598, forward strand.
GATCGTAATTACAAGCACAACCACAAAGTTTAAAAGAGGCTTATAAAATGAAACGAAGCGAGTTAATATGTGAGAGGAGTTCCACGTCACGCACCGCGAAAGTCAACAAAAGAGAAAACAATCTTTGCCTCCAACAGCGCTAAGCTGAAGCAGTATGGAAATAAAAAAATGTAACAAAAAACTTTCACACCCAAGAGTATTTCTGTTTTTTAGCCAATGCAAGGCTTTTTAGTATGGTACGGTCATGGTATGATACGGTGTAATGTTTAGAGACCTCTAAACGGCCAGACGCTCCGAAAAAAACAAGGAAAATTTACATCGAAATAAAAGGCAAAACGTATAGCACTGACCGACCTTTTCCGGTACCCTTTTCGCATAGGGCCGCTACGAAATGCACTAGCCCGGAAAAAGGTGCAGTCCGAGACAAGGTTTGGGAGGAATGTGATAAAATCGACGTCAAGATTGGAAATATACCAATTAAATTTAACAGTTCTGCTGGTAAAAAAAAATTGATTCAAAACGATAATAAAAATAAAAACAACAAAAAACTAACAAAGTAAAGATAAATAAAAATCGTATCTACACGTGCTCAAAATGACTGACTTGTTGCGCTACCTATAGGTGTCCTAATAGAGCATTGCCGTCAGAAAGCATCAATACGCGAGACACGAAGAATTTCGCGCAATGACATCCACTACTTGTCTGTCACTCGCGCGTGAATATTTGACGTCACATTCGTACAAAATTCATCTATGCGAGCGCGACACTAACCCCCTTATTCATAAACGACAATCAAACCTATTTTAGTTAAAATGCCGCTAAAATTCGTTTGTCCTTATCTGTCACTTCGACATTTGTATTTGTTAGAAAGGGACAAAGCATTTGTTAGTTAACATAGGCTTGTTAAGTTTTATGAATAAGGGGGTAAATATTTACGCGCGAGCAACAGAGAACAGAGATACATAGTGAAAGGTCATTGTACGAAATTCTTCGTGCTCCGCGACCAGACTTTAGTTCCATTATCGTTACAGGCACTCTACTACGAAGTGCAAAATTTAAACGTCATATCTTGCCGTCTCGCTGACGCTAATATCATTTAATACGAGAGTGAAAGGGACGGTACGACACGAACTTCGATGACACAAGACAGAGACAAGACTCGTGGCATACCTGCTTTGCCTAATGTAAGCCAGCACTGCCACATCAGTGCTACTGCCGGAACGGCACTTAACCGACATTACTAAAGGCGAGATTTCAATCATACGAGCCCGCAAACATCGGGGCGTGAACCGAATGATATCTTGCTTGGGCAGGGTTACCAACTGTCAAAGCAAAAAAACTTTTCAACGCCTTTAGGTAAAGGTATTATCTTGCATTACTGCTTAGAGTAGCAACGCTCTCGCCCCTAGTTACTTAGTTAGAGACAACAATTATTAAGTTTACAGTAGGTACCTAAAAGTTTCCTCACTAGGCCAAAGCCATAGTCTGTCTGAAAATTTGTATGAATTTTTGATTACTTTGAAAATACTATTGCATTGCATGAATCTACTCTACAATGTTCATCTTCAAACTTAACATGATACCGTACAAAATTATGGTCATGAGACCGAGCAACGAACGCAAAAAATGTTTAAAAAGCTGAATTCGCGAAAATGGACTACAACCACAACACAACGGAAATCAAGGTAGAAGTTAGCGTAATTCGGAAATCAAGCGTGGTAAAAAAAATCGATCCGCTAAAATGGACTCCGAAGGGTTCTTTCCAGAAAGTCGGAAAGAAACTCGTGCGAACCAACCCTACCCTTCGGGGCAGGGTCGCTTTTGCAATATTGGATTTTTTTATGTTACCGTTAAGACAACGTACTCGAAACCACCTCTCTTTATTAGGTACGTGCTAACGCATGCTAAGGAGATATTAATACCTCCACGAACGAGCTGATCGCATGATTCGGATCATTTTCCACAACTTATTTACGACGACCTCATTTTGTACTCGATTCACAATGATTCTTGAGGTTTTATAATGATTTTTTAATGAGTTTATGTGAATCGTTAAAAAGTTAGAAGTTGATCGTGCAGTTAAAATATGGCGACGAATTAGAATTATTGATTTAATCTTTTCGAGTTTTTTGATTCAACATAGGTACCCATAATTTTCAATACAAGCTTATTTTTACCCGACTGCCCGAAGGAGGGTTATGTATTTTCTGAATGTACTTTTTGTTAACTGACCTACCTAATATTATCTTACTTAAGGACGGATTTACACAAGTACTTTATTCTCAGAACTCCAGAACACCAGAAATATTATAAGTCTTAATGTAATTGTAACTGTAAATTATTAAAAAAATTGAAATATTCAGTCGGTTATTACACGGTACACACCTTGGTATGAAAGTACAGTCAGCACCAAAACTAGCGGATCACTTTTTTACTTTGTCGTTTAAACACATTAATGCAAATCATTTTTTGTGCAAAATTTTTTGTACAGCGCATTTGGCACTGATAAACTAAATAACATTTTTAGAGATAAAGAAACCCTAAAACTTTTATCAGTCTCCTGATCATGCCCCATCCTGTCGTATTCTCCACAATGAGGTGGTCCCGACTTCTTTGTCTCGCGGCGTGGTGTAGGGAGGGGGTAACGCTGGCTTTACAACGACTAACCAATGTAATCCATAAGTATCATCATTGGCTCCAATTTGTTTATCGCACATGTCAATTTCATCATTAGAGAAGAATTCGTTTTTCATACACCCTTTCTGTAGACGGCACTAGATTATTGCACAGTAATCTGAGCGCTATTTACTAGTCGAAGTGAATTTGAGGCTTCGTGCCATTGGAAATGGATAATGGATTGGATTGGATGGCTGTTTCCGGAGCGGTACAATTTAGGGATCTTTAAAAAACGAGCCTATCTGTCTCTCAATGGGCCGGCAACGCACCTGTGATACCCCTATCGTGTTGACAGGTGACTATGGGCGGCGGTGATTGCTTCCTATCAGGTGATCGCATGCTCGTTTGCCCCCTCTTACAAAAAATATTGCTAAGATTTTTCAGATGGATAGTTAAGTGAAACTAATGGCGGTACTAAAAAGTGGGAGAAATAGTTACTTGTGTCACAAGGGAGCAAAATGGTGTATTTACGGCGAGGGCGTACATTGAATCCAGAATGTAGGGAAGGATTCTGCAATAGAATCCTGAGCGTAGCGAGGGATTCTAAAGTAGAATCCTGAGCGTAATGAGGGATTCAAGTGTTAACGCCCAAGATGAAAATAATTTTGCTCCCGAGTGGCTCATACAACTTTTCACGCCGAACATTAAGAAACTTGAAAAAAAATGGCATTCGCTATAAAACACTTAGAAAAGCCTTGAACAGAAAAGTTGCACTTTGCTCCCTCTCGTCAGGGAGGAAAAGTTACTTTTCTGAAGGAGAGGTGTGAAAAGATTATTTTTTTAATTATTTGGCAAACGTTAGTCAGGTATGCTAATCTAAAACTGTCATACCAAAATGGTAAAGTACTTACGTCTTTTCCTAAAGTTATACTTAGTTTTAGTGAGACTAGGTCAACAGCTGTCAATGACAGTTTCTGCGACAGGCTGGTTAGCGTCAGTATAGCGAGCCATTCAACAACTTTGACATTTGCATCACGTTTGTTTGCTTGGCAAGCGAGAGTGTAACGTCAAACGGACATTTCAATCCAAACGCATCTAGCGATATTTCGCCTGTCAAAAAACATTCGCTGTCCCATGATAATTATCGTCGCGGACCAAGGTTTTCCCGTCTCTAGCGTTTCCACTCGGATTTATTCGGGTTCAGTTTTTACGGCGCGTTTTTATACTCGAGCAGTTACTACGGGGAGATAGTTTTATAGCGGTTCATAGAAGCGGTGAATAGTGAAATTTTGGGGGGAGCAAATAAAAATGTTACCGGTGCTTTAGGATGACACTGTTAGTTTAAGTTTAGTAGTTTTTATTCGTACTTACGCAGACAGGAGACCCATAGTTAGGGTTTGTTTCCATTGGAACTGAGCAGGGACAAGCAAAATGCATTCATCATATTACTGCATTTTAGACATATTTGACGACCGGATGGCTGAGTGGTTAGAGAACCTGACTACGAAGCTTAAAGTCCCGGGTTCGAATCCCGGCCGGGGCAGATATTTGTATGAATAATACAAATGTTTGTTCTGGGTCTTGGATGTTTAATATGTATTTAAGTATGTATTTATCTATATAAGTATGTTTATCCGTTCCCTAGTATCCATAGTACAAGCTTTGCTTAGTTTGGGACTAGGTCAATTGGTGTCAAGTGTCCCATGATATTTATTTTATTTATTTATTTGTTTGTTTATCGCGAATATAATAACGAGCTTCCGATGTTTTGACGTATTTCGACGCAGCGTCATGATAGCGTTCGAGTGAGCGGAGTGCTACAGTGAGCGCTGTGTGTTTGGATCGTGTCATCATCATCATCCCAGTCTATATAATGTGCCACTGCTGGGCACAGGCCTCCTCTCAGAATGAGAGGGCTGGGGCCGTAGTACGTGTCACTAGGTCCTAGACCTACCCAGGCGCGAGTAACACGTACGAATACGTAACTACGTACAGGAAGTTAAATATCGTTTCCCAAGCCCATTCCGACCTAAATTAAAGCTAAATTCATCACACGTGTCCTCTGCAAACACGTAACCCAATTGTGAGGACAGACGAAACAATTCACGTGACACGTTTCGATTTAACTTATACGAAGCGGTCAAGCACAAATGTTACATTTAAAGAAAATTTTGCATGTACACACATTAAAACGTCTTGGGATTAGGGTTGCATTTCCGCACGGAAAGAGTTTAAAAGATTGAAAAGATTTTAAAGTTCAAGCTCATATGACGAATTGCAAAAGGTTCGTGCGGCCGACTCGCCAGTTTAGTCCACGGTTTGCACGCCTACCAGATTAATAGCGGGAAAACGCTGCTACGCGCTACGAACTACTCGCTACGAGCTACTGCTATAGTATTTCGTCGCAACTTTGGTGTAAAATTAGGGCTTATTGATTTAGAGCTGGGCACGTAGCTCGCGTAGGGTTAGAAACTTGGCTCTACAAGACATCTGATTACTTTTTGACAGCTACATGGTCTCGTCTTGGCAACATTTAACATGAAATGTTTTTGTGGGATGATCATTATGGCAAACATTACATTATGGATTTTACTATGTATGGATTCCAATATAAACCCATGTGCACAGCTGGCGTTAAGAGGGCTAATCGTTTAGGCTGGGCGTTGATGCGTCAGTCAGACGTACAGACGACGGAAGACAGACAACAACATCCATCGCTATCCCGAACAGAGCAACTAGAGCCACCCCTAAGGTCCTTAATACACATTTCCATTACTCGAAAAAAAAACCCTCCAACTGGAAAGGTAAACCTCATGAGCGGAGAGTCAAGCGTCCTATGTCAACACGCGATCCGATCTCTTTAATAAGCTTAGCGCTGTCTCCCTCGCACGCCACTCGATAAGCTCCTAAGAGAGAGACAATAATATTTACCTCAGTGTCGTCTGGGTGTTTCGTCTTTACGACAATTTCCTGTGATTTAAACATAAATGTAGAATTGTAGATGTATGTTATTTTTTTAGAAGGCTTATACTTTATAAGCCAATTTGTACCATGGTGGGTTAATTGGAAAAACGGCCGACAAACATAACCCGATTTAGTACAGCAGAGAAGGGCAGGGTACGTATCAAATTATACAAAGTTTGAAAAGGCTAATGGACAAAATACATAATGACTATTTGACATGACACAATGTTTTTCCAACCAACAAACCTAACCCATCGTCTAAAGATTCTACTTTGTATTTCTTTTTAAAAACACCCACCTTTAGCGATAGGTATAAGTTTACGAGAACGGACGATTCGTGTTTTAACATTTATGAATTAATTTAGTAATATCCATAGGGTACCTAAATACGTTAATGATTGAAATAAGTTTTTGTAAAAAAAAAAAACATTTTTAATAAAAGTTTATTGCCGATTGTATTTTTTATTGAATGTATTTGCATTGTCCCCCAAACTACATTTCCGTACCAAATTTCAAGTCGATATCATGTTCCGTCCTGCGGAGACGATCCTGGCTGGACTACCAGGATGTTTGTGCCAGATTATTGTATTGTCACCAGATTAACATAAGTATGCCAAAATTTATACTAGAAGTAGATCAATCTTAATTGCAAGATTTGACACGCACATACATACATACATTGCAAGTTAAATAAAAGCTTGTAAAATATATATTCGCTTGAATACAATTATGGTAGGTGCGAGTTTTTGACGCAGAGCGTAAGAGCATGTTTAAAAGACATCCTTTCTAAGACAAATGAGTAAGCGTTTTAGTTTCAACTCATGGCTCCCGAAACTTTCGGGTAGCAGCAGCAGCACCTGCAAAAAACTTGCCAGCGTTTGGAAACTTGCGCTTTAATCCACTAGCGGGAAACTTCGCAACTACTTCCCTGATTACAGAGCGTAAACGACTTTGAAGAGATCGCGTTTAATACCCGCATGCAATTTTGCTGAAAACTCGGGGTGTTTAATACTTTTAAGAGTAATTGTTAGTAGAGAGAAGTAAGAGAGAGAGTAGAGTAGAAAGATGAAAGTAAATGTTTAGGTCTCTCACATTTTAAACTCACGTAAAAATATTTTAAAACCTCGGTACTTTATTTTACGAGTACGTGGAGTCCACGTAAAGAAAAAAAAGAAAAAGTAAGAAAAGACATTTATTCACATTCACAAAGACACACAAATACAACAACAAAAAAAACAATAAACAGCAAACACAAAGACACGTAAGACACTTATTTACATAAAGTATAAAGTGTGACTACTTTTTATAAGAAACAATCCTATTAATATTGAAAATGTGATAGTTTGCGTGCATGCGTGCTTGTGTGTGTGAGAGAGAGAGTTAGTTAATTTTTATCCCGATACTCTCACGGAATAAATAAGGATAACGTTTCAAAATTTCAACCGCCAGGATTAGAGACTAATATTTCTTACAAGCTTTTATTCAACTTGCCGTTTGTTGTTGTTGTTGGGTCAAATCTCGTAAGTTCATTTTGACCCACTTCCAGTAGTCGAATTACTTGAAATTTGGTATACATTTATGCATCGAACACAAAGTAGACAGCAAAAAAACTTGTATCAGAAATTAAATTTTTAACAATAACTTCGAAGACAGACGAAGAGATGGGCCGATGAAATAATAACCAGCAGGAATAAGTTATTAGTATGGAAAGGTGGAAAATAATGGAGGAGGTTTTTACCCATAGCGTAGGCCACGTAACAAAAAAAAAGAAATATTTACTCTTAGATGTATATTTTTAAGAACTCATCATCATCATCATCATGTCAGCCGAAAGACGTCCACTGCTGGACATAGGCCTCCCCCAAGGCTCTCCGGGCTATGTCGGTAACCTTAGTTCACCCTCATCATCATTTCTGATTCTATCCCGCAGAGAAACCCCGAGCACAGCCCTCTCCATAGCCCTTTGAGTGACTTTGAGCTTCCTCATGAGGCCCATCGTTAGCGCCCACGTCTCAGATCCGTATGTCATCACTGGCAACACACACTGGTCAAAGACTTTTGACTTCAAACACTGCGGTAATTTGGATGAAAAGACACTGCGAAGCCTCCCGAACGCTGCCCAGCCGAGTCGGATTCGACGAGTGATCTCTTTCTCGAAGTTGGACCTACCTAACTGGACCGTTTGTCCTGGGTATAGGTTTTTAAGAACTCTTATATGGAAAACAAAGCTGTAACAATAATAATAAAGTACTAGTAGCTTCCGAGTTTACCCGATGCCACATTATTAACATCTGGTAACACCTCGAAATGCCGTGACCGGGAAGCGTCTGCGCACGCGCCGATGCGCCGTCGAGCGCGGCGAAGAAAGTGAGTTAGCGCTTCCCTGTTGTAATGAGATAAGAAAAGAAAAAGTGGAATGAAATATGATCATTATGTGCCTGGCCCTAAGTGCAAAATTAGAACTTCGAATGTTGCCGTCCCGCTGACGCTTATTTAATACGTGAATGAAAGGGACGGTATGATACGAACTTCGATTTTCGTAATAGGCCTCCAGTACTTCACTGACGTAGCTCCGCTACAAATTGTGTAATAGGATCATCATCATCCCAGCCTATATACGTCCCACTGCTGGCAACAGGCTTTCTATCAGATGAGAGGGCTCGGGCCGTAGTTCCCACTCACGCTCAGTGCGGATTGGGAACTTCACCCATACCATTACAATACAATACAATACAATGACTCTTTATTGAACACCAACACAGTGAGAAGTACAGAAAGCACAAGTATATAGAAATTTCAATTTAAGCAATAGACGACCTTATCGCTTCAGTGCGATCTCCTCCTGGTAGAATTTACATTTTTTTTCAACTTTTTTTTAAATTACATTGAACAGCCACAATGATACCCAAATGTAAAGGTAAATGATACAGCAGTTCCCATCCCACCCACACTAATGTGTACTACTCGCGAACCTACGATCCCCATTGTAATCTAAAAACCGCTGGGTCGCCGAGTCAATTCTACTCATGTATAGGTACAACCGCTTTTTAGATAAGCATCACTGAACACACTACAAGATTTTAATGCGATAGTTCAACCACAAAACACTCGCCAACACAATAGCGGCCGTTTAGCCAAATTAAATTATAATATGAAAATTACAATCGTTACAAGCACGTCACAAAGAAACTGTTTTACATAAATTCACGTTCACAGTTATTGGCTTATTCCGCTTCGCATAATCAAAGTAAAATCTACTCTAACATTAACACGATAAACCGTAGAATTAAATAGCAAAATACACAGCTGATTGTGTTAAGCTTCGAATCAAAACCGACCTTATCCATACTAATAATACAGTTAACAGTTCAATACAGAACACATATCGGACAATCAATGCGTAGTTTCCGAGTTTATTTAATTAGTGAATGGATTGAACGAATGATTAAGTGAATGATAGAAAGATCGCCAGCGCGTGCCGGCGGCGGAAACAGCTGTTTGTTGTGAATGAACGGTTCGCGGTATCGCGGTTTGTCAGACGGGAATTTTAGAAATTGTAAATAACTGTGGAATGGACGGAGATAGATTGTTCTGCTAGCCATTCGTTATGCAAAGCGAATCGACGATGTATTCAATGTTTTGACTTCAATCTGGAGTAGAATTAGTAGCAAAATAAAACATTTCCGTCAAGAACAGTTGCTTGATTCGGGCGTTACTTTATGGAGTAGAAATCCAACCAAAAACCTAACCTAAACCAAGGTGTAGTTAAAGAGCGGTTGTATATTGCTATATTATTATTTGACGAACTGTTTGTTTTTGCTGGTAAAGAATAGCGTTTAAAATACGAAACGCTAAGCAATAGATTGCAAAATAATGCGGAGGCAACTCAATTTCAAATAAAAAACCACCTAAAATCGCTATATTGTGCGTTCGTTTATACGTATGGTATAAATAAACGTTCCATCTAACGTATTATATTTAGGCATGTTCATTTATTTTAAGTGCAAAAAATCACTTAGGTCCGGGGGTCTATTATGCAAACGAGGGACAAAGCGCTCGCTATATTATACGCCCGCGTGCGATATTTACGTGTGCACGCGTCTAGGGCCGGAGTCGGTGATATAACGATGACATTATATCAAATATGGCGGAAAACATCGGAAGTGGGGGACGATTTATTAACGCGCATTAAAAAAGAGGCGAACACGCTTTTAGCGAGGGGACTTCAAATTTGCTACATTATAAACGCACAGTAACGTTTGTTGGTATTACAAAAGTCGACCTATTATACGTCCCACTGCTGAGTACAGACCTTCTTAAGGGCTTGGGTTATAATTCCCAAACGAGCTGTGCAGATTGGAAACATTACATTGCTATTGAATTGCTTGGCAGGTTTGTGCAGCTTAACACACGATATTCACTTTTACCGTAAAGCTCGGTAGTAAAATGCAATTTGCACGTGAATTACCAACTCACAAATGGGAGCGCGAGTTTGAAGCCACAATCCTTTTGTATAAGAGGCCATAGGGCAAACTACTAGGCTACCACGGCGTATAAATAGTTAAATATTCCACATTTTTTTTTCATACTTGAAGGAATCGCTCGGAGAAATTTAATCAACACATTTGAGACTGTCTGTATGTAGCAAAGATCGAAAGTTACTTTTTAAGCCAAAACTAACAAAACGAAACAAATCGACTTCACCTTTGCTATATTGTGCCGAGTTATTCGTCATATTGTCGAATCCGTCTCTGTGAGTTGATCCCGCTTCCCCCCAGCACCATAAACTTTGTCTCATACAATATACACGGACGCTGCGCGCGACAGATTGACAGCGCTCGTCTGTCAACCTTCTAGCGCGTGTCGTAACAGTTTTTATGACGATGGGGGCTCTCAGAACGTAGATGCTGCCGTTAGACGTTTTGCAGAATATCTGAAGTACTGCATATAGAAAAGGCTACAGTCCACCCTTGAGCTGTATCGGCCACTGCCCTTCTGCTGGTAACGATGCAATGAAAACTGAAAGAGATAGAACTATTCCCAAGCAGATGATCGCGGCTTCAAACCCCAACTGGCACCTCTGACTTTCCCAGAATTTATGTGCGAAAACACATTTGAAATTCACCATTTTCGGCAAAGGGAAACATCTTGTGAAACCTGCATTCACCAGCAAATCTCAATGGTTTCTGTCGATTTCCCCATTCGCACTGGGCCCGCGTGGGTACTTCAGCCCCAAACCCTCTTATTCTGAGAGGAGGCTTCTGCTCAGAAGTAGGATGTATATAGAGCGAGATGACGATGGTTGCGTAGAGAAGAGCCTTATCCGCCCCATCATTAACGGCTTCTTCATTTCTGCAGATAACGATGGAGTAAAGATTGAGGGAGGATACTCCAGTTCGCAATGTGACTTACAGAACAGCGTATAATGCGTGAAGTGACCGCCCAATGCTGTATTAATGGGGCATAATGAACACAGACATCAATTGCACGCTACGTTTAATCGACCGAGTCAACGGTGCCATCGAGATGTCATCTCGATTTGGAGATTCCCTGCAGCTAGTCAGAATTCAGACCTCCAACCTTTCGCGCGCACACTTTTCCGACGGATTCATATTTATATGTAGGCAAGTTAATGATTCAGACTCAACACACATGGTACAGTTCCTTCAGCAAAAAAGACTTAATGTTTATTGCTATGTGCCTTAGTTCAATGAAGACCGTTAAGATATTTTTTGTTGTCATGCTTTAGGCACATTTGGTGCAGAATCGATCTCCCTTAAAGTAGACTGGTTCTATAGGCGACATAGTAAATACTTTTACTAATAATGTTTTAAAGTCTCGGTGTGTACACATTTTAGTCGCTCCAGTAAAAAAAGAAATTAAGCTACCACCCGCCAGGGTAACTGATTACGAATCGTTTCAGCAAACAGTTGGGCAAACGTTTGCGGCACCGGCCTGTTTGGCAAACATTGGCCGCAGCACACCGAAGCGTGAACTTGTAAATATTTTACTTTCCGGATTTCTTGTTTACGCTGCTCTCGATTTTTTTAATCATTTTATATTGGTTTTTTGTGTGAAGTGTTCCGATTTCGATTGCTAGAGTGCATTGCTACGGGAAAATTTTAATTGAAACGAAATCTTTCCAGTTTTTTTTATCAATTCTTAATGGGTTTCTAAACGGGCTACATTTTACTGCAATTTGTGGCCGGCCATTATTTGCATCTTGCCCTTGCGTACAGTGTCAGAGAAGAACAGCTTTTTGATTTATAATGTCCTTCGTATTTTACAAGTTTTTTTATATAAAATCCGTTTAGTCAGCTCAAATCTAGCTAATCGCATTTCACTCACTTTGTGATCGGACATCTTATTCTTCGGACTTGTACATATTTTTGGTCCACTTAATGTAAGAGTAACACAGGTACACTGGGCAAATTATAATAAAAGTTTAAAATCTATCCATTAAAATGATAAAGTTTATATTAATAAAGCAATACGAAGGGTTTCTGTGTTTGTAAACAGACGGGCGACGGAGGGACGTATTCAATTAGCAGCCATACAAATGATTGTAATTTCGTAAAGGGAAGTTTCAAACATAATTCGACTTGTTTTCGCTGGAATGAGTTTGCTGACGGTACCGTCTAACCTGTTTCAATCATTTTAAACTGTAAGACATTTTGGAAATACGTCATAATCATAACATTTATTTCCTCGTCATAATCATAACACTTAGTTCTCGAATGGAGACTGCAGGTCGGCAAGCGCAACGTAGGCCGTCCATTGAAGAGATGGACCGATGGATGACCTGGTTAAAGCCGCGGGTTCAAGGTGGATGCAGGCCGCTCCCACCCGAAACAACTGGAAATCTTAGGGGGAAGCCTATGTCCAACAGTGGAATATATCCATGATGTTTTCGTAACTATTAATGTCCAACAAGGTCCATGATGATCACATAATCTCTTTGTAAAATCTGTAACCATACATTGTGGAAAAGCAATAAAATATTGAGTATTGAGCATTGAGTATTGCAGCTCGGTTCTTCGTGTTTCTTTTCAAGAAGATTGAAACTACAATTGCTCATGTATTTATGTAAGTTGACAGCCCAAGTCTTTCAACATATTTTCGTAAACAAAACATGCAATAAAACGATTCAGAGGCAGATTGTCGCGGGCCTAATATTTCTATTTAGCAAAGAGCCATTGTCATTCAGAGCAGGCATAAGGAAAAATATCAAGATAAAGAAATAGCAAAGTAAACGTGAAATAAGTTTGCACCGAGCGGTCGAGGGGAAGAACGGAATGAACGAGTGGCGCGAACGAAAGAACGAATGGTAACTTGATTAGGCGTAATTTGATGAAATATTATGTCGGCCCTGTGATGAATTATTTATGGCCAGTTCTTTCGGATGGATATTTAACAATTTGTTTTAATTAAGAAAGAGAGCAGCGCGTGGTCGCAAATATTTTTTATTTCAACTTGTAATAGTAAAATATTTTTTAGTAAATATTCCAACATTGATGCAAGCTTTTACCGCACTGATTTACCTACTGGCATTGGTCTTTTTAATTTCATTTTATTAGAATGTGATTTAATTTAATACGTATTTTTATTAATTGATTTTTCACATATGGCCTTGCTTCTAAAATCAATTGTTTCATTCATTCATTGTAATCTAAGCTACCTTATATTATATGTCCGTTACAAAATACAAGCCAATCCGATCACTAAAAATGGGTGAAATTCACGCTAAATTTGCTCTAAGCATTTAATGTTTACTACATTGAAAATTAAACAAAAGCGTTATTAATAAATTTTTGATCAAAATTTAATTTTTAAAACGAGCTTTTTTTGCCCACTACTTTTTACCGATTGCATTATCATCCATACTACATATCCGTATCAAGTATTCGATGCCATTAACCGTTGAAGAATTCCATCTTGCAGACAGAATCCCGGCCAGACAACCAGGATTTCAGCCACCAGATTATTATATTGTCACCATACATAAGTATACCAAGTTTCAGCTAAATCGGATACCGAAGTTATCAAAAAATGATTGGCAAATTTCGAAGCGACCACTTATGTGTGTTGCATGTAAAATAAAAAGCTTTTAATAAAAATAGCAACCAGACTCCATCAATATCAAGCTATTTCCTTCTTCCTCAGTTTCTTCAGCAAACTAACAAGTCAAGTTCGTTCATTCCGCTCATTCACATAACAATCAGTTCAATTGCATTGAATGGAATGTAATCAAGTGTGTGCCGTCAGCAGGAAGCGATGCAAGCTATCTGTATCTCGAGTGGAAAGTGAATGCACGTTCGAGAGTGCGTTTCCTCTCGTTGAACGAGATCACACACAGACGTGGGCGGAACAAAGCGAATGAATAGGTTTCATTGCAATTATTAATACGTCTATGTTAGTTGGTTTATAGTTAAGTCAAGCGTAAACTGCTGCACGCGTTTAGATGACATTTTGCACATAAGTAGACCACGATCCCAGCACGAGCCCAGAAGGAGAAGGACCAATAAAACTGAGGGATTTTCAAAAAACGAGCCTAGTTCTTTACTTTCCAACGATAGGCTTATTGTTTTGTCAAAAGTACTATTGAGCGTTAATCGGTTTCAATTCTATTTTTATTTTCTAAGCCATAGTACTAAATGTAGTTTTCTCTTCCCTCATTTATGTATTAGTATTTCTTGTGTGATTTAAGTCCTCATAAGCATTTGACTCCTTCGTTCCTGAGCAGTGTATACAAGTCAACTAATAACATCAAAACAACCTTTTTTCCGAAAAAAAATAACTAATTAAAAAACAAAACACGAACGGTCACGCGACAGATCAAAGGAATCTATTTCACAGCCATTACATGCTCTTCACACATCAGTGAGATCGCGAACGATACAAAATTGTACACGCGTCACCTGCGACTTTTGTTCCCAGGGTTTACGGTTCAGATTGCAATGCCGCGGCGTGTGGGCGGGAAAGGGAAAAAAGACAGACAAAATTAAGAATGAACGGTTATTTAATGGGAGAATTCAGTTCTTTTTTTAAATATATGACGAATTTATTAGTCGCTTCGATGTTCGTTCGACACGGTTGGAAAGTTTTATGTATGTACAGTTGAATTCGTTCGTCCACGCTGCACATAGGCGTCCCCGCTATTTCACCCTGTCTTTGGCTTGTCGCAACCAGCTTCTGCCAGAGGGGCTGCTACGAAATTCGAAAACCGAAGTTCGTATCGTACCGTCCCTTTCACTCTCATGTTAATTTATATGTTTGTCAGCGGGACGGCAAGATACGAAGCTCGAATTTTGCACGTCGTAGTATAGGGGCCAGGTAGGTTTCGGAAATCGTCCCTCCACCTGTTCTCAGTTGAAGAACTTGTGTAACTCCAGCCAGCGAGAATCGGTTCAACTTAGGCATGACGACTGACTAGGGTGGATAACTGTAGCACACAAAAAAAACCTATACGCTATGTGCCTACACCTAATGCCAAATGCTTATTTCAACTTTTAATTCCATCTGCTTGCTATTGCATGTAATTTGACCGATTATGGATCGACGGCGTTGTAAGCACGACAGCTCTTAACAACTTTAGGCGTTGCAAACGTTCAAAAAGGTCTGTACCCACTACAACGGTGTAGTGTCATGCAATCATGCCATGACCGTAATAGGAACGTGCCAGGAACGGAATGTCAAGCGCATACATGACACGCGACGGCGACGGTTGGTTAGGAAACGTGCTAGTGGGCATAGTCTCATACTTTATATTTGCCCGACACGCTGCTAATACGGTGTAATGGGTAAATACCTCTATTGGCACAGTAACCACATCACTACAAAAACAAACACCCAATCCACCAGCCGCTATTTAGCATCCGATATACCTCTTAAGGGATTAAAGGATTAAACATTCAGTACCATATCCGGTAAAACAACAACTATCAGTAAAAGCGCGACGCGTTCGCCATGCAAATGTCCGTAGTCGACGGTAACCGCTGAACGCGATTACCGGAATGAAAAAGCCGGCGAATTACCGTACCGTTATCGGTCGGGAATATTGACTATGGCCATTAACGGAATTGCTACATTATCGGTTATTTAAGAGAGGATCTCGTTTAAAAATGATAAAGAAAATGAGTTTCGGTTTAGTTGCATCTCTTTTTTAATTAAATTTGTTCATTAATTAATTTAATTTACTAGGTGATGACATACGGATCTGAGACGTGGGCGCTAACGAGGGCCTCATGAGGAAGCTCAAAGTCACTCAGAGGGCTGTGGAGAGGGCTATGCTCGGGGTTTCTCTGCGGTATAAATATAATCAGAAATGATGACATCCACAGTAGAACTAAGGTTACTGACATAGCTCAAAGAATTGCGAAACTGAAGTGGCAGTGGGCGGGGCGCATTGCTCGCAGGACTGATAGCCAATGGGGTCAGAAGGTACTCGAATGGCGTCCGCGGACCGGGAGACGAGCTGTAGGATGTCCACTGTTGCACTGTTGCAAGAACTGAGCTGCATGTTAATATTTACGAAAACTGTTAAGGACTGTTTTATACTAAAACCTCTTCTTTTGAGAAAACCATAACTCATGTCAGTCCGTGTAGCAACCGTTGTGTTCATTTAATAAAAAATGTTTATGCAGTCCACGAGTCTCTATTCTAATTTATAAATTAGTTTTATCAAAAACATCATGGATATATTAAATTAATTATTTGACTTAAAATGTATGATAATATCCGCCAAATTTCAAACCGTAGGACGTCCACTGTAGGACATAGGCTTCCCCCTAAGATTTCCAGTTGCTTCGGTTGAAAGCGGTTTGCATCCACCTTGAAACCGCGGCCTTAACCAGTGCCCTTAGTGTAATGTTCGGTTACAAAATACGTCACGATCGCGTACGCGTTAAAATCTCAATTTGTATGGAAACGCGAACATCGCAAACGTTCCGCTAGAGGCGCTCTTCGTGTTTCCATATAAATTGAGATTTTAACGCGAACGCGATCGAGACGTATTTTGTAACCGAAAAATTACACTAAGGGCACAGGTCATCCGTCCATCTCGTCTTTTCGCAGCTGTGCCGTGACAATTCCATTTGTACCATGTGTTTGTTTCTCTCTAATTGTCAAATCTAATTAATTTATTGTGCAGATGGACAGAACGTTCTTTGACAGTCGTCTTGATTGACCTAACATGTGTTGGCATTGAATACTAGTACTAAATTATTGTTAGGCCCTCGAGTTAATTAATAAACAAACATGTAGAAACTCTTGATCATAATTCAAAAAACGTCAGCAGGGCTACTACGAAACTCGAAACTCGAAGTTCGTGTCGTGCGGTCCCTCTGACACTTATACTATTTAATACTAGAGCGAGAGGGACCGCACGACACGAACTTCGAGTTTCGAGTTTCGTAGTAGCCCAACTGCTCAAACCACATTACGAAGTTTCAAAGGTTTCAAACTTTACAGTCTGATTTAATAATCGCGAATAAGCAATTGTGTTCCCGACGCCGTACATTCATAATTTAAAAAAGTTAAAATAATGCAACTGCTTCTGCCATTCTCTTTGTGAGCGTTGCGGAAGTTAAGCGGGGGACCCCAGTTAAAGGGTTTCTACGTTGATAAATGTTGACAGGTAAAATTGAATATTTGACAACGGTATTTTTCGAATAGGAGGTATCATTCTGGGCTAAAGGTGAAGCTACAGATATAATTATATCCTGCATAACTAGTTTTAACTGGTAAATAATAAATGAATGAAGTTGTTCGAAAGAAAAACGAGTACTTACATTAAAAAAACTCGAAAGGTTTTAAACCTCAATGTGTATATACTAGACGCATTTGTTGCAAGATTCAGTGATTTGATAACACTTAATAGTTTGCATGGTAACAATGTGCAGGTGGTAGGACCATGTGCAAGGTCCGCCCGGATTGCAACCACCATATTGCTCGCTAATCCTGCCGTGAAGCAGCAGTGCTTGCACTGTTGTGTTTCGGCGTGGAGAGTAAGACAGCCGGTGAAATTACTGGCACTTGAGGTATCCCATCTTAGGCCTCTAGGTTGGCAACGCATCTGCAATACCCCTGGTGTTGCAGGTGTATATGGGCGGTGGTGATCTCTAACCTGGTGGTAAACGGTCTCCTGGTGGAGACCCACTTGCTCGTTTGCCATACAGTCGAATAAAAAAAATGTATTTGACGCCAACGGATAGAGTAATTTTACGTAAAAAAATTACCGACTGAAAAGAGAAGAGTATCTCAACATAATTAAACTTTAAATCGCTATGCTGATTTAGGTGACGTTAGGCTGCTTGTCTTCTAATGGCCCCGTTCATCACGGAAGTGTTTCGTGCCAATGTAATGACAGATTTGTATTACGCAGACACCGTCTGAGCTATTGAGTTAGGTCACTAAAACTAATACTAAATTTAGACCGTAAGAGCGTTCGAATGTTTCTTATTTTTAGGGTTCCGTACCTCAAAAGGGAAAAACGGAACCCTTATAGGATCACTTTTTGTCCGTCTGTCTGTCTGTCAAGACCCTTTTTCTCGGGAACGCGTGGAGGTATCAAGCTGAAATTTATATCAAATACTGAATCCCTACTGTCCCATGGAGCTGTGAAAAAATCAAACTTCTAAGCCAACGCAATCAAAAGATGCAGCCGTTCATGCTGCAAATTTCCGCAAATTTGCTACTTCCCGTTAACTCAGAATCTTGAAATTTGGTATAACACAACCAACTAGAAAAGTCTGAAAATCTTGATTTTTTATGTCTGTCTGTATATATCAATGACCAATATAATCTGACCCCACGCTGCGTACATTTTGCTTAAGAGTAGGGCTCTGCATACACTGGATGTATTAAATCACTCGGAAAAAGCGAGATATATCTTCAAGACACGATTCCCGTTTACTTACATACCTATAAATGTGTACGGAACCCTCGGTGCGCGAGTCCGACTCGCACTTGTCCGGTTTTTTAAGGTTCCGTAGCTGAAGGGTGCCGACCGAACCCTATCACCAAACCCTCGCTGTCTATAGATACGTCCGTCGATATAGGTAGTAAATTAATCTTGAATTTTGTTACGTTAACATAATAAAAAACCGGTCAAGTGCGAATCGGACTCGCGCACGAAGGGTTCCGTTGTTCCGTACCATATCTATACAACATTAGCAAAAAAACACGTTTGTTGTATGAGAGCCCCCCTTAAATAGCTATTTTATTTTAATTATTTATTTTTAAAGTGAATATACGACTAAATATTCTATGAATACTTCAAGCGTCTACCTGTTGTTGTTATTAATATCGAGCAAAAAACGCCAAAAAAGGCACGTTTGTTGTATGGGAGCCCCCTTCAATATTTATTTTTTCTGTTTTTATTATATGTTTATAGCGGCAAAATTTGTATGTTTTACATTGACAGTTTTCTTTCTATGTACACGTATAAGATAAATCATGTTGTTGTCATGTTTTGTTTGATTGACAAAAGAAAAAAAACCGGCCAGTGCGAGGCGGACTCGCGCACCGAGGGTACCGTACAAATATTTTTATTATATGATGTAAGTAACTAAAAATTTATGTTTTTCACAATTTTCCCTATATCTGTGCTAAGAAGTTGCTTCGTACCAAATCTCAAGATTCTGAATTCACGAAAAGTACCCTGTAGGTTTTGATTCCCTCCACGCGTTCCTGAGAAAAAGGGTCTTGATAGACAGACAAACGGACACCAAAGTGATCCTATACGGAACCCTAAAAATACGTGCCCAATACGGACTAAATAGAATATTCTTTTTTACCCATGAATCTACCCAATGAATTCACATCCATCGGGATTACTCTTTGCATCTTCTAACTACGCGCCAGACTTTAAAATCATTCAACCAATCACCGAAACAATACAGAAACTATGCCACAATATGTTAAAAATAGCCGCGATCCCGGCAGGTCGGGATACCGTCAATCTCGCGCGTCAAATATGACACTTGACGTTTTCGTGTCAAATACGACGGACGAGCTATTTCTGCTGGCGGCAATAATTAGCAGCGGAGAATTTCAGCGATTTCGGCTAATTTAAATCGGCGGCCGGCTGTTGACATATTTATTGGTACCCTGATGAGACATTGGTATTCATCTTGATTTTCTAAAGGTAATGACTTAAGGACAAACTTAAGAACTGTTTCTAATATTTATAAAGTTTGTATGGAATAAAGAATGTGGTAACAGATGTATTTAAAATCAACGGTGCCCTTCGTATCGTCGAATATATTACCTAATTTTTCTTTAGTTGAAACTGCAAATACTTAAAAAGTCTTTTACATGAGCTACTTACAATAGGTAAGGTTGGGTTTATTTTATTATTTTCATGGTTACAGTATATTTTAAATTTACAACCGTTAGACCAAAGACAAAAAAATGCTCGACTTCCGATACAGACCCCGAAATCCAGTAGGTACCTACATAATACACATATTTCGTGATACCTATCATTAAAATAAGAATAGGAATAAGAAAGTCCAAAAACTTGACTGCACCAACCAACTTATTAATGTTTTAATAGCAGACCTATTTTTTTTTAACAAATATTAAGTTTCATAAAGTACCACAGCTACAATAAAACACGTGCAACATTGTCCGTGAAGTGATCCAGCAAAGCACGATCATCAAATTACATTCGAATTTAATCGCGCGTGGAACTTTCTTGCAACTGGAAGTGGGTCGCCAACTTATCTAGATCAAGGTGCGGTGCATCACGATAGGAAAGGGCTGCTAGTAAATTAAAGTTAAAAATCTACACGATGCAATATGAAGTAAGTAGGAAATAAAGAACATGGTTTGGTTGGCCGGGATCGCCCGACTTGTAAGCAAATTAATAGATATGGATTATGACGAGACTGAAAACCTCCTATCTAGGAGCCTTTCTGCGCCCTGAATTTAGCACACACACACACACACACACACACACACACACACACACACACACACGCACGCACACACACGCACGTACACATACACACACACACACACACACACACACACACACACACACACACACGCACACGCACGCGCACGCACACAATATGATGTACGTACAAGTGGTGGTGATGGTTATTTTGTCCTAATGGCCTTCTTTTTTTTTTTTTCCAAATTGATAGAACATTTAACAATGAAACTATGTTCATGATAATGGTATCTACTGGAGACTGTAACACAGTGAAAACTACCACAGTCTCCAGGGTTCATATTGTAATTATACATGTGTTTTGAACAATAAAGATTTATTATTATTATTATTATTATTATATAACAGAAAATTTAATCGCCTTAAGAAAACCTGAAATTGTTTACCAGTTTGAAGTCGTTGCCAACACGACGTTGTCAACATGGGACGGTAGGAGTGATACAAGCCCAATCAGCATAACGTATACATGTGACGTAGATGACTATAGATCCACTCTATCGCACGCTAACTCATTTTTCAGCCCATAGCCACCCAATGCTGGGCGTAGGCATCCTGCATTGCTCGCCACTCATCTCGGTCCAGTTCTCTCCTCGTTCTCTCCCCCTTCCCTCTTGTCTTTAACTTAAATCTTAATGGTCCGATCGACTTAGAATTTGAATAATACAGATAAATAATACAGTGGCGACAAAAAAGTGCGTTTAAAAAACCTATAACCTACTGGCTTTTAGTGTTCGTTCGTACGCAATTATAATTGCTCAGTTTGCTCGCTAGACGAAGAGCCAGTGTGTTGCGATGTCGGCGCTGCACTAACTTGCAAACTTAAGTTCTTATGATAAGTTGGCAGCTTTGTACATCGGCTTTTATTACCTCTTGCGAAGTAGAAAGGAGACAGAGCTTTAAAAGGTTTCAGTTTCAAAGGCGTAAGTGTATGGGTTTTTATCAGGATCTTATTTTACTCCTTCTGACTAGTTGCTAAGAGTGATTTATCTCATTCTTAAGCTGCTTTTCCGTCAGAGATACATGTGCTAAAGCTGTGTAGCTAAAGATGTGAAACTTTTTTTCTGACCGTACTTGCATTGTCATCAAAACCAAATTTCAAGTCGACACCATTAACTGTTGAAGATTTCCGTCCTGCGCAGACGATCCTGACCTCCCCACCCTCCTCATTTGGTTGTCTGACCGAACAATCAATTTGCATTTTTCATCTTTTTGTATTTTGTACGGATTTGTTCTACGTTCAAGCCTCCAATCTCAAATCTTTTAAATGAACTAAAATAATTTCCTTGCTCACCCGCGACCTTACGATAGCTAAGCTTATGCAAAATATGCGTGTTCATGCAGTTCCTCCACCTTACTTTACTTACTTTAGCTATCGTAAGGTCGCGGGTGAGCAAGGAAATTATTTTAGTTCATTGATATGGACCTCCGCAAAGTAACGCCTGATTCAATAAATTACTCAAATCTTTTTGCATTTTTTTTGTTTCTTGCTAATGGTGGTAAATTTTTGGTTATAAAAAATTACATTCTTTTAGTTCCGTTAAGTTATACATATGATGTTCTCTCTATTCTAATCCTTTTGACAAGTGATGTGGGATTATGTTGTTGCTAGACTTCAGGACATTTATTGACCTCATGGAAGAACTCCGACTGCTGAAATACAGGTTTACACCTAGTTTGGCAGCTGTGGCCCACTTTATTTACGATTTTGTCTAGTTACTACAAATATTAGTCTAAGATACTTGTGCCTTTTTATGGAAATAAAGAATTATTATTTTGCTGCGGGTTGCCTACTCGAAAATTTCACCCTTCGCCACTGGGGCATCGTCTCATACTTAATACAAAGAATGCATTTTTGCCTACTTTTCACGCTCATTGTATGATACGGTGTGGGTAGAGAAGTTTAAAATAGTCCTGACAAAAGTTCGATTGAAAAAATATAACTCCTACTATTTTCATAAAATAAACAAATTAATCACAAGCTAATATCAAAACTTGTTCGGCATCAATGCAAAATAAGCAGGAACAGCTTTCATCTCGATTCCTTTTAATAAACAGACGGTGAGCGCCGTAAAATATTTCTTCAGGGTTTAGACGCCTTGTTTATTAAGAAGCAAATAGGTTTTTTATGCATAAGGCTTCTGCTAGGGTTGCCAGATGAAGCATTATCAGTTCAGAGAAACAGCCTGATTTCCTTCAACAATTCTTGAGAATTTGTCGCAATTTCAGTTTTTTCTCAAACACATAACTTTGTGCACTAGAGGATCTCGATTCCCGGGAGTAGGTAATGTATGACCCATGTTTATTTTTAAATTACTACATATATGTGTAAAGAATATTATGTTTTGTTTGGTCCATTTTATTGAATTAAAAAATATATATACATATTATTATCCTGAAAGAGTCTAAAATCCTGAAATATAACCCTAGCTTCTGCGAAAATATACCTCGTAAGTATTTATTTTGATCTCTGAGTGCATGTTTCTATTTACAGCTTGATGTGAACGTTATTTAGCGAGATTTAGGGCCTGTTTCACCATTTGTCGACTAATTTTAAGTGATGGATATCAGTGATGCTGTCTCTGTTTGTTTTGTCCGAATAAACAAAGATGGCATAACTTTTTATCTGACACTTAAAGTTAGTCGACAAGTGGTGAAACAGGCCCTTATATTTAGGTACAATCCGAGCAGTATGGTCACGCTCGTTAGATAGATAGATAGAATCATTTATTCATATATAAACAATAACAATTTACACAATAAAATAAATGCGCCAAACTGGAGTGACCAGTTTGTTGGCGTTAATTTGGGACCCACTTAAGATCGAATATCTGTCATTTTGTATGACAGTTCAAAGGATTTTTTTGACGAAAGGGGTCTCAAATGAACGCTCGTGACCGTACATGTACGGGTATAATAGATTCTTTATTACGTAACATATAATCATTTGTAATATACAAAAATGAATCCCTACTTCCCTTGGTCACGGCATCACGCGTGAACGGCTGGACCGATTTCGCTAATTCTTTTTTTGCTGTGTTTGCTATTGTCAGGAGAAGGTTCTTATAAAAGAAGATTTAGAAAATTAAAAAAAAAATACACCGGAGACGAAGCCGCGGACACCAGCTAGTTAGTTATAAATACAATGGTTTTTTTTTATTCGACTGGATGGCAAACGAGCAAGTGGGTCTCCTGCTGGTAAGAGATCACCGAGATGGTTCGCGGAAAGCAGAACAAAGTGGAACATAATATCCTTTAGAAAAATCAAAAAAGACACGATAAGTCGACTTAAGTGCATCAACTTTTTAATAAGACTTTTACACTTAGCCATGTTCTTATAGTATTTTATGCAACTGTATCGTAATAGGGGTCCTTATAACACGAGTGTGGGTTTATGAAACGAGGCGTAGCCTAATTATGTAATTATGTACAGTTGCATACAATATTTTAACTATAACCATATATTAAATCCCCTATCATGTGTTCAAGAACCATTGAGAATGACCTGCATTAACGAGAACTAGGTAGGTATGTCTGCCCCACGAGCTGCGCCCGCGATGACCTGCTGCTGCACGTGGTCGCGAAGCGCTCCCCCCCGCGTGCTGTAATGATGTATGAAATCTCATTACGATACAGCCGTGTTCATAATAGAATCCAATGTCGTAATGCTGGTCATTACTTACCTATTGTTTTTGAACGCATAATTGAGGATTTACTATATGAGTGTAGATAAATATATTTTTCAAAATCGTTCGCCATCGAACATATCTTTTTAATTCCAAATAGGTTCCAGTTTAACCAAAATCATGCAAGAAGAAAGTAAAGATGTAGCCTAATGTGGAGAGCCTAGTAACTAAAAACCCTCATTCACCCTAGATTCGAAGACGGTCACACACACTGTAACGTTCAAGAAACACAGACAGATACATCTGTGTTACACATAACACTTTCATTAATGCGATACCTATGCTGACTTACTTATACCTTCATTAACATGTACTCCAAAGTTTCTTATGTCTCCCTCACACGAACTTACCTGAAACAAGCGAAACAATTGCAATAAATTATCAAACAAAATTTATCTTTTACGAAAAATGCCATACATTCAACGCAAAGTTCATTAAACGCCCGGTTTACGCGACGCGAACCGAGAGACGTTACAGTCTTAAATATATGGAGGTGTTTAAAATAAAACATCCTTTATATTAAAGATACGCGCAACGGTAAGAGCATGTTAAGAATATTCAGACGGGGCCACGAAAACGGTGGTAAAAAGAACACTTCTAATGTTATTAGTATAGTAGTTGTGTGGCAGTATGACGGCAGGGCCCACGTAGGAGATGCAGCCCAAGCCCTCTTATTCTAAGAGGATGCCTGTGCTCTGCAGTGGGGTACACATAAGCTGAGATGATGACATTATTTCCTGTTTCATATAAGTAATGTTTATAATGAAGAGTAACAGTTTTTATTAAATTATACTCATTGAACTGAACAATGCCGATACATGATATAATGACTGAAATCTCACACGAAGTCCAAATATTGTGATAAAACATCAAAGGAGGTACCGCTGCTAATTGCAAAATAACACTTCTCCTAAACTCCATTGCAACTGGCGAGACTAACTTTTTAACTTCGTTTTAATAAGTTAAACTTACTTATTAACAGAAATGGGTTTGCGGAAAATTGTTTCAACTGTTCAGTTTTTATTTTGCGAAAGTTTGAATTTTAACGTGGTAATTATTAAACTGAAAAAAGAGGGGTCTCGAAAAAAGTCAACTTCGTAGCTTTCTAACAAATTACAACCTTTTATTTAACTTCATATTTTTTTATCATCTGACCCACTCCCACGAGTAAGATGGAAGCGATTCAGATGCCCCCAATAAGCTGTCCCCAAAACCTTTATATTCACAGTATTTTCAAGTAATAGTAAATACTCATACAGCAGTTTCAACCATATGCAATAAACCTAAAAACACTCCATTCTCCGAGCCTAACCCGACACCTAATATAAATGACTCCCCCCCACACGTGAGCAATAAAGAGCCCTCTCGGGTAAATTAACCGATGAGGGATGCTGCGCGAGAGCATTTAGAAAGGTGACACTTTTAGGAGCTAAATGCGTGATTAGTTGGGTTATCAAGGCCACGGAAAAGAAGTCAAATGATACAATAATTGCAACGCGCCATTGGAGATTTCAATCAACTTTTAGAAAGAAAGAAAATACATTTATTCTCAACAACAGAAGACAACAAAATTATTAAGCACAAATAAACAACAATAAGGATAGAATGTGTTATTGCGGATGCGAATTAGCTTAATGCTGAAGCGCTACCCCAGCGCTGATTTTTAGCCAGCACCATCGATTCACCCTCGGTTACTTTTCTTCTTAAAGTAACTATCGCTGATAGTTGACAGTCTAGAACTATAGTTTCCTCTGTGCTTCTGGTATTATTTTTTAGCAGAAACATAACGTACTACGGGGTAATTGTCAGCGCGTTTCTAACGACGCTTAAAAATCAAAATCAAAAAAAAAATCAAAATCATTTATTCAGTAAATAGGCCGCAATGGGCACTTTTACACGTCATTTTTTAAAACTACCAGCGCTTTCGGAAAGACCATCATTGCCAAGAAGAATGCGCCGCAAGAAACTTGGCAGAAAGTCATTTTTTCAACATAAAATAATTACAAATAAAATACTTAAAAACTACAGTATACAATGAAATAAAAGAAAATACAAAATAATAATAATAATAATACAGGGATGTATGGGGTCCCTTAGTTACAAAACTAAACTCTAACTATAATCTACGTTCAGTGGAAGTGTAGACTGCTTCCACCGTCATAAATTAAAAATAATAATAATTATAATAATAATAATTTAATTCTGAAATTTACATTTCAGGTCAAGTAACCATTAAACTTTTGGATTCCGAAGGCAAGCTCACGTCTGCCGCCCCAAAGTTAGCTCACACGAACTCATGTCATGCTCTGAAAGCAGAGCGGTACCGAGTGCATGGTATTGCTTCCGTTCCCATAAGCTCTATGGGATCGTCTTGGGAGCTTCGACGTCGCGGGCCTGTGACTAGAAATTAAACTAAAAATATACACGTTTAAAATCCATAAGCTTAACAATATACAGCCTTAAATATAGCAGGGGGTGTATAAAGTCCCTGAGTTAATAATAAAATTACTATATAGCAAGGGATGTAGAAAGTCCCTGAGTTAACAATAAATAAAATTCCTAATCTAAATAATTCAGAGATGTATATAGTCTCTGAATGTCAAAGTAAACTAATTTAATTAACAAATTATACAATCTTCAGAGGTGTAAAAGCCTCCAATGTCAAAAACTTAAAATAATTATTAAAATAAAGAAATGGAGATGTATAAGGTCTCCAAATGTCAAACCAATAAATATTTTTAAATTAAATTCTGCAACGTGGACAACGGCAACAGAACCAGAAACTAGACACGAAATGCGCCGGACACTGCCAAGTCACACTTCACAACACTTATTTATACACCGACATAAAAACACACACATACACAAACACGAATACATCACATCACACATCAACATCCTAATTTTCATCGGCTTTCAGTTTAGGCCATGTCGCATCATCACATAAGTACTCCTCAACTTTATAGTAAGCTTTCTTCAGAAGTGCACTCTTTATGTATTCTTTAAAGAGTTGTGTGGCAATTTCCATGCTTCTACAGGAACTTTATTGTAAAATCTCACACAGTTTCCCACAAAAGATTTGCTTACTTTCCGTAAACGGAATTTTGGAACGGCAAGCTTGTGCTTATTACGAGTATTGATATCATGTACGTCTGACACTTTTTTAAGGGACTCGATATTCTAGTTCTACTCTTAGCGGCGACAGCGGCAGCATATTAAAAAAAAAACACGGGGAATCAATTGACCTTATTATACAAAGCTTGTACTATGGGCACAAGATGTGCTTAGTTTGTTTACGGATAAACATATCAAAT
This sequence comes from Choristoneura fumiferana, assembly GCF_025370935.1. Classification (NCBI taxonomy): domain Eukaryota; kingdom Metazoa; phylum Arthropoda; class Insecta; order Lepidoptera; family Tortricidae; genus Choristoneura; species Choristoneura fumiferana. The sequence goes on from NC_133500.1 coordinate 9,923,134, forward strand.
ATATACTTACATATCATTATCAAAACAAGATGTTCAATAAAACTAACAAAGTACAATATTTTACTTAACGTCTTTGCTACCAGAGCGCAGGCAATAGCGAAAGGATTGGTAGAGAAAGCAAAGCAAAAATATTGTAACTCATTGATATGGATCTACGCCAAGTAATATTTGAATCAAACAATTATTTAAACTAACATAAACAAGGTTTATTCTCCATAAAAAGCAAACAAGGTCGTCAACATAGAATACCGGCGTAGAATACAATTTGCCGAATCCCTTAAAATAGCTGCGAGACTCAAATGTTCAATCAAAGAATTGAACGGTCCCAATTAACGATTGCGAGAGGTGAAGGCATCTTAGACAGGGAGCTGGCTAAAATTTTCGAGAAGAATATTATACACAAAAGATCTCTGCGGGTCGAAGTTTTTCGTAAAGATCCCGCCCTAGTAATATTTGTTGTTTGTTTACTAACGTATCTGTATATTGCAACCTCAAAGACTTAGGGGGGAAGACGGTATCGATGGAGGGCGGAGAGTGGTCATGCTGTACGCAGTAGGTACTATTGCTTATCCTGTGTCACTACATAATGTCAAATATGAAACTCTAAGAGAATAAAGTCCAGTAAAAACTGCAGTTTACTTAATCCCAACGATGTTCACCAACAACGTGAAAGCGCCGGAATTGTGTTCATAACTTTACCGGGTAATTTTTATGCATTTTAAAGAAATTCCCTGTCCAATTTAGTTTTTGCAACAATACAAAATGAATATTCGCAATTGAACACCACGAACGAACGATTAACGATAAACGGTTCTGATTCACGAATCGAGTATACTTAGTAAGTTAAAAAGTAAGACAAGAGGTGGTCAGGCGATGTTTGGCTTATGAGTAACTAAAAAAAAATAAAGTAAAATAAATAGACGTGTCGAGCGGTTAGCTCCCGTGCCAGGGTTGTCACCTGGGTTTGCCTACCGCGCCGGCGGGCTGCAGTTATTTGTAGCGCCACCCCTAACTAACGGCAAAAGGCATGGAAGAGGCGAGGTTCTGGCGTTCAATTGTTTTGTTTCTTAATTTCAAGCTGCATGAAATTATTTGACTCTAACTCAATACCGGTGTCGAATCTGGGTGCAGTTTCTCATAATCCCATCTCGATGCCCATATAAATAAAATATCGTGTATATGTGTAATTTTTATTGAATAAAGCTTCTGGTGTGGTAGGTACACATGTCATGTGGACGGAAGCAGTAGAGGCATTTGTCCCGCAAAGGTTACAGACGTAATAAGCAAAAGAGAGCCCGGGACCTCAAGTTTCGTAGTTGGTCTCTTACCACTGGATCCTGGGCTATTCGATCGATAAGTAAAACCTCGTAAGTCCCCGTGTACTTCAAAAAGTACAAATCAAGTGTAAGAATAACTGTCGAATGTACTTGGAGTACAATTTTATTTATATATAAGAGGGGGCAAACGAGCAGACGGGTCACCTGATGGAGAGCGATCACCGTCGCCCGTGGGCATCCGCAACACGAGGGGAATCACAGGTGCGTTGCCGACCCTTTTAGGAATTTCAAAATCACAAAACTTAGAATTCCCGCTTCGGTCTTTGATTAAAAAAAAGTCAGGACTTACGCGGATAAAACAACGATTGGTCGGTGAATAAGACAAGCTCGCCTTCGTTCATGTATGTTTGTTTATTTGATTGGATTAAATGTAAGTTTTTTATGTTTATTATGTTTAAGTATGTATTTATCTATATAAGTATGTTTATCCGTTGCCGAGTATCCGTAGTACAAGCTATGCTTTGGGACTAGGTCAATTGGGGTCAAGTGTCCCGTGATATTTATTTATTATTATTCCTTAATTTTTGTACACTTAACGGGTTTAAATACATATAATCGCTATAAGCGTTTTAGTTGCACAATCGTCTGCGCCGCGGCGTGGTTGCGTCGTCCCAACCTCATACAGTTTAATTAAACCCGCTCTTTTTAAAAGGAGTTTATAATTTAACAAATTAATTTATAAATTATGCGCATCTGGTACCATCAGCAAAATAAATTGGCTATCAATTGTTAGACAAGTTCCTATCAAATGAGTATGTCGCTAAAGTCGAACTTTCAAGTTGACAGACACGGCTATTGGCATTATTGTTTTATGACATGCAAAGGATAAACTTTATGGTAGACCACAACTTTGGCTGATGGCACATAAATACGCATACGACAAAATACGTGAAAGCCTAGTTATTTGTTTGCCCTATAGGCTCCCAAGTTATGCTAGGTTTACACGAGCTTAGTACTTGTCATTAGTGTAGGTAAGTGTTATTATTATTCCCCTTAATGGCGGCTTCAGGGCTTGGGCCAATTTTAGTTACGATGATCCGGCAGCCTCGAAAAAACTTAAAATTTGCAATTATTGTATATATCTTCATTGGACGGTAGTTTATTTAGTCGGCTTTTGTTTGTAAAAGAATGCGGTTGTGCTGGTCATTTACTAATACTTAGCTCAGACGAGTGGCGACCGCGAACCGAAAGACGAAGCGTCGGCAGGCCTGCCACTGGGTGCACTGACGACATCGTGAGAATTGCGGGTAACCGGTGGATGCAAGTGGCGAGTTGTCGTTCATTGTGGCGTTATAGAGGGGAGGCCTTTGTTCAGCAGTGGACGTCTTCCGGCTGATGATGATGATGATGACTTAGCTCAATAAATTGGATAAGGATCGTGAGTTCTAGTTTTTTTTTTAATCGACTGGTTGGAGTTCGAGTTCTTTGAGTTTCTCGTAGTTTATGTTATGCATTGTGCAAAATGTATGTGTTACGTATAAAATTGTACCATGTGCTGTATACGCACCATGGGATACAGCATAAAACCTCTCATTCTGAGAGGAACCCTGATGCCAGCTTGAGACATATTCATGCGATATTTTACCTGTTAAGTAATATTAACAGTCCCTACGCTAAGTCGCAGATGAATGGACTGACGGATTGGCAAATACTATAGTTCTATATTAGGACTACGAAAAAACTCTAAAGTTGAAAAACGCACGGCCGACAATTTTGTTTCAAAGTGTTTTTTTGTTTTAAAGTTCTTTATTATTAACTGAATAGGTACATATTGGAACGAATATAATTGCTACTAAACAACTATATTAATTTGCTAAAATCAAGGGTACTTACAGGCTATTGGCGCCTCTTAAAGTTGACGGCAGGCGTATACATTTTTTTATGACCACAGTAATTAGATTAAAAAAGAGATACACTGTACATACAATGTCTAACTATGACCGATGCAGGCGCATAACTTTGTTTCAGTTATTGCTTATAGCATAAATCTTTTGGAACACACAAACCACTACACCTGGGTCCAATTTGCATAACACACCACAAGCAAATAGCACTAGTGAATTTCAATACAAAATCACCAATACCATCAGCCTGCAATTTGTTATGCAATTGGGTCCCGACTTATTAACTAATAATTAAACTAGAGGGTAACAAGGTGACACTTCGGAGCTAGCTAAAGCGAATCGACCGGTAATAATAATAATCGGTTTGTTTCAAAGTAAAATGTCTCTTATAAACTTGGCTTAGTGACTTGATTTTAATTGAATTCAAAGCTCATTTCATCTGGTACAGTTCATGGAGTGTTATTCCTAATTATTTTCGGTTAGACCAATCCAGCACCTCGTAAATAATATTGTTTAATAATAAAACTAATAGTGGATGAATTTCATAACTCGTCAATAAGTATTACCTAATGTTGGTAATTTCGAATCCAATATTCGTTAACAATTCAAAAGCGGACTTAATCCTACGTTTGTGGGTTAATTAGGGTTTACCAGCTCTTGTTTATGAACTTGAAAATATACAGAGATTAATCAGCCTACGTCTACGCGTAGTGCATAGGACGTCCACTGTTGGACATAGGCCTGCCCCATCGACTTTTTATGTTTAGTGAGTTTTGTTAAAATCCTTAATAGTGATGGGGTTTTAACCGGCTAAGTAGAAAAGCAATAAAAAAGAGATCTTGGGTTCAAATCCGGGCTGCACCTCTGAGTTTTTCGAAATTTACGACGAGCTTTGCGTGAAGGAAAACACAGTGAGAAAATCTGCACACACTTGCAAAGCAATTTAATGATGGGTTTGAAGTTCCTAATCCACACTGGGCCTGCGTGGGAACTACAATATATATCTTCTTGTAATGGGACGTATATATAGTGATAAAAACAAGGGTAAAGAGAAACCAAAACTAGCAGTTCAAAATCAAACTTTAATCGAAACATATAATTTAGCTAGTCACAACATTTCCAAAGTTACTTGCAGAAGCTGCAGATTAGTTAGGTTAGTTTATTTGTAAGGTTTCTACGGCATGGTGGCCGCTTTCGTTGAAAGTTTAAAACGTTCGCAGACCTTATTTTACTCTTGCGGACCACTGATGGTCCGCGGGCCACTGATTCGGAACTATACGGATATAAAATGTCACTTCACAAAACCTGAAAAGTGATTTTAAGTTTGATTAGACAGTACCATACTAATGTATAAGTCGGTTAAAAAACCGCCGCGTTTAAAAGCGCTCTAGTGTGAATTATATTATTATCGTTTTTTTATTGAAAACGTTGAAAAGTCTCAGCAAACTACGCCTGATAATGTAAACAAATCTTGCCTTGAAATTTCCTACATTTATCCATCCATACTAATATTATAAATGCGAAAGTGTGTTTGTATGTTTGTCCGTCTTTCACGCCGTAACGGAGCGACGAATCGACGTGAATTTAGGCATAGAGATAGTTTATGGGCCCAAGAGTGACATAGGCTACTTATTATCCCGAAAAAATGCACAGTTCCCGAGGGAACAGCGCGCGATAACCGAATACCACGCGGGCGGAGCCGCGGGCAAAAGCTTGTAAAACTATAAGCCGTGGTGGCCTCAAGCAGAGGATCCTGGGTTCAAACCCCGGCCCGCACCTCTGAGTTTTTCCAAATTCATGTGCGAAATTACATTTGAAATTTACCACGAGCTTTACGGTGAAGGAAAACATCGTAAGGAAACCTGCACACACCTGTGAAGTAATTCAATGGTGTGCGTGAATTTCCCAATCCGCACTGGGCCCGCGTGGGAACTACGACCCAAGCCCTATCATTCCGAGAGGAGGCCTGTGCTCTGCAGTGGGACGTAAAATACGCTGGAATGATGATAAAACTATGATGGCAGTGGCTGTGCATTAACCATACGATCAAATAAAAGGCTTATCAAAAACAAAATTCCCCACTTTTTGATCTACAACCACAAGTGTCAATGGCTCACTATTTTTCTAAATTTTAACCCTCACCAGTGCAGTGAGTTTCCCGACCATTAATTATTGTGAGTACACCGCAGTCGGTTATCATGAACCAATCTGCTCATTAACTGTGGAGCAACGAACGGGCGAGCGATAACCGCTATCAGAAATAAATGTTGCTATTAAAACCAATTAGGCGGAAAGACAAGAAGTATTGCGAATAAAATGTTAACAGCCTTTTGGGTTTTTTTGCGATTGTCTAGCGTTTTTAATGAGTGTAAAGTTAGTAAATTTATTTTACTTACTTAATATGCTTTAATATGTAAGTAAGTGCGTTCGGGTGAAATCTTATAAATCGACTTCCTGTGTCATCGACGGTTAGATAATTACATTAAGCAACAGATATAGTTTAGTTTAGTTTATTTATTCATTCAATACATCATTACATTATAATTTACATAAATGTCAGTTATAAGAATTTGTATTGAAATCGTCAAAGGTAATATGATTAGTAATAATTATAAAAAATAAAATTCTAAGCATGTCATGTGAATGTAAACAATTAAAATTAGACTGGTTCTCCTCAAGGGATCGTCAGACTGAAAACACATTGAAATGTATATAAAGAATAAATGTCAAGGATATGTAAAGATTAATAATTGAGTAACAATTTAAATGTCAATGTAAAAACAATAAAATAAAAAAAGAAATAATAATAAATAAAATTAAAATGTCAGATTCATAAATTCATTTACGGAATAAAACGCTTTTTCCAACAAAAGGTCTTTTAGTCGACGGCTAAACGTTTCATCGTTCTTTTCGCTTTTTAGGTGTGAGGGTAGGTGTTCATAGTATTTGGGCCCTATAACGCGCGGGTTTTTCCCGCTAATGCCATATATTTTCTACATAAATTATTTGTCCATGTAGTGGACTGGTTGACAATTCAAATACAATCAATAAATATCTAGTTAGTAACAAAAATGTTGCTTTTCAACAAGGATTGATCTCGACATCTTGTCTTCATTTCATGCAAAATATCCTTTATAAATAACATCACAAATTTCTACATAGTTCAATAAGCCGAATCACACAGCATTGATTCTAAATTAGTATACGTACAATGCTACCTAAATCATAACCATAACTCTGTTAACCTCATAACTATGATTAACGTCATGAAGTCTAATTGTTACATTGACAGGCCGCCTGAGACAGTCAGACGCGATAATTATGATAGACTCAAATAGACCTGTCTAAATATTATATCAGCGAGGCCAGCCGAGACGGAGATGGCGGGACAGCATGGACGAGGAACTGAACGAGTGGCAGGATATTGCCACATTGCTTTGGATAAAGGGGGTGGAGTTCAAGAGAAGAGGCTTTTGTTCAGCAATGGGTCCATAATATTTTATTTTATTTTATTATTTTAAGAACACATACAGTCGTATAGTAATGAGTATACAGGTAAACCAAAAACAATATAAAGACCTCGAGGTTCATAAATATTCATAGGTACTAAAAGTTATTTTAAACTAATGTGAGTACTTAAATAAATTAAAAATCAACAAAACTAGGTTCAGTGAAAGATAAATGTTCATAAAAACACTATACAAAATGTTGCCTGACTAAATAAATAAATATAAAAGAAAATAAATAAATATTGGTAAGTTCTACCACAATCGGGACTTATCTCCAGTGGGCGGATACACGAGCAATATACGTAATATGGGACTACAACTGGTTTAAAAAATGTCAAAGTCAAAGTCAAAGTCAAAATATCTTTATTCAAAAGAGAACATAATTGAAAAATAGTTGGATAATGCATTCCTTTTATAGTTCGCTATCCACTTACGTAGGGAAAATGAAATCTTTACATCTACAGATGCAAAAGGTGCGTATTCGTAAAGTGCTACTTCACCATTATTATCACCATCACTCAAATTTCTACATATTTTATTTTATATAAAAATATTAATCGGAGTTTAATAAAAGCCTTATCCATCTTATGCTTTCGTCACCATAATGCATCATCCGCGCTTTGCTCGTCACGCTAACAACGAGTAATAATTACTTCGATGTTTCGACCATATTATATTATAATAACTCCTGATTTTGGTAGCGGTTACGAGTGCAAATCACGAAAGTTTACATTCAATAATATTGGTTTAAACAACGTTAAAATAACCACAGGAAAATCATCATGATACTATTAACATGTACCATGCAAGACCTACAACTGATCATAGCATTTTCTTAGTTACAAGTGTTAATTTGGTAAAAACAAAATATAAAATACAAATTCAAATGCCACTCAAGCCAAACTTTGTCAAAATTTTACACGTGCCGTCTCATTTTAAGTTATGAACAATTTTGCAAAAATATTCATCTGTCAGAACTATATGATAATAATAATAGCTAAAATTACCACATTGTAGTACATACATGTATATAGCACTGCATATGAGTGAGAATAATGAAAGTTATAAACATTATTATCCCTTTTGATAGTAATAAAATAACAGACGACAGACATTTAACTTTCGGTAGGTCCCAAATTAAAGTAAACGGAAAGTTCTTCGGGTGTACTAAGCTGAGTTAACATCTGACCTAATCTATCTGTTACTTATAAATACCCACACGAGTAATATTTACCTTGACGTTTCGGCCACTGTAATTTGGCTGATATTACTCGTGTGTGTTAGCGTGATAAGTCCCGTTGGTGGTATTTTGACTATGAGTGAAAATCACGAAAGTTTAAAACGTTATACTTAAACACGCCTAGCATTAAAATATCGAAAAGTATCATAACGCAATCTTACAACGACACAACAATGACCTGACCTGTAAGATGTCGTTAGTAGTGCAATATTAATACTTTTCGATATTTTAATGGTAGGCTTGCTTACCCCCTGCAGCGCGCTTGCCACGACACATTATATATATAGATGAGTGAAATACGCCCGTTCTGCACCCTAATGCAACGCTAACAAGTAACATAATTAAAAACTTTGTTTAGTTCATAATTCACAAACTGTATTGTTGCCATTCAAAACCGCAAAACCGAAATAGCGCTATGAAAAATAACATCCCCCTTTCACTTCCGGCCATAGGAAATTGACAGCGCCTGTCATAACGGTGTCCGGCGTGCCGTTTGAGAGTCCGACAGGGCGACAGCAGAGCGCGGTTGATTGACAGCCAGCGAGTAAATGGAAACGGGTAAAACGTCAAAACTGTATATGGATACCGCGAGAAATTCTTTTTCCTTTTAAGAAAAATAATTTTAGAAATGCGTGTAAAAGGTGAGCAAAGATGTGCGGAACCACGTAACTAGAAATAAGATGAATAGAAATGTAATCGTCAACATTTCCGGGGTGGTCGCCAATTTTTCGCGTGTCATTACATTATGCTATTAATGCCGCACGTTTATTTAAGTACTTTTATGAAATGAAATTAAATGAAAGTTTACTAATTTAAAGCCCAATGCAGCAGAAATTGCATTCGTCTTTATACAAAAGTCCAGTTTGTGTCACACGGCGATGCAAAAGTTTTACACAAGTTATTTATGTAGACTTCAGTGTGACACCAAAATTACGCGATTCACAACTCAACGTTTTGCCTCACTCTGATGCTTTACGCGAACAAAGCCGTGTGTTATGGTTATGGCAAGTCCCATTAATTTTACCTTTTTTAAAATTAATATTATGAATGCGAAAGTTTGTAAGTCTGTTTGTTTATTTCTTTGTTACTTCATCACGTCAAAACCGCTGAACCGATTTAGACGAAATTCGGTACACGGATAGTTTGAATCCCGGGGAAGGACATAGGATAGTTTTTATCCCGGGAAACTGCATAGTTCCCACGGGATAGCGATAAACGAATTCTTCGCGGACGGAATCGCGGGTAACAGTAACAGGCTTGTAAATGACTGAAAGCGAAAAATAAATCTTAATCGACCCATTAAATGAATTATAGAGAATAATCCAAAACTTCGCCAAGACTAGTTAGAATGTAAAACTAACACTTCAACACGTCACTCCCCGAACACCCTCCCGATACACCACCGCTTAGATAACCGGTCATATCCGCCCATAACCGGTAACGTCTGATCTTTAACACGTGCGCCGCCGCATCGCTCATCGTTAACCCGATGCCCGTGTCGGCTATCTCGGCGAGATGATCCGGCTTTGTGCAGGGTAAACACTTGATCATTTGGCCCGGGCGGAGACGAAGACGCAGGTAAGTACTCGTAAGAGTTTATGCGGTGATTTTGGTTGATCTTCTATTTTTATGCATTTATTCGGAAACTTTGGTTCCATATTTACCTTCACCTAATCAACAAAAAGTTGGAAAACCCCCGACATTGTCACTTCAAAGCTCAATATCTCAAAAACGGCTGAACCGATTTTGATAAAACATGTCTAAGAACCATCGCTAGAAAACCTGCTTTCCAATAAAAAAAACCGCATTCAAATCGGTTCACCCGTTTAAGAGCTACGATGCCACAGACAGACACACACAGAGACACATAGCGGTCAAACTTTTAACACACCTCTTTTTGCGTCGGGAGCTTAAAAATAGTTTCGCTAAAGTTACCTAGTTAGTTAAGTTAGGGCTTTGCCCAGAAGTGGGTCATGAGCCCAGGCTAAATAAATAATAAAGTTACGTACCTATTCTCAAGGAATTATGACTGATTGCTCCTGTCATCCACTCAAAGGTTGACTGGTAGAGAACCCTTAAAGGGATAAGTTCGCCTTTGTACAAGTACCTAAAAGTTTGTCAATTGTATTTTGTTTCTTTTCTTTTGTACAATAAAGAGTTAACATTGACAAATGTTTTATTAGGTAGAGTTATTTTGCTTGATAAAACGTGTCCACAAAAGCTATACCTTGAAAAAAGTGTTACTAGTAGCAGTGTGTCAAAACTTTGGAAAAATATATTATATCAATGTATGGACCTGAGACCGATGGTTGAAAACATAAAACATCAAAATATTTTAAACAGGAATAACACCTTAGCCAGTTTTTTTTCAGTGGAATTCTTTGCTAAACCTCCTTATTATATCTGCGCTAGCAAATAACCGTCGCACCACTAGTTAAATTACGATACCCAAACAGTACCCCTGGGCCTAACGCTCGCCTGCGTCGTCTAGATATGGCGTCAGCGTCACTAATGAGTGCTCGCGCACCGAACATTGAACTAATATCCGCTCAACGGTTATTTGTTGCAATAACAGCTAAGTTCACAGCAGCAGGTAATAGTGCCGATTGTCTCTATCGTGTATAAAATAAACTTGGATATTAGGCAGCATTTGAAAATCTTTTGACTTTGTGACAAGAAAACGTTATATTATTAACTAGCTGTTGCCCGCGCCTTCCCCCCGTTGTTGTTTTGTTTTTCATAAAAACCATCTCCTGAAAATAAAGAACACAACAAAATGAAAACAAGCGAAATCGGCGATATCTAATTTTAACCCGCAAATCCTTGCAAATTAATGTTTCACAACATAAAGCTAAGAAAATTCAGAAATAAATAAACACAACATAGAAAAAAATAAAACAGATTATTAATTATTTTTATTAATCCATATACCCCGAACCCGTCCAAATAATGTCAGTTTTTTTAAACAATATACAACTTCATCGCAAAAGACTATTTTTCAAAATCACTAAGGACAAAAAGAGTAATCATTAAAACATTTAACCACTTTTGTATAAAACCATTATGTTTTTTTAACCATAAACCATTTTGGTATTTTCGTATGATACGAATTCCCCACTATCCCTTTTCCATCCAATCGACTACACGCTACGACGATACAGGCGTTGCTACGAGCTCGCTACGCTGCTACGACGTAGCAGCTCGTAGACAGCACGTAGCACTTAAAGTGCTAACAAAAACTAACTAGGTATTACTTCAAATTAAGCTTGTGAAGCATGTTTTATTGAATAAGCAATGTTCTAGTTGCTTATATACAAAATCAATTACAAAAAAATTGACACAACACTCGACAATTATGACAAAACATCGGGGGTTTCAAGAAAAGGGTTCGTACTTTAAAGGCGCCGACAACAGACCAGTGACTCTCCTTGAGTTGTGATGATAGGACGATCCGCTTGCTCATTTGCCTCCCTCTTATAATTAAAATAATGTATTACCGGAATAGTAAAAAGTTCCCGCGGGACATAGACGAAGGAAGCAACAGCTAGTAAGTCCATTAACTCTTTAATAACGAGTAACATCGTGCATGTAGTTAACAAACTTCGTCAAGTCATTGAAAAGCGACCCTTGTCATACTGTTTTCAATAACCGAGCTACAGGGACTGGAACTTCGAGAGCCTCTATTCGCCAACATTCAAATACTATGAAAGCAAAGTGCCAAACAAGACTACATACCTCATTTACCTGACAATTTCTCAAAAATTAATACCATTTTAGATGACGAAAAAATTTAGTTACGTAGGAATAATGAAACTGATCATATAACACAGTCTCCCAGAATGTCCCGAATCCATCTGTAAGTAGCTATATTTGTAAAGTGCTAAATTGATAGTAATCCTAGTGGTCAGAAATGAGGAGATACGTAGAAGAACGAGGGTCACCGAAATAGCCAAGCCAATTGCCTCGTTAAAGTGACAATGAGCAGAACATAATAGCACGGAGATGAGATGGCAGTAGGAGCCGAAAAGTTCTCGAATGGAGACCGCGGGTCGGCAAGCGCAACGTAGCAACGAGATGGACAAGAAGACCTGGCTGAAGCCGCGGTTCACGGTGGATACAGGCCGCTACCAACCGAAGCAACTGGGTGTATATGGAAAAGGCCTACGTCCTACTGCTGATATGATGATGATGATGATGAATTGATAGTTATCAATCAGCTGCTTTTTAACGCCCATCCCAACCGCACCGACTTGATCACCCCACAAGTTTCACTAAGTCAACCTAGAGGGTAATAACTCCGTCCAACGATTACCTTTATCGGCAAATATCAACATGTTACGACCCAAACTAAACCCAAGTACAGAGGGATCGGTAAATATGAGCAAAGTTTCCGAGTGGGTCCGGATATGATCCCGCAACTCGCACAAGTTGCGGATTATCGAGATCACAGACACATGGATATCCTTGACTGTGCTTTTATTTCATACGCTCTAGAAAACGTCACGATCAAAGAATATCTAAACCAATATCTTGACAAGTTTGTGCGTGACACTCGCTCGATACAACGCTGTTGCAGTCAGCATTTGCTGCACTAATCAGATAAATTGATAAAGTCAGCAGAGGCTCCTTTCGCCAGGGTTCTATCGAGTGTTACATACGAAGTCTTCAAGTATAGTGGTTGTGTGAGCTTTAGGGTGTTATCACACTAGAGATTTGCGGGCGAGTTGAAAGCGAGGGCGAGCGCACAGCGAGTTCACTGCACGTGCTCGCAGCGACATCGTTATAGGTATAGGTATAGGTATTAGCGGGCTGTTTTCCGCAACTCGACGTCTAAGTGCGCCTATTTTGCGTGATTAGGCTGTAGGCACTATTCATGCCAGCCTAGCTCCTGGAGGAAGCCTAGCAGACCCTTCACGTTGCCGGCGACTTCCTGCAGTGACCCCGGTGATCCGAGGTGTAGTGCCCTGTAGTTCGCCACACCAGAGCATTCCAGAAGGATGTGAGTGGCTGTCTCTTCTGCCTCCATGCATGCTCTGCACAGGGGGCTGTCTGTAACACCTAGATTATGTAAGTGCTTGTTTAGTAAAGCATGACCAGTAAGAGCACCGACCAGCAGTCGGAGTTGATCCCTCCTAAGTCCGCGAAGCTTGCGGGACAATCCGGGGTTGATCGTCGGGAGGGCTTCTCTGGTTTGCCTGCATGTATCTAGGTTCGTCCAATATTGTTGGTGCATTACCTTGGTGTTGTGTCGCAGTTTGCCGCGCAGCCATCCAAAGGGCAGAGGTAGAATGGGTTCGGGACCGAAGACCTTCATGTCCGAACCCCCTCTAGCCAATCGGTCGGCCGCGTCGTTACCTCGCGATCCACTGTGTCCTTTTATCCATTGTAGTGTTATGGTGTTAGTCTCACTTACCAACGTCAGAGCTCGATGGCACTCGTAGATTAGCCCTGATGTCATTGTGTCGCTCTGCAGGGCTTGCAAGACCGATTTGCTGTCAGAAAGTATACGGATAGGAAAATCCTGTACCTTCCTGGAGTCAATCGCTGCAGTTGCCATTATGATTCCCATACATTCCGCTTGGAAGACGGTATTATGGGCTCCTAGTGGCTTTGATATGTTGATATTCAGGTCCTCTGAGTGTGTTCCAGAGCCTGTACCAGTTGATGTCTTTGACCCGTCCGTGAAGATCCTTAGCTCTTTCAAGTTGAGTCCTTCCCCGGGTCTTCGTGTAGTTGTATCTTGTATTTTTTATCGAATACGTACTGTTTGGGTATCCTGTCGGTGACCGCCTCAAAGAGTGGTTCCCTGTGTACCAGTTCATCAAGCAGTTTGGCGTGTGGAACACTTACGCTTTTCCATAGGTTTAGCTTTTTTAGTCTAACCGCCGTCGCTCCCGCCTCCTGTTGGATAAACAGATGCAGCGGCGGCAGGCCAAGCAAAGCTTCCAGGGCCGCAGTCGGAGTCGTCCTCATACAGCCCGTGGTTGCCATGCAAGCCAGCCTCTGGAATCGTTGTAGCTTTGCTTCGACGGTGATTAGTTTGGTTCGTGGCCACCAAACCACTGCACCGTAGCTGATTATAGGTCTGATGACTGACTGGTATAGCCATAGAGTGACCTTGGGTGATAAACCCCATTGCTTACCTACCATTCTACGGCACTGCCAGAAAGCCACCGTGGCCTTGTCGATCTTATTGTTGAGATGGTTACTCCAGTTCAATTTGCTATCCAGTATTACTCCTAGATACTTTACCTCCGAACTGAACTGTAGTTCCGTGTTGAACAGTCTGGGGGGGTTATAGTTGCCCAGCAGTCGTTTGTTTGTGAACATTACCTGTTCTGTCTTCTTGGGGTTGACAGTTAGTTCGTTTTCGATGCACCATCGTTCCACGATCCGTATTGCCTGCTGCGTGACGTCACACACAGTGCTGCTGACTCTACCGCTTATTAATATAGCAATATCGTCAGCGTACCCGATCGTGTAGTAATGGTGTTGGTTAAGTCTGGTTATGAGGTCATTTACTACCATGTTCCACAGTAGTGGTGACAACACCCCTCCTTGTGGACATCCTCTGGCTACCAGTGCATGTTGTGTCTCAGATGAGTTGAGTCTGATGATTCTTTTGCTGAGCATGTTACCTATCCATTCGACCATGACCGGATTCACTCTGTGTCTTGTCAGGGCCGAAGTGATGCTGCTGAAGTTGGTCTTATCGAAGGCTCCTTCAATGTCGATGAAGGTGCCGAGGCACATTGATTTATTTTCAATGGCCTCTTCTATTCTGCTGACCACTGCATGTAGAGCTGACTCTGTTGATTTACCTTGGCTATACGCATGCTGGTGTGAGTGTAGACGTATTGTAGCTAGGGCATGTTCTCTCAGATCCCGGTCACAGAGCCTCTCCATAGTCTTCAGCAAGAACGAGGTGAGACTAATGGGTCTGTGTGCCTTGGGTTCGGAGTAGTCGCTTTTCCCAGGTTTCGGGATGAATATTACCTTTACCTCCCTCCACCGTTTCGGTATGTATCTATGAGCTAAACACGCTGTGAAAACGGTGGTGAGCCTTTGGATCAGTCGATGTCCTCCCCACTTCAGGAGTGCCGGGAAGATCTCATCCAGGCCTGGGGATTTAAAGGAGTCGAAGCTACTAATTGCCCATTTAACCTTTGATGGGCTAATTACCTCGAGTGCTTGTTGCCAGTGCTCCTCGGTTGTAACTGTCTCCTCCTCGGACCAGTGGACTGAGCGCATGATGTGGCAGCCTGGAAAGTGTGTCTGTACCAGTACGCGCTCTGTTTCCTCTGGTGTGCCGGTGAAGGTGTTATCTGGCTTTTTTAGGGAGCCCCCTACCTGATTGGTTTGGTTTGCTAGGACTTTTCTTACCCTGTTGGCCTGTACGCAGGTCTCTATGCTGCTGCAGAATTTGCGCCACGATTCGGTACTTCTGTACCTTAGTCGTTTTTTGTATCTGGACTTGGCTTCCTTGTAGTTGTCCCAGTCCAGATCCGCGCATGTATTCATTGCTCTGTTTAATAGTTGTCTTACCTTTTTCCTGAGCCTTTCCAGTTCAGGACCCCACCATTTCACCTTGTTGTTGGTGCTCTCTGACGGGTTGATAAAGGACATGCAGCGTGGTAGGAGTCTGTGATACTATCAGTCAGTATATCTACCTGTTTTTCTATCTGTCCCGTCCCCACGAGTCTGTCTGGGCACGACCGCTCCCCGAGCAGCTGATCCAGTCTATTGGCGTAAAGCACGCGGTTGGTTTTGCGTGGGTTACGCTTTGGGGAAACAGGGACTGTAACTACCTGCATGTCGAAGCGGATCCATCTATGATCAGAACATGATATCTCCTTGGACACATGCCAGTTAGAGATGGTTCCTGATGCCGCTTCTGTAGCCAGTGTTAGGTCGATGATCGTTCTGCTACGTCTATTCACAAAAGTGGGTTCCGATCCCACATTCATGATATTCAGATTCGTGGTCATCAGGTATTCAACAAGAAGCTTACCTCTCTCGTTTGTAACTTGCATCCCCCAGAGGACGTGGTGTGCGTTGGAGTCAGTGGCAATGATGAGCTGCAATCCGACCTCTTCGCAGTAGGTTACCAGCCTCGTCATGTCGTGTGGCGGTGGTGCATCAGCCTCTGGCATGTAGACTGAGGCGACGACCACCTCTGGCAGGCTGTGATCTTGCGCTCTATGCACTTTAATAGCGCACAGATCTCTAGAACAGAAACTCGTTAGAGCATGCGCATGTATGTTCTTGGAGATGTAGATGCAGGCCCGTGGATTATCCGGGCCCGTGTATGTGACTATCTTACCTCCTGCACTTCGGAGTCCGCATACGATGCCATTCCTGACCCACGGCTCCTGGATCAGGGCAATGGCTGTTGGGTTGACCTCCAACCATTTCCGCATCTGAGCCGTTGCGGTCACACTGTGGTGGAGGTTGGCTTGTATGAGGTTACAGATTGGGGGATTTGGGTTCGCCATCTGACGACAGCACCTCCATCTCCTCCCAATCTGACCCCCAAGGGCCAGGTTGCCTAGGCCCGCAGCGCAAGAGCCTCCCTCCGAACCCAGAAGCAGCTCCTCCTCGTCCTCTGCTTCATGGGTCGGCTTCAGGGGGCTCGACTGCGCTTGTGGAGGAGGCTTAGGGTCAGCCGGGTGTTCCCTTGGCTTCATTCCCTTCGCCTGTTTGGAGCCGGTGGCTTCCTGTTTGGAGCCGGTGGCTTCCTCCTCGTGGCCCGTGTCCGTTGGCAGGTGCTCGGTAAATTTACCTTTCGGACCCTGAAATTTCACGTACACCGACCCTAGCATGTAGCAGAGTCGGCGCTCCCGTTCAATCAGGGTCTGCACCACGTCCTCCGGAGCACTGAAGATGAGGAACGTGTCCCCCTCTTGCCGGTCCACTTTATGGAGGAGCCAGCTGTCCACCCTTGCCCACTTGTTTTGGTAGCGCAGTGCGCGTCCCACCTTCCAGATGTCCGGCTGGTCACCCGGTAGCAGGACGCCACAGCGAACCATCCGGACTAGGTCGCACTGACGTTTTACCATCAGTCCAGTACCAGTGGACAAAGTAAACCCCGCAATTGTTTTTGTGAGCCACTCAACTGTTTCGTGGTCCTCACACCACAATTTCAGGGCGCCGTTGGCAAGGATTGGTTCCCCCTAAACTGGGGGTCCCCACTCCAGTCGATGCCTGTTTCTTGCACTGCCTGCTCGAGCAACTGCTCCTGCAGGCGTGCCTGTATTTCTGCAGAGGCCTGCGCAGTCAGGGGCTCACCGGTCGCGGCTGTTACCGCAACCAGTAGCTCCGACCGCACCGCCTCCGCGTACGAGGCTTCAGCTCCTTCCTCAAGCCTCGGCTTCTTGGACCCGCCTCTTGGCGACTGTGTGTCGTCATGGCGGTTCCTTTTAGCCGTAGCCTGAGTCGGACCTTTAGCCCCGGCTTTGCTCTGACCTTGCGTCTCGTTGCGTTGGCCTCGACCGGCTACCTGGTTGCCCTGGCTGCCTGCCGCTCCCTTCGCAAACTTGACGTTCCCCTTTATTTTGGGGTTTTTCTTGGCAAGAGCTGTTGCCTCGCGCTTAGCAGCTTTCGCCGCTATCGCCCGCTCCTTTTGACGCTGGCGCTGCTTCTTGCTCTTGCGCTTGGGCGCAGGACCGCTTCCAGCTTGGGAGGTTCCCGCACCACTAGCGCTTCCCACCGCCTTGCCGGACTTGCCTTTGCCCCGGCGGTGGTCAACAAGAGTCCACGCCTCGTCAAAATGTTTAAGGTCGGCAGCTCCTCCCGTCGTCGATCCACTAGCCTCAGGTTGCCCTGTTGCCGCGGAGACGTCAGGAGTCGCTCCCGCCTTTGGCTTTGCACCTCCCTGAGGTGGCGCTGGGCCTGTATGGTCGCTCGCAGTCGACGTGGTCGGCTTCGGTCCAGCTGGTTTCCCAGCCTTCCCTTGACCGACCACGGACTTACGTGGCTTGGTGTGTGGCGGTCCCACCTTAGCAGCACCGCCCCCATGTGTGTGTGTGCTTGCGGAGGCCAAGGTCGACATCGCTGCCTTGGCTCCGCGTGTGAAGGAGGGTAGTTCCACGATTGTGGCCCCGCCCTCCCGTTGTTTGTGTTGTCGGTTAGGTTCCGCTTGCGCAGACCCTGAAGACGTGTGAGTGGATGGACCCGCTTTCGCGGTTCCGCCCACCTGTAAGGTACCGTCAGGTTTCCCATCTGGTCCCTGGGTTATGGACCTTTTTTGTTCCATAGTTGGGTTTTTTGCTTCATCCGCCGCGCTCCCTACCCTCCATGGAGCCCGCAACATTGGGGATGTCGTGTACGACACCGGGGCTACGCAGCAGATATAGACGGTGCAGGTTAGGTTCCTTGCGCGACATCGGGAACTACAGATGACGGCTGATGATCGTGATCCATCCCAACCACCAGTGGTTCCGCCACCCTTGTTCCGTCAGCATGGCCGGTTCCCTTGCCCTCCCGGAGGACCCCACCCCGTCTCGCCAGCGTAATGCACCCAGCTCATCCGTGCAGTTACGCGTGTCCATTTCCCCGCAGTGGCTAGCTGCGAGGCTACCGTTTAGCCTGAAATCCAGACCAAAGAGGGCGTGTTGTCTCCCGAGGTAACCCCGACCCCGTTCGACTCAACCCCCCAGGACTCCTTCATCCCTGCGCACGGCGATCAACTGCGCAGGACACACGCAGGTAGGCAGTGTTAAATCCACCGGGTCACCTACTATACCCGGCAGATGGCCTGTCATACTTAGCTACTGCGGTCCGGGGTAGATGGTATTATGCGACGCCCGTTACCGACCACAGTATTACCAGGGTGCGCGACCCACTCATTAGGTGATTACGGAGTGGGTTCGCCCCCAAGCCCGTACGTCGGCGAGCTGGGGGCGACGTGGACGCGTATAACAGACTTGACAGGAACGAGCCAATAGCTCAGCGCCGCATACCCAAGCGTACTCATTCCGCCCTACACCCCAACGACATCGTTACGCGCTCGCAGCGAACCCGCGGCGCGCTCGCCTCGCTTTCAACTCGCCCAGACATCGCTAGTTTCCCTCGCGAAATAACGAAAGAAATTGCCACAAAATCATACATCATATAAGAGATCATATAAAATTAAGTTTTGTGTGACGACCGGATAGCCTAATGGCTAAGCTTGAGGTTCCTCAAAAACTAAGCAAAGCTTGTACTATGCTGCTCTCATAAGGCAGTATCTCATTTATAGACATTTCGAGTAAACAGAGAAAATGTGTAAATTGGTTTCGCGTCGCCTTAAGGAGGTTTTATTGTTCTTAGGGGTTTTTGATCATGTTGCAGACAAGATACGGCCAATTTGCTTAGTTCATCTGATAGAGAATGTTTCAGGCTACGTGATGGTACAAAAAACTCAAGTGTTTTTTGTTTAGATACTGCCAATTACCTTATGAGGGCATTATGCTTACTTTGGGACTAGGTCAAATGGTGTCATAAGTCCAGTGAAATTTATTTATTTATAAAGGTGTATAGACATTGTTGACGTCTCAGTAACGTACATTATTTATGACCTTAACTGCACTCTGCGACTGCCTTCAACACCATCGGCGCTACGCCGACTGGTGCCGACCAGTAAGTATTCACTCGACACAGTTACGTAGGTATTATATAATCTGTGCTACAACGCTTGACATTTTACGCCAGCGGCTGACAATGTGTTACTTTCTTTATCTTTCACATCGTTCACAACCCTAGAGTGTGTCACAATGGAGTCTTAGTGCCTCCTTACATGCAGATAAAGCTTCGACGGCGCGTTAGAGCGGCGTTAGCTTATCCAGCGGATGTCCGGACGCATCGCTCCGTGTTTATGACTGACTGATGATCGTGTGTACGCGGCCTTGGAGATAAGCGGAGTCTTTACAAGTGATGCATGATGTGACCGTAGAGTAGAATATCTAATAGTGCTGGCAGTATGGCCGCTCTCCGCCTCCCAAAGATATCGGCTTGCGCCCCGCAGGCGACGAATAACAAATACAAATTAAACTTTCACTTCTCATGCTCGTAAAGTTCAAAATTCAAATTCAAATGATTTATTCAGTAAATAGGCCGCAAGTTCGTATTTATACTGGATCTAGGCGACATAAAATGACTTTTTATGCTCTTGATAGACGAAGATTTTACTTTATGCACTAGAGCCAGCATAAACACGAACTTTACGAGCATGAGGAGTGAAAAAATATTTAGTCCGTCAGTTACATTTTCAGAAAATATCGGATTAATGGGAATGTCCTGTGGAATGGCGAGACAAGTCCTTAAATAAGATAGTTAATTTTCATCCTGAAAAATTGCATAATAGTTCATGCGGAAGATAAACGAATTCTTCGCAGACGAAGTCGCCGGCAACAGCTAGCGCAATAAAACCCAGACAATTGTGTTTGTTTACTTATTTTGTACAAAAAAGAGTTTACTTACATACATACATACAATTTTTTTAAATACTCCCATTTCAGCAATGCATTCGGCACCCAAAGTGACCCAAACGTCGCGCGAACTTTTATACAGTCGCATTCTCTTGCACTAAGAAATAAACAGTGTCCATATAAAATGCACTTGCCAACACATCGCATAAACAAATAAACACTGCATGAATTATTCAACACGGCATCTTGGTAACACGTTAGTGAAATTGATAGTCAACAGGGAGAAAATGTGGCAGCGAGCGCTCTCGAAATAATCTTTAGGTGATGCATTCAATTTAAAATAAGTTTATAGTTTTATGTTAAATTTTTCATTTATAATTCAACTTTTAACACTGTCATCTTCAACCTCGAATCATCAACGTCAACTGATATAGCTCTCGTGTTGTATGAAAATTTATGAACTTTAAGTGGCGTGATTTTAGGTACAAAGTCAAGAACTATACTCAGTGACACAATATTGATTCTTACAAGTAGTTAGGTGCTGAAAAAATAAATAAACTGAATATAAAACCCCGTATTTACTCACCACCTAGAAGCCTTTGAAGTAAATTACGCAAAGAGCTCTTTTAATGGACGGAAAAATGTTTTTACCTCCATTTAATATGAGCTGCGAATCACTATGGACATTTTAATAAAGCGCTTGTTGCATAAACACATCTAATGAACTAAAAGAATTTCCTTGCTCACCCGCGACCTTGCGATAGCTAAGCTTATGCAAAATATGCGTGTTCATGCAGTTCCTCCAGTCAGTGACAACTCACTCTGAAGATTAGCGTCAGTGTAGTGTGGTGGTGGTGATAGATGGGTTTGTGTGATTTGTGTGTGTTCTTACAGTGTGGAGGTGGAGGAACTGCATGAACACGCATATTTTGCATAAGCTTAGCTATCGTAAGGTCGCGGGTGAGCAAGGAAATTCTTTTAGTTCATTGATATGGACCTCCGCAAAGTAACGCCTGATTCAATAAATTATATAAATACATCTATTTTGGTTAATGGAAACTTTTTACATCTTATTGGCAAAGCAAGCAATATCATCTGGAAATGGGAAACATTTTGACGCCTACGGTAATTCTAAAAACGAATTTACGGTGACGTCAATGAGCAAAAATTGTACCCAAAAAACCAGGAGCTTATTTGATTTGAAGTTTGTTCCGGGTAAAATAATATACTTATAATCCCACGGGAATCTTTTAGGTAATCATTTATAAGTATCTATTGCTATATTTGATATTTGCGTCACTTGTTTTTCATCTGCAATTAATTCAGAAAATAAGCATAAGCCCATATAATTATATCCAACAGCTGGACTTAGACCTTCTCTCAGAACGAGAGGGCTTGAGCCATAGTTTCCACGCGGTCGCAGTTTTCACATATACTCATACTGTACGAGTATATGTGAAAAGTTTTGTATATAATATATAACTATAACTGTAAGTACAGGCGAGTTCATAAACCTATTTTTTTATATCTGAACACGACTCTAGTGATAACGGCGTAGAAGCGTGTTCATGAGTTAATTAACTCACAAGTTAATGAACTCGACTGTACCATATTCTAGTTTTTGTTACTTTATACATATTTTATTATTATTATTAAATATAAATACTTTGTTTGCCAACTTGTTACTTTTTAGGTTTAAGACCTAATGTAGTTGTAGTGTTTTTGATTTATTAATAAAAATCGAAATAAATCATCATTATGTATGTTTTTCGTAATTTGTGTAGGTTATTCTTTTTTTTTATTCCACTGGATGGCAAACGAGCAAGTGGGTCTCCTGATGGTAAGAGATCACCACCGCCCATAAACATCTGCAACACCAGGGGTATTTCAGATGCGCTGCCAACCTAGAGGCCTAAGATGGGATACCTCAAGTGCCAGTAAATTCACCGGCTGTCTTACTCTCCATGCCGAAACACAACAGTGCAAGTACTGCTGCTTCACGGCAGGATTAGCGAGCAAGATGGTGGTAGCAATCCGGGCGGACCTTGCACAAGGTCCTACCACCTGAAGGTAGAGGAAGACGTAGGTAGAGGTATATTACTTTAAGAGTCAGTGTACCTTTTCATGTCGTATAAAGTTATGTCTGTGTTTACATATAATGCCCCTTCTTCCATAGAGGTTAATAGAATGTTTTTGATTAATCATCATCATCAGCCGGAAGACGTCCACTGCTAAACAAAGGCCTCCCCCTTAGAACGCCATAATGAACGACAACTCCCCACTTGCATCCACCGGTTTCCCGCAACTCTTACGACGTCGTCAGTCTACATAGTGGCAGGCCTGCCAACACTCGTTTTTAATTATGACAATCATTTTCATTCCGAAGCTCGACGAATTGCACACGGAAATTTAAAAATCCCTGTAACTTGAGAATACAATAATTTACAAATCCCGATCGTATTTTCCTGACGATTCTGTATTGATCTATATTATAGATAGAATCTATAAGATCGCCTCGCTTTCCTCCAATAATCAGCAACAGGAAATTACGGTGGTACAGGTACAGGTACAGGTGGTAGGACCTTGTGCAAGGTCCGCCCGGATTGCTACCACCATCTTGCTCCTTAATCCTGCCGTGAAGCAGCAGTGCTTGCACTGTTGTGTTTCGGCGTGGAAAGTAAGACAGCCGGTGAAACTGGCACTTGAGGTATCCCATCTTAGGCCTCTAGGTTGCAAACGCATCTGCAATCCCCCTGGTGTTGGAGGTGTCTATGGGCGGTGGTGATCTCTTACCATCAGGAGAGCCACTTGCTCGTTTGTCTTCCAGTCGAATAAAAAAAGAATTACGTAGAAAACACAGCGAAGCTAGCAAGGCAAGTCATTGAGAAAATACGATATTTGCCAGCTTTGTTATGGCATGCTAGAAAGTGTAAGTAGCTACGATTTGTTAGGAGTAAATAGTAACATGTTGGGGAAACAAAGTAATAATGACACCAAAGGCATTATTATTAGTAAAACGAGCAAAGATCAAGAACTTAATTGACGTATTTTCAAACGGAACCCCAAACCCGAAATAACGCAAATGCGCTTATCTGCCACTAAGCCTTGTTACCCGAGACTCCGTCCGCGTAGAATTCGGTTTTCACTATCCCGCTTGAACTATGAAATTTTCCGGGATAAAAACTATCCGTATACCGAATTTCATCTAAATCGGTTTAGCGGTTTTGACGTGATGAAGTAACAAACAAACAAACAGACTTACAAACTTTCTAATTTATTATATTAGTTGGATACGTAAATACCGCGTATGTGCACTATGTCTAGTTTTACAGAAAACTACTTAATTTCATGTTCGTTTAATTTCAAAGAATTTTGTGTATGAAATGCAAATAGGCTTAATTTGACAGATGTCTGGAACTATCTAATGTATCAAAGTCAAAAGTCAAAGTCAAAGTCAAAAGTGTTTTATTTGTGAAACATAGGTGATGGCCGCATAAATACAGAGATGTTACATTTTTTCGTGTTGCACTATGTTTTGCCAGTTGGCGTACAAAAACATTGGCTATTAAGCCAGATCTTAACCTATTATATTTATATATATATTTATATATATGTATTCTTGAGACGTAGCGGTAGATGGCCATAATAATAAGCGTCTAAGCTTATTCATCTTCCACCGACGAGATGGACAAATCATCTGTTAAAGCCGCGGGTTCACGGTGGATGCAGGTTGCTTCCAACCGAAGCAACTGGAGGTTTATGGGGGAGGCCTATGTCCAACAGTGGACGTCCTGCGGCTGAGATGATGAAGCTAATTCATATCACTGTATGTAAACATGTTCGGAAAAAGAAAAAAACATAAAGTTGTCTTGCAAGAGTCTTTATAAATATTTATAAACGATAGTCTAAGGACGCCTTGTAGGCTTTTTTAAATCTCGATTTAAGGCTTAAACTGACAGTTCTTGTATGGATCTGACAGGACTTAAGACCACTTAAACCTAGATTAGAAAGCCTGCAAGTGGACGTTAAAGAAATAGCTATTTCACAAATTAAACTATGTGAAACTAAGACGGCAAACTTGTCTCTGAAATTTCTATGATTTGTCACGTACAAAGTGACACCAGGTTTCCTTCGACAATAACACACTGCTAGCGTAATCAGGATATATATTTATAGAAAGCGTGGCAGGATTGTAGCACGGGATTTAATATTGTGTACGGAGTATGTGTTGTACTTGATATTTCTGCCACGTTGAGCAGAGTTTATGCTTGAGAAAATGTATTTATTATAAGATTGTGTTGTTTGTGATAATACGGTATTTGACAACTCCTGATTTTGCCATATCTTAATATTATTATGAAAATATAGATAAACAGATAGTGTTTAGCGAAGAGAACATTTAAATCGGTTGAAAATTGGATTTGAAAGCCGTGGTGGCCTAGTGGTTTGACCTATCGCCTCTCAAGCAGAGGGTCGTGGGTTCAAACCCCGGCTCGCACCTCTGAGTTTTTCGAAATTCATGTGCGGAATTACATTTGAAATTTACCACGAGCTTTGCGGTGAAGGAAAACATCGTAAGGAAACCTCCACAAACCTGCGAAGCAATTCAATGGTGCGTGTGGAGTTCCCAATCCGCACTGGGCCCGCGTGGGAACTACGGCCCAAGCCCTCTTGTTCTGAGAGGAGGCCTGTGCCCAGCAGTGGGACGTATATAGGCTAAATGATGATGATGATGATGATGAAAATTGGATTTATGGGGATTTTTTGAAAAATCTATATACCTGTCTCTTTCTCAAACGCTTTTTTCTATGCAGCAAGTATGGCGGAACTGGCGTGTGACGTCACATGCCAGTATGTCTATCTCTGTCTAATCTTGAATTTCAAACCTTTATAACTTTGTTATTTGTAAAGGTAGCTTGAAAATTATTTTGCTGTTCGATAACAGGCATTGTGTAGTTTTAATTTATAAAACATATACAAAATAGTCAAATACCGTATTGTATCACAAGTATTGTACATCAATTTTGGTAGAAATGTGCGTCTTGGAAGTTTGAAAAGCTCTCAAAAAGAGCATTATTAAATGAATAATTATAACAGCAACATATAACCGACTTCAACTAAATAGGGAGCTTTGGTATACTTTTATACACATACGACGCAGTTCTCTTTCAAACTCGCACTAGGATTTTTATTGCACTTGCAATAACATATGATTCGGCCATAATCAATTAGGCTTATGCGTCTGTTTCAGACGAATTTTGGGCGTGTTGCTCAGCTCAACGTCTTTCGCAAACGCAAAGTATAACGTTGAAGCCTGGTTCTAGACCAGGCGTTTTCAACCTTTTGGTTTTAAAGGCACACTTTTCGTTCATCAAAGTTTAACGGCACACCAGTAAAAAATAGCCAAGTGCGAGTCGGACTGGCGTGTAAAGGATTCCACCGCCCCGCCATTTTTTTCGCTCCGTTACCATAACAACCTTGACAATGCGATCGCACACGTCAGGCGTCGTTGTTTTCGTACTATTTTTTCATTAAAATAGCTATTCATGATTTCAATGCAGTATACACATTGCGGCACACCTGAAAGTATACGCGGCACACCGGTTGAAAACTTCTGTTCTACACATTGCTGACAAGAGACAGAAACGACATCAGGCGGTTTAGTTGGTATATCTGTAAGCTAACTCTACTCAACTAGGTAGCAAGAATAAAACGTTACTTCAAATCAAAACTTATAATTCAACTAATGAGGTAATTAGGTACAATATAAAGTTAAGTGGCTTCCACGACGAGTACGGGCAAAATGTGTCTCAGTCGCCTGAGCTCGGTTTCTTAAAGACTTGGGTCTTCCCCCGCCGAGGTGACGTCAGCCAATGCAGGTAGCCAGTGACCCGTTGATAACGTTCTCACGTCCGCCGCGGGTGGCAGCACTGGACCCACAGTGCGTCAGTTGACTCGCAAAACTGACAATGTTTACTGCCCGGAAGCAGTGGCGCCAACATATCAGTATAAAAATTAAGAATAAAATTGTAGTTGTTGGCATTTCTGATTTCAATAGTGGCGTAATCATAGACCGTGATAATAGTGATTATCATTTAAATCTTCGACCGGGGTGTTCCATACAATTTAACCATTTCAAATCAAAAAGCGATTTAAAGCGGTTTTGTTTGCCTACATCACGCAAATCAAACAGAATTTAGTTGGATTCATTATTTTAGTTATTTACATAAAAGATGGCGATCAAAAGCATCATCAACATATCATGGCTGCTTACAAACTCGAAGGTATATCGAAGGGTGATCGATGTAGAACATTAAGAGCCAAATGTATGTACAGTCAACTAGAATAATATGTATACCTATTGAATTTATCATCATCGTAATCATCCTTATCTCAGCCTTAGCTCGTCCACTGTTGGACACAGGCCTCCCCCATAGACCTCCAGTCGCTTCGGTTGGCAGCGGCCTGCATTCACCGTGAACCCGCGGCTTTAATCAGGCCATCCGTCCATCTCGTTGGTGGACGTCCTACGCTGCGCTTGCCGATCCGTGGTCTCCACTCGAGAACCTTTCGACCCCAACGACCATCTGTTCTCCATGCTATATGGCCTGCCCATTGCCACTTCAACGATCTAATTTTCGCTTGGCTAAGTCGGTGACCCCTGTTCTTCTACGTATCTCCTCATTTCTAAATTTATAATTTAAATAAAATGGATAACTCGATTTGCTCCTCCGCAAAGTAGTGCGACAGAGGTACACAAAATAGGCGCTGCCTCTGCTTGTACAATAAAATATGCAACTCAAAAATACAACGAAACCCACAGCCAAAACCACCAGTGTTTCACCTTTCTCAGTACCTACGGGAAAAAACAATGAAAAATAAATATTCCAATCATAAACTACCATTTATCACTACTGTCTTACTATTTGAAGCGATTTCACGGTCGGTTTTCAAACTTATATATCCACTTTTTCATACCAGTTGCATAGAAAAGTGGATACTTTTGTTAGGGCTCAGGTTATGGAACATGTAATGAGCGCAAAAACTCAGCTTTCTACGTACATACAATATTTAATCTGGGAAAACTCGGTCAATCAATCACTAAATTTTTTTACAAGCTTTTAATCAACTTGCAATATTCGTAAGGCGTATAAGTTCGTGGACGACCGATCTTCGCTCGGGCTAAAACTCGGCAACATGCGTTCTTCCACAGATAAGACTAATTTAGACCGGTTGTTCGACCCCAAAAGCTTTGTGGGAACAACGCCAATTTTTCTGAGAAGAATCAACGTGATTTCTTATTACTAATGATCGAATTGACTTGTAATTTGGCACGGACATGCATGTAGTTTGAATGACAATATAAATAGAGTATCAACAAAAAGTACAAACAGTAAGAAAAAAAAAATGTTTTTTGGTAACAAAATTTTAGTACACATCCTTATATTTCCCGTCGAGGCTGACTGTATAGCCGAGTTAGCGTATTCAGTGACAAATTACCTCGTCTCGACGCTGGAAATTCCGCGGAGTTTCGGCGGAACGTATTAACGTTGTATTGAGTTTGGGGAAAGTTGAAATTGACTGTAAACATAATGGTATCACCGAATAAACGGTATGCCGTTTATTTAGACATCAGGAAGCAACATAACGTGTTATTTTTGTTTTGCTTAGTTCCGAAGGAGTGTTGGCTCTCGATGAGAGCTAAAACATAGATGTCGTTAGTGTCGCTGCTTAAGTGGCTAAATAAAGAAAAAAACAAGCTGAGATATGTGGTGCAAAGGAGAAATTTGTGTCTAGACTCCTGTCCAGTGGTGGTGGTGGCGGGGTTATAGCACGCAGCACGGAACGCTGAGGACCTGGGTTCGATTCCCAGCGCTGGTCTTGACAAATTTCGAGTTAAAAATAAAAAATACTCCAAAAACAAATCTTAATTCACAGTATAATTTTTGGCAATACCACAGCAGTGGACTTCTTGCAAGCGATTTTTCTTGCAGGTCTAAACTGGGCTCTACGGTTAACGATTAGCGCGACTAAAGGCCTAATTGTCTAACGCACTCGAAATCACAATAGTTTTATCATTTTTTTCTGTCACACGGTGTAGGTTGGGGTAGAAACTTAGAAAGAGAATGCGATCACAGGCGCTCGGGCGTTAGATAGACAATACGCTGGTATAAAATGGCGCGTGTAATTCCTGCACTGTGATCCCAACTTACGGCAGCAAAATCCCATTCGAACTTGATCCTCGAACGGCGGACAGGCGAGACTCCCAAACTTTTATCGGCAACCTACGGCTTCATAGGGCGTGAAATGTGAAATACACGGGAACTTTCCCAATGCAAACTTGAAATTGTGTTCCGTCCACACTGGAATGCATTTGTGAAGCGTTCGTCGGGCCAGAGTTTGAGATGGGGATTGTCACGCTTTGTGTTACACGCTTTATGTGGTAGGTAGCTCAGTTGTTTTGCTTGCTTTTATAAGCAAGAAGTTTGATTAGAAACGACTTCATGACGTTTAGAAAGAAAGGAATAAGAAATTTATTAACTTTCACAAAAGACACACACAGCACACAAAATACACCTGCATAATTCTATTACTATTTTATTAATTATTCCTTTACATAATATAAAATAAAGTCAACTGCCGCCGGCTGTACGCTTAGGGCGGTTTCAGACTAGCGTTTAATACGCGCGTATAAGCTCGTTTTTGAACGTCGTTTCTGAGGTGCTGTTTTGTTTTCTTCAAGCGTTGACGCGCATATAAGCTCATATAAGCGCGAACGAGAACATGTCCTTTAAACCAAACACGAGCAAACACGCAGGAATGAGCGCATACGCGCGTGTTCCATTTAATGTAGCGCGCGTGTAAGCGCGTTTGCGAAAAAACTCCAGTCTGAAACCGCCCTTAGATGTTTTAAGCGACGGCTTTAAATGAGGTGTTCATCGTCAGTTAGATTATTATTCACGAAAGATTTATAACTATAATACATACAGGTGCCGTTTTTGGGAAATTGAGCTGAAAAATGTCAAGTGCCCGAGGAAAGCCGGGGCGGCCTACTATCGGGTGTCCCAAAAAGGACGCAAGATTTAAATTTGCCGCCATTTTTGTATTTTAGTGTTGGCAACCCTAAAAAAAACTATTTGACAGCTGAATGTTTAGGGTTTGTAAAAATGGCGGGTTTTACGAAAGATGAACGCGTTTTTATTATTAAACAATATTTCAAAAGAAGTTTGGCGTGTGTACGGTTCGAAAATTCCGTGCAAAATATGGTCGGAATATTGACTTGACTTCATCAACTGTGAGCAGAACTGTGGTTGCAAAATTCAGGGAGAGTGGATCAATTCATGATGTTCATTCCACTGGTCGTCCAAAAACAAGCCGTTCAAATAGCAATGCTTTAAAGCAGGAAATTCGACGCTCCATTGAAAGAAAGAAAGAAAGAAAGAAAGAAAAGTTTAAAAGTTTATTTTGGCTCCAAAATGTACCACCTAAAACTAAGACTAGAACTAGCACTAAAACTATGTTACTAGGTGACACGGCAGGATACCAAAAAGGGTCTCCACTCAGCATGTGTTGCCGCACATTATGTGCAGTAACGCTGGTTTGATTTGATTGGAGAAATTCAGCCGCATCTATGCAAAATGGTCATATAAAATTTTGACAAAAGAGTGCGTATGTGCCAGCAAAGCCTAGGAGGACATTTGCCTGACGTATTATTCCACAAATAACCCTATTTTATGTATTTCAAGATTTTATATACAAATATATTATAACGAAAAAAAAAAGTGTTTTTCATCAATTTCAAATCTTGCGTCCTTTTTGGGACACCCTTTAGAACTAGGTACTTTTAGAGTCAACCCTGTTGAAAGGAAAAAAAAAGAAGATTCATTCACATCCCATAAGTTTCACTTTAGCGTATAACTTGCAAACGTCAGTCACAGAACGTGAGCCATTCAAAGTGACATTACACGACACGTTGCCACGAGCCATCAGACGCGGCTCACAAGTTTTTATATCACTTTCATAACTCCGGAACTCTTGCAGCATTCATTTGTATTAAATACGTTTTATTCCAGTTCTTTGTTCGGAGTTGAATGGTTTTTAATAGACTCGACGGGAACTTGATCTGAAGATTTCAGTTTAACTTGTTCAAGGCGCGCTTTTTCGCTTTTTTATGTAGATTTAATCTTTTCAAGGTTTCATAGCTCGAAAGGGAAAAAGGAACCCTCATATACGATCACTTCGTTGTCTGTCTCTGTCTGGCAAGGTTTTTTTTGACAAAAATGCGGAGGTATGAATGGACTACAAACAATCACTTTGCTCACTCGCGACCTTAGTTGAAACGAATGCAAAACACTTCGGACATTGTTTTTTGGGACTGTAAAATTAAAGTTCAACACAATCATACATCCTTTTATCATAATCCATGGGAATGAAAACCTTAAGGATATTTCCCGTTGACAAGGTAATAAGAATATTGCCAAAAAGTAATGCGTCAGAATGCAAGTTAAGGTTAAATTTAAACAAGTTTCTGTTAAAAAAAAAAAAAAATCAATTTTTGCTGACTGTACTTTTTGTTGGCTGTACTTGCATTGTCATCTAATTTGAATATCCGTACCAAATTTCAAGTCGGTACTATTAACCATTGAGGATTCCCTCCTGCGGAGACGATCCTGGCAGGACCACCAAGATGTCACTACCTGATTATTGTATTGTCACCAAATTTACATAAATATGCCAAATTAAAGTTAATCGGATCGTTGGAAGTGGGTCAAATTCAGCTCCCAGGATTTGACCCAAACAAATAGAAAAGAAATAAATAAATAAACAGGGCAAGCTAAAGAAAAGCTTGTAATAAAATTCACTACTCTACAAAAATACATTACAGAAATACAATATCAATACCTGACACAACAAGCGTGCATAAATATCTGATACGACTCTATTTCTGGGGCCGGTAGGACGTGTCAGATATTTTTGCACGCTCCGCTGCGGCAGACATTTATGCAGGTGACTGTATAAAAATATTGTACAACGATTTAAAAAATGAGAAAAAATATTGCTACGCATAAAATGCCCACTATTCTTCATATTAGTATAGGATTTGGTTTATTTTGAGGGCCACTAACCGGTCACGCGCTTCGACTCAGGCCATATACGAAGTACATATTTAATATCTTGCCGTCCTGATGACGCTTGCTTGAGAGTGAGAGGGACAGTACGATACGACCTTCGATATTCGAATTTCGTAGTAGCCCCCCTGACACGTATCGTCCTTTAGGATTTGACCGTTAAGTTGAAATGGGAAATTCTTCCGCGTGACGTCCCTTTATCTTAAATTCAATTCCTAACTTCGCATCCGAAATAAGATTCCATTGGCCACCGTAACTTTATTTAAGTATCTCTGGAAATATTCGATGTATGTATCTCTGGATCCTATTTGTAACCCCGAGGAAACATTTTATTCCATAGACAATGACTTAACTATCGGTGGGTTTAGTATTAAAACATACTTATCTCTAGGTAGCTTATGTCCATGGGGGAGGCCTATGTCCAACAGTGGACGTCCTACGGCTGATATGATGATGATCATGGTGAATCTCTCATTCAATTGAAATTGATAATCATTTATTTCGGGCTACATATCCATAGAGTTAATAGTACCAGGGAGCGAACTTTTAGTACGGATGACGTAAAAATGACGTCGGTTTGTAACACAGAGCTATTGTGTTTTTTCGCATCAGCAGTGTTAGAACCCTAGGAGTCGCTATCTGTCAAAAAATCCAAGCTTTTCAGTTTGATATTTTCACGCGATAGACAGATGAACAACAAAGTGATCCTACAGGGGATGGTTTAGATGAAAAATGACAATGCAACCAAAAACACACCTTCCTCCTCTTTTGCAGTCGGTCAAAACCGGTGTTTGAAAAACAGTGTTGTTTGTTTATCTCGGCCCTGTCCTGACCACGGCCGTCGCTTTGCCATGAAACCCCCGTCGGTTTTTCAAAAAAGGTAAATAAGTCCCCCCCCCCCCTGTTGCTGTTGGTTAAAGTGAGCGTAAGGTAAAGCAGAACTCCGAGCGCAGTTTTATTTCGTATATTTTTTTATGTCTTTATCATGAGTAACGTTTGCTCGACGAGCTATTTACTTTTAAAAAGTTTTTGCTTTTAGTCATAAATGTATAACTTGTTTTTTTACTTGATTGTGTAGAGCTAGTTGTAGACAAAAGTATCGCCCTAGTGTGTGCTGTGAAAATAATGCAAAAAAAGAATACTTTGAATAACGCAAGTAAGCTAACAATTACTTTGTTACCTTGTTACGTTGAGGAGTTAATTAAAATTTACCATTGTATCAGCATTTAATTTTTATTTTGCTTGTAGCATTAAAACGTCAGTTCTGACTTTTTTCATCATACATAGTTCTACAGACCAAGGCCAGAATTCTAAGTTTTGTGATTTTGGAAAATACATTAAAGTTCATAATTTACTGAAAAATTTGTACTTCCCAAAATTGTGACACTATCCAACTAAAGCACCGATACACTCCGTAACATAACATAGTAGAAAGGTTCAACTGAACCAAAGTGATGAATGGTTCATAAATATTAGGCTCATTCTCCTAATTTTATCAATTTTCTCATTCTCAGCCTACATGTGGGTAAGGTACTATGGCGTATTACTTACCACAGTGATGGGATAGGCGGGGTTGATGATGGTATACAGCAGGATGTGGTTCGGCCGAGCCGGCGGCTCGCGTTTGCGTCGCGGCTCGCCCGCCATGTAATTGTTGCCATTACTCTGTGGACAAAAGAAACAACAAGTTAGTAAAGCAAGAAAAGGATCATTTGAAGTGTAGCTTTATGGGTCGGGGGACAAAAAGCTAAATGAAATACCATTCGTGGAGGAATGATATAAATGAACATGACATTTCTCTCAAATATGCTCAATTCCAGTGGAATTATTAAATTACCGTTTACTAAGGGAAATACGAGTACGGAAATAACCCGACGCCTGACGATAACGTGATAGTAATAAAGTACAAGGAATAGCAAGCGGAATTCAATCCCCCCCCTTTAAAGAACTAATGTCTAGATGTTTTAAGTTGGTTAGGAGAAACACCTCAAAGAGATAACGGAAGAATTTTACAGAAGTGCCGCTTAACCGTAAAACCCAGTTTAAGACCTGCAAGAAAAATCGTGCGAGTTGCATTACATTGCGGCGTTCGATTGACCACTACAAACTCGTTCGCTTTACGAACTCGCATTGTAATACAACTTGCACGTTTTTTATTACAGGTCTAAGCTTTAGTCTTAAATTACAACCAAGTTTTTCGAAAACATCCCATAGCATCCTTCACGGCGTTCTTTCGAACGATATGGCGTAAAAACGCAACGTATGTATTACAAGGGGGAGCGTATTGCGATTCGATTTCAATCCTAGCGAGCGTGAGAGGTTTTACGACAATATGATCGGCGGGAATAGGGCTCGGTGCGCGCGACGAACGTTCTGTCGCGTCTGCTAAATTTAAACGACTGCAGATTTCATCTAAATCAGCAAAATGTAATGGATGAAGGAAAGGCACCTTCATAACTTTTACAAAAGCAATACGTCTTTTACTAATGTAACTCAACTGGCCTTTATTTTATTTTGTGTTGTAATGTAATTTAAACTAAAAATAAGATTTAGAGATGGAGCAAAAAGAGTCCGTAGAACAAGCAATAACATTTTAACAATTTTATATTCTTCATTTACTGCACCCCATCGCTCAATCTAAAAAATGGTAATGGAATACTCGACAGAAATAACCATTACATTTACACAGTTCCCCGTCATATGTGAAATTGCAAAATAATGTCGCATTAAATAGGACCAAATGGACGAATACACATTTAATTGCGATGGGCGTGAAGGTATTCTTGATTTATGGCCGGAGCAAGGGTTACCACAATATAAATAAACATTTATAAAAATTAAAAAAAGAGCCCTTTTGTATTTTTTTATTAGTAGTACCACTAATTAGTAAAGGCAATCACTTAACAATTTTTAAAAAGATTTTTTAACTAACTAACTAACTAGTTTAGCTCAGTGACCCAAAATGAGTCTTGGCCTCCGAAACGAGAGCTTGCCACGTAACTTCACGCCAATTGCCGGCAATTTTTTGGTGAATATTTATATTTTATCGCTAGTTTTGCAGTTTTCAACAGAGGTTTGTCCCGAACCAGTGGTAGATTTTGGATGTTTGAAACTTATCATGGCCTAAATTGAAAAAAAAAAATTACTTTATTCTAAACATCATAATACAGCTTAATATTATTGTTATTATGTGACTTGTAATTTAATTGTCTTTTCTTTTTGTATTCTTGAATATCCTATTATCCTTATTACTACTTTTTTTTTGTTTGACATTTGTTTAGTGTTTTAAATGTGGAAAAAAAAACTGTAATGACTTGGGTTTTAACCTGTAATGTTACACTTTTTTTAATGCTTATTATTAAATAAATAAAAAAAACACATGATATGATAAAAAAATGACTGAGAAATACTATATTATCTTCGACGTCAGAAACTGCTTTTTTCATTACGCTAAAATTACAAATTAGAAAAGTTAAAACCCCGACATTTTTCATTACCTCCAAAATTTCCACACACGTCAACAGATTTGAACGAAACTCAGCCAAAAACTTTTGATATCTCAGGGATGGTAAAAGAACTAGAGGAAGGCAATAGAAGAAGTGGGTGGATGATCTACCGTTAGGGTTTCGAAAGGATGCGTCTATATACTGGGGACAACCTGATACGAACGAACGCTGGCTGGTGTCATTAACTATTTTTTCACTTCTTAAGCTCGTAAAGTTCGTGTTCATGCTGGGTCTAGGCGACATAAAATTACTTTTTATGCTCTAGTGCAGTGATTCCCAAAGTGGTCCAGGTGGACCCCCAGGGGTCCACGGGAGACTTGCTGGGGGTCTACGTAGGCGTGAACAAAAAATGGGGGTCCATAAGATGTTAATGGGGGTCCACGAAATTTATCTGCTTTTGATAGTAAAGAGCCAAAATGTAAGCATAGTTTTTATAAGGGCCTACCTACATTGTTTTAAGTACCTAACTAAGCAGATAATATTTTAATAGGGCAAACGACTCGACAGAACTCAGAAGCGACACAATTTTTTTTTTTTGGCGACTAAGAATGTGGTAGAAATGTAGCAGCAGGGGTCCACCGAAACCAGTAAAATTTTGAAAGTGGTCCACGAGAAAAATAAGTTTGGGAACTACTGCTCTAGTGCATAAAGTAAAATCTTCGTCTAAAACCAAGGCAATTAGGTGTAAACAGCCACAAACAAAGAAGTTTCTACTTTTTTTTATTTATTTATATAAAAGTAAAAATCTATCAAATCAATCAATATAGATCAATAAATAAATAAAAAATATGAAATATATAGTAATGCATGAGCAATACTATATATATGCTGAGCCGGGACCTTTTTATAGCGGCAACATTTCCTATTGTTATTGTTACTTATTATGTGTCATTGCTGTTATAAATAAATTATTTTCTTTCTTTCTTTCTTTCTTTCTTTCAATAAAACGTACATAGCTCGTTTGCCATAAGTCGAATAAAAAAAACAATTGTTTCCACTGTTGCCATTTAATTTTCTCGGCATCGAAGTGAAAAGCAGAGTGTAAAACTCGAGCATTAAACCTATTTTCCCCTCGACGTGTCTTTCCACCCTCGCCGTACCGGCTCGTGCTCTTGTTGTACAATCTACTATTTTAACAGTGAATAAACGGTTTGTATTTTAAGCCAAAACCCATCA
The DNA here is from genome assembly GCF_025370935.1 of Choristoneura fumiferana. Taxonomy (NCBI): domain Eukaryota; kingdom Metazoa; phylum Arthropoda; class Insecta; order Lepidoptera; family Tortricidae; genus Choristoneura; species Choristoneura fumiferana. Next base: position 9,959,282 of record NC_133500.1, read on the forward strand.
CAATAACACTAGCTTTTTTGCAACACAATCTCGTCTGAAACGGGCATCCCCGTTTTGAAACAACGATGCCAAAGAAAGACATAAATGTGTTTCATTTGTAATGGGAAAAAATATAATAAACAAAATGGCCGATGGCAACCCTGCTCGTGCTAAAACTGAACGCCACGGTATTATTAGATGGCCATAAGTCCGCAATATCTGAGTGTTGCATGTTGCAATTTTCATTTAACGATTTAGATTTGTTCATTTTATGGCAATGATTTATAATTTTCTCCAAGAATAACGGTATCCGACGGAAAATCTGTCGTTTAAAATGTAACTATGAAATTTACTGTAGATTAAAGTTACTGATTGTGACTGAAAATACAAGCAAGTGCATATGAAAATGTTTTTTTTTTGTCCCATTTGCTACAATATTGTGACAAGTTACCACGTGAATTTAATTAATTTGACGAAGGTTATTATTACTAAGTAAATAAAACTATATACTTGGTAATAATAATTTTTTACGTTATAAAAAATCTCTGAAAAAAAATAACTTTTGTATGGAGGTTAAGAAGACTTAACTTAACCTTCATACAAAACATTTTATTTTCATTTCCAAATTATTATTTTTTCCACTAGTATCGTATAAGTCATCATATCAGTAACCTTAATGTGGGTTAAATTATCGTACAGGATTTTTTTAAGATCATGTAGCTTTAAACTTTTCCGATTTTCACTATTAGTTATTAGAACTCGGGGGCCACGACTGTTGCAATGTGATGGAAACGTCGAGGTAATTCTAGCAATACTTTAGTCGCATGTCAGTCCGATTGTAATAATAACAAAAATAGTCGCCTGAGATTAAGTCACCTAGTAAATGCTTCGTATCAATATCTGTCTGTTGTTTTGATTTTATCTACTTTGCCAAAAAAGCTCAAATTCACGGTTCAAGTAAACAACAATTATGTACCTAGTGTACATGTAACAAATGGTTGGACGTATAGGTAGTTCGCGACGTCCGACGGTATAAGACAGGCCACCGATTTAGGCCTACATTTGGAGAGCGACGGGTACGAAAAGAAGCCTGATCTTACTGACATGCAACTTAGAAAATATTTTACCTGGATAGAGATCGAAAAAAATCAATTATTTTAAATTAAACTGCGTATAACTTACCTTCCTAAAGACTCTACTAGGGAACATCTACTTATTAGAAAACAGTTATTTTTTTTACATTGTTTTGCATTGTACTTTAGAATTCGCACAAGAACACTTCTTAAGCCTTGACCTCCGAATATAGATAACTTGCCCGCAATTTCACGCAAACTCAACGTAATCGATGGGACGGATTCAGTAAAGGTAGTCGTAGCCATTTGGAGAGCATTTCTCGGAAACCAATCTTATAATTCTCGCAGCTGTACAAATTTGGTATAAATTATTTTTTATGCTTAAAACAATGCCCATGATATTATTTCCGTCTTGATAAAAACTAGGCGTGTTAAGTAAAATGTTCAAATTGAATTGACTTAAATGATTCGTTTTACCTTTTTCCTAGAACAGCTCAGGGATTTGATAAAATCGCTATGAGAAATGATGAAATCCATCGGCCATTGCCATAATTCTATCATTCCCCTAAAACGGCTCGGAGACTTGATCAAATCACTGAATTCCGCAATGGAAATGATACAACGCGATGTTTTTTTATCATATCCTGGGACTTGATCATATTCCTCAGGTATTTGGTCAAATCCCTAAATCTGTTTAGGAATTTGATCAAATCACTAGACGTGTTTAGTAAAATGTTCGAATCTAGTTGACTTAAATAACTCGTTTTATCTTATCCCTAAAACAGCTCAGGGATTTGATCACATTGCTAAGGGAAATGAAGAAATCAATCAGCCATTGCTATAATTCTATCATTCCCCTAAAACGGCTCGGAGACTTGATCAAATCACTGAATTCCGCAAGGGAAATGTTTTTTTATCATCTCCCGGGACTTGATCATATCCCTGAGGAATTTGATCAAAACCCTGTTTTTATCATTTCCCTGCGACATATCTATCTATCAATTCTCTAAGTGTCCGCACACATAGAAGCGTAACCTTAAGCGCCCAATCACATCACCCTTTAAACCCGGCTACAATAAATCTGAAATTAGCAAGACAGGGAGCGTGCGACATTAACTATGACAACAGAATTAATTGCAACAAACAACTAACTATGATGCTCGGCGCTCAACAAACGCAATAAGACACGGGTGTATGAATATTCAATGAGCAAGTATTCGCTGTAGAACAAGTTATGAGAGATAAGCACAAAGCTCTCTCGAAACGGAGTTGCCTTGAGATTGTCATTGCACTAAATTTCTGACAAGTGACACTAGACGCTAAGGGGCTACTAGGAAGTTATAATCACACCGTCCCTCCCATTTTCCTATCAATTACTGTAAGCGTGAGAGGAACGGCATGATACAAAGCTCGAATTACCAGCTTTCAGTGAAGGTAAATAAATTGATTGACAGACTTTTTTTGCGCACTGAAGCCTCTTTTTGACTATATAGTTATTATTGGAGCAGTAATAAACATTTGTTCCCGATCCTCTGGGTTGTGGCGTAAAATCAGTGTTTTGCTCCCCCGAGCAATGTTGACCACTGAGCCAAGGCCCTTTTGCACTGCAGCGCACACAAGTAATATGAAATGTTTACTTTTAAGTCTGGACTGATGTTTTGTATCCTTGTATCTAATCTTGATTGTGTGTGTTTGCAGTACCAAATAAACGTTTTTATCTATCTATCTATCATATGTTTGTACTGTGCAGGGGTGCTCTCTGGCACTAGAAGAAAAAAGTTCCAGTTGTCTCGCCATACGTGTCACACCGACTCACTTTAAAGCTTGAAACACGCGTCGGGCTTCTAATATACTCTCGTTAGTAATCCCCTTCTTACGCCCCTTAATGCACAATGTACCATTTTACACGCCATACCAGACATAATTGTTTTTAACAGTCGTTTAGTATGATTACGAGTACTATCATTTTAACGTAGTCCAACTTTAAGAACTCTACCCAGCTAGGATGACAAGTTTCACTTACTTCCAGATGCCGTATTGATCACAAAAGTACAGTCAGTTGAAAAGTGCCTATTAGAAAAGGAGTTTTGACAAATACAATTGTTAGCACTGTCCCGCTGCCGCGGCACAGCGACACCGCCGCCACACAAACGGGTGAAACGTTATTCGGGCCGCGATCTAATTTAGTTACTCTCCTAATTCGCTTCCGAGCCGGGCCGGAATCTAAATACCAGCCTCGGATGTAACCTTATTAGTAGGTTTGATAAATAATGTAACCCTCCGTACAGGCTTTCCATGCCCGTGGGAGCAAAATTTTAAGCCTAAAGGTCTCTACACATTACAACGTATTACACCATGACCGTCAAAGCAACGTGTCACGCAAAAATAATATTCTTTGTATTGTTACGACGGTGGGTTAGTTAGGTGATAAACTTTGATCGTGTTTTTCCGTACTTTGGAGGTGTTATCAGCAGGCTGAAACACTGTTTCAGGCCGTTTCAGAGGATGCTCTATCACATATTAGTTTATCAAAATTTCACCCAAGTTACCGTCGTTTTCAGGCGCCTGAAACATGTTTTCAGTCCGTTTCAGGCCACCCTCTATCCGATGACGCCATAACCTGAAAACCCGTTTGAAGTACATTTCAGTATATGGCGAAATTTGCATTAGGCGTGAGAGAGATAGCACGATTAGAAAGAGACAGCTATACCGAGACCATTCGAGAAGGTTTGTGACAAGGATAGCCTATATATGAGAGAGAGACAGACAGATAATCCTATTTCCGGAATATTCTAGTAACTGTGTGAGAGAGATAGCACATGATGACAGACACTACTCGTTTCCGGAACATTCGAGATGTACTTTGTGGACCGATTCACTGGGGGTATATAAGCCGGGCGAGGTTGCGGCGGAGTCAGTTTCGAATGCGATACATCGAAGAGAATCAAAGCGACTAGTAAGTGTAATTTAGAGTGCGATATTACTGTGAAGTGTTTTCAAGTGTTGTGTAAATTAGTGACAGTGTGAAAATAAATCCTACTCTTAACCATCGGTGTTAAAAGTGCTTTTCAATCACAAACCCACCCCTCGAACGTAACAGTATCAAAAAGTATGAGACAATATAAAAAAAAAGAAGAAACTATGAGACTATGCCCACTAGCACGTTTCGATAACCAACCGTCGCCGTCGCGTGTCATGTATGCGTTTGACATTCCATTTCAAATACCGTCTGACACGATCCTAATACGATGATGACATGATACGGTGCAGTGTATAGAGACCTTAAGAGCGGTTACGTCCGATCCGAATTCGATTCGAATCCGTGGAAATACGGTCCGAAGTGGTCGAAGAACTGTTTTTATTTTCAGTAACTTTAAACATTCAATAGGAAATAGAAATAGAAATAATTTATTTGCAAGAATACGGCTAGTTACAGGTCTTAAATTATGTTAGGGCATGCGTACTCAACCTGCAAGCAAGTGTGCATATAATAGCAGAAATTCATCCGTAAACTATACATAAATGGAATATTACATTATGTTGTTGTGTAGGTCAAATAAAGTTAACTTCTCTAGGACACTAGCGGCCTAACTCATACTGTACCCTTAAATTAGCAATGTGCACCAAATTGCAAATGATTTAAGCCGGAAAAGCCAGTTAGGTTAGAATTGTGACCTACACAAAATATAAATGCTGCCAAAAAATGGGTTAGGTTAGGTTAGAACTGCGACCCTCACAGAACCGAAATCCTGCCAGAAAAGTGGGTTAGGTTTGGTTAGAACTGCGACCCTCACAGAACCGACATCCTGCCAAAAAGTGGGTTAGGTTATGTTAGAACTGCGATGATTATATTAAATAAGTTTATGAATAAAGAAATTCTCCCAAATAACATTATGGGATAGATAAAATCTCAGTGTTGACATTATGAGTAAAAAAAATCTAAATATGTATCATTATGAACAATGTAGGTGATAGTAAAAATAATTATTTTAAAAATATATAACGAACAATTTTCGAAGAAATGATGATTATGATAACAAAGCGGTATTATTTTAAATAATCGAATAAAAATTGTATATGAGCCAATATGGACCCTTAATTGAGTATTGTATTGAAAGAAAGAAAGATCAAACCAAATCAACCGACATACATTCTGATTACCAAATCATGTAAGTAACGAGATCTTACGATAGCAATGGAAAACCATGACAAGACGAAAAATACACTAAAAGCCTCATTCCTTTTATCAGAACGTCAATCTAATAAAAAAAAACGCGACATACCCCAACCTATCAAAACTTATTCGAGATTGATCATGTTTTTCTTAGAACATGAAATATATTCCAATTCCAAGTTAATTTATTCAAGAGACTAGCTTATGAGTGACAGAGGAGGCGGCAATTGCCAAAATCACGTTTCAAATTTACACGCCCGTTTGCGTAAGCATTATTAATAAGCCAATGATAATTAACATTATTGATTGGTGATATTGTGTTTCCATGTAGGGTTATTAAATTATCTCGAAATTAATCCATCCTTGCGAGTAAAGTTATATGAATAATATCCCGCTAATATTATAAATGCGAAAGTTTGTATGTAAGTATGTTTGTTTGTTGATTTGTTACCTCTTTACGTCCAAGCCACTGAACCGATTTAGATGGAATTCGGTGTACAGATAGCTTGAGTCCCGGGGAAAGACAAAGGATAGTTTTTATCCCGGAAAATTGCAGTTTCCGCGGGATAGCGATCAACGAATTCTTCCCAAACGTAGTCCTGGGCAGCAGCCAGTATGGTGAGTATGTTTTGTGACAAGCAGCAATGGGTCTAATTTCAGTTACATCATACAATTATATCAAAATCTCAAATCACACTTGACTAATTAGTTAATTACCTATTCGTAATGAAAATACAAACAAACATTTGTTTACTTAAAATTACAGCTTATTTTCACCGAAAAGCTTAATATTTTTAAGTAAGAGCGTTTCCAACTCATTTGCGTATATTTGCGAGCGATTGAAATATTGTCGAGGCAATAAAGATACCTTCATTAACGCACAGATACAGGGGCGTCATAAAATCTGAGCACACATCGGCCTAGTTATTCGACAGTCTAAGTGATATAGCAGAGACCAAGCTTTTATTTCACTCTTACCGACAGTAAAACTATGTACAGACAACGGATAACTTTAGATTTCACTAATTTCACATTTAATCTTATAATCGTCGTCGGTCCCTATATAAATGCATCTCTCACCTACTCCAAAGTCGACTGATCAAGATCCTTTGAAAGAATAAGGTTGCCTTTGCCTCTAGAACTATCGGTGTAAACGCACCATTCAATATCGAAAATACAAATTGAAATATAAATGCACAGAAAAACTTGAAAAATAAGATCAGCGCTGGGAATCGAACCCAGGTCCTCGGCATTCCGTGCCGTGTGCTATACCGCTACACCACCGCTGGACAACGATACAGACACGAATTTCTCCTATGCACCTCATATTTCAGCTTGTGTTGTTTCTTATTTAGCCACTTAAGCAGCGACACTAGCGACATCTATGCCGTAGCCCTCATCGAGAAACTTTTCGGCACTCCATCGGAACTAACCGCTCACCCGGACAAGAGATATCGTTATTAAGCAATCAAATTAAGATTGGTTTTTTGGAATCTTTTTGTATTTTATATTTCAATTCCAAATTTTTTTGTTACTTTTACGGTCATCCCGTAAAACCTATATGGAAACCTTTCAATATTAAGTGGCATTACACACTGTCATGGAAGAGTGAGACGAAAGCTCGACTCGAGCCTCGCTCCCACATCGCTCCGAAGATGCCGAATACTCTCACACCGTTTTATGTCAGGGATGGAGACGCTTATGAATTAAAGATCTCACATTCATATGGGAATCGTTCGTTTCGGGTGGACATAAAAAATAACCTATAAATATCCGTTTAAGAAATGAAACAGTACTGTTACCCAGAAAGAGACGCTAGAACCAATATTTGTTTTCAGAGGAAAATAATGGAGCATTCACTGAAAAAAAGAGATTTGCCAACAGTATAAAAAAAATGTTTCTTGTAACATAACTTGATTGACTACAAAACTAAGGCCTACTGGTAGCTAAAAGTCCTACAATGTTTTGCAATATTAGCATTATTTTGGTTCGTAATTAGTAAATTTTGGCTAAACGTCAAGTAGCCAAACTAGTTCAGCTATCCTTTGTTTTTTCACTTCCTTACACTGGCCGAAAGGAACTTGTTCATTTTGTGCGATCCCACAATAAGGTCATAGGTCTTAGTTCATTCGTTGTTTGGCTAGCATTATCCCATTTCATTTGGGGGTCGGCTCTCCTCATCATTCTACGCCAAACGCGTCTGTTCTCACTCATCGTGTTATCCGGAGCCACTGACGCAGTTTGACCGACGATGCGGTGCGAAAGAGACAACTAGCGAAGCTTCTAGTTCTAGTACAATAAAACTTAAGTGCGAAAGGAAAATCGAATATAAAATAGAAAAATAATTGCAAAAAGACAAGTTGCCACCACTACAGTTCCTTTTATTGCATATACCGAAACGATTCCTATTCATTCTCTGACTAAAGGACTGAACTAGTTCAATGAGGGCTATCGCAAATGAATTCGCCGCTAGAGGCGCTAGTGTAGCGTGAGGTTTTTGGGTGAGCTACGCGGGTTTATTTATAATTAGAATAATTTTGTGAATATTTTGCAATATCTGAAATTAATTATGGCAAATATGCGTTCCGGGGCAATGAATGTCTGTGTTCTGAGACAGTTTTGTCTTTCGGAAACCTTTGTCCTCCCTTTTTTCCGAACAAAACGGGGACTTTGCAACACTGTGGCATGCTCGATATTTTTATGCTACGGTTTTAAGGTGTATTAAATATGATTTTAATCTAAACTTTGTTTTCACGCCCGTAATAACAGACTTTGAAAGCCATACTTAAAAACCTCACGCAACAGTGCGCCATCTAGTGAGACAAAAAACGATAGCCCTAATTGACCAAATGAAGAGCAGGAACAAGCCTGCTTACTCAACCGAGGTAAGCTGAAGCCGTATTATGCGGTCACGCTTGACTGCAGTCACCAAATAAGGATGCGATGACAACACCAATCAACTGACGTAGTATTTTTTTCGAGCTATCGAATCACGATTTCCCGATTTTTCCTGTTTATCTGTACTTTTTTAATTTACCTGTTCTTATTATTACTTTGCACTCCTTAATTATAAAATTTTAAATAATAAAGATTATTAACTAAGTAATTAAAAAATATTGTAACTTTCTTTTCCCTGCACTAAACAGCTTTGTTCAATGGTGTTACTATTATTTCTAACATCGTAGATATATCGTGATAAAAAGTAGACAATGTTATTTAGGAATAGTTTATAGAATTTTATTAATAAAACCATATTTTTGAATTGGTTTAGTAGTTTTTTCTTTTTACAATCAACTGACCAGCATATAGAAAGAGCCTTATAGAAAGAGCAGGTAAGCTTAAGATGTAACTCGCATGTAGCAATTGTTTCAGAGATTACTCTCTAATTAAAAAAACACACAACGGAAAAAAAAAAAAAAAAAACTCAATAAATTGCACGTAGGTCTTAGTTTAAGCCCCAACACTAAATTATAGTCTTTTTTTTTGTTTTTTGTGTGTGCTTGTGCGTGTATGGATGTATAAACATTGTGTAAACAAGCACAGTGTCACAAGACCCTAATTTATGTATTAAATCTCGATATTTCCTAAATCCGGCCAAAATCCTGAAAAAACCCCCGAAACACTGACATTAACTAACCCTTTCAGCGTCAATTCCTGCTGGTAACAAAATACGCACTAAACTCGGAAAGGCAATCAAACCATTCACTATCCATCCAATCTAAAGCACCTTAAATCCTATACGGCTCCAGCGAACTTCCCCTTAAGAGCTCATCTTTAAATCGTTCCTTATTTGAATTTCACGCCTGACTGGCGCCTTATAGCATCCAGTAACTAGCCAATATAAATTCAGCTCTATTCGAACCGCCGGAACATTGATTTCGGTTTGGCGCGATTGAGGTTTTTATGGCATTCTAAATGCGAATAGTCTGGTTAATTTGGAAGAAAATAAGGTCCTGCGCAGTGCATCCATTAATGTTGATACAGTTCTTAATATAAGACAGGTTATTATCAGCCTCTTTGCATTAATGAGGCGTTTAAATTTAAAATTTGAATTCGCTCGCTGCGGCATCATAGGTACACCCGGATCAAATAAGATTTAGCCATTCGATAATGTTGATTTCATCTGATCCTTATTCATACTTTATTAATTTTATTTGGGGCATCAGTAGGCTCAGTAGCAATACAGTAAATTATAATGGGACTTACATACACAGTCACCTGCATTAATATCTGCCACAGTGGAGCTTTGCTGTATCAGTTAGTTTATGCACGCTTTGTTGTATCAGATATGTATTTATGCTGGTGACTGTACTAAACAAAAAAACGCAATAACAGATGTCCACAGAAATAGAGTTTTAAGCGAAGCATGCTGCACAAATTTCAAATAAGCTGATCTAAAGCTAAAATCGCGCGACCTGCGACGACCTGGTTAAGATCGCGGGATCGCGGGAGGCCTATGTCCAGCAGTGGACGTCTTTCGGCTGACATGATGATGATGATGATGAAAGCTAGAATCTGTTTTGTTAGTCCGTCCACATGAGTGAGTTAGTGTGTTTGAGTATGTATACGTGTGTGTTATGTACAGAATGTTCCTAAAAGCTACGCTAAAAAACAAAGAGGGATGATAGAGCACTTTTCTGTAAATTCTAGTTGATCGTTTGTAACTATCATGATAATTTAGAAGTTGCAATATTGTCGGCGGAGTTGTTACTTCCTATCTGGCTTACTTGTCTTTTGACTTCTTAATATGACCTGGCGCTAATGTCCTCTTGATAGAAATAATTCATTTTCGGTAAAAAAATTCGGGTACTTCGAGAACGATAAAATTTTCACTATAGTTTAATTGGGTAAATTTGTGGTTAAGAAAAGCTAAATATAGTCAAAATACCACGCACAGGACTTATCACGCTAACACACACGAGTAATATTTATCTCGACGTTTCGGCAACATTACAGTGGCCGTGGTCACGAGTAGACTGAAGTGTGGGGTGTCAAGTCTGCCTAGCAGCGCGAGTCGCGAGTTTAAGACATTATAAGCAAAATATAGCCCGTCAATTAGATTATCATAAAATATTGGACGTGTTATTTTTATGTCAATCAAACAATAACCTAACCAACAAAAAGTTGGAAAACCCCCGACTTTGTGTGTGGCTGAACCGATTTTGATGAAACATATCTAAGAACCATCGCTAGAAAACCTGCTTTAAATTAAAAAAAAACCACATTCAAATCGGTCCATCCGTTTAAGAGCTACGGTGCCACAGACAGACAGATAGACACACACATAGCGGTTCAAACTTATAAAACCCCTCTTTTTGCGTCGGGGGTTAAAAATGACAATGATGAAGCGCGTCAAAGCTCGGGAGTGGGGGCCCGTGACGTCACTCCTTAGAAATAATTGTACGTAGGTGTGACGTCACACGTAACTTTAACCCGCTATTTGTATTTTTTTTAACTGACCAAAGAAAAAATGTGTCCAATCTATCAAGGTTTTAGGGATCTAGCCTCTTACCTTGTACGCTTGTGGCGCTTGTACACGTCCGTTGTTTCATCGGACAACGGAACGCTTTTTTTGCCGGACTTGCGGTGTTGTATGGCTAAGTCGCCGGACAGTGTCCGCTGCATGTACACACATTCATTGTAAGCCATGTACAACACCGCAAGTCCGGCAAAAAAAACAACGGACGTCTACAAGTAGCCTAGCCCTCTTAGTTCCAGCAATAAAAAATAGTTGTTAATTTTCGCATTTCATTAAATCACTCCGTATAATAAAATTGTACTATGAATTTATAAATTCCCGTTACCAAATTCATTACACAGAAGATAAAGATATGCAATACGATATTAATTCCGACATTAATGTACCGAGCTACATGCACCGCGTAGCTTTATGTGATGCGTTAGTCCAATAAAATGAAAGCTACGTTAACGTTATAATTCACTGATCCAGGAGTCAGGTGTTACTTTGCAGAAGTAATTGCGATGCACTAGTAGCAAGGTAAATATACTATAGTTCTTATTGTTATTGTTAGGCTATTCTCTCTCACTGCTGAATAAAGGCCTCCTTCCAATACCACTACTCTGTGTCCACTGGATACAAGGGCCTGTCCTTCAAGAGGCAGTCCAGTTCATCCCACCATTAATTTCTAAGTCTGCCATCGCCTTTTCGAGTTGGTGGGCGTCCACTAGGTGGCTATCTTGGTCTTTTACTCGTCCGGCATAGTTTATTGACATAGGCTATTTTAGAATTCAACTCAAACAGCGCACGCATGCGTTCTCCATCGCTACGTGCTACGGAGTTTTCGTAGAAGCGCCTACGAGCACATCGTAGCATTTACATCGGTCGTCTGCAGTTCCTAAATAAATCAATACATAAATAACACTACTTAGGTACCTCTCTTTTCAAGGTAATTTAAGTACCTAATTTGAGTTTAGTTTTTCTATTTATACTATTATGTAACACTGTGGAACATGACTTCTATGTATTGAGGTGGGCGTAAACAGCTGCGACTCAGTTTATACTAATGCAGCTGCTTACGAACTTTCTGTTTTTAAATAACCATGTTATTATGTTCAATAAAAATCTTTAAATCTTTAAATTTATAGTTAAGTACCTCCTTTAAAATAAACAATAAACACATTAGGTAATATAATAAGGTAATAAGAAATTTACAAAAGAATCGGTAACTGTGTATACAAACAAAAAATCCTACAGTACTGATCGAAATTCGGAAAACAATTAAATGTCAGGCAAAATTAAATTACCTTGTCAAATATGAATATAATTTAAAATAAATATATCAATAATCGGTCATATTAAAATGTGTCAATGTAAATAATATACATTCTATACTATAATGTAAAATACTTTATAGTTTAAGTCCGAGGGTTAGGACATAGTACAGATTTTACCCTGAATAATCGCTTAGTTCCCACGGGACGCAGACGAAGTTATAGGAAATTAAGTTCTTTATAAGATTCACATAGACAGGCGTCCAATTGGCCAGTTCGAGTTTCGGTGTGAACGACGAGCCTAATGACAGAGCGAGCGCGTGAATAGAACTCATTACCGCTAAATGCGACAAAAGACGAGAACCTTTTGATGGAATTTTGGTTTATGGCTTTGTCTCTTTAATCCGATGTTTTGACATCGTAGTTAGCCGGAGAGAAAAAAGAAATTCGATTATATTGGAATTTGTTTTCGATGGAATGGAACAAAGCGTTTAGGAGTAAACGGGCCTTTGCTAAAAAGTATAATGAGGTTTTTTAAAACGAAAAAGTTTTTCAGGCACTCTAGCCAGGATTTTAAAATATCAAAAAGTTATCAGAGAGTACGGAAATAAGAAATGAAATTCGACGATTCCTTTTCGTTTTCTTATTGTTGTACGTGCGATAATATTTATATGTATCGGTAATGTATTTTTTCAGAGGGTAATAATAACAAACAAACATCTCTATAACTCATCATCTCCATATATTAAATTTCAACTTAAGTGGTTCACATCACACTTAATTGCATAATTAAAACTTCTGCACTAACTTTCTCATTTATAATATTATAAGTAGAAGGAAGTACTGAAACGACTTAAAAATTCCTCCACTAATGGAAAGCAACACTATCCCTGATCAATGTAACTATGATCTGTCCCACCGGAGGAGAAGCAGCAGCGTGTTAGCAGTGAACAGTGTAAGGTGATTTTTCACGACGACGAGAATTTAAATTTTTATGGCGCACGAGAATGCATACAAATTTCAATTCTCGTCTCGCCTCAATTAGCTTCTACAGACTCACGCGAGAAGTCTCGCCGAGAAGTCTTGCCGAGAAATTGCGCGAGAACCGAGAAGGCATCTACACTCATGCGACCTTCTCATTCGCATTCTCGTTCGTTATCCGGAATGGGCGACAGTGCAGCGGCTTTGGTTTTGTGTGCATTAGCATATTATAATCTTTAAGAATGTGATACCGTTCTCGTTCCTCGCCCGAGAAACGTTTTGAAAATACCGACACCGATCGGAGAACAGGCGAGCGCGAGAACGAGACGGCGAGAAAGCGATCACATTCACGCTTCTTGGGTGTTCTCGGGGGTTCTCGGCGTGAGTCTGTAGACGCTAAATCAAAATCCCCACAAGAATCTACTATTGCAAACCCGCCTGCCAAGCGAGGCGATTACAGCAATCCTGAGAGCCTTATTGTCTAATGCGCGGGCTCTTGCGTGCCGTCGCTTTCACCATCTCTTTCTGTCACCATCTTACCGTTAGAGAGAAAGAAATAATGAATGCGATAGCAAGCGTCCGCGTGTTAGACAATACGGCCCCTGGCCCGAAATGAATCGTGTTCTTTGGGGAGAGGCGCACATTGGTTGGTTATGGACTGCACGCATATAGTCACACGAGTAAAGTTCAAAGCACCGCATCGCGCCAAAATATGGTGCACTGGCAGTGTGGCCATGTAGTGAGCCTAACTTGCAACTATGTGAACACTACATCGCAAATGACCCCTTACGGACCAAATTAAGACGTTTCACGTAAAAACAAAATGAATCGTCGCTCCTTTTAAAAATAAAGTTATTACGAGCTATTATGTGAATGGCAGGCGCAACGCTACGTTTGCCGGGCGGTACAACTCATTTGTCGGACTTATGACAACACGGCCGGGTGGTGGGAAAGTTAAAAGGGGTCGTTTTCCATTGCCGCCGCTCCTCGGGGACCGACGCAACCAAATTAAGTTTATTCAGGAACGGTTTGTTAGGGTTAGTGAGGTATAATAGTCAGTTAGTGATAAAGTAAAGTAACATAAAATCCTGTACGCCAGTGGCGTGTAACATCTATATATTAACATCCGGATTTTCTACGTTTTTAGTAGGTATATATTAAGTTCTCATCGATGTGAATGAATCAATGACCTTAATAGGAATAAATCATCTTTATACCTAATTTTTTTTAAGTGACATCAGCAATGGCAAGTTTGGCAAAGGTTATGGCGTAACTGCGAGGTATTCCATCCGTAGACATATCTAACTCACACTTCTCCCACGTTCCGTGCTGCCACACGAAAATGTACACTTTACGCACCTGTTGTGCACAGTTATTACCTAATATTATAGTATACGACACAGTTGCTTAGCACTCCCTTTTACTAATCGGATTTTTCGGTATGTCACTTTTTTGTCGGGCACTTTGTCTTTTAATCTGGCGATTAAAATTTTATCCCCTTTCTGTCGATCGTGACAAAAAGTTTACCCAGCAAAAAGAGGCTTGTGTTAAAAATTATATTTCCACAAAAACTTATTTAGTAGTAACTCTATCTTGAGCACGTATGAGATTAGCCGCCTGCGTGCGCCCCTGTGTCGGGACACAGCGGAAAACGCGCTGTTTGCCACCATCTATGTTTGCTGCGTTCAAATGTAGTTTCAAAGTGTGTGTAACAAATAAGGGTTAGTTTGAGGCTAAAGCTAATTAATAATTTGTCCCAATGGGATATGGTGGACACTTATCAACGTATACTAATTAGCTCATCAAAATAATTTATTTTGAAATTAATATTAATATTAATAACTCTTTCAAAATACTTTAAAAGGCGCACTGACTTCACATTTCAAAGTCTTTTTTTTGCATGCTATTTTCTCAACTATTTTACAAGTATCGAAAATACAAACTGAAATATAGATGCACAGAAAAACCAGAAAAATAAGACCAGCGCTGGGAATCGAACCCAGGTCCTCGGCATTCCATGCCGTGTGCTATACCGCTACACCACCGCTGGACAACGATACAGACACGAATTTCTCCTATGCACCTCATATCTCAGCTTGTGTTGTTTCTTATTTAGCCACTTAAGCAGCGACACTAGCGACATCTATGCCGTAGCCCTCATCGAGAAACTTTTCGGCACTCCATCGGAACTAACCGCTCACCCGGACAAGAGATATCGTTATTAAGGAATCAAATTAAGATTGGTATTTTGGAATCTTTTTGTATTTTTTACGGTCATCCCGTAAAACCTATATCGAAAATACAAACCGGGATGACCGTAAAAATAACAAAAAAAAAATTGGAATTGAAATAAAAAATACAAAAAGATTCCAAAAAACCAATCTTATTTTACAAGTGTTTATTTATAAAGTAGTAATGCATTATTTTCCAGGAGTAATAGATTGGACAGTATTCAGTATATTTTTTACCGCTACCTGCTTTTGTTAGTAGTTACATTCAAATCGCTTAAAGGTGGAACTCCAAAACTTGGTCTTTTAATAAATATCTATAGTTAATAATGTATAACCTAACTAACTTAAAAAAGTCGAAAAATCCCCGACGATTATTTCAAAGTCCAATATATCTCAACATCGGCTGAATCGATTTTTATCAAACATAGCTGCGTCAATCAACTTTTTAGTCTGTTATTGTGTCCCCGTAACTAAGGAGTCACCAGTGCTACCCTAGCTTAGATAACCTAACCAACAAAAACTTAGAAAACCCCCGACTTTGTCACTTCAAAGTTCAATATCTCAAAAACGGCTGAACCGATTTGATGAAACATGTCTAAGAACCATCGCTAGAAAACCTGATTTCAAATAAATAAAAAACCGCATTCAAATCGGTCCACCCGTTTAAGAGCTACGGTGCCACAGACAGACAGACACACACAGACACACATAGCGGTCAAACTTATAACACCCCGCTTTTTGCGTCGGGGGTCAAAAACAGAATGAAATATTCCGGTGTGCAACAAACAATTAATCGATCATACATAGAATGAACATTTTCGAGCCGGACGTTTTGCATGGTTTGGAAGTTTGTTTAACTCCTCCCTTAAAATATGAACCACCACAAACTATTTCCACGTTCGTTAGAAACAAACAGCGTAAGATTGTTCAGCGAAAGATCAAAATTGTCCGAAGGCACTTGTCCTACTACTGACGAACCAGAAACTATTAGAGCTAGAAACTAGATAGGGCAGAAGTACCGTTTATGACCATTTATTGTTTAAAAATACGTTTGAAATAAATTTCTAGTAATAAATCATTATAAACTTCATTCGTTTCAGTATAAACTTTTGAAAACTCACTAAACATATTATTTTAATACTATAACTTTTTATATGTGACTGCAAATGTCAACTGGCCAAAAACGGGCTTAAGGTTTTGCCGCATATATTGAAGAAAGAGAATTTTTAGAAAAGACAATTTTTATGAAGTAATTGTAATTGTACCGCATGCACGCCATATCGTTTTATAAATCCATCCATTCTACCTGACTCTATTCAGTATAAGCGACAGGAAACTGATAGTGGTTTAAACGCTCGTACAAATACCGACCTAATAGAATAGAATAGACCAAATGGTCATTTAAATAACTCAATATTAATAGTAGCCTATAGGTGCCGCGTTTTTAACACAATAAGCCAAATATACACACACGTGCAATCATCTTTATTAGAATCCGTACGCAAATTTGATTGTGCCCTCCACACACAAGCAACAAATCAGCGTGTCCCTTCCGGCCCCCCGACACTGTCACTTTATAAATCTAAATTACAAAAGGGGTTTAATAAAATGTAAAAATTAGGCGCACACCGGCGCTTTTTCTTTTTCGGCTAAAGAGTCGAGTTTCCATGGTGTATTGTGTAAATGGGGTCGTTAGGTTTTGTCGGTGGAGTTTTTAATATTTTTTTTAATTGGATCTTTGCCAAATTACACAATGGATGGTGTTAATAAAAAATGAGTTATCAGTATTTCAAGTACATTTCATCATTTCAGTGTACGCAAAAACATGTTTTTTCTCAAAAATGACCGTAAAAGTTGACATTATTCTTTACATATCAGAAGGTGAAGGTGCATAGTTTATGGTCAGCGAAAAATTAAAAAGTTAAAAAGATTGCAGGCGCGCTAGCTCGACAATAATGAATTAGCGCGCCTGCAATCAGTCACATTTTTTTTAAGTTAAAAAAGCCATGGAAATGTTGGCACAAGTCGTAAACAGCCAAATCTATTGGCCGGTATCAGATATTTTGTTGGAACTCCGGACTTTTTCTATTGGGTCTGAAATAGCTTGTGGTGTTTTCGGTGGAAAAATACACCTGCAGTTTATTTTTAATGAAAAAAGGCGGGAAAGCATAAGAAAAATATTGGAATAAAATTAAATTTTATAATAAATTTTGAGAAACAGTTTATTCTATTTCAGAATTGTTCGCCATTTTTGAGAAAAGCTTTATATTAGTCTCGGCTGGAATAGCAATTGCTGGCTTCGTTTTAGTTAAACGGACTCGCAACTTCGTCCGTTTAATACTCATACTCAGCCAGCAATTGCCTACTTCCAGGCCACGACAATAATCTACTATTAATCCTATCACGCGATTGCATTTTAATTTTTATTTACATCACCATCATCGCCGTCTTACATAAGTCCATTTGTTATGCCTTTTCATTATGTCTGGTACTATAGTAGCTACCTTTCGCAGATCGTCACTCTACCTAGCATCCTTTACCTACTACGCATGCCGAGTACCGGTTTCTACTCGATAACTCGTTTATCCCGGTTTTCGGTTCTTCGACGGATATGACAAGACCACCTTCATTAAGCATCAAAGACATATTCGCTACAGAGTAAAAATTGCGATCATCATCATTATCATTGGCATATGTTATCAATAAAAAATAGTTTAAGCAGCGCATTAAGGAGCAGCCACACTGCTGCTTAAAAAACGGAATCACAGTGACGTACCGTAAACGTCAGGACTTTACCGAACAAAAGTCGTGACGTTTACGGCATGTCACTGCGATTCCACACCGTTTGAGTATTTTAAGCAGCGGTGTGGCCTCTCCTTAATTAAATAAATATCATGGGACACTTGACACCAATTGACCTAGTCCCAAACTAAGCAAAGCTTGTACTATAAATACTAGGCAACGAACGGATAAACATACTCATAGATAAATATTTACTTAAATACATATTAAACATCCAAGACCCGAGAACAAACATCCGGCCGGGAATCGAGCCCGGGACCTCAAGCTTCGTAGTCAGGTTCTCAAACCACTTGGCCATCCGGTCGTCCTATTGGCAAAAATAATTGGCAAATAAGTCCGGTCGTGCCCAGCGACGTAAGACCCGGGGGAACAGTGCGCATGTCTCAGGAAAATGCTGCGATAGGTTCTGATATTTTGACGCATGTATCAGCGTCATAGACACCCGTAAACAAACGAGTTTGTTTATTTTTCTAAACATCTTTAGTCTAATTAAACGTGAATCATTAAAGCATTTTTTTTTTTTACATAACAACCTTAGCTTTTATCTTAATACAGACGACATCATAAAACAGAAGAAGACAAGCCATTAGTGTTCATAAAGTAACACAAGCATAGCACTACTGATCTTTTACCACCACTGAACTTAAACCACGTCCAAATGCATACTTAAATAGCATTTTACGAACGCGCTGACGTATCCATTCGTCCATTATTATTTATTAATCGGACAATAATAGTCGAGGTAATTGCATACAACTCACTGCGGCCGGAGGTGCGAGTCGAGTTACGAGCGCTCGTACCGAAGTTGTCGCGTTACATTAAAATGTCTCTCGGATTTATAACTGGACCCGGAGAGATATATTTTAGGTATTTTTTATTCGCTCATTAACGAGTGGCATATAGAATTTCGTGTCGCGATTCCAGCATTAATTGCATTTGTATGTAATTGGTGGCAATGAAGCGTCTGATGATGTCCTGTAGGTATATATCAAATTGGAAGTGGATCAAAATTAAGTCGGATGATTTGAAACAAACGATCAAATATACAAAGTAAAATAAAACTGCATGCAAAATATATATTTTTAATAAACAGTCTGCTTTTGCACATTAATATTATTATTATCAAAAGTTTCAAATCGAAAAACAGAATTAATAACAGTTTATTATCACATTTACAATTTCAAAAATAAATCTGATTGTCATAATTTAATTCAAAGTATTGTCATAATGAAATTTGTAAGCAATAATGCTCAAACTTTAATTACCTACCATAGTTTAGCAAAGCTACGTCTAGAAATTTATGATTAGACCGCGAAAGACAAAGAATCTCACTGACTCAGACTAGATTTGAATCATTATTATAACTGGACAAGTGCGAGTCGGACTTGCGCACCGAAGGTTCCGCATACATTTGTAGGTACCTATGTCAAAATGCACTCTATACACGGCCGTATTTAAAAAAGTGCCCTTACTTGCGACTACGTTCTATGAAACATATGGTATATTTCAACAATCTTATTAATATTAATTACACAAACAATTAAAACTACAGCCCAGATCAACCAATTAGCAACCAATTACATTAAACCTAAAACAGAACTCATAAAGCGTCCCGCTAAATATTTAGCAAGATTAATAAGCGCCATTTAAAAACAAATGCCGACGTCAGATCTAAAGGAAAAATGGCACAAATTATATTTCCCAGCTGATTTTAACGCAGACAGATTGCAGTTTCAGCAGCTCTTCGGAGAATCACAGGCGAGATTAACTCTGAAGGAAAAATGTACGGTCATTAGTTAAGCTCAATTTTGTTTATTTACCAATTATGGCGTAAATGTGAAGACGGCCGGGCGTCCGGGCTACAGGGATGGCAGGGGGAAGTGAGGGTGATTTTTGCTGAATTCAAGGGATCATTCAACAGGTCAAATGATGTTAATATGTCTCAGAAACCACCTCTTAAACGATATGGCCGCCTATTGCTTACCCAGATTTTTTCTCTCTGTGTACCTGTTTTCTGTATCGTTTACCACATTGTAGAACAGTGCAAAAGGTTCTTGGTTCTTGTTCTTGGCGTGGCATATTAATTTTCAATTAAATCGTTTTTTTGTTTACTACAAATTTGGCAAACGATGGTAAATGAATGTACAGAAGCAAACATTTTGTTGGACAAGTCTCATTTATGACATACGACAAAACAGTCGCAACCGTACGTTGTACGTACTCGTAGCACAAGACATACCTACAACAGTAACAGCCATAAAAAATATATAGATCAAATAACGACATATATATTTTTAATACGCGCCTGTCACGTCATACCAGCATCTTTTGTAGGCGAATAGTTGCTCTCATTACGCGTCCATTGCCACAACACCTAATTTTTTTAACAATAACACTGAACTCTGATTCCACGTACTTTCAGTCTGTTTTTGCGAAACAACCCCCGCCCGATATTCAACGACTGAGGGTGTAGCTGTGAAGAATGTCAGATATTCGGTGATATAAAAGACGACGAGGCAAGAGGGCAATAAATCCTGCGAATCATTGGCATTCGTATTTGCCTTTTGTTATATTAAATTTGTCGAGTGTTGCTTATGTTTTGGCGGGACGCCCCATAATACGCGAACGCATACGCTTAAAGCGTTCAACTGAGATTAATTTGTTACTAGAATGCTTTATTATTTACGATAGTAATACAACCATTGGTCAGTGAGGAACATCAGCCGTCGACAAACACGCCAGAGGATTGAAGATGCGTTGCCAGTTCGCGACCGCATCTGCTACAGCGAACACTGCCTACGAACAGAGAACTCGCCTAGCGGGTTCTTGGCACTGAATGTGCTAGAGGGCTAATATAGAATACTAATTCTTATACTGACAATTCCAACCACTATCTTATTCACCGCGGTGGAACACAGCAGCGTGAACTGCTGCTAGTACGACTGTTTGAGAGAAAGATTAGTGCGTAAAATATTTCGACGATTATTTTTAATTCAAAGATTTTTTTTGGTTATTGCCGCGGGTTCTCCGTGGATGCAGGCCGCTGCCAACCGAAACGACTGGACGTCTACGGGGGAGGCCTCTGTCCAACAGTGGACGTGCTACAGCTGAGATGATGATGATGATTTTTAGTTCCTTAGTGTATGTCCTCGGAGGAAACATTTTACTAATTCAGAATTGAATTCTTTAAGGTATAGGCACAACGAAAAATCGTCATATTTTCACCGACTTTAATTTATAAAATTTATGTAACAACAATCGAATTGAGTTTTGAACTAACATGGTCTTTTTTTTAAGAAATCAGTACTGCTACTGAGAAAGTTTTACAGCAATTCCAGCGTACTCTTTGAAGGGAAAGTTGTAGTTTGAAACATATAAAACAAGTTAAGATGTTCAAAAGTTTTGCAAAAGTCGGAGTTTGCTAACTTTATAAACTAGTCTTACTGACAATCGATTCTGCTAGTATGACACCGACTCAGGTTTTTTTTGGAAGCTTTTATTTAACTTGCAATGTTCGTGGGTACACTCAAAGTTGCGAGCCTGGATTTGAACCCACGATCCTTCCGCTTGAAAGGCCATAGGTCAAATCACTAGGCCACCACGACTTTTTCTCAAATTTAATAAAGTCGCGGATTCACGGTGGATGCAGGCCGCTTCTAGAGGTGAGACGTACTATGCAAAACGCGGACTGAGTCTTGCAAGTACGCGTCCACAAAAAGGCTAGATCCAAAAACTAGGTCCACGAGTATCTACGAGTTCTTAACTCAATTCACTCATTGCGTAAATAAAATGATTCCCGTAAATGCGCTTCCGTGATTGCGTATACACCGTACTAGTTTTAGTAATTTTACGAATATCGAACTACCGAATTCCACGTCACAGTTCAGTCTTCACACTTCATATTTTTTAAATTTTAACTTAGGTATATTAAATACCGACTATCAACTTCCCTTCATACTTGATACAGGCTTAGAACTGTCAGCAATTTTTATAATTTTTTCAATTAAAAAGTGTACATAAATGCTTGTTTTCAAGTTGGCGGAACGTTGTCAGCTGCCGTACTCCTAAATACCTATTCGTACGCTAAAAGAATCGCGGGCGGGAACGCACCCACTCACGCGTCCAAGCCAAAACCTATTCCAGTAAATACGTCTCACCTCTACGCTTTCAACCGAAACAACTGGAGGTTCATGTGGGAGGCTTACCTACCTTTGTCCAACAGCGGATGTCCTACGGCTGATAGATAATAATGAAGCAGGTAATAATTAAGTGCAGCTAATGACCTAATTCGTATCTCTATAATCACCCGTCGTGTTTTCAAAAGGCGAAATGACTTTTTATTACTTCCCTTCCGGATAACGAAATGGATGTCTCTTAAGAAAAACAAAAGCCAACCAAAACAAACCGTCAAGATGTAATGAGGCTAATAACGAGCGACGACGTGATTCGGACTTGACCCCGGCGTGGGGTCGCTGTGGGGTCTTTGTGGGGGTTCCAGGGGTCATTACCGACGCGTGGGGTCTCCCTTTATTTCTATTTACGATTACTGATTTTAATAAATAAAAATATTGAAATTGTAGTCAAGTGGTTAGAGTTAGAAGCAACACAACATCTTCATTCGTTTCGTTAGTTCTAGCATCTGGTAGCATGGTCTGACGCGTTTCGAACTCAACCAGTGTTCATTCTTAAAGCAACACATCTGTGGTAGTATCACCATACTATCACAGATGTGTTGCTTTGAGAATGAGCACTGGTTGAGTTCGAAACGTTTCAGTGTAGCGTGGTAGTGGTGGGTGATAGTTGGTTTGTGTGATTCGCGTGTGTTCTTTCAGTGTAGAGGCGGAGGAGGATGAACATACATACATTTTTTGGATACAGGTAGCTATAGTAAGGTCGCGGGTTGAGCAAAGTAATTGTTTATAGTTCATTTTTACAGCATCTGTGTTAAGATTCGCACACACACACAAAATGTGTAACAAGGTATAGAAAGTTCAATATCTAAAAAACGGCTGAATAGATTTTGATAAAACATGTCTAAGAACCATCGTTAGAAAATATGCTTTCAAATAAAAAAAATACGCATTCAAATCGGTCCACCCGTTTAAGAGCTGCGGTGCCACAGACAGATAGACAGACACACATATCGGTCAAACTTATAACACGTCTGTATTTGCGTCGGGGAATAAAAATAAAATAGTTCACACACGATGCGGGTCCGGATGGTTTTGACCGGACCGCAAAACGCATTCAGTGCGACAGCCCCCTAATTCGATTACCGTCGTATGTGTTTAGCCGGTAATTTTGAATGAATGCAGACAGTTAGCGGTCAGTTTAATGTTATTGCGGTCGGGTAACAGCGACGCGGGTACAATAGTGCGAATTAGCTATCAGTCATTAGTGGACGTGGCTCTGTCGCTATAGCCGACTCTTTCTAACAGATCGTTTGTTTTTCTTATAGTCCACGCAATATGAATTGACCATCTGTAATCTTCACTAATCAATATCAAACAAAAGCGGGTCGACTTTCGAAGCGAATAGCAAGTTACCAATTCATATTTTCTGAACTATACCATTACAGACGCAGTGTCCCGAACGTGAATCAAAATCAGCCGGAAGACGTCCACTGTTGAACAAGGGCCTCCCCCTTCGAACGCCACAATGACTCTGACCATTTGGTTACCCACAACTCTCGCGATGTCATCAGTCCACCTAGTGCAGGTGCTGGAGGCCTAGAGGGGGCGGTAAGGGGCCCATAAAAAATCATTACCTTTGTGCCTTAGGCGAGAGTAATGGTATTGAGGTTTTTAAGGTGAAGAAAAAGAAATAAGTTTGAGAACCTTTGACCAAGTGTGACGCCTGCCAACTCTTCGTCTTTTAGTTCGTGGTCGTCACTCAAGAACAGTTATCTGTTCGAGTGATTTGACTAGCCCAATTACCACTTCAACTTGCGGATTCTTCGAACTACAACAATAAGTCTTAAAAAAATCTCATACCTCATCACCCCTTTTCGCTATCACATTTATTTTAGAATAACACTCATTAGGTACTTTACCCGGCAAACCTCATTCACACGAAACTATGATAATTATAGTAAAATTACGTTACGCTCAGGGTTCATCCACGTCAGTTAAACCTTAATCCCCGCCGCTTACGCGTTAGGCGGTTAGTTGCGAAGCTCGCTTTGTAACTGCGGTTGCAACTAGTTAAACTTAACCAGATTACGGTAACGTTTTGTGCAAACAGACCATTTTAGTTTTCGGTATTGCGTTATTTTATTACACATGAGAGTTAATTAGGATAAACTAATTACAAGGAAGGGTACCCAACTGTCCGACTCCGATTTGATTTATTTTGATATATGTTATAGAGTAGTCTAAAATAACGGACTCGTATTTTTTTTTAGCTGCCCAAACTCAACCTGTTTGGAGAAAATGTCCTTCAAAGTACTGAAAATTGACCAAAGCTTCTAATTTCTGTTGAGAGATTTGTTTAAGAAAATTGATAATTAATTACTGGTTTCGTTATATGTTGGAGAAAATGAAAACAGAATGGAGGTGTGTTTTGTCATTTCACCACAAACTCATAAAAAGTACGTCAAAAAACGCGTCAGCTTCACTCACTCGCTTCTTGGTTATTTTTTTGGCTTGAAAACTTCTTGATCCATGATCCATGGTCCCGAAAAAAAAATGAGTTTGTGGTGAAATTACAAAACACGCCTCCATTGCAGTGTTTTTGCCGAAACTGAAGAGGTTTTTTTTTCCAGTGCTAAAGCTCAACATTTTGGCCGGATGGCCAAGTGGTTAGAGAACCTGACTACGAAGCTTGAGGTCCCGGGTTCGATTCCCGACCGGGGCAGATATTTGTATGAATAATACGAATGTTTGTTCTCGGGTCTTGGATGTTCAATATGTATTTAAGTATGTATTTATTTATATAAGTATGTTTATCAGTTGCCTAGTATCCATAGTACAAGCTTTGCTTAGTTTGGGACTAGGTCAATTGGTATCAAGTGTCCCATGATGATGATGATGATGATGATATTTTCAGCTTTATCGCTGTATGTCACGTGATCACATTTGACACTGGAAACGAGCGTCGAGTGATTTCATGTAGCCGCGGCCTATCGCTAAAATAGGTGTAAGCAAACGACAACATAAAACCAATTTGAACCGATATATCCATCCCACTTCCCTTTTTACGCACTACGAGTTTACACGTCCAGTCAAAGAAACTAAGCCATAATAAAGATAGCAGGTCCTTCCAAGGATCTAGATTATTCTTTCCCCCCAACCCTTTATCCACTTTGCGGACATGCGGGTAAGTCCCTCAGATAAGGGCATAAGGGTTGATGTACGCTGGAAATGATGGCGGTTTATATTGTGCGATTGTACAAACAATTTGTGCGTGCTAGGATCATGTGAACTAGAAAAAGGAACGAGAACCTAGAACACTATTTCCCAAAGTGGGCGATAATGCCCATTTGTGGGTGCTGGAGGCCGGCAAGGGCGGTAAGGGGCCCAGAAAAAATCTTCACCTTTGTGCCTTCATTAGGCGAGACTAATATGTCATTAAGGTTTTTAAGGTGAAAAAAAATGGGAGGCGCTACAAAATACTCCTAATGACAGGGAAGATGCAGGTTATGGCGTGCATTGAGTAATAGTCGTTAATCCTATCTCTAATATAACCTAACCAATCAAAAGTTGGAAAACCCTGGACATTCTGACTTTGAAAACGGCTGAACCGATTTTGATAAAACATGTCTAAGAACCATCGGTAGAAAACCTGCTTTCAAGTAAAAAAAAATCGCATTCAAATCGGTTCACCCGTTTAAGAGCTCCGATGCCACAGACAGACACACGAGACAGACAGACAGGACAGACACATAGAAGTCAAACTTATAACACCACTCTATTTGCGTCAGGGGTTAAAAATACGATGTAAGCACTTTCTAAAAGTGTACAATCAAGCTCGAAAACAGCTGAGAAAGTTTTTTACGCCGTGCCACTGGTCGCGCGTATTCGCAACCGTGCCTTGACGTATCCGTGCCGTAGCCTCAAACCACGCCCGCTTATCGGCCAAGTTTAACACACACACAACGGGAGCCAATTGTCTTAACTTTACGAGATAAGCATCGGGCGGGCCGCTATAAAATATCCGTATGGTAACAGGGTCTGCTTCATGCGGATCGTATCGTATGCTAATTTCGAGTGACGAGTTTCTGTTGTTCTTTTTTTGGGTTCCGTAACCAACGGGCGCCAAGGGGACTCCATAGCTAGACTATGAGCGGGTCGTATGCATCCCTACCACTTCGCGTAGTAAGATAATTAGGCGGAAGGAACAATCGAATTTTCGCAGACAAAAACGCATCAGTAAGCAAAAGCCAAAACATCGTCCAAGAAACCTCAACCAGCCTAATTACCGAGAAGCCACCTACGATCGCCTGTTCTGGGGGTTGCAAAAAAAGGGCGCACACATCAATTGCCACCTGGCAAAAGCCCTTTTCTGTTCGAAGGGCGAACTCGGCGCCACCTTTTTCTTGTCTCACTAGTAATGAGCCAACTTCGCGAGTAAGATGAAAAATAAAAGATATTCACTAGTAGTCGCTGAACATTTCAGTCTGAATAGAATAGTACTTTATTAACACACTTCAAGAGTACCAACATTATTAATACAAGTAAGATACTTATAGCCGTTCCAGATGCTCCCGAATCCCAAACAAAAAATTGTTACATCTTTCGAGTTCGCTTGTTGGTCCGCTTTCACACCTTAACTACCCACTAAACTGATTGCCATGAAAAGTATAGGCTAAGTATAGGCTAGGCTTTTGGACAAGGCTGTATAATGAAATAATGAATTTTCGACGAGGTCTCGCGATAAACAAGTTCTTCGCAGACGAAGTCTCGGGCAACATCAATCCAAAAATCAGAAAACAACAAATACGCCTTCCAAAACTATTTATCCATATTTTTAATTTAAATTCAGTGAAACTCTGCCCAAATTTGGGCGGCACAGTACGGTCTGGGACTGAACCCCTCACCGTTTCCACCAACACCTGCGTGGATTTTTTATTATATCATTTTATTAACAAATAACAAGCAGTTTTTTTTAAAACATGTGATACTGTCGATAACAGCCCTGTAGCATAAATTACCAATAGCTAATCGCGATTCCTGCTAACACCCGGTTAGGACGCATAAAGCCGTTGGAGGCTGCTCTAACGGCCACTTAAAATGGCTGCCGATATAATGGCTGGCGCTCGGAAGCTTGAAGACGAGTTGGACATCTTTGGGTTTCGCCGCAGAATACTGAATAGTACTATGGATGGACCCAATCGCCGCTACACGCCTCCCATGGTAGCAACGTCGCTGCAGACGACGTATAGCGACGTATGAGTAAGTATGAGTACCTACTTTTGTTTTTTTTTATTCGACTTGAAGGCAAACTAATTTGTTGGTGGCTTCGGGTCGCACTCCATTTATACATACATACATACATACGTATAATCACGCCTCTTTCCCGTAGGGATAGGCAGAGACCACTTCTTTCCACTTGCTACGATCCTTACATACTTGTTTCGCTTCGTCCACTTTCATTATTCCATTTATACATTGACTAATGTACAAAAGCCTTGGTAGCCTTGTCCTATTGGCCTTTTGAGCAGAGGATCGTGGATTCAAGCCCGGTCTCGCACCGCCAAATTTAAGTTTTTCTTTATAAAAGGGGGAAAACGAGCATGCGGGTCACCTCATTGGAAGCATACACCGCCGCCTAAGGATACCTACACGAGGGGTATCACAGGTGCGTTGCCGGCCCTTTGAGAGACCGATAGGCTCGTTTTTTAAAGATCCCTAAGCTGTACCGCTCCAGAAACACTGTCCCAGGAAGCGAGAGAAGAGAGGAGAGGGAGGTTTTGTGCGAAATTACAATGGCAAGGGACATATTTAGTTCCGCTTCCGTAGGTTTTCAACTTGCTCTATTTTACTCGTAGCCTTTAAAAAAAATATCACGGGACAATTCACAGCAATTGACCTAGTCCCAAAGTAAGCGTAGCAACGCTTGTGTTATAACATGTTTATAGCAACGGATAAATATAATTATATAGATAGACACATACTTAAATACATATTAAACACCCAAGACCCTTTTTGATCAATATTTGATAAGTGCATTATATTTTATGTAATAAATATCTTTAATACTGCCGAGATAATGATGATGTTGATGATGATGATCATGATCATCGCGTTGATGAAATAAAAAGACTATAATGGACTATCCGCCGATAACACACATAAAGGTCAAGACGACCCAAAATCTAATGAATCCCGTATCATAAAGTGTCACCACGTCTGTACCGCGGCCATGACAATGTGGTAAAATTACTTTAAACCCCTAAAGGTGCGTTAACGAGGGTGGACTCTGTGATGAGGGTAGCGGGAAATAGTTGGATGTATACACTGTACTGGAATTAACCGCAAGCCTCTAAATAAGCAGGTGGTAGGACCTTGTGCAAGATCCGCCCGGATTGCTACCACCATCTTGCTCGCTAATCCTGCTGTAAGACAGCCGGTGAAATACCTGGCACGTGAGGTATCCCAGCTTAGGCCTCTAGGTTGGCAACGCGTCTGCAATACCCCTGGTGTTGCTGATGTTTATGGGCGGTGATGATCTCTTACCATCAGGAGACCAACTTGCTCGTTTGCCATCAAGTCAAAACAATAAGCCAAGCTGATGATGTGACTCTCTTTGCGTTTATTATGGGATCTACAACAGGGAGTGCTCCATCCACTCTCAGGCTCAGCGGCCTTATAATGTCTAACGCGCTGACGTTTGCGATCGCATGCACCATCTCTTTCTACCCTCGTCTTATACATGTGACAGAAAGAAGTGGTGAAAACGATAGTGATTCCAAGTGTGTTGCACAATAATGCCTCTGGTCGTTTTGTCTCGTCTCCCGCGGCAGGCAGTGAACAGTCTCCCTCGGCATAATTAGTACAGGCAAGGGCAAAGATATCGACACGGCCAAAGTTGCAAAAATATGTATACACGGCCTTAATGTAAAGTGCATAAAGTCGTGTATACATATTTTTGTAACTTTGCCCTTGACAAGACAAGACATTAACAAGCTTGCCAAACTTCAACACTCTTTTATAAGCTTTAAACTGACGCCGGTGGCGGAGCGGTGCGGCGCGGCGCGGAGGCGGTAGGTACCGGTTGTAATATTCGAGCTAACATGAAAGAGGGCATACAGAATACCGGGCGGGAAATAAGTGTTAGCTCGAATATTACAACCGGTACCTACCGCCTCCGCGCCGCGCCGCACCGCCCCGCTACCGCTCTCTGTATGTTTCATGCTTAACCGATAAGTGCAGACACGAAATGTTTTTCGGGTGTTTTTTATTACGGAGTTTCCTATGCAATATTTGGGAATTGAATAAGAATTAAGTTAAAATCCGGAATTCATAAAACCGCGATCTAGTGGTGAACGTAAGTGGATTCGTGGGTACAGGCTAGAGAGAAGATAAACTAAAGATCTGCTTCCCTAATTCGAATTCAGACTTACAAACACGCTTCAGCTCACAGCATATCTCACTCTAACCAACCCTTAATGTAAGGGACACGAGACCCTATTAAGGAGGGATCGCGGGCACACGTCCTTAATAGTTTTAAGGCGGGCATGTTTACATGGCGACAGAGTGACGTATTAATATTGTTATAAAGGGTTGATGTGAAAAATGAGTATTGCCATTGAGTAGCATCCCTAAGTGGCTTTTGGCAAACCTTAACAGTTTAGCCATAAAAGGAAACTAAGCAATAGAGAAGAACTTGTGTGAAAAAAAAAATTGCCTGACCACTGCGGCAATTGCTGCACTCCGATTGTCAATTGACAATTTAGGCTAACAAGCACTAATGACTATCAAAAAATTACCGCCAGTTCGAATAAACTTTCTGTTGAAAAGAATTCGGTAAGAAGCTCAACTAGGATTTATATGAAACTAGCGGACCCGGCAGACGTTGTTCTGTCGAGAAAAGTAGCACTACATTCAATATAATTATATACCGACACCAGCACCTACCCGGTCCAATTGCTTTTCAAACCATCCAGGAACCTATTAAGATATCCTCACAATTTTTCATTTGTATTGGTCCAGCCGTTTAGGAAGAGTTTTGACAAACACACGTGCGGAAGAATTATGTTTATTAAGATTTGGTACAGTGCTAGTTTGAGACTCTAGAAACTCAAAGGAAATAGGATAGTTTTATCACGAAATAGGATAGCTTTGTGCCCGCGTGATAACGATAAACGAATTCTTCGCAGACAGAATCGAAACTATTTTTCACACTTCTATGCAGACGAAGTCGCGGGTAACGGCTAGTAAATAAATATATAAGAATTGCTCGTTTAGAAGTGCTTAGATTTGACGGCCACGCGAACGCGCTTGAGACGTATTTCGGCACAAAAACAAAGCGTCGAATCGTCGATCGTTTAGTTATACATGAAAGGGAATTCGAGATATTTTTACCATATTTTTACATACTCACACGACCCGCTTGAAGATGGCAGTACCCGAATGATGCCTAGCCGAATAATATGCAAAGCTTACCTGAAAAAGAAAAATATTCATTTGAGTATCTAAATAGCAGTCACAGTATTTATAAGCATGAACATAAAGAGTCGCGCTTCGTCATCATCATCAGCCGGAAGACGTCCACTGTTGAACAAAGACCTCCTCCTTAGAACACCACAATGAACGACCACTCGCCAATTGCTTCCACCTAAGAGTTGTGGATAACGATCATTTCGAGGCTTAAAGACTCGAACCCTTAAGACTCCAGAACTTAAAGACTCGACTATATTTGAGAATTAAATTGGCTCATTGTATGCGTGTGGATGCAAGAAACCGACTTTGCGGCCTTTGAGTCGTTAAGCCTCGAGAGTCTTTAGGGTTCGAGTCTTTATGCCTCGAAATTAGCGTTTTTCACAACACTACTTCCACCGGATGCTAGCAACTCCTACGAAGTCAATCCTAGTGCGAGTAGGTATGTCAACGCATCGTCTTCCGGTTCGCAGTCGCCACTCGAAGATATTCCCTTCCCAACCTGTCACGAGTCGTGCCTATCGACATCAAATAAAAAAAAATACTTATATAACGTCGTATTTTCAAAACGTTTTCATAACAATCGTACCACATTTTCACCACTATTTCCATTTCAACGGTATAAGTTATTCAAAGTGATAAAAAAAGCTGTTCCCATTTTACCACCGATAGAAATCAGTGGAAATGAAATTTCTTCCACGACCGGAACCCGGAGATAGTCAAGAGGGGCCATAGTTAAATTCCCGTGCCCCCAGGGAGAGACGGCGAGGGTTCCAAGCGAGATAAGTGTTCGGCTTTCGAAAGGCATGTCAAGTTTCATTTGGGAACGAGAATAGTATTACGCCAGTCGAGATTTATACTACCAGCATGTATTATGGTAGTCATAAACAGCATCGAGTCTCATTTAGATCATCATCCCAGCCTATATACGTCCCACTGCTGGGCACAGGCCTCCTCTCAGAACAAGAGGGCTTGGGCCATAGTTCCCACGCGGGCCCAGTGCGGATTGGGAACTTCACACACACCATTGAATTGCTTCGCAGGTTTGTGCAGGTCTCCTCACGATGTTTTCCTTCACCGCAAAGCTCGTGGTAAATTTCAAATGTAATTCCGCACATGAATTTCGAAAAACTCAGAGGTGCGAGCCGGGGTTTGAACCCACGACGTCAAACCACTAGGCCACTACGGCTTTTTCTCATTTAGATATTGCGAGAAATATATCGTCGTCATCATCATCACCATCCTATCAGCCGTAGGTATGACGTCCACTGTTGGATACCTCCTCCATAGACCTCCAGTTTGTTCAGTTGAAAGCGGTTTATATTCACCTTAAAACTGTGGCTTTAACCAGTAATTGGTATTGGTTAATGTGGCCATTAATATATTTAATTTGATTGTTGTATTGTTTTATTTGTTTTTATTAACACTAGTCTAAGTATTTGACTTTTATTTCCGAACACCCCATGGATGATGTGTGCCTAAATGTACCGTTCCTACATAAATCCGTTTTTTTTAATTAATAATAATATCTGCCATCTAATTCGTGCTATAGCCTGCCCAGCCCATTGCCACTTCAATAAGATAATTACTTAGCTTGGCTATATCGGTGACCCTCGTTCTTCTATGTCAATTACATGCCACAAAAGAAATTAAGATTAAATCAGACTCGTTTCACATGTTCTTTTACATACAGTTTCAAAGACCCTTGCTATCTCAATCAATTCAAAACGACTGAAATTCAATTAGACCCTCCAAGAATAGACGTAGTTTACGTGATTGGCATACAGACTTAGGTCGGTGCTTGAAATGAATAACGTCATACCAAATTGCACTCGAGCGCTCGCCGTAATGCATTGTACTAGCTAATATAGAAGCTTAATAATAATAAAGCAGGGAATTATGGAATACTAGTGTTTACCCGCGGCTGCGCACACGTAAATAATCCGTGGGAATTCCCGAAAATTAAATCGTGGTTTTTATTGATGTTACATTAAAAAAAAATGTCAAATTTCATGACTCTAAGCTCAGGGGTTGTTGTTTCGAGATTTCATCCCTATCCCGTGGGAATATCGGAATAAAAAGTAACCTGTTTTATTCCAGATGTCCAGCTATATCTACATACCAAATTTTACCCAAATCCGTTCAGCCGTTTCAGCTTGAAGGAGCTGGTAACAAACATACTCACTCACTCACAAACTTTCGTATTTATAATATTACTACAAATATTACAAATATTATCCTACGATTAAATACTACAAGAGAAAGGTCTAACAATATCTCGAGATTCGATAGTGAATGAATGAATATCAATTCAAATAAAATTATCAATAGGCAATTTATACCATTTGTGATTGTCTAACAAGACGCAAATGCTTTTTTTCTTTTTGTATAGATAAGACAATTATTAGAAACCAATTTCGAGATTTTTTCATATATTCCACAATTTTTTTAAATTAGTTATTGGTTGACGACGTCAGAGTTTAATCTAGTTCTGCCCCACCGATGCTTATTTCATAGATTAGATCTGCATGCGTAGGCATCCAGCATTATTTTATTTTTTATCTGTGGTTAAGTGGTAAACTATCACTGGCTACTGTCAATGTTCGTTGCAAAAAAGAATAACACTCAAGGATCGACACTTACCGCCAGTGTCAAAGTGTCTTATGTCAGATTGGGGGTCCAAATAGAATCCCGTAGTATAATAATCCACGCCCACATTGTGAAGAATTCTAATCATCACAGAATAAAGTAAATACAGAATTACAGACATCCAGCTGTCTAAGTACCAAGTTTCATCTAAATCTGTCAAGCCCTTTACCGTGAAGAAGTAATACACGCAAGTACGTACTCACAAACTTTCGCATGTATAATATTAGTACAACCATGATCAAGACAAATGGATAGCGTTCTTATCATGCGATAAGCGATAAGTCGTCAATGGAATCTTAGTTTTGTTTATTCCTGTAACGAATATTTGCGAATTATGAACAAGATCGTGACGCTTACGTGACGTAGACAGACAGGTCACGGTCCGCGCCATGCGCTAATTAATTGGTTGTGATACTACAATGCTGGAAGCGGTTTGAGCGCAGTTTTACATGATCTTTTTAACGTCACCTGGAAGGGTACAGTATGCTCAGCAGTAGCAGGAAAGCGGTTACGATGCTCGAAGTGATATATACACATGACTCTATTGCTATGTTCTAAGAGATATTTTAGATAATTTTAAACACTAGAAACGAACATCCTCTTCTGCTGCTGAATGTACTACTCTCAATTCTAAATACAAATTATACTGAAATAACTAACATTAAGTACCTATATTTCTTTATTCAACTGAACTGAACGAAAGCTCGAGGATCGAATTCGAAACGAGGAGATCCGACACAGAACTAAAGTCATCGACATAGCTCACCGGATAAGCAAACTGAAGTGGCAGTGGGCCGGCCATATCAGTCGAAGAACTGATAACCGCTGGGTCAAACGAGTTCTTGAGTGGAGACCGCGAATCGGCAAGCGTGGCGTAGGACGCCCTCAGACTAGGTGGAGCGATGATCTTCGCAGGTTAGCTGGTAAGAACTGGATGAGACTGGCCGAGGATCGTGCTCAGTGGCGTGCAACTGGAGAGGCCTATGTCCAGCAGTGGACTAAGATAGGCCGATGATGATGATGATGATGATGAACGAAAGCTAAACCTATGCTAAAACCGAAATTCATTTAATTAAAAATTGTTAAGATTTTCATCAATTGATGCCTCAAACAAAAGTACCTACACACTACACAGGTTGTTATTTTTTAAATTTAGCCCCATCTGTTAAAAGTGTTTGAATGTATTTTTGCTTGCTTTTTAAATAAAGATTAGATAAATTTTCATTTATGAAGAAATGTTTTCATTAAAGTTTGCTATCTCCAGTAAGTATTTAGAATACTTATGCAGCGTGGGTGGATGAGGAAAATTTTAAATAAGGGGGCCCTTAATTCAAATTCTTAACCAGGAAACTCACACCAGGAAAATGTAGGATAAATCTGTGTCTCAAAAACATAAATATCAAAGTGCCTCTCAGAGTGACAGGCGTTACTTCGTGAATGTCCACACATCTATAAACAAACATTGCGTAAAACATTTAGGTAAACTTGGAAGATTCCCCACAAAATACAAAATCCTAAATATTATTTCATTGTTTCGCAACAGCTAAGGAACCCTATCTTGGGCGTATCCGACACGCTCTTGACCGGATTCGAATTTTACGGCGCATCGGTTGTTAGACTAATAATAGGACCGTATGTATAAATTAGTAAAAAAATAAATACTAAGCGCCCTCAAGGTCGCTTCCAGAGCACGTATACATCCTCAAACAATCCAGCAAGGGTTGCAATTTGCAACCCTCAGGGTTATTAATCCTGGAGCAGCCTCTAGTCAATTTGATTTCGAATTTCTACCGAGATTACTCCGGCTTAAGCCCAAATGGGTTGAGGGCGAACGAAAGGTCGATATGGAGCTTTCATATGAGACGGGGACATTCAAGATTTAAGACCTAATTCTGTAAACCACGCTGCTCTTAATAAAATAATTTAATTTATGTAATTTTGTTTAAGCCGTGGTGGCCTAGTGGTTTGACCTATCGCCTCTCAAGCAGAGGGTCGTGGGTTCAAACCCCGGCTCGCACCTCTGAGTTTTTCGATATTCATGTGCGGAATTACATTTGAAATTTACCACGAGTTTTGCGGTGAAGGAAAACATCGTGAGGAAACCTGCACAAACCAGCGAAGCAATTCAATGGTGCGTGTGAAGTTCCCAATCCGCACTGGGCCCGCGTGGGAACTATGGCCCAATCTCTCTTGTTATGAGAGGAGGCCTGTGCCCAGCAGTGGGACGTATATAGGCTGGGATGGATGGAATTTTGTTTAATCAAACTTTCTAATACGCAATAGAGAATGATGTAGACAAGAAAAGCCGACAATCTTGCCCATTGCGACAATAAAGTTGTACAATTGCGACCACAAACATGCAAGCCGAGCGAGAGAAGCGAGTGTGTCGCGACAGCGGCTAGCAAAGCGCCAAGCCCAGATTAAGGCTCCATTTCCACCAGAGATGTGCGAGGAATGTGTTTTTCATGAACTAATAGAAACGCTTCATTTAACTCGCTTCGCTCCGCTCAACTGAGAGATGTGCTGTGCGTGGATTACACTATTTATCGATCAAATGAGATGGTCATTTAAAGAAGTGGTAATTTAACACTTCAAAAAGCGTTCCTTTTTTATTGTAATCGTTTCTCATTGTAGTCCTAAACCGCCGAAAGGGCCGCCCTTAGCATAAGTTACTCTACAAGTTGCTCTACCATAACATATTGCAGACTATAATACACATCTTAGTTACTGCGTCATTCCCAATCAAGAGCGTTGCACATAGCCTCTCTAATTAGTGAACTATTGAACCCCACCTCACTAACACTCCACTCTATCACGTCACACATAGTGCATATTAACCGGTCACGAGCTGAAACTAGACCCTATCAGCTAAGGAATACGGGTTATATATCCGCTACTCTGATTTGTCTGACGCTGCGTTCCATAGAATTCGTTAGGGCTACATGCCAAGAAAGGCGACTTGTAATTAATTTTTGAAAAAGACTTGCGGTTCTGTCGAACTTGCTACCGGATAAAAAAGTAAAATTAATTGAGTAGAGTTCCTTCTCCGGAATGCTCTATCTAATATATAGTAAATTAGCTGATTAGATTAATACTTATCCCCCGTATTTTTCCCATCCACATCCCTGTATTTTTATTAACCCCCGACGCAAAGAGGCAAGTTTGCCCACTATGTGTGTCTGTCTGTAGCACCGTAAACCGATTGGAATGCGGTTTTTTTATTTGAAAGCAGTTTTTCTAGCGATGGTTCTTAGACATGTCTTATGTAATTTTTAGGGTTTCCGAGCCAAAATGACAAAAACGGAACCCTTATAGTTTCGTAAAGTCCCAGTAATCGGTGTCTTACTCTCCACGGCGAAACACAACAGTGCTAGCACAATAAAGAGTTTACATACATACATACATAAATACCGTCGAAATTTCAAGAGCATTTATCCCGTAGGATGTATGTCTAATGATATGATGATAAGGTATAATGGTTAAAAAAATTAAAAAAGAACAGCTAACATATCAAAATCATATCGGCATGGGCAGCGTAGCACGTCCACCAACGAGATAGACGGATGACTTGATTAAAGCCACGGGTTCACGGTGGATGCAAGCCACTACCAACCGCCGGTGGACGTCTTACAGCTGAATGACGATAATGACGAATGTATCGAAATAAAGCCATTGATACAATTTACAGTTCAACACGAGATCGTCGTCCGGCCGCCACTGAAAGGAAAAACTTGGTAATCAGATCACGTGGGAGGGTAAAAGACAGGAGGTGCTCTTAATACCATCTGATACAATTATTAGACCTTTTTCTTTCCAAGGCCCATTACAAATATACGTCGTTACAACTGGATAGTCGTACAGTGAAGATACGCTTTAATTCATGCTTGCAAAACTTGCAAAATTGCTGTTGCAATTTATCCAGAACATTTCATTCAGAAATCCGTACTTACTATAATATTATAAATGCGAAAGTGTGTTTGTATGTTTGTGTGTTTGTCTGTCTCACGCCGTAACGGAGCGACGGATCGACGTGATTTTTAGCATAGAGATAGTTTATGGGAACAGCGCGCGATAACCGAATACCACGCGGGCGGAGCCGCGGGCAAAAGCTAGTTAATAAATAAAAAAACAGACGGTGTGTTTTATGAAAGAAAACAGTCTTCTTTAACTTTCCCATAAATCATCACATATTTGTGTCAGTTGGATCTCCGCAAAATAACGCCGGAATCAATCAATTATCTTGACACACATACGTATGCCGTACAGTCACCAACAACAATACCTGACAACAAAGCGTGCACAAATATCTGACACGGCTCTGTATCTAGGGCCGCCGGCCGGCAGGACGCTCGTATACGCACGCTCCGCTGTCGCAAACATTAATGCAGATCACTGTACATTTACACTTCGAACTGGCAGAAGACTAGCATAAAAAAACTCAAGTCAATCCCTACATTACTTTGTGCGTATTACCAACATCAAAGGGGTAAAATAAAATTAATCAAAAAAACTTAACGAACCGATTCAAACTAACAAATACCGCGCATACCGACTCTAATTAGCTCCCAACAGGCACTGCATCTGTTAGGTACCTACTTCATTATGCACCAAACGGAACATTCCAGTCGAGGGCCGCATGTTTACAAACACCGTAACACGTGGGTATAGATGACCGATTCCACCGAAATGCACAATTTGGCTCGCCAATCTAAACAAAATTGTTTAGCGGTCAATGTTTTGGAGCAACAACAGATATTTTTAAGTATTTAAGAGCAAGCTATTTTAGCCCCGCAGTTTCAATCCCTGTAAGGATTGGTTAGTTACTTTTGCTATTCAAATAAAAAGTACCTGGGCGACCAAGCTTTGCTCGGGCTAAAACTCGATAATATGCGTTTTCCCAGAGATAAGATAGTTCAACATAGCACAAGAAATCAAACTATAAATTTGTACAATAGCCTACCAAAGACCTTAAGTCTATAAAGTAAGCATTTTCAAACACCGCCTCAGAGATTTTAATGTTTTAATGTTTATTTGGGTACAAATAAATTCTTTTGAAAATATGTTATTATGATGTCAGTGAATTCATAGATAATAATAATTAATGATAAATTTAGTAAACATGTCATGAGCATAGATATAATTGTCCGACACAATGTAAATTGTTAAGGAAATAAATACTGAATAGGTCGATTTGTTATCCTAAGGTTTTTTAGGAAACTAAAAAAAAACCATTTGCATTGCTTTCGAAGAGATACCTTCTCACTCTTCTTTCTCTGGCTTCATCCCCTCTTATATAATTGTAATTATATATTTTGTTTATTTATATAACTGTAATTATATACCTAAAATCAAAATTTTGCTAAAAGTGGCTCCGAAGCGGTAACGTTTCGTGTGCTCTGCCTACCCCATTTGGGAATACAGGCGTGATGTTTGTGTGTGTGTGTGTGTAATTATATATTCGGTTTTGAAAAATTACTTTCTGCCAAGTTTCATGCGGAGCATTCTTCTCTTGGCAATGATGGTCTTTCCAAAAGTGCTGGTAATATAAAAAAGTTTTTTATAAAAGAATCCTTCGCGGCCAATTTGGAGAATAAACGTTTATATTTTAATTCTGATCACTCTATGCGTCCCTACTGCTCGGCA
Source organism: Choristoneura fumiferana (assembly GCF_025370935.1). Taxonomy (NCBI): domain Eukaryota; kingdom Metazoa; phylum Arthropoda; class Insecta; order Lepidoptera; family Tortricidae; genus Choristoneura; species Choristoneura fumiferana. The sequence goes on from NC_133500.1 coordinate 9,998,145, forward strand.
CAGGCGTGATCTTCAGTTGTCTAATAAAACTGTTCACTCCATAACACTGTTATCTACTCGTACACGATAGTGCAGACACGCGAGCTAACGACGGTCGCTCGTCTAAGTCAGACTTGCAAGTCTCGTGTGCATCTAATATGGCGGGATAACGGCGACAAAGGAATTTAATATCGCGTACTAACCGCTTTTATGACTGTTTTGTGGCTCCCGTGTAGGGTTACCAATTTGCGGGCAAAAAGCCGAACATTCCAAAAGAGCTGCGACATGTTTTTCAATTAGGTAAGCAAAAAATCCGGACAAATTGAAAAGTACCCAAACCAAAAACGGTAAATATTAGTTAGTACGAGTAGGTAGAAAGAGTTTAATTTCCGAAACAATACTCTTTTCAGACTTTTTATTGAACTAACCTAATTTTTTATATTTATAAGAGGGGGCAAACGAGCATGCGGGTTTATTTATATGTCGCTGTTTATGAATCCCACTGCCTGTATTTATTTTAGACGTGTATTATATGTACGGTATATGCATGTGTTGATGTATTTTTGTTGCGTTTTAATATTCTGATCTACTGCTGATGCACAACCTGCTGTAATCTAGTCCTTACTTCTTTCTGCAAAAAATGTTGATTGGCAGAAATCGTTTTTAATGGATAAGGCCGCCGTTTGCTTACCAAGTAATTTTCTCTCTGTGTACCTGTTTTCTGTATCACTTACTATTTGTGGTGTACAATAAAGAGTCACTGTATTGTATAATTTGGGCTGTGCAGATCAAAAGAACTATCTTTCTCATAGTTATAATTAGTTAAGCACCTTTTTAATCTGTACTCATTGCCAAAAGTAAGGAACAAAACAAACATGTAGGCATGAGTAAGTAATCAATCGAAGGGATCCAGTCCGGCCATGTCCGGACAAATGCAGACGTGTGGTAACCCCACTCCCGTGTAGCGACAGACTTATTGCTCTAGTTAGAACCAGAGATAAGGAGGCGTATGGCTCAGTTTGAACCAATATAATACATGTCCCGTCAAGAGCGCTGGGGCTAAAAGTGGAGCCGAGTAGGTACTGAAAGTAAACCAAATCGTACGTTCTACACGGCCATAAAATTAATCAAAAACATTTCAGCGGATGATTAAACAAAAAAATATTTTTGTTAGTTAAGCCGTAACTAAAATACACTGTAAAAACTTGAAAAGGAAGAGCTACGCTTCAGAAATTGGCCCTAATAAAAAGCTCTTAGGGTATGTGGTGCGCACACAACACGGAATGTCTTGGAGCCAAGTTTGATTCCTGACGCGTTGTTGTATCTTTTCTGGTTTTGCAAAATATTAAATTTGCAGAGTCAACTCAGTGCTGTACCTGCAAAGCATACAGCGTTTTAGCGAATGCATCAATTATCATTACACGTCAATAATAAAAACAAAAAGAGCACGATCAAAGCAATAACTTATCGAAGCGATACAATGATCTAACGCTCTGTTCGCTTCACTATAACTCTGAATAAAAATAGCGATCTCTATTCCAAAAATAACTAAAAATTCGCTGCCGAAGGGAATCCCTGAATTCCTAAGACAAACATTTATTCATGACATTAGGTATGAGGTATTCAGACTATTCAGTTGAATTAATTCGTTATAAATTATTCAAATGGTTTGACCTTAGAGCTTGTTAATCAGGGTTGCCACAAAGCTTAATGGAAGAATATTTAACTAATTCAATTACTAACTAGGGTCTAGAGTTATGATCGCGTTTGTTCTAAAGTAGTAAATATAGGTACCTACTGAGCGGCAAAAAATGGCCCTTTAATGTATGCAGTAATAGGTAATTTTGTATGGCAGAGTGGGCCAAATTTTGTGCCGCTGAGTATATTATGCGGGTTTTATGACACTGTAATAGAAGTTCGGCGGACATGAAAAGATGCACGACTAGCACGATGTGTTAGTGATTTTAGAAATCATTGAATCGTGATCCACCGTGAACCATTTTCGTGACATCGCATTGTTTGACAACGGAATTCATAACGAAACATGCTGTGACAAATTTCTACGACAAGCCAGGAAATAAACGGGGCAACAGTTCAGTCATCAGCACCAATATCTAAATAAATAATAAATAAATAAATCGTTTCTTGGGTCTACATCAGTAAATAACATGGTGTTTGAGCCCTCCTAGTAGGTATAACATACCTGTATCAGGAGGTCTCGCTCTTCTATTCATAAAAAACTGACACAACAAAACGTGCATAAATTTCTAGGGATCGTACGACGTGTCAGATATTTTTTCGCGCTCCGCTGTTGCAGATATTATTGCAGGTGACTGGAGGCCTAATAAAAAGTAAAAACGGAATTATACGGACGACAGAGTAAAACCTATAAACCTACGCGCAAAATGGAATCAAACTTCGTTAAGCCAAACAGTTGACACACGCGCAAAGGGGAGGCGCAGTCTGAAATATTCGGCCTTCTCCGTCTGTTGATTTCAGATTTCTATTTTTACTTTTTATTCGATTTGCACTTCTACTTGAGAGTGACAGGTTACGTCACTATGTTGGTTGGTAGAGAAGTTAACTACCACGCATTCACCCACCGCCCCCTGTTCAAGGTCCGTAAGTATCCGAACTTATATTAACATGTCCGGATTTACTTTTCTCATTTTTGAATTGTTACCCAGCCAGGATGACCATCGTGGGGTAAACTAATAACTTCCCGCTATTTCTGCGACAACCCTATAGTAAATTGACGATTGTACGGAATCTTGTTAACAATATAGGTTCACCCTTCGCTCCATGGGATGGGGCGCATTCATTGTAAATGAGAATTAACTGACATCGTCATTTTGTTGTCGATTGTTTAGTATCTTTATGTATCTTCACTAACAGTCGACAGATTTGTAAAATGACTCTGAGAATTGAGATATAATTATTGCGGGGATTCTGTTTATCAAAATACCTAAGTAATTGAGTAATACATGAAATATTTGCGAGCAAATGGAATGATTTGACTAAGACTTTAATGGAACGTTAAACTTTAAATAAGGAAAAACAGCCTATTTTTTTTTTAATTATACCTTTGAATCCATGGTAAGACAGGCATGTCGCTAGTTATATGTATCGTCGTAATTCCACACTTATTATATAACAGACGCAGCACTTTCAGGCCGAGCCAATAATTCCAACTTTTGTTATATGTAAATTATATTTAGCAACATATTAAATATTTCAAATTATCCTTTCATTTAAAACTTAGTAGGTACTCAAGTCCACATAGTCACACACTAAATTGGTCATTTTTTTTACAATTGATTTGGACTTGAGATTGATTTGTTGAGGACTCCAACAAGATGGAGTGACGACCTGGTTAAGATCGCGGGATCGCGGTGGATGCGGAAAGCACAAGTCTCGTCTGAGTGGAGAGCCTTGGGGGGGCCTATGTCCAGCAGTGGACGTCTTTCGGCTGAAATGGTGATGATGATATTTTGTACTTAGTAAATTACATCGAGACTTATGTACGAACACAGCGTATGTTATTCATGGGCGGCCGGCAGTAATTGCTTACAATCAGATGACGTTTGACCCCATTAATATAAAAAACATGTAATATAAAAACTTTCTGAAACTTTAAAATTGATCGAAAAATGTTATACCAAAACTTTGACTAAATCTTTTTCAGTCAAAGCTCACCTTCATTATATAATGCATAGTAGACTGTTACACTTAAATAACATACGTTTCTTCAAATATAAAATACACACCATTATTTACCAGTTAATTAGATTAGACCTTGACCGAAAAAGCACCTCAGTTTGTTCCCACGTGTTTCCATAAATTAAAAACTAATGCTCCAAAGTCTTCCAAAGCCACAAATTTTAAATACAAAATAGTTAAACCGTATCTCATTTCATTATGTGTGAATAGTCAAAGCTAATGTAGAGTGTGCGAGAATGCTGAACACCTGCCAACTAGTGATGTGACGAATCATTAAAAATGTATATCACCGGATACGGATACGAATAGGTTTCTAGATTCATCCCTTACTTAGCCGCACGTGTGGCCGAGCAAGTGCCAATTATTGCTTCAAAGAGGCCTATTTGCATCATTCCTTTTTTACAGTAAATGCAGTTCTGCTTATAATTACATATCTTCTCCGAGACTAAAGTCATAAAAAGTATTCATTTGTTTAAAAAAAACATATATGAAGATTCCTAGGTACGGCTTTTTTCTTCCACATAACCTGTATCGAAACGTAATGTGGTCATTCTTAGGTAGGTCTGTATATTTTTAACAACATCCCGAAAAATTCTAATAGTGGAAATAAGCCTTTATGAAAACACACCCTTCATTTAAGAGTAAGACAGCCGGTGAAATTGCTGGCACTTGAGGTATCCCATCTTAGGCCTCTAGGTTGGCAACGCATCTGCAATACCCCTGGTGTTGCAGGTGTCTATGGGCGGTGGTGATCTCTTACCATCAGGAGACCCACTTGCTCGTTTGCCATCCAGTCGAATAAAAAAAAAAAATTTGGCACAATTAAATCACAAATAAAAGTAATTTCTATTCAAATTAACTACTACCTTACTAACTTACCTATTATTAAACTTTTGCGCGTGTACTTAAAGAATACTGATTTGGATATGGATATTACATATTTCCGCTGATGCGGACGGATACGTATATCCGGCTCCGGTACATCACTACGCCGACCGTGCTCGTGGTGCACTTGAATGTTAGTGTTTATTAAAATAATTAGGACAGTGCTTCAATCCAGGTGTCTAGGGGATTTGTTAGTCTTTTGCTAGGTAACCTGGATTTACAAATTTACAATGCAAAGTTGGTATGTCTATCCTCGTGAGGTCCGACATAAAATATCTGTTTTCACAATTTGAACCCAAAATCAATCAAGTTCATTTTTTTTTAATGTCCTCAAGTGAGGACCGGGGGATCCAGGAGGGTATAACACCTATGTAACTGTTTGAAGCGCATGTTTTGCTTTTTATTAGCATGTAGCGATGAAGGAACTTAGTGTCCCCAGGGGGTATGATATTATAAGATCGACCCGCAATCCAACCTTTTCACAATAAATGCTCTAGTAGTTTCCTTGAACAGTACAATGACTGCTTACTGTGACAATGTTGTATTGTTGTTTACCTATAGTAATTATTAGGGATGTCGTCCCGGCCGACTATCCTGGACACACCTTACCGGAACACAACAGTACGTACTTAACAGGTAAAAGTTATAAGGGTTCCGTGTGGCAAAAGGAAAATGGACCTCTTATAACATTCTTGTCTAGTTGTCTATCTGTCGCCGTCAATCTATTTCGAATCTACTGGATCATCTAGCATTACGATTCATGTGACTCAATCATAAACGTGTAACGACATATTTTTAACTAATCACCATCATCATCATCAGCCGGAACGAAAGACGTCCACTGGCCTCTCTCTTAGAACGTCACAATGACCGACAACTCTCCACTTGCATCCACCGGTTGCCCACAACTCCCAAGATGTCGTCAGGCGTCATGTGTGACAGACTTAGAACCATGTAAAATTTTGGTAATGTCGTTCTGCCACCGCCATAATCATAATATAATACACGGCGCTATATAATTTTAATGATCATCATAATTGCCACTCTCTCCATTATCTGATTGCACGTCCGGCATTACAGTTAAAACAGTCATAAAGTTGTCGTAAAAAAACTTTAATTAAGATCTTAGTTTCGGGCGAGGTCGTTAATTCAAAAATGAGTGTCGTAAATTCGGCGCTAGGACTTCTATTATCAATGATTAAAACCTTAGTTAATATCACTTTTTTAAGGGATATCTAATCAAAGGGTTATATGAATAGAAAACCTAAGCAACTAGAAAACTTTAAAAAACCCCGACAGCTTGCTTCATTACTATCTGATACATAATATTATTTATTTATAATATAACGCATTTATAAAAAAAAACCCACAGGAAACATACGGAACTTACTTACAGGGAATGGGCACTTAAGACGTAATGAGGTCTGTACCTAAACCTAACAAACAAACTTGCAAACTTTCGCATTTACAATATTAGTGCAATAGTGGGATAGCATCTTCCTGTCGAAGCTCTTGTGTACGTGAAAACTAGACCTGAAAAGCCGTCAATACCTGTGCAACCTTTGCACAAAACATAGTACATTGAAAGATAACTTTATCAAAGATCACCTATGTTAGTGAGCATTCCCAGTCGCCGCACGAAACGCTTCTTATTTATGAGCTGGTTATCGAATCAGCCGCCGGAATACAAGGGTTCTGTTCAAAGGCTACTGGACAGAGGTCCATAAACAAGAAACTTACATACTTGCACGAAAAATAGCTTATTTCCAATATTTTCTGTATCTATTGTTTACTGGTGGCCTGAAGCAATGGCAGGTGGAATAGTGGTTTGACCTATGGCCTCTCAAGCAGAGGATTTTGGGTTCAAACCTGGGCCCATAAATAATATAAAGCCTGGTGGTATAAAGGTGGTAGGACCTTGTGCAGTTGTGCATGTGCAAGGTCCGCCGGGATTGCTACCACCATCTTCCTCGCTAATCGTGCCGTGAAGCAGCAGTGCTTGCACTGTTGTGTTTCGGCGTGGAGAGTAAGACAGCTGGTGAAAATACTGACACTTGAGGTATCCCATCTTAGGCCTCTAGGTTGGCAAAGCATCTGCAATCCCCCTGGTGTTGCAGGTGTCTATGGGCGGTGGTCATTTCTTCACAACCATCAGGAGACCCAATTGCTCGTTTTCCATCCAGTCGAATAAAAAAAAAGATGTGCATCGATCGGGATGGCTAAAGAGAGAGAGAGAGAAACATTTGTTTACACATATTCGCTACACATAAAAATACATTAGATGGAAAGAATAAAAATAACATCGAATAGTATAAAGTGGGCCCCATTCAGCATAATGTTACGGCAAGCCGCAACGCTGTTTTTCAGTGGGACCCAAAGAACAAAGAATAATTCAGAACGCAAGCCCTCACTTTTTGATCGCTATTTGTGGCTTCCATTCTATAAGTAGGTACTAATTAAATTACTAATAGTTAATGCTAGTAGGTAATATCTGTTACTGGTACTGGTAAAGTAAAAACAGTCACGGTCAATTTTAATTCAATTTTTAGAAAAAAATATAGCTCCATCGAAACTATCGATGATTCCGCCAATGTCGAGGTTGATAAAGACAGTTGTATGGTAGCTTCGGTGTTCGGTACAGTCACGGTCTCTTTTAATAAATTCTTAATTTAAGACGCGACGCCGTCGACTAACTAAATGAACACTTTTATGCATACTAAAATTAGCGTTTGCGCAAACAAAATTACCTCTATACCATACCGAAGCTTAATCAAGCCCAATTTGAGGTAACCTCAAACGACCGACGTCAAAAACCTCACAACTCTCATTTTTATTAAATGCATTTTTAGTTTCAAAAAACGAACAGCGAGCTCGCGAAGAGCTTTGTGCACTGGATATGTTTTTTAAGAGTAGAAACTTTATGACGAAATACATTAAAGGAAACAGTGGCAGGATTAAAAAAAAAATTTTTTTTCTACAATTAATCAGCTGCATATGCTAGCAAAGAATAAATGTACAAAATGAAATAAACTTTACTATGTATTTAATTCCGTCACAGAACTAATAGTGATTTCCGTCAAATAGCATTAAAAGAAAACTTTTTTTAGTGTCTGAGAGAGACAGAAATACAACGCAGAGCCTAAATCACTACAACTAGAGACTTCAAATTAGAAAATATAGTAACTATATCCCTTGAGAATCATAGAGGTGCCCTAAGAAAAAAGCAAATTTTCAAAATCCTACGGCATAGATAAGCGGGTTAACAGCGTGCGTTCAAGCGGGTACCTCTTATATCTTGCATACCTAATCTTATTTGTCCGAAACTCACTCAAAATAACACACTTCATATAAACTTATTTAGCAGAATAATTACTTCGCGTAAAATAAAAATTATACCAAACTATAATATGCGATACGAGAAATGCCAAAAAAGGTAGAACCCGTTCTTGCACTTGGTTCTGGCGTTGGCTTCAAACTACGCTTAACCAAGCCCCATCCAGCACCATAAGGCTACAGTTTTGGCCGAAATCCAATTTATTCTCTTTGCTCCTGTGACTCATAAAGAGTCGCTCGCGGGACGTCCTCTGCTCTCGTGAATGTGCGGAAACTAATGATCAGAAATGTTTACACAGCAGTATACTCTGGATCGGTCTGGTCGAGTGACGGGTAAATTAAGTTACACCGTCCATTCAAATGAATAGGTAATTTATGGTTTAATGAAATTGCTACTAAACTGTAGTTTTAAGAGGCCGTGCGTATAAGAAATGTTACTTGATTTTATGGTTGAAAAACAGTATTTTTCTGTATAACTAACTTTTATTTGTTATTAAATATATAACCAACGTACCAATAAACTACGTTTTTATAAAAGTACATAATAGCTGTAATCTGGATTACTTACCTAAATAATTTGAAATCCGCACATCAACTCACAGCTGTATAACTAAATCCCAGCAGTAGAGGGCGATACACCTACGTCATTATAAAGGTAAGGTGTAAATATTTAAATCATAATATAAACAGTGTTGCCAATTTAGCGACTTTGTCGTTGGAACTGGCGACTTTTGCTGAAGTCTTAGCGACCAAAAAAAAGTTTTAGCGATAAAAATGGTTTAGCGACTTATCTGGCGACTTTTGGAGTACTTACTTACAAATTAAAACAAAACTCAAACTTCGTATGTTGCCGTTGCCGTCCCGCTGACGCGAGTGAAAGGGACGGTGCGATACGAACTTCGATTTTCGAGTTTCGTAGTAGCCGCTCTGGCCCTATACTACGAAGTGCAGAATTCGAACTTCGTATCTTGCCGTCCCGCTGCGCTCACGCAAATGTTATTTAATACGACAGTGAGAGGGACGGCACGATACAAAATTCGAATTTTGTAGTAGCCCCGCCGGTGGAATTAATTTTAGCGACTTATGATTTTGAGTCTAGCGACTCGAACTTCTAGAAGTTGGCAACACTGAATATAACTGAGGAAGGGCCCGCTACGAAAACGAAATTATTAATAATCTTATTCAAGTACTTGTTTTGTTTCGTTGTAATAATAGTCTTGATGTATATATATTTGCTTTGTGGTCTTCACTATGAATAGTAGGTAAATAGTTTAACCACAGCATAATCACCTCTTTTGTTAAAACCAATGATAAAAACAGAAAATGTTCAGTTTTTATACATCTACAAATATCGCTTCTTCGTGGTTTAGTTTTTGGTTGAGGCACAAAAAACTTCGTATTCATCCTCTGTGTGTCCGTTACCTCTTTACGCGTAAACCACTGGACGAGTTTAAGTAAAAATACAGAGATACTTTCTAAGCCATGAGAAGGACATTCTGGTGCATTTCAATTTGGTAAATTTTTCTCGTCTCGAGTGAAACCAAATTTCTCGAGTTCGAGAAAGCTCGTGCAGAAACCCTTAGGACTTGGGAAAATTGTATAGTTCCCGCGGGATAGCGGGATAATAGAATTCTTCGCAGATGAAATTGCGGGCAACAGCTAGTACTTAAAAAAAATAGTAATTTAAATTAAGTTTTGGTTACTGTTTTTTTTTTGCTTTATCAATCTTTAAGTCATTACAATGATCTTGTTGTGAAAAAATCTTCTTGAATTCTCCTTGATTCTTGTTGAAGTCTTTGACACTGAAATATAATGAACTTTTTATTTGGAAACAGTCTCGGTATGGATTAAGTAAACGACCAGTTAATCAAAATTGACTCGCAGGGTAAACACCGCCAACTCATAAAAAACAAAATCCCGTCCATCCAATCTAAAATATAAAATTTCACGTCCCCGTAAAACAGAGTAACAAGCGAGGTCCCAAGCGGGCATTCGTTTGTCGGCTAACACAATTTACCGCAGGAAAATTCATTTAGTTATTAATTAATTCTTTATACCGCTTCACCCTCGAGATGCAATATTGAGTTGCAATAATTTGAGAGCTTTTACAACTTCACCGCAGCGAAGTTCAAATTATTAATTTTGTACTTACACGCTTTTACTGGCGCGAGATACGGTTCGAAAAGTTAAGTACTTTTTGATATTTTAATAGGATTTATGGATTAATTTAGGAACGCAGCGACGGAAATGTAAGCAATAAGTTTTTTGAGCAACTTTTTATTGGTTTTTTGAGACAGTTACAAGATTTGATTTAACTTTTCTTTAATAAGAAATCTTAAAGCGCGTCGAACGGTCTACCAACCGAGATAAGATTTACGAAATAGTATGACGAATTTAATGAAATTAGTAGGAGTTACGAATAATATACTGAACGGCAAAAATCTGGCCCTCAAATGTAATAGGTATTTTATATGTAAAGTGGGCCGGATTCTGCGCCGCTGAGTGTAGTTTTAATCTTTACTTAGACAGATACCTTACTATATTACCATAACTGCTACGCAGTTTGGCAGAGCTGTTTGGATATGTAGAGTGCGATAATCGTAGTCTTCCAAATTTCCCCAAAAACTTGAAATAAAGATCTTCAGTTATTAAGTTACGCACACTAGTTGTTACGCATGTATTTATCCACGTATTGTTGTAACGTTGCCCGGTGCAACCGAAACTGCACGCAAGCGTCCAGTTCGAGCGCGGCGCAGCGTTGCAAGCGATATCAAAACGTCCACCCCGCCAGTATTTCGCAGAGGAATTTAATAACGAACCAGGGGCATGTTTACGGGCCGAACGGTTGTTTATCTAGCACCGTAAGATTTCAATTTAATATCTTAGTAATTCTCGTATATTTATTTCGGGAACATCAGAAATGGCTCCAACGTTTTCGATGAAATTGCTACGTGGGGGGCAAACAATTTGATCTTATTTCTGTAATTATTAATTCGCAGACAGAGTCGCGGGCAACAGCTAGTCATAATTCATACAATATTTATCGGGATTTAATCACGGACTATTGCTAAAATTACCTACACGTTTCGACCACATTGCAGCGGCCGTGTTCACGAAACGTCGCCGTAATCTATCTTCTATATAAATAAAAAAGAATCGTAAAATGTGTTGGTAAGCGTAAAACTTGGTAACGGCTGGACCGATTTCGCTAATTCTTTTTTTGTTGTGTTCGTTATATATGGAGAAGGTTTTTATGAAGGAAAATATAGAAAAAAATCAACGGGGGCGAAGCCGCGGGCAACAGCTAGTATAATAATAATAGTCCGAAGGTTCATCACTCTGCGGCCCTGACCGACCACCGGTAGCTTGGGCCCTGCCCCGTTACCGGCGGCAAACTAGGTTAGGTTTTTATAATATTTTTATTTTTAATTTTTGGTATTCTACTTTTAATTACTATTATAAAAACCTAATCTAAGAATGAAAATAAATACAGATAATAATATTTTATTGATCAAAAAGAGATTGTACATAATTTGATGATGTCTGACCACTGAACTAGGTATAAACCTGTATTTCAGTTGTCTGTCAGCATTTACTCCCAAATTCATTACAAGTTAACTGTTTTAAGATAAAAGCAAAATATTATCCTTTATAATAAAATTATACAAGCTTACAATATTTAAATATTATTGTGATTAAACCAACTAATGGCAATCAAACTGAGGTATATAATAATATGTAGTAAAATGTGAATGAATTTATATGTAGAATGTGATGGATGTGTATGTATATATATGTAAGCTGGCCGCCATAGCTGTAATTAATATAAAACCTAAAATATATAAGTTATATAACCTAACAAAAACAGTGTAGGGAAAGTAGAGTGTAATGTGTAAGTGATGATAATGTTATATGTATAATTGAAGTGAAATGGTCCTATAGTACGCAAAAACTAGTCAGGTAGATATCTAACGCCCTATTAACACGCTTAACTGGTGTCCTAGACCTACAAGACCGTTTAAACATACACTAGAATACAAACGATATCGTAAATAATCTCGTTAACATCGGAACGGCGCTCAGCGAGCGTCTGACTGAAAATTTTACCGCAGCATAAACGGTACAAGTGCTTATAAACGTTTAAGTGGCAGGAACATGGAGCACGGAATTTAGGAATGTCGGCATTCAATTGTTAACCTAATCTAGTATACTACATGGTAAATAAGAGGCGCTTGTCGTATCACAAGCGATAAACGAAAAGCGAGTAAAGCCCGGTTCCCACTTACCTGCCGTGTTGTGTCGTGACGCATCAGAACGGTATCGGTTTGCTGATGCAGGGTGTTGTGACGGCTTGAGTTGTATCACATCACAAGCATAGAGAGAGAGAGAGAGACAGAAAGCATCACGCAAAACACAAGACGACAGATAAATGTGAGAAGGGCTTAAGGCTGCGTTTCAACCAAAGATGTGCGAGGATGACGGATGATGTGTTGCGAGGAATGTGTAAGTCGCCTCACTCCCTCAGCTGTGTCCACCAGAGCGGTGCCACAAAACACAGATAGTTCAGAAGTCAATCTCCATAAAAGTGCGCTCGAGCAACGCACATAGACACTGCTCACGGACACGATATCTCGGACCGGTTGGGACCAGTGCGAGCGCGAGTGCCATCCATTATGACTAACAATTTTCTACCAGTCGATATGGACCTGTGTGACAAAGCTCTACGAAGCCGAAACTAGCCAAGTCTCTTTCCAAAGACCGATGTGCAATCTATAAGGCCGGGTACTGTAGAAAGAAAGATCTCGCCGGTGAGTGATGTTGCCACAAGGCCACACAAATTGTTTATTACTTAGCTATTCGGCTGTTGGTGCACTCCTGGGCGCTAACTACCTAAAAAAGGGCCCGGCGCACACTAAAGGTCAGACGGACCAGCAGGGCTACTACGAAACTCGAAACTCGAAGTGCGTATCGTACCGTCCCTCTCGCTCTCGTATTAAATAGTATAAGTAATTGTCAGAGGGACCTCACGACACGAACTTCGAGTTTCGTAGTAGCCCTGCGGGGCCTGCGATTTAGCATTGCAGAGGGGGAGGACGCTGCCTGCCCCTGCCCCACACAGCGTCACCACATTATCTTGTTTAGACCATCGAATTTCCTCACTGGTTGTTATTTACTATTGTGATATGACTGAACGAAATCCCGCGGTACGTTACGGACTTACTATGTCACGGACCACCTGCTATACACCTTTGAACGTCCACACTTTAATTAACAAAGCATCAATCTTGTAAACTCCAAACAAAGCACCAACGTAAACACTCGTAAAGTTTAAATTAAACTATTTAACTTTACACGCCGTAAAATCCAGTTCCGTAAACCTGAAGCTGAAAGTTGGTGTAAAAATAAAACTGTTTATGTAATAATAGCAATAAGGCAGCTTTACTCGAACATAGCCCCTTATCGGGACTGTAAAAGGGGCATTTTATTAGGTTTTTACAAGGAATAAATATTATGATTTCGGTGATAGCGGGCCTCGGAATTGCTATAACGATAAGGGATCCTTATTCTTTCAGCAGATTGGAATTATACAACACGAAAGAAGTTCTATGTATATACTTGTTTTCTCTGTACTGTTTACTGTATTGGTGTGCAATAAAGAGTTATTGTATTGTATTGTATTGAAGTTTTCCCTTCATGTTTCTATAAGTAATTTCCAACCAAATTAGCTTCAATTTATCAAGGTTCATTTGGGATCGCTGTGTCTTCGTATTAAGTATCTAAACACGACTAAAAACACAGTTTCTCTCAGTTAAAAAAAAAAACTAAAACACCCAACTTTTTTAGCTGGTATAAGAGCCCCATTCAATTCAAAAAGTTATTGAAACTTACTCTCATCAACTAAGTGGCGAAAGTAAACTTACTGTTTACCACTTTTGTGTATAGTTGGCGCTATTTTTATATAACGTCGCATAATATTAAACTTGTATTTATTTATTTATTTATATAATACACATTTACGGGCTTACAGTAAGAACCAAAGTAACCATACTCGTAATGCTAAAATTCAAGTATAAAAACCTAAAATTATTATTATTAACAAAGAAAACTTGTTTCCCCATTTTCTTCTAGTTAACCAGGACCAGTTAAGCTGACTTAAATTATTTTATATGGACAATGTCGGAACAGAAATATGTACGTTATTTCAAAAAAGTTTTACTTACGTACAGTCAACTACAAAGATACGGCCAAAGTTACAAAATTATGTATACACGACTTCATGTTAAGTCAATAAAATCGTGTATTTTTGTAAATTCATGTATCTTTGTAGTTGACTGTACAGTACCTACATCAAATATCAAAATCATAATAAACTACCCCTTCAAAACTTACTTCGAATATGCAACACGGTTCCATTGCAATTATTCATCACACTCAACTTTGTTCGGAAACGGCACGCGTAAACATCAACTTTTACCGCGCCGACTGTACCGGATACATTAGCAGATTGGCGGGTATTCCTCGCAGTACCTTGAGGGTGCCGTTATTTTTCTATTTACAGCCTCTTGCAAACTATCCGGCGCTACTGATTGTATTACTTACACGCTAACTTTTATCGGAACGGGGCGCAAAGTGCTAGTACGAAATACTTTTCGTTTTGCGGCTTCAGATACGTTGATATTTTACTTTGCCCGATTAAAAAACTTCCAAAAATACTTCGTAGATATAAAAAGTTGGTGAATTTGAGGCTTATTTTCCGGGAGGACTTTGGTTAAACGCAGAAACGGGTTGGATGCAGTGCAGTTAGGCTACGTACGCACTATGTGGTAAGCTCCGCGTTTTTAGCATGTTGTTATAGTTTTAGCTTAAAAGTATCGCTTGAGAAAGAGATGGCGCGCTCAAACCGCAAGGTAGCCTCTAATCTTTGTTTAATTAATTGTTTTTATTTTCGATCGGCAGAATGTGCAACAAAGAGGCCTAAATTGTGCATTATTGAGCGTTTTTGTTCACATTCATTCTACGTTCAATAGAATAGAATAATTCTAGAGAATTAGACCGAGATGATTACTTACCATAAGCTTTTTCTTATTAACCACCAACACGGTACTACAAAAGAAAAATCTTATTCCTCTTGGTTGAAATTCAGAACAAATACATACCTGAAACAAAAAAAAAATACATATTTAGTCGCGCACATAAAACAATCCGCTTGTCTAGCAGCATATTTATCGTACAGTAAAAAAACATACCCCCTTTAGCAAATCATAAAAGATGGTATTAAAATATATCACGAGGACCAGGGGCCCATAAACGATGGCAGATTTTGAGAGAGCCGTAAATAGCGGGCAGGCTATTACAATTTACTGCCTTGTCAACTGAAAGAGCATTAGAGGCGGCCATTTTAGTGGTGTACGGTTTTCCGAACGAATAAACTATGTCGACTTGTACAACCTTCAACCTTCAGATTTCGACACAATGTTTTAGTTTAGACTATCGCGTTCATTACAAATTTTATGATTTAAATTCGGGTTTTGTTCCGCGTACCATCAGCCAAATATGTGTTCTACCATTAAAGTTGATAATCGTTTACATGTCATGAAACAATAATGACAATAGGCGTGTCTGTCAACTTGAAAGTTCGATTATACCGACGTACTCGGCAGGTGGTAGGACCTTGTGCAAGGTCCGCCCGGATTGCTACCACCATCTTGCTCGCTAATCCTGCCGTGAAGCGGCAGTGCTTGCACTGTTGTGTTTCGGCGTGGAGAGTAAGACAGCCGGTGAAATTACTGGCACGTGAGGCATCCCATCTTAGGCCTCTAGGTTGGCAACGCGTCTGCAATACCCCTGGTGTTGCAGATGTTTATGGGCGGTGGTGATCTCTTACCATCAGGAGACCCATTTGCTCGTTTTCCATCCAGTCAAATAAAAAAAAATACTCATTTGATAGGAGCTTGTTTAAAAATTGATAGACCACTTATTTGGCTGATGGTACCATCAGCAAAATATGTGGTCTACCACCCTAAAGTTGATAATCGTTTGCATGTCATGAAACAATAATGCCAATAGACGTGTCTGTCAACTTGAAAGTTCGATTTTAGCGACATATTCATTTGAGAGGAACTTGTTTAAAAAATGATAGACCACTTATTTGGCTGATGGTACCTTGATTTGACACAAAAAGCGTGCATAAATATCTGATACGACTCTATTTCTGGGGCCGTCAAGTTACATTAAACCTTGTAAAAAACAGGGAAGACAATAACAGCAGTACACTTACATTTCAAGTCAACTAGCCCACTCGAAGCGGGTTAATTTGACTCGCAAGATTTAAAGACAACTGACAAAGTGTAGTAAGTTAAATAAAAGCCCACGAAATTAAATACGTACGAGAAAATATGAACACGTTGTTCGTCGCCACGTCGTGAATATAGAATAGCCTCCAAATATAATAAATATGGTATATCGTACGCCGTTCATTGCTGAATATCGTACGGCACGATTTACCGCGTAGTTATTGATATTTATGATATAATGCAACCAGTTATGCTCACTTTTATGTCTGTTGAATTGGTATTGTATCGAAAAATCTTGTAATTTATTAGGTTGTTTCTTCTCTGATATTAAAATGCAACCTCATCACCAGGGATACCGCTGTTGAATCGTAAGCTAAATAAATAATAAGGCATACGGTACCACAATCCTATACGAACTTAATGGGATGTTAGTAGAAAAGAAGGGAATGCGATCGCGAGCGCTTACGCCTTTGATGAAAATACAGCCTATGGCCGTATTGTCTGCTCGGACGTTTGCGATCGCATTTATCATCTCTTTCTACCGTCATCTTATACCATGTGACAGGAAGAAGTAGTGAAAACTATAGTGATTTAAAGTGTGTTTGATCTTCTTCTTCTTCCCATTCCTTTCCTATCGGAAGTTGGACAACATCATGGCGATTCTGATTTTGGGGGCCGCTGCTCTAAACAAGGACGTGGTATTGCAGTTGAACCAGTCTCGTAAATTCTTCAGCCACGCGTGTCTTTTCCTGCCCACGCTTCTCTTTCCAGCAATCTTCCCCTGGATAATAAGCTGGAAAACTCTGTACTTGGCGTTTCCCATCACATGCCCAAAGTAACACAACTTAGATCAACGTTGTGTTAGATCATCGATCCCTAAAAGATGGTCCGCGGAACCCATAACCGCGCCGTACCGTCGCGTCGTGTCGCGTCAACGCCGTTATCGCGCCTACCAGCCAGCTAGGGTTCCGCCAAAAAAAGTATGAACAATTAAAGTTCCATGGGCGAATAAAATTGGGAAACTCTGTGTTAGATAATATATATATATCTCTCCTGGCCGATTTCGGCTACAGCGACTACTAAAACTATTGGACGAGAGGGCTAAGGTTGTTCGCCCGTTCATGCGCCCTTAAATGACTGCAATTACCAATTATCCCAATTATTAGCCAATTAGATAATAAGGCATCTGTTTTTACCCGCCCGTCCGCCTTACAGAATGACTATGCTTTGTTTTCCGCTACGCAGTCGTCGCATACGCAGGGCGACGACTGAAAATGTTGCCCTCATGATCAACCCAGCCTATATACGTCCCACTGCAGGGCACAGGCCTCATCTCAGAATGAGAGGGCTTAGGTAGAAGTTCCAACGCGGGCCCAGTGCGGATCGGGAACTACGCACACACATCTTTGAATTGCTTCGCAGGTTGTTGTTCAGGTTTCCTCACGATGTGTTCCTTCACCGTTAAGCTTCAAATGTAATTCCGCACATGAATTTCGAAAAATTCAGAGGTGCGAGCCGGGGTTTGAACCCACGATCCTCTGTTTGAGAGGCCATAGCCACTCGGCCATCACGGCCTTACTCGGCCACCACGGCCTTGTTGCCCTACCTATACGATACCTAAAGAAAAAAAAATGAACATGAATTAAAGCCCAGTCCTCAAAAATCGTGCAAGTTGCATTAAACTGCGACGTTCGATTGACCACAACAGACTCGTTAGCTTTACAGCCTCGCAATGTACTTAGAAGGTGCTTGAGTGGCGTCCGCGGACCGGGAGGAGAGCTGTCAAAGTCAAAGTCAAAATATCTTTATTCAATTTAGGCTATAACAAGCACTTATGAATGTCAAAAAAAAAAACTACCACCGGTTCGGAAAAACCTCTGCTGAGAAGAATCCGGCAAGAAACTCAACGAGGTAAGACTACTGTCGGTAGACCTCCAACGAGATGGAGCGACGACCTTGTTAAGATCGCGGGATCGCCACGGATGCGGAAAGCACAAGACCGGTCTGAGTGGAGACCCTTAAATGGAACTTACACGATCTTTCTTGCAAGTCTAAACTGGGCTTAAGACTGTATAAATAATTATAAAAACATGTTCAACCAACACAAATCGTCCTCATTGACGCAACTTGCACGTGGAATATTTCAAATCGAAACAATGCTATGACATTGGCTGTCGAAATTCATTGGCTATTAAATAATTATTCAAAGAAAGCAATTATTTGCTTGGACCGTATAACACAAAAGTGCTGTTGTCAGCCAGATAACAAATGCGGTTTTAAGCAAACACAGATGGCGCCGATCGTCAAGGCTGCACTTCACTTTATTTTAAAATTTATGACGGTGGACGCATTCTACACTTCCACTGAACGTAGATATAGTTTAGATATAAGTAGTTAGTGTTTAGTGTTGTAACTAAGGGACCCCATACATCCCTGTATTTTTATTATTATTACTTTTTGTATTTTTTTTTCATTAATTGTATAATATAGTTTTTAAGTATTTTATTTGTAATTATATTATTATGAAAAAATGACTTTCTGCCAAGTTTCTTGCGGCGCATTCTTCTTGGCAATGATGGTCTTTCCGAAAGCGCTGGTAGTTTAAAAAATGACGTGTAAAAGTGCCCATTGCGGCCTATTTACTGAATAAATCATTGGAATTTGAATTTTGAATTCGATAGATTAATTTCAGGAAAAACATTTATAATCTTAGAATTAGACATTCATTCTTTGGCTGCGGCAATTTATTTATTTATTTTTATATTACTTTTAATAAAATTAATTTTAACTCATTCAAACACTCGCACATTAACATGAACGCATCCATACTCTGGCAACATATCCCTCCTTTCCCATCCCGCTAACATTGTGCACCGAATTTCGAACGAAGAGAAACAAAGCACTCGAGAAGACGCTATAATTTTGTAAAATCGCTGAAATGATCTTTTATTACTCAAATATAATAAAAAAAACTAAAATAACTCAGTAGACTGTGTAGTGAAGTGGTGATGAACATTTTTACCGCCGTATTTTTGCGCCGTATACAATAACTCCTGTATCTTGAAACTCAATTGCTGAAGAAAAGCAACATCCCGGTGTCCAAGGTATGTCTTGTCCCTCCATTCTTAAAATGTCATTTTTAATACAATCTTTTTTGCCGACTGTACTTGCATTGTCGCCCAAACATCTGCGAATTGGTTTATCGATATCCCGCGGGTTCTATACAACTTGCTGGGATATTATCTATTCCCAGGGTCTCAAAATATCTCTGTACCAATTTCCACTTAGTTAAATCGGACAGACAGAGTTGCTTTCGCATTTAAGCAGCCTGCCTGCTTTTACCAGCAGTTCATCCGTCCACCGTTTTGGTGGAAGTCCTGCACTGCGCAAGCCAAAAAGGTTACAGTAACATTACCAAACACAAGATACCTGTACCGTATTGCGTAAGCTAAAACTATCACGCTAAACGATTCACGAACCGCTTAACATTCTCGCTTCAAAGGGTCTTAAACATGACACTAGACTATCATACATAAGCCTCGTGCTGCAGCTAAGTCTTATTTACTGCACGTATCTCCACAGCTCTGGTCGGACTAAGCACTCGCATGAAATAATAGCGCTTCATTTGCCCGAGAGCTGCTAGTTCTATTTTTAAGACGTCTATATTAAGTACGTCTGTACACGGAGACAAGTCTTGCGAATGGATTCTTACCGGCATGTTCTAAGGATGCTTCCAAAAGGCCACTTTTTTTCTAACAAGATTTCATTAAAACCTACGGGCCATTTTCGAAGAACTACGAACAAGAAGAAGGATAGGAAACCCTAAATGGTTATGTGATTCTTATCTACATATCTAGAATTTTGCAGCTCTTTGGTTGTATTATTGCAACTGTAAGACTGCATTTTTTTATTGATAAATAAATAAATTTACGATCGTTCTTAACCCTTTATAAGGCAAAGACGATTTGGCGACCACATGCATTGATTTGGAAATTCTAGCTTATGCTTTTAGTAATAAGTTACAATATTCATTGTAATTATTGAAAATACTACTAGCTTTAAAAACATTCTTTGCTAGGTATGTATTTGATAGCTGCTTTTGATTCTGTGATAGTATGTTCCAATAAATGGGGCCTTATAAAGGGTTAAGTAATCTAAAACAAAGAGTCTCTTAAAAAAGATCAGGTGTGATTCACTCGCATGCGCCCAGAAATAGGTACAAGTCGGAAAAATGCCTAGCTGTGCATTATATTCACAATATAAGCATGCTTGAATAAATTAAATGATCCGTCTGGTATATATGTCGGCGGCCGATCGTAAAATTTGCCAGATCACGAAATTCCTAGGCATATCGTGAAACGCCGCCATTTCATGATATGCCTAAACGTTGGCCAGGCATATCACGATGTGCCTGAGAAATAATACGGCAGATCGATTAGAGCAACGCATTCGTCGATATTCCTAGCTCTATACCGGGCACATCGTAAAATAGTTTCTTTTATGGCCACTGGTGGCGCTGCGTATGCAATGGCGGCCGTGACCAGCTGACCGGTCGTGTTTGTTTAGCGCGTAAAAAATTTCGGCGTCGCAACAAAATGATCTTTAAACCGAAACTAGTGATTGAATTCAAAATAGAAGTGCAAAAGAAGCTTTTGAACATCAGCTCCGTTCTTTTTATGTGAATCAAACGTATTCTGTGCACAATGTGAAAAAACCATGGACATCTGCCCGTATTTTAGAGGTTAGTATTTTGTTGATAAATAAAGTATTCACTAGTTGTTACTTATTTCTATAGAAAATTTAGGTACGACGAGCGAAGCGAGGAGTGGTTAGTTTTAATTGTGATCACGACGCACGAGCCGAGCGAGCGAAAGCGAGCGTGCCGCGGCAGCGGCCGGCGAAGTGCCAGAACCGATTTGGCGGCGTTTCATGATATGCCTAGGAATTTCATGATCTGCCTAAACTGGCCAAATCATGAAATGGCGGCGCTTCATGATATCCTAGGAATTTCATGATCTGCCTAAACGTCACTAGGCAAATCGTTAAACGGTGAGATTTGAACGATATGGCGGATATCCCTTAGCCAATTCATGAAATGGCGGCATTTCACGATATGCCTAGGAATTTCGTGATCTGGCGGATTTTACGATCGGCCGCCGACATATACATGCATGACTCAATTACAGTAGTGAACACATAGGGGTCCCACAAACAACACACCTAACGGCGGTCATAACATTACATAACGCTTTATTGTTACAAACATTCAGTATCTCGAGTGTTGTACCCTACAAGGCCATGTCACTACGACATTTTATAGGCTAATGTCGCGACCGTATTATCTTGTGTTTGGTGATAATTACAAAGTTATGATATTTCTTTCCTTTTTGTATGACTGTGCAGTGTGCAAAGGATAGAAAGTGGGTATCAATTTCATTTATACGACTGTACTATATCTCACTTTACCCTTTCCCCTCCAGTGGCCATTAAGGACTTTCTAGCTTAAAATTTCTACCTGGTTTCCTGTTAATTTCGTTAATCATATATACTAGGAACGAATATAGCTTTTAACAAAGTTGTGTGCCGGCCTGAATGCCAATAAGCCAGGCATAGCGCTCAACAATAAGATCTGAAAAGTTAGCCGTAGCGTGGAACAAGTTTCGAGATGCTTGAAAAGTTAGGGCTGTAGAAGACGTAAGAATGGGAACAGTAGGTTATAAAATCTCTTGGACTCACTTTACTAGAAAGGGGTACCTAGTTGACAGTCAATTAAAATGACAATAAATGTTTACTTGTCGTATTTGCAACAGAGTCATTGGATTAAGATTGGTTTTTGGCGTCTTTTTGTATTTTTTATTTCAACTCCAAATTTTGTTACTTTTACGGTTATCCCGTAAAATCCATATCGAAAATACAAACTGAAACATAGATGCACAGAAAAACCAAAAAAAGAGACTGCTGCTGCTGTCGCTGCTTATAAGTGACTAAATAAGAAAACAAACAAGCTGATATATGTGGTGCATAGGAGAAAATTGTGTCTGTACTCCTGTCCAGTGGTGGTGTAGAGGTATAGCACGCAGCACGGAATGCTGAGGACCTGGGTTCGATTCCCAACGCTGGTCTCTTTTTCTAGTTTTTCTGTGCATGTATGTTTCAGATTGTATTTTCAATGAGAGTCATTACAATCGGAGGTTCTAAAAAAAATATGGACTTCACAAAGTTTATTTTATTTATTTATTTTATTTTATTTTATTCGGAAAACCAACAGCTTAAATTAACTAATACAGGTGGAATAGAGAACATGTAACAATAGAGCCAATTAAAGGTTTCCACAGATAATATTTGTTATGTCAATAAAAAAATCGTATTAATGATAACGATACAATTTTTACGTTAATATAGTTAAGATTTAGGACATCCCCTTGTTTCTTCGAACCTACAAAATTTCAAGTCAATCAGATCTGTAAAAGAGGGTGTAATTCGACTCAAGATTTGACTTTAACATATTTTCTTCAGACTTTGCGATGTATTCCGATCAGTATTTTTTTTACTTCTAAAAAAATGTTTAGTTCTTTAAAGATTCACTATTCAAAATAGATTTATTACCTAATAGAACTGACTACAGTTAAATCTTTATCTCTCGCTCACGCCTATGAATCGCGCCACGAAATCGAAGAAAGCGGCAAATGGGAAGTTTCCCGAAACAAAACGCCCCAGTTAACCGAACTAACTTTAATTAATGCCAGCCAGTATTGAGAACCTAATGAGAGTATTGAGGCAAAGATATTTCCATTTGAAACTATTCAAGAGCTGCTTCAAATCTTTCCGCATCGAAATTCGTTATTGAAAGAAAATACATTTATTTAACGCCGTAAAAATAAACATAGAACAAACACAAGACATACAAATGACGCTAAACAGCTTCAGCTTCGCAGTTATTGCTCCTTTGGATCAATGGGCGGGCTGATTAGGCTGTCCACTAATTACGCATAAAAACTTTGCCTGTCAACACAGGCACTAAAACTGGTGCATCCAGAGATAAGGACAAGGAAGGAAAATTGTTTTATGAAAGACGTGTCGCTTGTGATAAGTACCTTAGAACGGAGTGTAGCACGCATGTGGTAGAAGCATTAAAACCGGTCAAGAGCGTGTCGGACACGCCCGAAATAGGGTTCCGTAGCCATTACAAAAAAACTAAGTAATATTTTTCTGAGGATTTCGTATTTTATATACGGAATCTTCCAAGTTTAGGTATATTTATACCTAATTAATCTTAAAGTACTAATAATTCTCAAGCAAACTTAGCCGTTATAGTTTTCTTTTCCACACACCGGTTTAGATTTTAGAGGGGGGGGGGGGGACACGCTCGATTTTAAGG
The DNA here is from genome assembly GCF_025370935.1 of Choristoneura fumiferana. NCBI lineage: Eukaryota > Metazoa > Arthropoda > Insecta > Lepidoptera > Tortricidae > Choristoneura > Choristoneura fumiferana. The sequence continues at coordinate 10,021,734 of NC_133500.1, forward strand.
AAAATTTCAAACTCAAACTCAAACTCACAACATTTATTGACAAGAAAACACACTACATCACAACAAAAACACAGTAAAAACATAAATAATAAATAATAATAATTATATAATAATTATATAATAATAATTTGCACTTTAAAGTTGAATATTCCGCAAACACATCACTGAATCGAAAAATCGTCTTAGCTAACCCCTAATAGTTTTAAAAGACCTATCCAACGCTACCCCACACTATAGGGTTGGATGAGGAAAAAAAATCACCCCCACTTTACGTCTATGGGAGGTACCCCAAAAAAAAAATTTTTATTTTTTATTTTTTTATTGTACCGTTTTGTCGGCATAGTTTACATATATATCCGTGCAAAATTACAGCTTTCTAGCATTTATAGTCCCTGAGCAAAGCCGCGGACGAACAGACAGACAGACAGCGAAACTATAAAAAAAAAGTGAGATTTAATTCGGCCTAACCAAAACCGTTTACATCAACAACTTCAACTGAATAAATCTATTGTCGTGAAAGCTAATGTAGTGTTTAAATTATTAGGTGTTTATTAACAAAGATGTTTGTTAGTCCGTCCTGCATTCCCGTTCGCAGCATGCACGGCTGGACGCGATCGCAATATGCACAATATCCAGTATTGGCCGCGGGCCAGGTGCGTTATTGCGTATTAGGTACACAAAACGAGTGCGTTTTTTTTTTCAATAACCTAGCGACTGTCTGTAAGATTTATTGCCGTATGCTGTTCAGAGGGCACGAGGTGGTATAAATACGTGTGTATTGATGTATTTTTGAAACCAAAAAAAATATGTGCATGAATTTGTAGCTGATTATTTTTCAATTCTAGCGAATTGAGGTAGGAAATTCCTACATTTTAAAAACAATTGTGAACGAGGTAGTGGAGAAGCAAAGTTAATAATATCTAAGCAAACTGGGATAAATTATTGTATTTAGTTCAACTTAGTTTACTTTCCATGACTCATTTTGCACTTTTGAGCTTTAAGCGGGTGGCGTCCATTTCATTGATGGACGTCCTACGCCGCGCTTGCCGATCCGCAGTCTCCAATCGAGAACTTTTTGGTCCCAACGGTAATCTGTTCTCCGTTCTATATGGCCTGCTCATTGTCACTTGACCGAGCTAATTCGCTTGGTTACGTTGGTAACGCTCGATATTCTACGTATCTCCTCATTTCGGATTAGATCCTGTAGAGAAATCCCGAGCATAGCTTTCTCCATAGCTCGCTCAACATGACCTATTGCTATAGGTAGTGCCACGAGAGTTGAAGTTAATTATAATCCGAGAAGTTGCGCTGTTTTCCTTCATCAACAGATGATTTGATTAAAAACAGTTTTTTTTTAATTCGACTGGATGGCAAACAAGCAAGTGGGTCACCTGATGGTAAGAGATTACCACCGCCCTTAGACACCTGCAACACCAGGAGGATTGCAGATGCGTTGCCAACCTAGAGGCCTAAGATGGGATACCTCAAGTGCCAGTAATTTCACCGGCTGTCTTACTCTCCACGCCGAAACACAACAATGCAAGCACTGCTATTTCACGGCAGGATTAGCGAGCAAGATGATGGTAGCAATCCGGGCGGACCTTGCACAAGGTCCTACCACCTGCCACCACCTGCCACAGCTATATTAAACTCGGATTTTTAATCCCACGGAAAAAATGTAAACAATAGTGTTGCCGTTATCAAAAAACATTTGCAGAATTCAAGATATTTTATTCTTTCCACTTTTGCCAGAAATTGACTTTCCATTAAAAAATTGTATTTCTTTATCAAGATAAAATATTTTAATTTACTGATGAAAATCTCTACTTTGGCATTTACTACGCTTTGATATATTAATTTACAAAGAGAGTACTGTTTTCGTATGCATAATTTATTTATTGTCCTGGTATTACACCCGGGTTTTTAAGCTGTGGGCCGCTTGACGCGAGACGTCACTCAATGCACTAACATTAGAGACTGAATTCGTAATCGTTTTCCAGTGACTCCAGTGTTTCTGTTATATTTTTATTGTAGTTAAGTTGTTCATTGTTACGTTTTCCGTTGTTTTTCGTTAATTTTTGTATAAAGGATGGACTCCGGTCCGAGTACTTCTCGGTCAAAAGACGACTTGTAAGTTGTCTCCCGTAAAAACGGCTCTTTTATCGAAAATAGAAAAAAACATGGCAACAACAGAACTTTATATATTTCTAGCGGGCCCATACCTTGAAATCCCCTGAAATGTCACTTTGACAATGAAGAAACTTTGTATTTTTTGCGTGGGATTTAAAATCCGGGTTTAAGAAGTGATTTCATTTCAATTTTCAGGAAAAATATAACTTCATCGAAACTATTAATTAATGAGTGAATGTCAAAATCCCGCTGTCATTATACATTTGGCACTACCTATACTCGTAACGTTGCGCCATAAACACGTGTTTACAATCGCGCAGTGCTCGCGCGCCCTAACGCCCCGCAGGTGTTTCATGACATATGACACGTGCCGCGACATATTTTAGTCTGTTTCTATAAATCACATGGTTTGTCACCAATGATTCACTGTTCCATTCATGTAGGAATCACCATTTTTCATTATGTTTCATTAGTGGTATGTTGTTTACATATGTTATTTCATTTTTATTGGACTGTGCAGTTTTATCTACTTTTTGTGGTTACCACACATTAACATTACGTAATTACACGTAAAAGGTTCGGTACTTCGATCAAAATTTTGGAAAGAGGTTTAGCGAACCGGTGGTACATTTTTTGACATTAAAATATTAGAGACGCAGATTACATAACAAAACAAAAATATACCTCGTTGAGTTTCTTGCCGGATTTTTCTCAGCAGAAGTTTTTCCGAACCAGTGGTAGATTTTTTTTGTCATTCATAAGTGCTTGTTATAGCCTAAATTGAATAAAGATATTTTGACTTTGACTTTGAAAACAAAATTTACATTTCTATTAAACGTTATACCAAAAGTTGGCAACCCCAATTGATGTTTTCTTTACATGAGCTAGTAGGTACTTTATCAAGGACCCCGAACGTGCAATTAGGTCGGAACTAAGTTAAAGGACGAGATCTTAACTTTTGGGAAGAGGGCAGCATCGTCCGGCCCAGTTTCAGTTCCCAGTACAGTAACAAAGCCCGTGTTCACAATATACAAATCATTATCATCTTCAGCTTAAGGACGTCCACTGTTGCACATAAGAGAGGCCTAATGAACGCCACAATGACCGGTCCTACGGCACCCGCATCCATCGGACTCCTGCTATCTTTACCTGGTCATCATTCCACCACGAGGGAGGCCTACCACCGCTGCGTCTTCCAGTATTTAAACTGTTTCCACCAGAAATGTGTCAGGATACGTTGCCACCAAACACCACCAAATAGAAATGCTTCATTTACGTATCTTCGTTCCGCTAAGCCGTGTCCACTAGAGCTGTGTTAAGAGCGTTTATTCCTACTGAGCTGGCAACGTTGCATTTTTGTTAGTTTTTCTCGATTATTCCATAAAAATTTAATGAAAATTAAAAATGTTTTCTGATAGAACACTTCTTAATATATAAGTTAATGTGTCTACTCCAATAATTATTCGTGATAGACTTTCATATTCCTTAGAAACGAATTAATGTTTAAGACCGGTTTTTAAAGAAAATAAAAGTCTATAACGAATAATTATGTCTGATAGAACACTTCTTAATATTATTAATTTTCATTCAGTTTTTATGGAATAATCGAGAAAAACTAACAAAAATGCAACGTTGCCAGCTCAGCAGGAATAAACGCTCTTTAGCGAGGATAGGTAATTGAAGTAATTCTATTGGTTCATAAAAAAACACATTCCTCACAACGCATCCCCGCACATCTCTGGTAGAAACGCAGCCTTAGACACTTAAGTATTTTTAGAACTAATGATGTGTAGAAAGTTCAATTTTACGATATCGCGTCGCTTCGCCAAACTCATTTCATTTACATTAGGTACAGATCAAAGAAAATCATTGTCATAAGTAGTCATAACCTAGATTGCCTACGCATTCTGGATTCGCAACGAGTATCTTTTCTGTCTATAACTATTTTATAGTATCTTTGATAGATTTAAAGTGTTTACAACCGCTAAACATCTCAAAAAGGGTATAATTTATTTAACCGCAAAAAAAGATAATATTCAAGTTTTCAATACTAATTCGGTCCAATAAAATTAGAGTTAATTTCTCGGTGTAATACCTTGGTGTTCGACCTTCAAACTAGGCATTTACGTTTTAAATATAATGACTCTTCTTTAGCGAAGTGTAAAGAAAAGGGATACCGTAAGGTAGATGTACTTTGTCCCAATAATAAAGAGTTACTTTGGCCCATATCAAAACCCCATAGAATTGAAAATACTAAAACCATTCAGCAATGCCCCATAATTTCCATACAATAATAGACCCTGGAGAGATTATTCCAATGGTCAGTTACCCTATAGCGCCAAAGTAACCCGACCTTACGGTACGGTGCGCGATGGGAGAGGTGACCTTTGTTCGCTCGTACGCACAAGGTCACCAAGAGCTATATTCGGCTTAATTTTACGACCCGTTTGTTAACCACAATCCACAAAGCCAGCTCTCAGTCGATCGTATTAGCAAAGTCGTAAAGATCGATGCTCAAAGCGTTAACCGTAATTTTTGGAGGAAAAAATCTCATGAGGATATAATTGATTGTGTTAGTGAATGAATTGGCCATCTGTTAGTTACAGAAGCGATCGTTCTGGGGGGCTACTACGAAATTCGAAAATCGAAGTTCGTATCGTACTGTCCCCCTCTCTCGTATTGAATAACATAAGCGTCAGCGGGACAGCAAGATACGAAGTTCGAATTTTGCACTACGTAGTTATAGGGCCTGTATTTATGGTGTACAATAAAGAGTCATTGTATCGTATTGTTCTTTTTTTTGTAGTTTAGGTAGCTTCATGGGTAAAAGAAATACAATTTATCGAAAATACAAACTGGGACATGGATGCACAGAAAAACCAGAAAAAGAGTAACAAATTAACAAAAGTAACAAATTTGGAGTTGAAATAAAAAATACAAAAAGACTCCAAAAAACCAATCATGAAATACAATTTAGTTCATCAGTTAGATTATCAGAAAATATCGGACGCGTATTTTTTATTTTGTCAATCAAACAAAAAATGACAGACGAAGCGCGCCAAAGTTCGGGAGCGGGGGCGTTCGAGGTTACGTTGTGTAAAAACTGTCGCTAGCGTACATCTTCATCAATTTTAGGGTTCCGTGGCCAAATGGCAAAAAACGGAACCCTTATGGAGTCGTCATGCCTGTCTGTCTGTCCGTCCGTATGTCACAGCCACTTTTTTCCGAAACTATAAGAAGTATACTGTTGAAACTTGGTAAATAGATGTATTCTGTGAACCGCATTAAGATTTTCACACAAAAAAAGAAAAAAAAAACAAATTTTGGGGGTTCCCCATACTTAAAACTGAAACTCAATTTTTTTTCTTCATAAAACCCATATGTGTGGGGTCTCTATGGATAGGTCTTCAAAAATGATATTGATGTTTCTAATATCGTGTTTTTTCTAAATTGAATAGTTTACGCGAGAGACACTTCCAAAGTGGTAAAATGTGTGTCCCCGTGTGTGCGAAAGAAGCACGAGTCACGAATTCTATTTTCACTCAGAACGTACGTAAGCTCACAAGCTAAGTAAGTCCACGTCCACAATGTTCAAACATTTTTATCGTTTATTAATTACCCGAACGCCGGCACCATAAATGTAAATTTCTGAGCTCCCGCAACCACCGCTTACCGCTCTTAATCGGTAATAACGCGATTGTTAGTTAGAATAAACTTTGATTCCCGCGCGAGGATCGAGGATCACAAACGATTTTCAACTGAATCTTCTTTAGTATAAGCTCGCTCAGATTCAGCTACATATTTTAATGTTGTAGGTAGATTCCTGGCGAATTATGTAGCTGTTCAATATCGAGTTTTGTTTGTAGTGCAACAGTAAATGTCTTACGGCGGACGTTTAGTACGTGATTCCAACGAACAGTATTATTACTGGATAATGACGTCTTATTATTTCAGGAGATTTGCCGGCGTTAGAGTAATTTACGCTTTCTTGGGACAGTTTATTACTGTAGTTTTGAATGTTGAACGACAAATTGACATGATGCTTGCTGAGGAATTATTTACGTTATAAAAAGAAGAGTTTATGCATTTCGTTTATAGTTATTAAATTGGAGTATTACGATGCTTTTCTACTTCATTTATCTGCGTTCTTTGCGAGAACGTTTATGATGCATTAAATTTTTGCTTTTTTATTTATTTATTTAACTTAAAACAATTAAACATGCCCTACATTTAGTGTTACTCGCCAAAGTGTAACGTTTATTGGCGAGAAGCGCTCAATCTATTTTAACTTAAGTACATAACTACCTAACCACCTCATTCTACATTGTACAAACTTGCAAACAGAAGTAACAAAAGAAAAAAAAATGTAATGCTTAATTAGGTATGCCAAATTTTGTGAGTGTGTATGTATATGTTTGTTACTAATTCATGCTAAAACGGCCTGACCGATTAGAATGAATATCGCATGTAGTCGCATCACTGACATAACAGGTCATCTAGGCCTATTTACGTCTCACTGCAAAAACAGGTCTTCTCTCAGAACGAAATGGCCATATGGCGGGTCCATAACAGATTAACAACTTTACACACCATTAAATTACTTCGCAGTTTTAGTAAGGTTTCCTCACAATGTTTTCCTTCGCCGTAAAGCTCATTAAACATCAAATGTAATTTCGCATATAAATTTGGTAAGTCCCCAATCCCCATGGTCGAGATATGTGATGTATTGTGTGTACCTAGATAATGCTTTGTTAACGGGGCCTCAAACATAATAAATCTAGTTCAACAGAACCGAATCTAAAGCGCAAACAGATTCGTGTCTCTGCTACAGATCACAATTGTTGTACAGTCAAGGGCAAAGATATCGACACGGCCAGACTTTGACCGTGTCGATATCTTTGCACTTGACTGTAACACCGTGAAGCTTTAACGTTATCTATATTTAATCCCTTGCAGCTCAAATTCTTTAACATTTAAAGAGTAACTCTAATTATTAGCACTAAATTCGAAACCGAATCACCGAGCATGTGTCAGTGCCGGCCGGCTAACGTCTTTTTTTTCCCGGACGCCAGACGTGGGCGGTTTATTTTAGTGCCACAAAGAAGTGCCATAAACCTCGTGATTAATACTAAAACAGTTTAAGCTGGGGACTTTATCGGTTCGTCATCGGGAGGTCTGCGAGAACCCTGGCCGATGGTGATTGGGTCGCGAATCGAACGATTTTTAGTTAAATACTGCGCTAGAGTGGGCCGGAATGATGCGGTTGTGCGATAATTTTTGGACATTACTAAAATGGTGTGGCGTGGAAACTTTGGTCTCAACACTTACTCAATAATTAAATTACATGTTATCTAGTGTGTATATATATCTAAATTCTTTATTGTACAAAAGAATGGAAACAAAACACAATTGACAAACCTTGAGATACTTGTACAAAGGCGGACAAGAAAGATAGAAAAGCGAAGGCAGGAAAGGCGGCTGTACTTAAGGTTTTCACAACGAAATGTTAATGACTTTAGTTTTATTAAAAGATATTGTAACGGATAACTCACGTCTTAAACCGAGTTTAGCTCGACAAGTTTCGGGCTATTTCGTAGCCCTTCTTCTCAGGAGCACGCGACTCGGCGGCTGCCGCAACACGCACACTACGCGCCACCGCTCTGCTCGATAGCCCGAAACATGTCGAGCTAAACTCGGTTTAAGATGTGAGTTATCCGTTACAATATCTTTTAATAGGCATCTCTTGTTCTGAGAGGAGGCCTGTGCCCAGCAGTGGGACGTATATAGGCTGGGATGATGATGATGATGAGTGAGTCTCACGGTAGTTTCATGTTCAAGACTTTAGTTTTGCAAAAAAAAAGCTTTTTGCTGATTGTATGTTCATGGTCGTTCAATTCAAACTATACGAGTATATCAATACCAAATTTCAACTATACTGTAAGACTAAAAGTCTAGAAGTGTAAGACTGAAGCCGGGCCAGCCTAGTGGTTTGACCTATTGCCTCTGAAGCAGATGGTCGTCATCATCGCTATCAGCCGGAAGACGTCCACTATTGAACAAACGCCTCCCCCTTGAACATTGTAATAGGTACTACAGCCATTAAAATTTACAGAAAACGCCGTATGTCTGAAAAAGTTAATGAAATACCGCTCCAAAGACCACCGACGCCAACAAACAAATCTTAAAGACACAAAACATGATTAATATTTCCCCTGATTGATACAGATCAAAAGTACGCAGAACACTTAAACAACACATCTGTAACGCATCAACAAAACATAATAGTTCCATGTTTACTATAAATACCGGCGAGTGATCGTGCGCGCGCGCAAATAAACAAACGATGAACGCATTCGATTGAGCCCAATCACGCGCCCACGCGTGCCGATCGACGCGCAGTGAAGTACTTAAAGCAACTGTTACTAGGCAGAAATATAAATAAGATTTTTCACTTCTCATGCTCGTAAAGTTCGTGGTTATGCTCGATAAAGGAGACATAAAATTAGTTTTTATGCTCTAGTGCATAAAGTGAAATCTTCGTCTAAGACCAGGTAATCAGGCCTGAACAGCCACAAACAAAAAAGATTCAATGTATTTTTTTAATAATTTTTAACTAAAAATCAAACTTAATGAATCAAACTTAATATTTATAATTATATTGGCAATGCATGAAAAATAAAAGGTACCTAGAAACAATGTTTCCTCTTTTGTTATTTCATCTGATGATGCATTTAGACGCAAACTGAGAAACCTTTTGTTGGATAAACCGCTATAGTCTGTTAATGAATTTGCACATATTAAGTTTTAGTTTTTAATATTTCATTGTTATTTTTACATTTTTATTTATGTTTTTGACTTCTGACTATTTTCAATATTGATTATTATTTTCAGTTTTTACTTGCCAATTTTCAAATTACTTTATGAATTTTAATTGAACGATCCCCTGACATTATTTTAATTTTATTTTTCTTTTATGTGAACCTGTTTTTAATTTTAATTGTTATGTATGTTATGTTATGGCTTTTTTATTATTTTATTCAATTTTTACATTTTGTGACATTTAATTGTTTTCCAATTTAATCTTTTGTGTATTCTTGACAATTTCAGTATAAATTCTCGTAACTTTGACATGTACAAACTATGATGTAATTTTATACTGAATGAATAAATAATCTTATCTAATCTAATCATCTCCTCGCAATCGAAGTGAAAAACAGAGTATAAGACTCGAACATTAAACCCATTTTCCCCTCGATGTATGAAGACTAATTAGCGTTGAGGAAGCGAAAGACGTATGCCAGGATCGTAGCAGGTGGAAATAAATAGTCTCTGCCTACCCCTTCGTTCGAAAAGACCAAGAGGACGATCGCCAACCCGTGGCTCTCCGAGCTCTGAAACAGGCCGAGGACAGAGTTGGTGTGGAAACAGTTCGTCAACGACTCCGTAAAGGCTTATCGAGACGGGCACGACCTTCAGAACTGAAGAACACCACTAATAAGAAGAAGAACCCTTCGTTGGGAACGAGGCGTGATTGTGTGTATTTATTTATTATATTTATTTATTTGTTTAAGGTGAACCAACAGGTAAAAACACAATATATGTAGTAGGAATAGCAACACAGAGCCAATTACAGGATCCCACAGATAGCTATAGTTTACATATTTAAGCTTAACTTAAACGAAGTGACGCGCACCAAATCAGACGACACACCATTCCAAACAAAACACCACAGATCTTCAAATGTAAAGTACACTTCTCAACACATAGTACCTACTTATTTCCTTTAAATAAATATGCAACAAAGTTAAATACGATAGTTCCGCAGGTCATATCAAAAATTTACATTAGGCTAGCACTGCACTACCCAAAGGTATACCAAGACGTAGATAGATACCAACGGTGCGCTCAATCAAAGAACCCGGTCGCCAATCTTCGCCTCACGGATGGAATGTTGCAGTTAAATATGTCAATGTCCATCTCTTTCATCAGATTATTTAAATTACCGTATGTAAAAAAAAATCGCTTGTGCAGGACGAGATTCAAATCCGCACTCCTTGGCTATCGACTGCACCACGGGGCACCTAATCAAACCCACCCAAAACACACTCGCTTACGCCAATAGATATAAGGCCATCTATCGTAACTCTCATATTTACTGCCTTCTCCTTCCTTGAACTAAATAAAATAATCCACAGTTCAACATTTCCTATTCAAATATAGTTTGATTCTCGTATTAATCCTTCAAAGCATTCCAGCAAATATAATCACTACACGCTAAACCTAGGTTCTTAAATCAAAATTCAGCGAACGTATTTCTGATCCGCGCTGGAAACACATGTATCAGTGGCATTAAATGGCTTTAGCTACAAGTTACTCGGAGTTAAAGCAACATAAAGCTGCGTATCCACTTCGGCATTATTTGAGCGCGGAAAACCTGTGTATTGTTCAAATTCCCGCCCGCGACGGCACAGTATCCATAGCGCGGGCGCGGCTACCGCGCGAGCCAATGTTCGATGGTTTGCCGCGCCAAGTCGATACACAACTTTACAGACTATCTAAAAGTACCTAATATGATACAGAACAACCCCTCCTCTATCTCCATTTCAGTTCATTTAATTTCTCCACCTCCACCGTAATCAGCCACTATTATCCGATTACGGATCACAAGGCCGACTAAGTATGCTTCTATAAAGTGATAATACCCATAATTTCTATTGCTCGCAGGACTGATGGCCGATGGGGTCAGAAGATTCTCGAATGGCGTCCGCGGACCGGGAGACAAGCTGTCGGTAGGCCTCCAACAGGATGGAGCGACATCCTGGTTAAGATCGCGGGATGGCGTAGCGTTGGATGCAGACCGCTCTGAGTGGAGAGCCTTGGGGGGCCTATGTCCAGCAGTGGAAGTCTTTCGGCTGACATGATGATGGTTAATTATGATGACTTTCCCCCCGAACACTATGCCTATCAAAAACAATTCGAAAGAAAAGGTTCTATCAACACATTTATTAATATAAATCCGAAAAAGTGCTAAAATAAAATTTCGATTCCATTTATAAGCTTGTAAGTGTTAATTTTTGTTTAAATAAAAGTTCATGATTGCAGTTTTTTTATATATTTAAAAATAAAACTATCACAGCCTAGTAGGCTTTACATTTTAACAAGTAATAGCCGATCAAAACTTAATACTTATTGAATATTTGTCGCATATAGGTACTACGCGTGACCAAAAACGTACTTTGCCGGTTTTCTTAAATTTTCAATGAAACGTAAATGCGCTAACGAAGAGAAGCGGCGAACTGAACAATACACGAGCGTGCATAATTATCATATTTGCTTTGAACCAGACGCATAAACTTTATTTGCGCAGCCGTTTCGATATCACGAAAAAACGTGTGTCAACAAAATATTTCATAATAATTACCTAGGTGAAGCGAAATTGGTAATAGAAATTAAAGTAGCTCGAGACTTTAATACAATTTGTTACATATACAACATTCTACCCTTTGGATAAAGATGAATAGAACGTCTAGATTATGGTATTTCTAACATACGAACAGTCGAGTTCATAAACTTTTGAGCATAAATTTGATCAAAAATATCTGAACACGACTCTATTGTTAACGGCGTAGAAGCCTGATCAGATATTTTTCATCAAATTTTTGCTCACAAGTTTATGAACTCAACTGTGACAAAGCCTCATGCCAAACGCCACAGTATATAAACGGAAAAATGACTGATTTACGATTTAATACTTCAGGACACACATTTTTTTTACCTGGTCAATTTTCCTCGTTGATTATTGATTATATTTTGAATTGGAATTTTCTGCTTGGGCGTAAAAATTTCGTGCTGTCGATTTTCCATTTGTAAGTTGGCCAGATGACCAAAGACAAGTTCTATTTGTTCTTCAATGGTTAGCGCGGTCTTCGATTGTACACAGAGCCGCACAAGTTTAACCAATAACACCCATTACAGCGATAAATCAGCGATGCCCACTTATCTCGCCGGCCAGCAAGGTACACTGTCCCGGAAAATGATATATCGTTCTGGGACATTTATTTTTTGTCTCCCCCCGATACATTTGTTGGCGTTAATGGCGAAATGTCGAGGTATCGTGAAAGGTGAAGTGAAATAAGAACACAATATAATGTATTATGAAATGATCAGAGCCCAAACTATAGTTAGGTAATGTAATCTCTTTGACTGTCTTCAAGATATTGCGTTGGTATTATTTTTGAAGCACAGTTATCGTGTGTATAGAGTTCCAAATCCGTAGTAAGCCTGGACGTACCTACCCTCCTATTTTGAGGCATGTATGTGCCCAGGAGTGGCCAGGATTGAGACAGGTATATAGGCCGACATGTCAAAGGAAGCATGCATTCGTTTTCATATTTTCCAACAAAATAATACTTCCATAGTGTTATTTTTGTTGTTTCCCTTTGACTACGTTTACTATCACCTGTTCCATTTCCAACCGTGTCTTCTTAACCTACTCATTTGGTGTCAAATTGAGGACGGAAAATTTTAATTTTCACGGATTTAACGCATTGGCTATGCAGCATATTCTGGTTAATACGAGGAAGAGGACACATTATTAGTAAATCTGTCTTTACCCAGGCGCTAAACTAGCCTTTAATTAAACCTAGTTTTAGTTATGTAATTTAACCCCCTGTTTCACCATACACTGATTAAATTAATTTGACGGATAAATTTAGCTATTTTGGATACATTTTTATTTATCATATTTATCCGTCAAATAATATTAATCAATGGATGGTCAAACAGCCCCTAAATATAGCAAAAATTCTAAGCAAAACAAACTATTTCATTTCATTTCGGTATTATTTCAGTATCTGTAGTATTTCGGAATTATTTTAGCGGCTGGTAGGGCTTCTTTGAGCAAACACGTGTTCATCAGAATTTTTGATTCAAACGCCTTTCACGCGGTACACTTTGTACGACTAACCATGGAAACATTATTCGATTTCCATAAAGAAACTTGTACAGGGACCCAGTACAAAATTGCTTCTTTAGTACCATAATAATATAACATGCCAATAGAAGACCCAACCTGTCCTCCTGACCTGAGCCGTAACTTTTTTTAACAGACGTAGTACAGTCCTAGACGTGGTTCACCAGCTTTTTCATTTTGGATATTATTTCAAATGAAGTACATTCGGCCGTTAATCTCAGTGTTACTTGGTTCCTCACTTGGTTCTTTATAAAGTACGCGAGGGCTCACGAGGAAATAGCTTTAAGAGAGTCTATGAAATATGACACGTCCCAAGCAACCTCCAAAAAGAGGTCAGATGCATACGCTACTCAAAAATAGCCTTTTCAGACAGTCAGGCAAGTTATTCCGATCGTTACTGGGAATAGATTTCAATCCATTTGCTTGGCCAGTTCGGAAGCAGATGTATTTGTAGGCAGTATTTTCTCAGGCGCTTGGCTCCCTGGAGATGTCTAAATGGAATTCACTTGGAACTAGTTATTTTAGTTTGCGTTGTAAATACTGAAGTAACCTGATGTCGCAGTTTAAAAGAAAAAAAACTAGTTAACGAGACTACGGGGCTGTTTCACCACCCATTGATTAGTGTTAACTGACGGTTAAATGTAATGCCGTCTCTGTTTGTTTTGTTCGAATAGACGGAGACGGCATCGCATTTAACCGTCAGTTAACACTAATGAATGGGTGGTGAAACAGCCCCTACGTCTCGCGTTTTAATGAACAATAGGATTGGATTTACCTGCTATGATCACTCGCTACCTGTGCCAAGTAGTGCCAGTTTATAATATATGTAAGATTTTTGCAACTTTCACTCTTTCATTACGTAGTAGTCTTTTGCCGCGGCTTCGAACGCATAAAGGTGCGACCAAACCGCTGCTTAAAAAACGGTGACGGCACGGAATCGCAGTGACGTGACGTGCCGTAAACGTCACGACTTTTGTTCGGTAAAGACCTGAAGTTTACGACACGTCACTGCGATTACGTATTTTAGCAGCGGTGTGGAGAGCATGCGATAAAAACGGTGCGCATACGGTGCGTCACTGCGATTCCGTGCCGTCACCGTTTTTAAGCAGCGGTTTAGTCGCACCTTAATATTAGATCTGGCCAGGGCCGAATTTAGGGGAGGGCAACCGGAGCTACAACACCGGGACCTCTACAAAAGAGGGGCCCCCACAATAGAGACTTCGGTTTTTTTTTTAAATTCTGACGAGTAAACACGTAAACAACTATTCATTTATATTTGTTCACTTCAATCAATGGCTCTCATATTATTTTGAAAATAGTTTTGGCCTCCAATCCTTTGTTGCCCCAAGGCCTCGAGACCTCTAAATCCGGCCCTGGATTCGGCAGTTGAATAGTAATAGCGGGATTTTGCTGAATTCTTCATTTACGTCGTATGACGAACACACAAAATTTCATGTCTCTAACAAAGCGGTTAAGATTCTGGTATTTTTAATGATCATGAATCAGCGTACCACTGCTTTAGGCACAGGCCTCATCTCAGTATGAGAGGCCTTGAACCGTTACTCCCACTCGGGCCTAGTGCGGTCTGAATACTTGACGTATCCGTCTCCGTAAAGCTCGTGGTAAATTTCAAATGTAATTTCGCACACAAATTTCCCGTAGTAATATCGGAATAAAAAGTAGCCTTAGGTACACAGTCAAGTTAAGATATCGAATCGACACGGCCAAACTTACAAAATAAATGTATACACGACTTTTTTGTAACTTTGACCGTGTTGGTGATATCTTTGCACTTGACTTGACTGTACTTGTGCCGATATTTATAATAATACTTGGTGCCCGCGGCTTCGCCCGCAGTGTAGTTTTTATCTTTATTTTCTAAATCTTCTTTTATACGAACCTTCTCCTGACAATAGCAAACACAAGAAAAAAAGAATTAGCGAATTCGGTCCAGCCGTTCATGCGTGATGCCGTGACCAAGGGAAATAGGGATTCATTTTTATATATTAAGATGGTTGCCTAAGCAAAAAGAATACCTAACATCTTGTATAGATCTTGCAACTGCCATGAGTAGGTACTTAGGTACGTCGGGTCCCAAAATACAGTTTTCATTTTTTTTTTCATTTTAATTTTTTGATTTTCCCTAACACTACTGTTATGTGTGACTACTCATTTCCATATATTCTCATTAACCTACTTTATTCCAGTTGATTCGCAACATTCTGCACTAACAAAGTGAAATACGCCGCACGATTGGTAAACAAAGCTCTCAAAAGCAAACACTTTAAGAGGATTGCAATGGGACACACGAGGGAATACCCCTGAGTGACAACTCACAATACATACCGTGCATAAACAAAGCAGTTTGCGAAAATTTGCACGTATTATCCGCCATGTTACAGCTTTTAGAGAATATACACTGATCACTTGTGTTAGTCCTAATGTAATGTTTGACATAAGTTTTTTTTTCTCTGGAGTATTTTTCAGAATTGTTATAAAACAAACCTAACCTATAGAGATCTACAGAATGACCATTTAAAAATGTATGGTTTCAGCGGTAAAAATAAATTATGACAAACATTACATGATGACTTATAAAATGCAGTGCATGTGGTGGTAGGAACTTGTGCAAGGTCCGCCCGGATTGCTACCACCATCTTGCTCGCTAATCCTGCCGTGAAGCAGCAGTGCTTGCACTCATTGCCACTTCAACTTAAATGGAAGTTAAGCTTCGTTCATTAACCCTCTGGTGCCGAGGGTATTAACAGTACAAATTGTATGAGCAACTAATTATCAAAATTGTGAATATAATTTAGTTTTGCTTTCATTGTTCAATATTCGTGCCGGAAAAACATTTAGGAACACCAACCCATACCAAAGTACTTCCCAGCGGTACACCAAGAGACCGCTCCGACTGATCACACCAAAATTAACTTTCTGTCAACGCCACAAGTACTTCGATCGGGACTTTATTGCCGCGGTTATTCTATACAAATGATGTTATCCCTTTAATTTGGGTCATAACCGAACGTTAAAAGGGAAAATGGTATAATGGAGTGTGGTAATTAAATTATACCGTAAAATGAAACATGGCCGTCGGCATTTTGCTATAAAATATTCTGAGGTAAACACATTCAAGGACATATTATAGGAAAGGATATCGATCAGGAAAACTCGGATGAGATGACTAGTTAAATCAAAGCAATGTTGCTTTAGAAAAAACTTTTGATGCTTTCCGTCCGTCAGTCAGTCAGTCGGAGCTGTTTTCGAAATTATGGAAATAAAATGGAATCGAAATGGGGATCTGCATTGAGGAACACTGGTGTTTCAAAACTGTGAATAGTTACTCGGTAAGGTAAATGTTTAAAATGGTTAAAACGACTCACTCGGTACTCGTATCTAGACAGCTGGACGTCTGGAATAACACCTAGGCTACATTTTATCCAGACATTCCCACGGCATCGGGACAAAATCCCAAAGTTTCAGCCGCTATTAACGCAACGTTAATGAAATCCACGGTTTTGGAAATTCCCACGGGAACTTTTGCAGAATTACTGAATTTACCTTCAACTGCACATGATGGCGTTTCCAGAAAAAGATGTTGAAATGTCTTTTTTTTAGATTTGAATGAAATTTTGTTTTTCAACTCGCCTTTCTCGTTATCGTGAATGAAATAGGAGAAAAAAAGTGTCCCAAGATTTTTTATTCCATTACTAACGTAATGGATACCACCCTAATGACACACCCCCCATGCCCCATGGACACACCGTAATGGTAACCCATTTTATTTATTTTTTGATACACATTTTTAAGGTGGTAGTAATGAATGGATAACACAAAACTATATGAAAGACCTGGCCCCCTTTTTTTTCTCCTAATAAAATCGAAAGTACTCCTGAGTCTGAGTAGGAAAACGAAATTTCATCCAAATAAAAAAAAAGTCAGTCACTTTATCTAAGTATTTCAGGCCGGAAAGCCGAATCGAAATCCGGCATCCAACTCGTCTACTAGCAATCGCTCACGTTGCCTATTAATAACCATCAGGTCGAATACCTGAGAAAGGTCGTACTATTTCTGTCACATACATTACTATAGTGTGATGTGCCCGAGTCTAACGCGGGACGATGTTTTATCGCCTTCTCGCTTGTAACTAATGAGAAGGCGTCATTCGTAATGTGATTGCCTGAGAAATGAGTTTACAAAATATATAATAAAACAATACATAATAATTAAATCCCTACTATAATATTATAAATGTGAAAGTAGCTCTGTCTGACTATCTGTCTGTCTGTCTGTTACGCTTTCACGTCGAAATCACAGAACCGATTTTGATGAAATTTGGTATAGAAATAGTTTGAACCCCAAGGATCAACATAGGATACTTTTTATTCCGGTAGAGGGCGCCACCGCTCGATAAACTAGATCCGTGCAGACGAAGTCGCGGTTATTTAAGCTAGGTACACCTTATTTTTAACCTCTGACGCAAAGTTAGGCTGTTATCTAATGTCTGTCTGTGTGGCAGCGTAACCCCCAAACGGCTGAACCGATTTTGATGATACCAAGAACCATCGCTAGAAAACCTGCTTTCAAATAAAAAAAAACCGCTTTCAAATCGGTCCGCCCGTTTAAGCGCTACGAAGCCACAAACAGACACACATAGCGGTCAAACTTATAAACCCCTCGTTTTGCGTCGGGGGTTAAAAATAGGTTTAGCCATTTTTGAGATGCTGAACTTTGAAATGACAATGCCGGGGATCCACATTTCTAAGTCGGTTGGCTATGTGGTTCCGTACCTCAGAAGTAACAAGACGGAACCCATGTAGGATCATTTTGTGTTCCTCTCGGTGAGCAAGTCCGATTCGAACTTGGCCGTTTTTTTACATTGCCTTTATTTGCACGTTTTTTTTTTTTGTTCGGTGACGGTTGTGCTCATTTTCGCTTTTTGCTTCAGAATTAACTTGTTGAGAGTTCAAAATGCTTTAACATTTGTGTGCCGTTTGTGGTTGTCTAGATAAATGGAACATTATTCCATTTATGTAGAAGTGAAAGTGGCCAGGCGTAACATGACACTGTGTGCCGCACAGACGTAGCTATCGGTGTCCAAGGCGCCAGGTAAAAAGTTGAAGTTCATTGAAACGGGCCATGTTTCAGTAAAGTTGCGGATACTAATGTAAAATTGTTGCGGTGTGTTGTAGGAACTTTTTTATAATTTACATAAATAATAAATGCTAATCGTAGTCATGAGCTCGTGACAGTTAATACATAATACAGCAGCTATTATACAATTTATAAATAAATATCGCTTTTTTTTCCTTTAACGCAGTATACATTTAGAACTTGATGCTCTCTCTCTAGGCTACAAGCTTTTTTAACCTAGAGCGGAAGCGGCAGCTGTTTTTTTAATATTTTCCTTCTATAAATTATTTTTATACGCCACGTCATCGGCAGGAAAGGCGTTAGTAATCTTTTTGTTTTTTTAAGTACTCGCTCTACATTTCCCAGAACGTGTCAGATCCAGTTTACAAACAGCACTCTGACGCCTCCCCGCACTAAAATAGGGATTTATTCGCATCAGCATACAATTCATTGCTTTCTTGCGTACAAATAAATAGTTAATGTGTTTGATACGTCAATAGAGGATTTGGGGATGTATTTGCTTTGGTCCGACGGGTGGGTTGCCTCGCGTTTGCACAGGGCAAGACGTGTACCTTTACTTTCCTACAACACGGAACAATTTACTATTCTGGTGCGTAATAATTGCGTTTCGTTTTTGTTTTCGGTACTAGGCGTATACTACGAAGTGGTAAATTCGAACTTCGTATCTTGCCGGCCCGCTGACGCTTATATTGTTTAATACGAGAGTGAGAGGGACGGTACGATACGAACTTTGATTTTCTAATTTCGTAGTGGCCCCCTAGCCCCGCCGACGATGAACGAGAAGCGAGTAGAGTAAAGCTAGAAACTAGATACGAGTTGGCGAGAAGCGATTGAGTTCTGACTGTCTTTGGGCTATAGCGGTCTTTCCCAAAGTGGGCGATAACGCCCCGCCCCCTTGTGGGTGCTGGAGGCCTAGAGGGGGGCGGTAAGAGGCCCAGAAAAATTCTCTAATATGTTATTCAGCTTTTTAAGGTGAAAAAAATGGGGGCGCTACAAAGGTTATCAAAGGTTATCAAAGTGGGCGTTAGACGAAATAAGTTTGGGAACCTCTGGGCTATAGGTATATGAGTGTACGAGTGCGTCGCCTTCTTGGAGGAAATATCGCAAAATAACCTAAAATTAGACCAAAATTCTATAACACACACAATTACAATTTCATATTATCAAAACTCAAATTCCGCCTGTACAGATCCCGGTCTGCGGTCATATTTTGACCAATGAGAGCGCTGACATTTCAGCCAATCATTAAGCTTAATTGTAGTAGTGGCCTTTGTGCTCGCGAATATCAGGTAATATTAGTCGATAGCTCATTCCGACTTAACTATCCTATACATACACCTATAGAGCGATAAGTAGAACCATAGCACTAATCTTACGTAAGTTCTTTAAATGTAGGCTTCCCCTTCGCAGTCCTAGTTTTAAAATCCATACTAATATTATAAATGCGAAAGTGTGTGTGTTTGTATGTTAGTCCGTCTTTCACGTCGAATCGGCATGGAGATAGTTTATGGGCCAGAGAGTGATATAGGCTCCTTTTTATCCCAAAAAAAAAAACGAAAATTAAAAATACGTTTGTGTTTTTATATGAATACATTTAATTGAATGAACAATATTTTAGAACGCCATAATGAAAGACAACTCGCCACTTGACGTATACCGCTTAGTAACGCATGTTTGATACCTACTGGTTTCAAGCTTTCAGAGAAGGAGAAGGTTTCAGATACACCCGCCGCGCTTTCAACACATCATCATCATCCCGGCCTATGTACAGTACCCGGCCATAAAGATTGCACATCGGTCTTTGGAAAGAGACTCGGCTAATTTCGGCTTCGTAGAGCGTTGTCAAACACTACTTATGTGACGTTTGTCAGTCTTTGTACAGGTGCAATAGAAACGGACGCATTTAGATGAAAATATATAATAAAGAGTTGTTGAAACTCCACAAAACATTAAATTGTTCTATGTCATGTTTAGGAAAAAGAGGGAACTATCCTTTTTCTAGTAGTTGCCGTTTTCTAGTTTTCATTAATTTGACGTAAACTAATTGAGTCCATAATGGTGCAGTAATTATTTGATAATCAAACGTCACTAATAAATACTATGATTGCGGTCGCCAGTGTTCGAAAATCGTCGTGAATAGCCAATTGTCTTTTTCCGATCTTTACCGCCGGGTACTGTACGTCCCACTGCTGGACGAGTCATTTTTTCCCTCAACATTAATTCTGTGATTAGAACCGCCCATAGGGAATAGCCAGGGCTTTAGTATTATTAGAGGTTCAGTCCTAAATCCTTAGGGACTCATCCTTTAGCTATTTCGAGTAGCTTTTCAATTATTAGAGATGGATTAAGTTAAGATTAATATTGTTTAAATCTGATTTAAAGTATGCTTTGTCCTTGCTAAATCGGTTGATAACTTTAAGCATAGAAGCATAACAAACACACACTCATTTTCGCATTTAAATATAATATACACTACACTGCTTAAAAATATAAAAAAAAATCTTGCGTAAGCTGGTGACAACATTGATTATGTTTCTAGAAACTATTACATAAAAAAAAATCGTCACACAATTGTAAACACAGACATAAATATACAGACATTTCGTCGTAATCGCACAAATACACTAATTCCAAGCTTTTATTTAACTTGCGCACCTGAACTAGTGAATCCCAAAAATTACTTTGCGCTATAAACCTGTTTTAATCAATACGTACGTATGAAGCGCAGCTCAATTAACAAAAGTAGTTCGATCGTATCAATCATACAATTACATTAATTTGTAACTACAAGTCAGTCCACGAATAAAATAATAAATAAATATCATGGGACACTTGACGCCAATTTACCTAGTCCCAAACTAAGCAAAGCTTGTACTTATCGATACTAGGCAACGGATAAACAAACTTATATAGATAATACATACTTAAGTACATATTAAACATCCAAGACCCGAGAACAAACATTCGTATTATTCATACAAATATCTAGTTCGGCCGGGAATCGAACCTGGGACCTCAAGCTTCGTAGTGAGGTTCTCCAACCACACGGCTATCCGGTCGTCTAAAAACGTGAAGCTTATACGCGGTCTAGAATAAAATAAAAAGCGTATCCTGTGAAAGAGTTTAAAGTTCATGTCATTTTGTCATTACTTAACCCTAGATTAGCAATTTATTCGAGACCACACATGTCACCTTAGGGCCTTTGCACATTGCGTTTTTTAAATGCGCCCTCGACGCACATTAGTATCGATATAAACGCGATACGATACGATGTATGGCTGCTAGTGACAGGAAAAACGTGCTGTCAACGCGCGTCGATGGCACATACGTATACAATACGGTATTTAGAAAGAAAGAAAGAAAGAAAATACATTTATTTAACTATTTTGTATATGTTTTATAAATTAAAACTACACCATGCTTGTTATCGATTAGAAAAACAATTTTTAAGGTTTAAAATTCAAGATTAGACAGAGAAAGACATACTGGCATGTGACGTCACACGCCAGTACCGCCATTCTTGCTGCATAGAGAAAAGCGTTTGAGAAAGAGACAGATATATAGTTTTTTTTTTAAATCACTATAAATCTAATTTTCAACCGATTTTAATTTTCTCTTCGCTCAACACTATCTGTTTATCTATATTTTCATAATAATATTAAGATATGGCAAAATCAGAAGTTGTCAAATACCGTATTCTTGATAAAATGCAACCAAATTTAAAACATCTCACATTTTAACTTTAATAATCAAGGTGACGTCCCACCCACGACAAGGGGACTAATTATAGATACACCAAAATATTTACGTTATGACAAATTAATTCGATGAGAGCGTTATATTTTTGGTCGCGCGGTGACTTTGGCATTTGTCACTGTTGCAAGTCAGCACAAATTATATTTACATTCAAAGATACAGTATTTTTGTCTAAAAATGCATATCTGGGCCACGTTTATGACGGAGGAAATTATAATAAGTAAACAGTAGTAACATAGCCGTTGCTATGTCATCTACGCTACGTAAACAAGGGTTACAGGCTAACAATGACACGAGTTGTTTAATTATATCCCGTACAAACTGAAAAAAAAAGAAAAAAAAACATTTATTGACTAACACGAAGACATATATTATATATACAACAAAATTTACACAATTACACACAAATAAACAAAAAAAAATAGGAAAACACACATGAAAATAGTACCTGTAATTGCGTAATTTTCTGTGCTATAATACTAAAACAATCTCCGAGTCAGGACTTATTTCTATGCAAAACAGTTGGCATGTGATAGTGGCACAAACTATTCGATTGACAAGGGGCTGTTTCACCATCCATTGATTAGTGTTAACTGACGGTTAAATGTGATGCCGTCTCTATTTGTTTTGTTCGAATAGACGGAGACGGCAACACTAATCAATGGATGGTGAAACAGCCCCTAAGTATCACATTATTTTCATTTTTGCTCACGACTCCGTCTGAGAAATTCGCTTATCGCTATACCGTGGGAACTATGCAATTTTCCGACGATCTCAAATCATCTCCATACCAAATTTAGTTTAAATCAGTCCAGTGGTTTAAGCGTGAAGAAAAGACAGATCGACATATTTTCGCATTTATAATATTATATATTTAGTAAGGATTTTATTTTATTATTACTCGTATTAATGACACTATATGAAGCCATTAAATGTAACATTGTCGCATTCCATTCCATTCCACATCGGAGCTATAATTTGCAAAGTCATAAATAGAGCTGTTAACGTATTCACGTTACGCTATGTCATTGTTATGAGTGCATACACTGATGAAAGTTAAAACAATAACATGTAACATTTTAGGTTTACTAATGTATCGGCGAAAATTATTTAGCAAATTATTAACTCCCAAACTATTTATCCCATATTTTTATATAGGCGAAATGTTATTTCCCAACTCAACGTTTCGCACTGATATCACTTCCCAACTAATGATTCGATAAATTATTATTATGCAAATTATTACCTGGATTTTTTTTAAGATGTCATTTATGTTTTCGTCAAATGTATTGATTGGCATACCTTAATTTAGCAACTTATTGAATGGCATCCAACCTACTTTTCTAGTGTCATTTATCCGGGCTGCTATAAAAAAAACCTAACATCGAAGGCTAAGGCGGGAGCTACGCTCCGCTGCGCTCCCGCCTTAGCCTTCTGAACCTAAACTATCCAAGTCGCTTCTGTTCCGAACCGTCTTGCTCGCTCGCTTCGCTCGCTCGCACAAATCAAATTGAAGTATAACTTTGCAATGTATGTGGGATCGTGCGAAGGAAAACAAACTTTTCGAAATAAAATAAGAAAAAGTTTATTAAAAAAAATTAAACTACTGAATACGTTTTTAAAAGCAAAGAACAGAAAACACAACTTGCGCATAGGCTCACCCGATCGTAACTCACACTCTTTTACTCATTCGCTCGTCTCATTCACTCCACATTAGTCTTCAGTCATTCGGTCGCTCGTTTACATCAAATCATTCTAACATTAATCCACCCTCATTCCCACATTCGGCCATCCTACACACATGACTGTCCCCAGGCATCCTTTAAACAAAACATCTTATACATCTAAACATCTTAACCTAGGTACACCTTAATCCTAGAACATGTGTGCTATAAGCCATCATTACAATAACACATCTTATGCTATAAAAATAGCTTACCAATCTTAGTAAGTAGGTACAACTAAACATCTTTAAGGAAAAAACAGTTTTCAATTTTACACCATACCAGTAACATAGGTGCAAAGAAAACCATAACAAGGGTCTGTAACCATCTTAAACTTTACACCACACCAGTAGGTAAACACTTTTTTTATACACCCTCTGACGGTCTGCGCCTTTAACACTAAATAACTATGGAGGTAATTCTCGTGGTGCTTCATCGCTGGCACCACTCCGAAGCACTCGTCGTCTATTAGGATGTCCGTCTTTACGTATCCCGGCGATAAAACACGGATCGCACCGAGCCCCGTCAACAACAGTTCACACTTTTTGTTACCCTGCGCGCCTAACGACTGGTAACAGTCTTCCGACACACGGTTCACGTCACTGTTGAAGTCCATTATCGCGTTTACACTTCGATCACATAACATTGTCTTCGTCGGCTTCCGATCGATGTTTTCATCTCGAGTTCGATCACAACTGCTTGAGCTACTGTCACAACTGTCAACGTCATTGGTGTGACATCTGACGTCTGTCGCTGTCATTGCCGCCATCTTCGCCGCCATGTTCATGTCGTTCCCGGTCACCTCGTTCCGAAGACATTCTTCGTTCCGTTCATTCATTTGAGTGTGACCGAGAGTTTGCACGAACAAGCTCGTCGCTCGATTTCCGTCCGCGCCGCCGCCATCATGTTTCACGTCAGCTGATTCGCTCGATATCGTTGATGCAATTGCACAGTGTGCCGATATGTGCCCGAATTGGTTACATCGCAAACACTTCGTACCTTTTTCTATCTTGGGACACGTACTGAATGCATTATTCTCCTTTCCACAGCTGTCGCACTTCTCGTAGCTCGGGGAAACCGGTTTAGGCCGGCTTTTGCTCATCTCACCTCGTAGCGAATGCGTAGGTACCGTCTTGTTTTTTATCATTTCGTAGATTCTGATTTTTCCCTTTAGGTCACTATACGATGTAACGCCGTGCAACATAATTTTGTTGGCCTCTAGGTCTTCGATGCCGTCGACTATGTATTGAATAGCCACATCGTCTGGCATTTTACCTCGGTTGCCTAACTCGCGCATCGTGAGTAGGTAGTCGAAGCAACTCTCGTCTTTCTTCTTCTTACGCGCCGCCATCAGCTCGTGTATCGCCTTAATATTTACAGTATCTGGGAATTCTTTGCTCAGCGCGTGTTTTAGGTCATCCCACGACTTAAACGGTCGCTCCGCTTGAAGCCAAAGCGCCGCAGTACCCGTCATGCTACGCCTAGCAACAAATAATTGTTGTAAGGGCGTCCACCCAAATATCACAGCGTTTTCTTCAATATCTTCGATAAATTTAGTCACGCTTTCCATCTCGTCTTGGGCGCTAAATTTACTTACTAAGTCGTCAATGTACTGCAAGCTTTCATCAACGTCGTACGTCGTCATCACTCTTGCAGTAGTCGTCGTCGTCGTATTCGTCGTTTGGAGCTTGAGTCTCGGTGCCTCATCCACACCTCCACTCGGAGCCTCGCTAGCTGCCTCGTCATACACCTTATCCGTTTCCATCTTTCTGATGTGCCGTTTATTGCCGCTCGAAAGAAACCGTCTTGTTCCAAAAGCCAGCAAAAAACTCGTCGTCACTGTTATTTCGGCCGCCCGTCGTAAGTAGCAACCGCCGTAACAGAAAAATGTAACCGCCTCGTTACACGTAGCACACCATTCGTCGTCGTATTCGCAGTTTTTTTTTTCCTTCTGATCCCGGACGAGCCCCCAAAAATGTGGGATCGTGCGAAGGAAAACAAACTTTTCGAAATAAAATAAGAAAAAGTTTATTACAAAAAATTAAATGGAATACGGTAAATAGCAAAGAACAGAAAACACAACTAGCACGTAGGCTCACCCGATCGTAACTCACACTCTTTTACTCATTCGCTCGTCTCATTCACTCCACATTAGTCTTCAGTCATTCGGTCGCTCGTTTACATCAAATCATTCTAACATTAATCCACCCTCATTCCCACATGTATGCAATATGATTGGCTTAGGCAAATAATAAATTGCCCAAATGTTATTTGACAATTTCTTATTTGCCTAAGCCAATCATTTGCTACATAATTATTTGCCACATAAATGTGTGATGAAGTAAAATTTTGCAATGTAAAAATGTTGCGAAATAAAAAAAATGCGAAGTAAAGTTACGCCAAATATTAGTTTGCCAAATGAAACTTTGGCGAAAGGTTGGTTGATAAGTGAAATTTGGCGAAACATATTTCGCCGAAAAGGCAGTACACCAACATTTTAATACAAATGTGAAATGCGAGACAGTTGGCCAAAAGTTGGAAAAACGGCCGTCATTACCAAATCCGAATGATTCGTATAGTATAAAATTAATGAAATCGGCAAGCTCAGCGTAGGACGTCCACCGTTGGATGACCTGGTTAAAGCCGCGGGTTCACTGTGGATGCAGGCTGCTGCCAACCGAAGCGACTGGAGGTCTATGGGGGAGGCCAAAAGTGGACGTCCTACGGCTGAGATGATGATGATCTGATGATGAGGCATGTACGAATGAATGAATTGAACAAATGCGTGAATAAATTAATGATAGAATTACTTGAAAGTGAGTAATCAGGTACTTAAAAAAATAAAAAGACTACTTTATGATGTTACGATATGAGCCCATGACTTCAAGTACTGATATGAAATTTTTCGTTTTATATTGTCGTTGTTATGCATTTACAAGGGTATAACGTTCGATTTTCCGACCCTTTTGTTGACATAGAAAATTAAATGAATAAGTTATTATGTCTCAATTAATGAGCAAATAGACAGAGCAGTTAGTTCTGTTTCTAAAACTTTTTATTTCTGCATCGTAAATAATTTTTACAGCGTTTGTCTCCACTTTTTTCCCTATAGATTAAATAATTCGTCTTATGTAATAAAGTAAATAATATTCACTAACCTATTGTTAAAGTGGGGAAATTTAAACGCTATAATGAATATTTGCTACTGTAAAGGTTGCCTATTGATTACCTTGGAAAATATCTATATAGCTGTGTTTTCTGTAATGTTTACTTTGTGTTAGTGTTCAACAAAGAGTCATTACATTGTATTGTATTGCTATGCAGCAATAACAAGTTGAGAGTAACTAATCTGACCATTCAATATCCAGCGCCTCTAGCGGCGGGTAGCAACAAACCAAGTTATAATTATATAACAAAAAAAAAAATACAGATAGGTCAACAGTCCCCAGTCCCAGTCAGTAATATCTAAAATAACGTGTGCGTGTTTTCTAGAACAAAAACTCGTCCAAAATATCGACCGCCACCAAAAACTGTCCGCCATCACGAGAATAGCCCCCTGGAGGATAGAAACGTCACGTTAGACGGACAGGCATCGGAGTGGACATTAAAATGACAAACGAGCGCAAATGCTCGGCTAAAACTGTACTAGGGGATAGAGTGATGGGCGGGTAATTTCAGACGGCGGATACTCGCAGTTTCGGACACTTCGAGCTTTTCGGACATGAATTCTTCACGTAGTTATATAGACGATTGCGTTGCTTGCGGCCAGCCATTCGCATTTCGCTTAAAGGTGCTGATAAATGAAATGAAATCATTTATTTCGGACATTAGGTAGGTATCCATTATTATTATCAGTAAGTAAGCACACAGAATTAATATTGTTAGTGAAAAATGAAACAGCACCAGGGGGTGTCACTAGGCCATTCCGCCGCCGAGCTACAAGTACATACCGGGCCTCCCCACGTTGAGGCGATTCAGTGCGACTCAACGCGTGCGAGTGAACACGAGTTATGCGATAGACAGAGAAGCATACAGTAGGCACGATTCTTATGCCTAAACGTCACTTTGTACGGCAGTGAAACTTCTGTACTTGTACTATTACTTATTCTGTGACAGCACAAAATAACAGGTTGAAAATAGCCTGAATGGCTTCGAGGAAAGTATGGTACGGCCGCGCTTTTGTTTTGCTCGACTTGACGGGGGCACTGCCGTGCCCCCAGATGCTCATTCATTCACTCATCATTAGGAGGAGTAGGACGTCTACCAACGAGATGGATGGATGGTTAAAACCGCGGGGTCGCAGTGGATCAGGCCGCTTCCAACCGAAACAACTGGAGGCACATGGGATGGGGGCAAGTCCAACTGTGGACGTCCTTCCTACGGTTGATATGATGATGATGACAAACACTTCGATTTTTTAATTTAAACTACCATGATACACGACGTTATTATTAAAATAAGACAATGGTTTATCACGTATTAATGACGCGCAGTTTACTGTCGTTTTTCCGTTCGAGCTCTCCTTGACAATTAATCACGGACCAACCCGTAATTACACGACGAATTTTAATGCGATTTCACCATCAGTTAGATAATTTTCTACGGAAGGTTTATACATAAGTATAATAATAATAATGTACCTAACTAGCGAGGAGTCCCAGCGCCGGCGTAGTTTAGGGGAAAGGGGTGAAGTGCTTTTGATTATAGAGCTTTATTTTTCCATCTTGCGAGGCGGGTAGTCTGCAATAAGAGGCTACCCATGATCATGAATTACGTCACACTTTACATTTAAAAGGGGTTGGGGTTGATAATTAATTTGTGCCACAAGAACATAATACAGATTGTCATAAGCATATTAGGCATGGTAACGCTAACCCATATCAGTTATTTTCGATAGAGAACTAGGGAAACAAACACTATAGCTTTCTAGCTAGCTATATGCGTTTTTTGCTAGCGTAACATCTTGTTATTAAATCTGTGTTGCTACCCAAACTATACACTTTCTCTTTTACAACATAGTAAGCTACAAACGACCATCCCTTTTTTCTATTACACTTTGATGCATCGCGAGTTATATCGCGGCTCGCATCAGTCATCGTCAAGCAACTTTGACAGTGTCATCTGTCATTGTCTGGCCTTCGGTTCAGGGTCCTTTCCGGAAAATAGAAAAGTGATAATAAAGGTTGTCCCAGAAAATATTTTTTGAAATGCCATTGCGGTTGCTAATCTACGCAAGTTTTTGAAAATTTGTTTTTTTCGGTACTACTAGTAGTTTTTGTTCTCGGCAGATATTCAATGTCTAAGTTTGTTTTACTGATAATTTAAGTCAAAATCAATCCGGTATATCTTCCACGTATTATCGCCTTAATTCTTTTGTCGTCTTTTGGCGACTGGATAGTGAGTAGATTGAAAATTAATGAAAAATATAAATGTTTGTTCTCGAGTCTAGGGTGTTTATTATGTATGTATTTATGTATGTTTATCCGTTGCCTGGTACCTACCCGTAGCACAAGCTTTGCTTTCTTTGGAACTAGGTCACTTTGGTGACGTGTATGTAGTGAAAGAATAAATATGTTAATTTAATTAATTAACATAATGAATTATTCTTCATAACTATCATTGTGTACTCCATACATATCTGACATTTATTGCGAAAACGTGTACGCAAATCTGCAATTTATTGTGAAAACTCCCCGCCCCAATATCATTCAAATTCTTCCCCGACGCACTAGCTCCTTCTAAAGAGGGAATTCGTCAAAAAATACCCACCGAATCTCTCGAAAAGGATACTCACACTGTAGGCAATCACGTGTTAGTATAAACGTGCGCGACACCTCGTAATCGTGTAAGTAGTCAACACTCAGCTTTGGCGTAAAAAGCAGATCCAGTACGCATGGACTCAGAGAGGTCAGCAATGAGCTAGCTGTTCCGTACCACCGAACTGCCGCATTTAAGGGTAGTTTTAAATACACTGCCACGAAGTGTTGGAATAACTTGCCTCCGCCATTCAAAAATTAGTCACTATTAGTAATTTTAAGTTTAAACTTAGTGCATATTTAATTAATTTGCAAAAAGCACTCCCCGCAGGTGGGAAGGCTACTTATTCATATCTCTAACACGAATACTTACCTTATTTTTGACTTTTAATCAGGCTTGCGTTTGGTTACTACATATTTAATCACAGATTATAAGCTATTGTTGTTCTTCGTAAATTTATAAATTTGTTATTACCTATTTATTGTACACTTTTCCGACACACACTCATTTGTGCTGATTCCGGTCCAACACATTAGGTGCAAAGATATGAAGGTGTTGGCTGAAAATCAGCGCTGTAGTAGGCAGCATATACTTACTGCAGCATAATGCTGAGTCAATTCCTTTTCGACATCATCAAATGTTTTTATTTTCTGTAAATTATGTATTATTTTAAGTTAGATGTCGAAATAAAGTTATGTCTATGTCTATGTCTATGTCTATGTCAACACCCTAGCGCCTGCGCGGTGATGATAAGCCGAAGCCAGTAGTAGTTAGTAATTGTGATTCTTAATAGACGTT
The DNA here is from genome assembly GCF_025370935.1 of Choristoneura fumiferana. Taxonomy (NCBI): domain Eukaryota; kingdom Metazoa; phylum Arthropoda; class Insecta; order Lepidoptera; family Tortricidae; genus Choristoneura; species Choristoneura fumiferana. The sequence continues at coordinate 10,052,028 of NC_133500.1, forward strand.
ACAGCGTAAGGCTAGAGCTACACTACGTACGAGCGTATACGATACGCTCACGGCAAGCGATAATAGACCCGGGTTGTCTGAAATTAACAAATTTTTGATTCAAGGCATAGCTATGTTGTTAACCTATTCCGTCTAAATGCCTCCCCCCACCATGATTTCCACTATTTTCTGGCAACTGCATACAAAGGCCAGTCTTTCAAGTAGTCCAGTTCATCCGCCATCGCCGTCTAGTTCTGCCGGGAGCGCCAAAGCTCGCATACTCTTCGCTAGTCATACCGTAATTTTTGTCCGAATCATCGTTTGTCATAATTTTTTTCCCACTGAAAGCTTACATTTTTCTGAAATATTTAAATGGTCATCCTATAGAAAACTATAGGTTAGGTTGGGTTTGTTTTATGACAATTATGAACATAGAAAAAAGATGAGCGTTAAAATATCCAGGGACTTTAGTGGGCATAGGCCACACAAAACGACATCGTCTCACCGTGATGATGGGTCGCCGATTTCGTTTGGGCAACAAAAATAAATTAAGTCTCCTGGTCCTGATGCAACGCAGTTAAGACACAAGCTTCGCCCTTGTCATCATTTTTTTTTTTTAAATAATGGCTTTCACTCTTGCTGTTTTTAGCAAGACATATTTTGCCAATGTCGATGTTGCGACATTACGCACATGAGGAGAATGTTCGGTTTATGAAATTTTGATTTTGGGGAAGGAACAGATGATGCTACGTTAAAAACAATTGACAAGCCGGGTGGGAATTAAAGTGGTTATAGCACCATTCCATTGCTCAGTTTGCTCACCCACCATTTCAGTCTACTACCCCTTTTTAATATAGCCAATTAAGTGTCCCACTGCTGGGTAAAGACTCCTTTTCTTTCCACCCGTCTCAATCCTGCGCAAAATCTTGCCATCTTAGATCGACAGGTACTAAAATGGTTCTGCTTTTTTTCTGGTGCCCGTCGCATGGAACCCAATTGGAGGCGATATTTGTCCGACGATCCGGATGCCTTCCGCAGACATATCGCGCCCAATCCACTCGAATTTGGTATTCTTTCTGCCTCTATCAGCATTTCGAACACCTAGAATACTGGCACAGCCCCTTGAAAAATGATAATTGAATATACGATCTCTAAGCTTATTTAAGCACCGATCCCAGAGTCCATAATGATTAAAATAATGTGTATAACAAATTGAATTTAGCGTCGCTTTAGACTTCGCTGAGCGGAGGTCGTTATTTTTTATGGTTACGGCACGAAGGAAATATATTTTAACTTTAACCCTTGATACAATTTGTGGAAAATAGGGGTATTTGGTAACGGTAGGCTAGGGTTTATTAACTTAACGCCTACTGGTCTAGTAGGCGCTCGGTCTTTGTCGGCTTTACAGGGTTAAAATTAGAAATGACAGCTTAGGCAAAGTGAGCTCACTTCAAAACTGTTTCTGCCACGCCAACACGTTTTAGAAGGCAATATCTACCCTCAAATGGATAACGTGCATGCACACAATTTAAGGCTTTTTAGGGTTCCGGAGCCAAAATGGCAAAAACGAAACCCTTATAAATTGAAAATACAAACTGAAATATAGATGCACAGAAAAAACAGAAAAATAAGACCATCACTGGGAATCGAACCCCCATCCGTGGATGATGACCATCAGTGGTGTAGCGTATAGCACGCGGTACGGATTACCGAGGACCTGGGTTCGATTCCCAGTGATGGTCTTATTTTTCTGTTTTTTCTGTGCATCTATATTTCAGTTTGTATTTTCAATTTCGGTTTTACGGGATGACCGTAAAAGTAAAAATTTGGAATTGAAATAAAAAATACAAAAAGATTCCAAAAAACCAATCTTGAAACCCTTATAGTTTCGCCATGTCTGTCTGTCGTTAATTTTTCTTGGGGTAAAAAAATTTTTTTTTGTGGTACCTCCTATAGACGTAAAGTGGGGGTGATTTTTTTTCTCATCCAACCCTATAGTGTGGGGTATCGTTGGATAGGGCTTTTAACCATTACCATTAGGGGTTTACTAAGACGATTTTTCGATTCAACGATTTGTTTGCGAAATATTCAACTTTAAATGAAATTAAATTCGATTGCGTCCCCCCTCCCCCCCTAAAATGTAAACGGGTGGGTGGAAAAATTTGAAAAAATTCAGGATTTTAGATAGTATATCAAACTTTCAAGGAAAACTATAACGGTTAAGTTTGCTTGAGAATTATTAGTAGTTTAAGAGTAAATAGCAGCCTAAGGTATAAAATATACCTAAACTATGGAAGATTCCGTATAAAATACGAAATACTTAGAAAAATATTTTTGACTGGGATTTGTGGAGGTCAAGAGAAGTTTTTACCTCGCACTAGTTAAAAAAAATTTTTTTTTAGGAAATTACTATTTCAGTTTCGAAAAATGAGCATATAAAAAAAAACAAATCAAATGCAGACTCTACCTATTTTTATACAAGTAAATACATCATAAATACGAATTCAAATTTTGATTTTAGTACTAAATATCTGTTTGGGAGCTACGATACCAAGACAGACAGATACCCATCCTAAATGGGTCGAGGGGTTAAAATGGAGCCTAAATCAATTACACTACGAAGGTTCTTACAACGCTACCTAACACCTAGTACCTAACCAAGGTTCATATGGTAACTTACGTCGATATAGTCCCCCCTCCCCCTCACACACACTGTTGATGTAGAAGCCGATTAGCTGTTTGTAATAAACACAGCTTACATCATCTACAGCGGGAACAATTTTGATGTAAACGCTCGTCGCGACGTAGGTAACTTGATGTTTTTCATTGTTAAGTAGGTAACATGCAAGTCTATAATCAACAACACGTACAAGCTTATGATTTCTATGTAATCCTAAGAAGGCAACGTGCCGCTAGTGTCTTATTACTGCTGCGTGTAATCGGCTACGTACTTGTACGGAAGATACCGATCTGGAAAGGACACCGCAGCGAACGTAAAAAAAAAATATTTTCAGTAAAATTTATTGAAATTTCATTTATTATATCCCGGTTGGTCGAGGCTTCTGGGGACCCAAGAGCTGGCGCGTACTTATCCCAGCGGATCTCACTTGCGATCCAAAGGGGTAATGCGGCCAGCGTCATGGGAACCCTGCCACGGGCAGATCTTTTAGACGGGTTATTCTTTTTATAATTTTCATTGTTATAGTTAGTTAAGCTATCTTAGGTTAGTTCTTTTTTATGTATGTAAACTCAAAAATGTATTATTAATTTTGATCAAATATTTATATAAGTTTATAGATCAATGAACTAAAAGAATTTCCTTGCTCACCCGCGACCTTACGATAGCTAAGCTTATGCAAAATATGCGTGTTCATGCAGTTCCTCCACCTCCACACTGTAAGAACACAAACCACACAAACCCATCTATCACCACCACCACACTACACTGACGCGTTTCGAACTCAACCAGAGCTCATCTTCAGAGCTTCGGTGGTTGTGGTTCGTTAGTCTAACAACTGGTAGCATGGTGTACGGTTGTGTCACTATGAAGATAAGCTCTGGTTGAGTTCGAAACGCGTCAGTGTTGTGTGGTGGTGGTGATAGATGGGTTTGTGTGATTTGTGTGTATTCTTACAGTGTGGAGGTGGAGGAACTGCATGAACACGCATATTTTGCATAAGCTTAGCTATCGTAAGGTCGCGGGTGAGCAAGGAAATTCTTTTAGTTCATTGATATGGACCTCCGCAAAGTAACGCCTGATTCAATAAATTATTTATAGATCAAATCAAAGAGAAGGTTAATGTAAGTCGTATCAGGACTTCAGGAGCTCAAAGCATTGACAGAGAGGCGTAATTAATGGCGATTACTCCACCGACAAGAGCTAGCTCTTAAATTTATGATGATGATGATGATTTATGTGTGGTCCTTATACTATTATATTGGTTTCGAAAACCGCGCGGTTTTCCAGTCCATGCGCACCGCCGCCATTTTCCGCACAATATGGACTACACAAACTTTACCGTAATTAGATAACTTCAGAGTGGATTCGCATAAGGCTATGTAAATAACGGGCAGCAACAGCGCTCTATAATAAACGAGTAATTACTTAGCGGGATTTATGAAAGGACTCTTTCGGGATATTTAAGTTGTGTTCTGTGAAAGGGTGTCTTCATGGTGTTAAAGGTTCAAGGACCTTTTTTGGCCATTAAGCGGAGATATTTTGCCACTCAGCAAATAGACGAAGGACAAAGCTGGTTGATTCACTTGCTCGTTCTGCTCTCTCTTTCAATAAACTTTTCTCCTTTTGGGCAATCGGGAAAAAAATGCTATGCAAAAGAATACAATCTAAGGCTCTTCAAGGCTAGAGTGAATAGGCTGTTACTGAGCCAGTGAGATTCACCTTTGGCCTCATCTGCACTTAACATCAGGTGAGATAGGGCTCAATCACGGTAAATTTTATGTAAAAAGCGCTGTTTTAAATTAGCATTAAATTACTAATTATTAAGGATGAAATTTATTTCTCACCAGCTTTTACACGTGGCTTCGCTCGCGTGAACCATCAGTTCTGGCAATCGAAATAAAAACCGGGATTTTACAAAATTCCCATGAGAATTCCCAAATATTACACCGCGCTCAATATTAACCCTATAAAACGAAAACACACACGTGCAAAAAGCATGCCTTTAAACTCAGCGCATGAGATTTGGATATTTTACATGCCTACCTGTTATTCTAGAGATCCACGAATCTATAACATTCTTCCAAATCTGCCTCGCCGTTTTAGCGCGAAAAAGTGACAAACACGCCAGTGCAATATAAGTAGGATTACCTTACTTTATAATTACGTAAGGCCATAAACAAAACCCTATACATCCTAGAATGTGTAAGTGACGTACTCAGCCTACTCAACGCATGCAAAACGCAATCGGCTATGGGTCACAATGGTGACGGTTAGTAATAAACCGTCCACGAGTCGTGGACCACGACCACGAAGCCAGCATTCACAGGAGTAGGCAATGCGCGTTTTGCCAAAACAGGTCGCATACAATGATCACACCAGGAGTGCCGAATCGAATCTTTTCGAGTGTTTGAAATGAAATAGTTTATTTGGCTTTAGATATTAATTGGTATTATAAATATGTAAGTCAAGTCAAGTTTGGGCCGGTGCATCCCGGGCAACAACGGTATATTAACGACAAAGCCTATGTATACTAGCTTTTGCCCGCGGCTTCGCGCGCGAAGTATGTATGTTTTTTGATCCCACAGGAACCATACATTATTTCGGGATAAAAAGTACCCTATGTGTTAGTTTTTTCGTGAAAGAGTAAAAAACAACCAAACAAACATCCATCCATACAAATTCGCGTTTATAATATTAGTAAGAAGTAAGATTTTGTATATAAATACAACTTCGACTTCGTCTGCGTGGACCTAGGTTATCGCGCGGTGGCGCCCTCTACCGGAATAAAAAGTATCCTATGTTGATCCTTGGGGCTTAAACTATCTCTCTACCAAATTTCATCAAAATCGGTTCAGCGATTTCGACGTAAAAGCGTAACAGACAGACAGACAGAGTTACTTACCCATTTATAATATTATATAGTAGGGATAATAAATAGCCAGGACATATTTAATCACATCACTACATAAAGTGTTTATTATTGTCAGAATAATCTTTGTTTGAAAGAAAATTGATAAAAATCTCCAAATAAAAAAGTAATGAGTGAGACAGATGATATAATTTATCTCTCTCCAGAGGGATGGGCAAAAACTATTGCACATTGCAAAGCATTGAAACTTGAAACAAATTAAGAAAAAAAATATTGTCATTTTATTACATTTTCCCTATTTCGTAGGGACATAACAAATTTTGACGCCAGCATTGGCTCTACTTAAACAATGCCACCAAAAAAAACTGGCAAGAAAAGTTAACTCCAGTTGTAAGTGGTCTGCGGTAGCAATACGGGAATAAATCAAAGACGACAGCGACAGCCTCGGACAGCCGTGACTGATGACTCGTCATCTGCGAAGAGTGTCAAGTTAAAACAGTATCATACACCGGGTCAAACGCATTTTCCCGACTGCTTCGAAGCTTAGTGATAATAATGTTATTGATGTATCAGCCAAACGTGTGGAGTCTAATTCACCTGTAAGTCAAAATCCATCACGTGATTTTTTTACTACATACAATGGTCCGATTTTTTTTTTAAATCGGTCTGTGCGCGTAATAGTTCATATATAAGTAGTTGTATTTAACGAGAATCAGTGGTACAGATGTAGTGCCAAATGGTATCCCATCGGGAAAAGTCAGATCTGAATTTGAATATGACGGTATCCGTAGTGTCAATCAATAATTTTATCAATAATGAGTGACAATTTCATATACATGAATATAGAACTTTATTGTTTAGTGTCAAAGATTGCCTAGAAGAAATAGCTCTTAAGCGATAAGACCGCCTATTGCTTACCCTGTCATTTCCTCTCTGTCTAGAGTCGACCAAGAAATTGGTTTACCACCCTTTAATGGACTCACAAGTCAATATATCAGCCTTATTGTTTCATTTAGACGACCAGATGGCCTAGTGGTTAGAGAACCTGACTACGAAGCTTGAGGTCCCGGGTTCGATTCCCGTGTCGGGCAGATATTTGTATGAAAAATACGAATGTTTGTTCTCGGGTCTTGGGTGTTTAATATGTATTAAGTATGTATCTATATCTATATAATTATATTTATCCGTTGCTTAGTACCCATAACACAAGCCTTGCTAAGCTTACTTTGGGACTAGGTCAATTGGTGTGAATTGTCCCGTGATATTTATTTATATTTATTTATTTATTTATTTCTGAAGTAGGAGCTGTCGTTAAAATTGGCAAAGAACTTTCTTGGTCGACCATACCTGTTTTCTGTATCACTTACTATTTGTGGTGTAGGTACCTATACAATAATAGTATTTTATGCAACTGTATCGTAATAGGGGTCCTGAAAACACGAATAATAGAGTCACATGAGTGTACAATATTTTATCTATATCCATATATTAAATCCTCTATCATGTGTTCAAGAACCACTGAGAATGACCTGCATTAACGAGAACTAGGTAGGTATGTCTGCCCCACGAGCTGCGCCCGCTGCGCACGCGACGACCTGCTGCTGCACTAATCTATTAACCGAAAAAGAGCGTCCTTTTGTTGAGTAGCGCAGTTTTTCGGCAATAACTCAAAAACGGTATATCCGATAATGTTGAAACCAATTTTCGTTGAAAGTAATTATTAAGCGTTACCTTTCCATATTTTTTGAACAAACGGTTTACAAGATAGAGGGGGGGGGACACAATTTTTGATACTTTGGGAGCGATTATTTCCGGAAATCTTCAGTTAATCAAAAAGCAAAAAGTTATTGAGAAATCTTACTATCTTTTCAAAAGAGCTGTCGTACTATGTGCCACACGTTGAAGCGAGTTAAAAAAAAAATCAATTTCTTTTACGTGTATAGAGTGCCCACACTATAAATATTTATTTTTGTAATTTAACTACAAAACTAAATAGCGGCTTTGACAAGACATCTGTACTCCAAATTTAATTGATATACATCTCGTAGTTTTCGAGTAAAATGCCTGTGACATACGGACGGACAGCCAGACAGTCAGACGGACTTGAAGAAACTATAAGGGTTCCGTTTTTGCCATGTTGGCTCCGGAACCCTAAAAAAAGGTGAAGAAAACTTTAAGTAGCATCGCCTAATTACAACATAATAAACAACAATAGCGTGACGCGAGCGTCGCATCAAACATATTAAACAGTATTAATTTAGTTGTCGCGTCGGGGGATTGTCGCGGGAAGTGGACCATTAGGGCGGAATAGGGCGCTCGCACGACATTGTCGCACGCAGCCCGCTTGCCACTTCGGGGCAGACTGGCCCTTTACGTTAAAACTGACATAATACCAAAAAAGTATAGTAAAAAAAATATTTTTTGATAAAAGCTTTTAGAGCGATTATTCGAGCGTTTCAGTCTCATTTTTCTGGACACTCTTCTGTAAACGAAATCCCACCAAAAACATTCTGTAAAAAACTAGCCAAGTCTCTAATAGTTTGGTTGAACTCTTGTGTTTTCTAATCAGGGTCACCATGTACTCCAGATCTTCGATTATCCTAGTTTTTATAGTTTTCCCTCTATGTGGCCATTAAACCCCAACTCTGTACCAAATTTCAGCTCTCTGAGTTTACGGGAAGTACTCGTTCTATATTGATGATCATGAGTGAGTGTGTCATAAATGCAAAACTTTGCTTTCGCTTAACTTCGGAACTAAATGACCTACAGACTTGAAATTTTGGATTTTAAGTATGTGATTATAGCTTACTGGATGACGAAAATTTCTACGTCCTGGTCTTATCCAGGGGTTCTCAAATAGGGGCCTGAAAATGCGGCGAAATGGTTCCAGTAAAGGATGGTACGGCAGTGTTTGCTTCGTGCTCGAATTGGCTATTTTTGGAAGATAGGAATTTTCAGGATTCCGATAAACAGTTTGGATTTATTAAGAAAAGAGGTGAAAATTTAATAGACTATAATATAATTTACTTGAAAAAAAAATGGGAAGTATTCAATTTTCCCAAACCAAAGTTTCATCCAAAGCAGTCTAGCGGTTCAAGCGTAAAAAGGTAATAAAACCCAGTCACTTTCGCATTTAAGTATAATATTAATATGCAATGGATAGCGGGATTAGAATATTACGTAATAAAACAATAAAGCATCTGGACCAACTCGCAAATAGGTTTAAAAATAGACAAGAACACGAGCCGGTGATCAAATAGTCGTTTACAAGCTTCTAAAATTTCAATCTTCGATCATAAATTATTTTTATGACATCACAGCATTCACAGCGCTCGGGCGCATACTGGGCCGACATTTGACATTACGCGACGAGAAACAGCTGTTTCTAGCGGCAATAAAACGTGGTGAAATAATAACGTCGGTTTGATACGGACAGTTTGCTTTCGGTCCAATTAATCATGGGCGACGTCCCTATATACGACTTATCCAGGTTGTCCACTGCACTATAAAATATCCCTGATTTTCCCTGACATTTCCTGACCAACCTTCGTTTCACAGTCACTGGCAAAGTAAAGCAAATTGTTAAATATCTCATCTCTTCTTGACTTTCTAGCTGATCCTCTGAATATCGGATTATTTGCAGTAGTTCCTTGAGTTCCTTTCCTTTCATACTAATAATTCTCCTTTTTTTAGTGCCGTACTGTTAATAACCCGAATTTTCTTGAAACTCAATTATCACCATGAGCTTACCTGACTTGGCTCCCATTTCTGAAAAAAAGAATTTAATTAAATAAATTTCGAAATAGAGGATTACTGTCATGTGTAGATATTAATATTGATACACCCTGAAAATAAGTATTAAAACAAAATATTACTTATTATAATGTAACTAAAATGACAATACATACATACATACACATTCATAAAATCACGCCTCTGTCCCAACGGGGTAGGCAGATACTACATCCTTCCACTTGCTACGATTCTGGCATACAACTCTCGCTTCCTCTACATTCATCAATCTTTTCATGCATGCACGTCGGTTTAGAGTACTCCTGACCCGACCTTTCTTCAGAACGTCCCCGATTTGATCGTGGTACGTTCGTCTAGGCCTTCCTCTCCCAACGTTCCCATTCACGCTCGTCTTATAGATCTGCTTAGTCGATCTGTTTTCATTCATTCTCACAACATGCCCAAACCATCCAAGCATCCCTTTCTCAATCCGTGTGACTATACCTTCATTTACATCACAGCGTTCCCTTATCGCACTATTTCTAATTCTGTCACTCAATTTCACACCTAACATACTTCTTAACGCTCTCATTTCTACCGCATTTATTCTACTCTGAAAAAAAAAAAAAACAATACATTGCAAAACGAGACTTTAACCAAGTCATCCGTCCATCTCGTTGGTGGACGTCCTACGCTGCACTTGCCGATCCGCGGTCTGCACTCGAGAACCTTTCGGCCCCAAAGACCATCTGTTCTCCGTGCTATAGGCCTGCCCATTGCCACTTCAACTAGCTAATTCGCTTCGGTTCCTAGATACTGTCAAACAATTTGATTCCTGGACCACCATGCCACCTAATCATAGTAAATAATTTCGTTTTTCTATAACATTATTTATCGAATGACATTGAATGTCATTACGACACGGTTCTGTGATTGCCTAGTATACTTGAAAATTTCTCAATTATTTTTTAATTCGACAGTTTCGCCCTTCTAAACTGTCGGTATGCCCATAAAACATTACATATCATCATCATGCATCATAAATCCACGCATTAAACCGCTGGGCCGTAGCCGCATACTAGTTGCACTCCAAAGTAAACAATCTACGGTGCAATTGACGCCCACTAATAACAGGCAATGTCGCGAAACAACTTCTAACTATTTAAACCTCTACAGCGATGTGTGATTTACGTCGATGACTTCCTATGGCAAGAGTTGATAGCGCGCTGTTTGGAATCAGGGTTTCGGTGACAAGTTAGTGGCGCTAGCATCGCGAGGTCCGTTGAACACCTGTTCTGACATTAGTGTCGCAATGAGCGAAGAACTTACGAAGAAATATGGTTCGCTTGAAGCTCCTAAAACGTACGGGAGCTGCATCCCAAACCCTACCATTCTGAGAGAAGACCAGCGGGGACCATCTAGCTATTTAGCTGCTCAGGATAAAGACAATTTTCGCCGCTCTTTACATATGCTAGTGGCTAGTATAGGGTTGCCATACGTCCCGGTACGCCGGGACATGTCCCGGTTTGAAGCATGGTGTCCCGGCGTCCCGGCCGATAAGCAAATTGACCCGGTTTACAAATCATAGTTATTTAGTGGGGGGCTGGACTTGGTAAATAATAACCTACAATAAACATGACTAACTAACTAGCTAGGCTACAACGTAGCCGATAACGTGCATTTTCCAATTTTTTTTTGAAAAGCGTCTACGAACAGAGGGCCCGACTGGCGGGTTGCTGGCATTAAATGACTGTGTTAAAAGTTGTTTTGTGTTTAAGCAAGGACTAAACCTTTAAAGTTACCTATTGTTGTAATAAAAGTTATTTTTTTCTACCGTTACTACTTTTTCTTTAAATGTCCCGGTCTGAGTCCCCACACTTATGGCAACCCTAGGCTAGTATCTAGGTAATGGTTAAGTTTGAAGACATTATTTGCCGCTCTGGACAAATACCTGGCTTGCACTTCTTTAGATCAGTTCTAGGTAATGGCCTCCAGGGCCCAGCAGTAGGATGCGTATAGGCAGTTGAAAGGATGCCCCCTACCCCGTAGCTAAAATTCTTAATCACAATCATTATCGCCAAGCACTTTCACCACTTTCTCCATATATCGTGTTACAGACCGTTCAGGAACACGTGACCCGGCCATCCGAGCGCGTCGGCATTCGGACGGCGCGCGCGCACCGTGACTAAACAAGAATTACGGATTTATGATATAACTAACTTATGCCCGAGGATTTTTTTCATTGAAAAACAAAAAATAGTTTAAAAATAAAAACACTTTAACCCAGCCTTGACAGCTCAGCAAAAGTGGCCCGGGAACTAAGAGAAGCGTGGGTTAGGTATGTCTTTAGATGCAACACCTCGCTCGCTGTTAGTCACAACTATAGTGAGCGGCAAAAATCTGGCCCTCAAATGTATGCAAAAATAGGTTATTTTGTATGTGGAGTGGGCCAAATTTTGTGCCGATGAATTATGATGCGGGTGAAAATCAAAATAAATGTACCGCAATAAACTTGCAATGAAATTGAAAAAAAATATATGATTAGAAAATTCTAACAAAACTGGAAACATTGAGGGCTCATTTTTGTTACAATTTGCTTAGTTCCGTTACAACTTCAGTTCAGTAGCAATTCCTACGTCTATTTTGCCTCATTATTGTAATCACTGACGTAAAAAATCTAGGCAACCCGGTGGGAATTATGTAGAATTGGATGGAAGGCACTAACACAAAAGTATGCGTCCTTAATGTTGACTCATCTAACCTGACTTAACAAGCGTTACAAGCTGTAAAGCTGCAAGCACTGTTTGACAGCACAAGTGTCGGCATGCGGTATGTCGCTGTTATCGTCGGAGTTCGCCGCCGGGCACTTGATTGAATGAAGCCAGTGGAGAATTCCGACAGGCATGCCTCACAATACGCAGACAACGGAGAGAAATAGATTTAACGATGATGTTTTCTAAATTCGTGTCCTTGTGATGGAAAAAAGCCATAGTTGTTGACCTATGGGCTCTCAGAGGATCGTGAGTTCGAGCCCATATTTTTAGCATTGTTTTCGATGAAGGAAAACATTATGAGGGAACCGGCATAGTCTGCAAAGCATTTATATACTGTCCTCCTAAGCCAAAAGGCGCTATCTAAAATCACTTTTGAGTTATTAATACTATTGTGTAGCTTAAATAAACATTCTGCATCACATGGTGTAAATGACAGAAAAGCGATTTTTTTGAGATAGCACTAGCGCACGGTAACTATAGACCAAGCACCCTCACAAACAGCACAAGGGTTCCGCACTACCGTACAGTTGTCAAATTGGGATCTATTAAAACCCTCTACTAAAACACGTTTCCTGGATTATGGAGATACTGATCCGAAAATACAAACGATAAGGGCGAATTCCATTCCTTACTAATTAGCATTATGAAGAAAAATGCAATTTCCTTCTCGGAAAAATGAACGGCAACTATATTCTCATTACCTGCAACAAAATAAACAATACATTAATAAACATGTAAGTAAATAATACAAAAACTGATTTTTAAATTTAAAAAAATAAATGACTCCAGAATGCCGTTGGTCAGTTCTAACTATTCTTATCAAGAGACACCTAAGTTCACAATCGTTTCTATTACCACATCTTTCTGTAGAAAGAGAGATGGTTAGACAATAGGCCCTCTGATCTATCCATTACAAAAGAACGATAAAAGAACATCGGTTATAACAGAGTTGTATATTTGAAACATCGGACCGGAAGTAGGCTCAAGTTTAGCTGGCAAGATTTCGTTACCAACTGACAGACGGAAACGTGGCACGACGACTTGTTATTGATGCTTGTAACAATAAACTATTTTTATATAAAAATAAATGGGTTAACTGTTGGGAATTGGAGCGGACACTAGACATAACCCTGACACGTGGTTTCGTCTTGATCAAATGGTTCGACGTGTTGTTATAAGCGGACCAAAGTCATAGGAAATCTAAACCTTTTCATGGAAACAAGAGAGACAAACAAGCAAGCGAGTCATTCTGTTTGAAACTGATAACTAACACTTGCAATACCGTCATTACTGGTAAATGGCTCATTTAAAAAGGTAGATACGACCTATACTCTACTCTATTCAAGTTAAAGAGCTTAGTACTCGCGAGAATACAGCCGAACCTGATTGATTTAATAAACTAGCTCTTTCCCACTTTTTAGGTCACTAGTAGAATGACTAGATCGCAAAATGATCACACGGCTCATGGACCACATTATAATATAATCAAATCACTTAGCGTATTCTGTTTTCTGCAATCAAGTATATTCACGACGCAGCCTTTACGCGATGTAGTACATATTGCGACCAAGTCACTCTACTTGTGATACCAACCAGTTAAATGCTCAGTATTAGTTCATTAAGGGGCTGTTTCACCATCCATTGATTAGCGTTAACTAACGGTTAAATGAATGCCGTCTCCGTCTATTCGAACAAAAAAATAGAGACTGCATCACACCTAACCGCCAGTTAACACTAATCAATGGATGGTGAAACAGCCCCCAAATTGAATAAAATGTAGGAGACCAGCACAAGGGCCTACCGCATTCTTCTACAAACAAAACCAGACCAAATAAACTACCGTCCAATGAAGCTAGCACAGCAAAAGCGCTATATCCATCACATCAGCGGTGAGTCATCACATAATTTAACACCTCAAGGGAAGCACCGACCGCGAATAATGTCTTTAGGAGTTATAACGGCCCGTTAGCAGGCAATAACAAGTTTTATGTTTCAAAGAGGCTAAATTTATACAACTAATTGGTCAGAGTTTAACTTGGCGTGGACAAACAAATCTAAGATAAACGCTTGAAAAGTGCCAACGTTTTTATTGCTAGTCAGGGGTCGATGCAGTCACAAGCACAGTATCTGACACGACACGTGCATAAATATATGATACAACTCTATTTCTAGGGCCGGCAGAACGTGTCAGATATATTTGCACGCTCCGCCGTGGCAGATATTGCAGGTGAATGTACCTGTCTGTCCTTCCGTCCTAGTCGCTATCTTTAAAGAAAGAAAGAAAGAAAACATTTATTCGTGACATTAAAAAGATAGCAACAATAATAAAAATAAAATAAAAATTGTTACGTATGCACAAACCCAACACACAACAAACGTATGCTTTTGAACTGAAATAGACAGTATTTTTTAATGATTCACTACTATTTATGGTCACAGTATTGAATTGAGATAGTTTAAAACCCTAGGAAGGATATAAGATAGTATTTACAAATTACAAATGCCCGCGGGATAGCGATGACAAACAAATTATTGGCAGACGAAAACGCAGGCAAAAGGTAGTAGTAACAAATATAGCTAGCCTAAATTTTCATAGTAGGTACCTATAGTGCTGCTATGATAAAAAAATAGTGGGATTGACTTGAAATTTAGAGTGTTACATCTACAAGTAATGTCAACAAAAAAGTTGCATTAAAACTTCAAATTTAACGAAACTTATTGTTATTACTTCGCTTTTATCATCTTGCCTTACTTTTATACTATACGAAAAACATCAACATAAAAATCAAGTCGCCACCCTTAATCTAAATACAAAAAGATCAACAAATAAACACGAAATACACAAAGTCTTATATCCAAATGCTTATATCCTTGAGCCATACTAAGTTGCAGACGTTATAGGTAGTGTCGGACTAATAAAACCTACTAGCTCAAATGACACAGCCGCGTATAAAACCGGCTAGCATAATAGTTACATCACTATATGTAAGGGTTCGTCGTAAATCCTTGACCTCGTGGTTTGTCGTAACTTACTTACGATAACTTAGTTCACTGTTAATACCAACCGCTGCTGTGTTATTTTGGTTGGTAGTGGAGGAAGTCGAGGACGCCTGTCAACCATAATCAGCGATATAAAAGCAGCAAACGTCGATAGATAGATGACAGCCGACCGCAAAGTTGCGTAATGACATAATGACGGCATTAGTGTGCAGTAAATAAATAAATAAATAATAAATAAATAGCACGGGACAATTCACACCAATTGACCTACTCCCAAAGTAAGCTTAGCAAAGCTTGTGTTATGGGTACTAAGCAACGGATAAATATAATTATATAGATAGATACATACTTAAATATATAGTAAACACCCAAGACCCGAGAACAAACATTCGTATTTTTTCATACAAATATCTGCCCCGACACGGGAATCGAACCCGGGACCTCAAGCTTCGTAGTCAGGTTCTCTAACCACTAGGCCATCTGGTCGTCTAAGTGAGGGTAAGCAGCGCTAGCAGCTGCCAGCAGTAATCACTGTACGCTCCAGAAAGGAGGACTGATCTCAAATAAAGATTTTAATATCGGCCAGGAAGACGAGAGTAATTCGCATTAATCGCAAGGAAAATAGAGACCACACTGCAACTGGTTATGTGATTGCAACCGTTGTAAATAAATAAAAAAGTGGTTTGCACGTTTCCAGCTTTAGTAAAGAAAGGTTATGAAAATACTCAAGAAAATTAACGCATTCACTGCCAACGACGCACATATGCGTTTTCGGAACTTCGCCCAGTGCCGCTGTTATAATTATTCATACATTTTGAACGCACACGTGCGTCGGTGGCACCAATGGTAGTCAGGTGACAGTGAATACGTTAACGTTTATGATTTTATTTGGTAGCGTGGTACATTACATTACAAAGGAGCGGGTGGTACTAAGAATGTCCGGGCGACTCTCTGCTGTCATCCCCAACTAAGACTGACGACATCAGGTGAGTTGCGGGTAACCAGTGGACGCTAGTGGCAAATTGTTCTTCATTGTGGTACTCTGTGAAATGAGAATCTATGTCCAATAGTGGACGTCTTATGACTGATAACTAGTTCTGATTCTGACTGAATGAATTGAATTACTGAAGTAGCAGAAGCAGAACACTGCGACTGTAGGAACACTACTAGTATAGTTTTTAAGTTAAGCTTTGTCAAAATATCGAACCATCCTACCTAAACTAGGCTTAACGACTTAAATACCTACCTTTAAATTTCCCTACAAGCGATCCCAGGCTTTACAAAGCTGACGGTTATTCGCAGTACCACCGCTGACTTAAGCTGCGCTGGCCTGGAACGAAGCGCTTAGCATAATCTAATTCAGAATGCGAGTTTGCACAGCGGTCGAAATGTTTGCGTTGAACCAGCTTCAGACACGTACGTTTGTGCATAAGCTACGCCCGTGACTTCGTTCGAAAGAGGAAACTTTCAGAATTTACAATTTATGATAATCACGTTTTCGGCGGCGACATACATGTAAAAATCGTAGTTGTAACAAAGAGTTGACCTGCACTCTGTGACAACAATAATTGGTACGTATTATACATATTTTGTTTGCATATGCATTTGTATAGTAGTGATTTTTGTATTATATTATTTATATTTTTAACTCGCATCAACGTGTGGCACATAGTTCGACAGCTCTTTTGAAAACATAGTAAGGTTTCTCAAAAACTTTTTTGATTAAGTGAAGATTTCCGGAAATAATCGCTCCCAAAGTAGCAAAAATTGTGCCCCCCTCCCCCTCTATCTTGTAAACCGTTTGTCCAAAAAATATGGAAAGGTAACGCTTAATAAATACTCTCAACGAAAATTGGTTTCAACATGATCGGATATTCCGTTTTTGAGTTCTTGCCGAAAAACTGTGCTTCTCAACAAAAGGACGTAAGTGCCGTGAAGATACGCTCTTTTTCTGGTAATAGATTTTAAGACTGTGGTAAGTGTTTTAATTGTGTTATAACTTATAACGAACATAATATTACTTGATATTCTTAATGGCTACGGAACCCTATCTTGGGCGTGTCCGACACGCTCTTGGCCGGTTTTTACTACGAACAGGTTCCACAGTGGGTCATGATTCAGTTGGTTCGAGTGCGCGCCGCTTTACGTAAACATTAAACTTACGTAACGACGAATTGTACTTTGTTTATTTGTACAATGTAATTTGTTTGTTATATTGAATTCTCAGTCAATAATATAACTATAGCTCAATAATTTGTTTGAAGCGAACAACTAACATTTAAATTTTGTAAGATACTCTCGAGGGCAATCAAAACAGATTGACAATAAAAAAAATTTAGAGGATCTGCTGTGTCAGTAACACTCTTATAGTCAGCGGCCGTTATGAAGCCAATCCTGACACATTGCAAAACTATGAAGTTTCTGAATATAAACAATATGAATCATAGACAAAAATGCAATGCTTACTTGTTGCGTGCGACAGAGTAGTAAGTAGAGCATTTTTTTTCAATGGTTGACATTAACAATAATCAAGACCTTCATAGTTGTGCAATGTGTCAGATTGACTTCGATAGCGGCCGGGCTAAAGTCGCTTTGTTTCCTCACAAGGTGGTCGTGGTACCTATTGAATTCTCAGTCAATAGTCAACATTCTTCCTTGACATTCTTGGGTACAGGGTAACCTTGATTGCTTGTACACTTTAGACTGCAGCGGACGGATCCCTCTGCGGACACTTCATGGCCAAGAAAGGTGATGTTCGTTCAGTAAAACTCACTTTTTGCAGTGTTGATGAGGATACCATACTCTGACAGTCGACAAAATAGTTGATGAGATGTTGGTGATGCTCTTCTGCGTTTCAGAGAGAAGATCAGAATATCGTCCAAGTATCCATAGCAAAATCCAGACCTCGCAGCGCTTGTCCATGAAACGTTGAAACGTTTGAGCTGCGTTCCGGAGACCAAACGTCATGTATGGAAACTGAAACAGGCCAAAAGGTGTGATAATGGCTGTCTTCTTGATGTCATCCGGATAAACTGGGATCTGTTGTAGAGCTTTGACAAGATCAACCTTCGAAAATATTGTACTCCCGGCGAGTTGCTGCGTAAAGTCTTGAATATGTCGGATCGGGTACTTGTCTGGAATCGTACGCGCATTAAGGGCACGGTAATCGCCGCATGGTCGCCAGCCGTCATCTTTCTTGGGTACTAGATGAAGCGGAGAAGACCATGGACTCTCAGACTGACAAGCGTACCGTTCTGCAGCATATCCTCGAACTCCTTTTGTGCGATCTTCAGGCGATCCTAGGAAGGCGTCGGGGCTTACTTCAGATCGGCGGGCCAGGGAGTGTGCGTATATGATGCACTGTATTATGCTTGGGTACCTTTGGTGTACCTGAAGGTCGGGTGATGTCGGGATACTGACGTAGGATCTCGTGGTACTTGGATTCCCCTGACATCACCTTCACTGACGAGATGTCTTCGGATGTACCTTGGGTTGGTACTGCAGCGGAAAGAGTAGTGTGGCCATCTATAATGCGTTGTTTCTGCAATCAATCATAATATTAAAGAAGGACAAAAAATCAACACCAATGATGGGTTTAGCAACGTCTGCCACCACGAATCTCCAATTAAATGCTCGCCGCAAACCCAAGTCAAGTTTCAGCTGCACCGAACCGTAGGTAGATATAACTGAGCCGTTCGCCGCTGTTAACTCGTAGCTGCTCTTAGGTTTGCCACTGAGTGACGTGCGCGGGTATACACACAAATCCGACCCGGTGTCTACTAGGAAGAGAACTTTCGAGGAACGGTCCATTACGAAGAGGCGGCCCGGTTTGGTATGGCAGTCGTTAGCCGCTACTTCCGGCTGCCGTTGAAGTTTTCCGACCCAGGGTAACTGCAAGGCCTGGTACAGCGAGTAGAGTTGTCTCCAAACCTGTAATGGTACCAGCAAATAGACGGGCCTCTTGGTTTCGACGCAGACCGTGACCGCGCTTGACGTCCGACTGTAGTTTTGTTGCGGGAATTAAAACGCGAGCGCGATCTTGAGTGCGGTTGTCTACTACTGAACTGCGCTTTGAGCGAAGCAATTTCCGATGTTAGTTCTGCCATTTGCTTTGCCATTGCCACGAAATCTGAATTTGAAAAATTTTTGCTGTCACTGTCATTTTTTACGGAAATATTTGCGGTTCTTGTGGTACAAGATCGTGCACTTTGTCAGCTAAATCCGCGAGTTCATCTAGCGTTGAATTTGGCTGCGATGCGATTACGACCTGTAAATTTTCGGTAACCGGCTTGACCATACGGTGCGCAAAAAATCATCCGTCACTGAAGTTCCAGCCAAAATGCGCAGCTGGCGTAAAAATTGCGATGGTTTCCTATCGCCCATTTGCTCACCTTGTAATAATTGCAGCGATTTCTTTTCCTGCGACAATGACAATCTTGAAATAAGCTCGGTTTTCAATTTGACATACCGGTTTTCGGCCGGCGGAGAATTTATATGTTTTGACTTCTACCGCGTATTGATGTTCCAACTGACTAATTACATAATTGAATTTTGTAGAATCAGCGGTTATTCCCGACAAAGAAAATTGCGCTTCCATCTGCGAAAACCAAAGCGCAGGCTCTTGCGGCCAAAACGGCGGCGCTCGTACACCGACTTTGAAAACGGCGGCATCGCTGTCACTTGCGGCGTTTCCCATTGACATTTCAATATTATGTAGGTTTTATATTCTTACTTGAAATTTTGCTTGAATTT